>NC_141790.1:4441464-5080784 GCF_054643075.1 Acanthaster planci
TCTTTGTTCTTGTTATTTAAAGCCAATTTTTAATGTGGGTTAAAAGTATACAGAAAATTTAAGAGCAGGGGGGCACATTCAGTATACTGACTGATATGGTACTGACTGTTATGGTACTGACAGTTATGGTACTGACTGTTATGGTACTGACTGTTATGGTACTGACTGTTACGGTACTGACTGTTATGGTACTGACTGTTATGGTACTGACTGATATGGTACTGACTGTTATGGTACTGACTGATATGGTACTGACTGATATGGTACTGACTGTTATGGTACTGACTGATATGGTACTGACTGTTATGGTACTGACTGATATGGTACTGACTGTTATGGTACTGATTGTTATGGTACTGACTGATATGGTACTGACTGATATGGTACTGACTGTTATGGTACTGATTGTTATGGTACTGACTGTTATGGTACTGACTGATATGGTACTGACTGTTATGGTACTGACTGATATGGTACTGACTGTTATGGTACTGACTGATATGGTACTGACTGATATGGTACTGACTGTTATGGTACTGACAGTTATGGTACTGACTGTTATGGTACTGATTGTTATGGTACTGACTGTTATGGTACTGACTGATATGGTACTGACTGTTATGGTACTGACTGATATGGTACTGACTGATATGGTACTGACTGTTATGGTATTGACTGTTATGGTACTGACAGTTATGGTACTGACTGTTATGGTACTGATTGTTATGGTACTGACTGTTATGGTACTGACTGTTATGGTATTGACTGTTATGGTACTGATTGTTATGGTACTGACTGATATGGTACTGACTGTTATGGTACTGACTGATATGGTACTGACTGTTATGGTACTGATTGTTATGGTACTGACTGATATGGTACTGACTGATATGGTACTGACTGTTATGGTACTGACTGATATGGTACTGATTGTTATAGTACTGACTGATATGGTACTGACTGTTATGGTACTGACTGATATGGTACTGACTGTTATGGTACTGACAGTTATGGTACTGACTGTTATGGTACTGATTGTTATGGTACTGACTGATATGGTACTGACTGTTATGGTATTGCCTGTTATGGTACTGACTGTTATGGTACTGACTGTTATGGTACTGACTGTTACGGTACTGACTGTTATGGTACTGACTGATATGGTACTGACTGTTATGGTGCTGACTGTTATGGTACTGACTGATATGGAGACCATTTCTTGTATTTGTAAGAGCCACACATGCAGTATGAATTTTTACAATGCACATATTTTCAAATGCATATGGTTGGCGGAATGAAACAGATTTTCACCAGAATGTGCACAAGCCATGTTTCCTTGTGGGAGAATGGCACCAGGATATGAGAGAGGATATACTTGTGCACAGGCGTGAGAAAATCTATTCACTCCGTAAACAAGTATTCCCCCTCATTTGTGGTCAGTAGTGTGGATGAGTAGGCAATCTAACACCACTGGCACAGTTTCCCAACATTGATGCTAGTATACATAATTTTTGCAGTTTTTTGGGGAGGGGGTAATTTAGATACTACCGGCCTGGTGCATACAAACAAGTGGTATGTCAACCCAAGGGAGATCACCGCATGGTAAAAAACTCGCTCTTGATCTTCGCATTTGAAATTAGGTAGAACTGTCCCACTTACCTGGTTGTAATGTATCTCACAGTAGGCCTTGCCATTACGCTCATAGTGTTTGTGACCAAGAAATGGCTTCTCACAACGAGCACATACAAAGTGCTGAAAAATTAACATGAATTCGTCAAAATTTACTTAACGAGTATTAAGGCAGATTTGATAGTGGGTAATTCTTCAGCCCTCCATGATTATTCTCTGCCAACTAAGTCACAGAGGACACCGTAATAATCATTACAAATGTAACAAGTTTAAAACTTTCACAGCAGACTGGGCCATCTGGAGTCAAAATGAGCCATCAGGTCAAGCTAAGTCAGGCTAAGTTTGGTTGGGATGAGGTAATTCAGCTAAAGTCAGGTCAAATCTTCAAACTCTCATTTACCTCAACATGCCAGTGTTTGCCCATAGCTGTCACAATGCGTTCCTCTATCGGGCGATGACAGGCACTGCAGATTGGGATACCCTGCTTGTCATGGCATGGTAGGCAGTAAAGCTCCCCTCTCAACTCACGAGCACTGGCGGTCAATTCTTCCCTGGGTATAGAAGGAGAGTATGATCGCTTGTCAAGCTCCAACGATCATCTAGACTACATGTACATGGAGGAACACTTACGGCAGGCACATTATTACTGTTGACTCACTGCCCCTCCCCTTCCACTCGACCACACCTTCCACTTACCCACACCTTCCACTTACCCACACCTTCCACTTACCCACACCTTCCACTTGAACACACCTTCCACTTACCCACACCTTCCACTTATCCACACCTTCCACTTCCCCACCCCTTCTACTTACCCACACCTTCCACTTACCCACACCTTCCACTTACCCACACCTTCCACTTACCCACACCTTCCACTTACCCACACCTTCCACTTTCCCACACCTTCCACTTTCCCACACCTTCCACTTTCCCACACCTTTCACTTACCCACACCTTCCACTTACCCACACCTTCCACTTGACCACACCTTCCACTTGACCACACCTTCCACTTACCCGCACCTTCCACTTGAACACACCCTTCACATATCCACAACTTCCACTTTCCCACCCCTTCCACTTGAACACACCTTCCACTTGAACACACCCTTCACATATCCACACCTTCCACTTTCCCACCCCTTCCACTTGAACACACCTTCCACTTGAACACACCCTTCACATATCCACACCTTCCACTTACCCACACCTTCCACTTGACCACACCTTCCACTTGACCACACCTTCCACTTGAACACACCCTTCACATATCCACACCTTCCACTTACCCACACCTTCCACTTACCCACACCTTCCACTTGAACACACCCTTCACATATCCACACCTTCCACTTTCCCACCCCTTCCACTTGAACACACCTTCCACTTGAGCACACCCTTCACATATCCACACCTTTCACGCACCCACACCTTCCTCTTACCCACACCCTCCACTTACCCACACCTTTCACTTGACCACACCTTCCACTTACCCACACCTTACACATATCCACACCTTACACTCAACCACACCTTCCACTTACCAACACCTTCCACTTGACCACACCTTTAATACCCACACCTTCCACTTACCCACACCTTGAACACCAACACCTTCCACTTGACCACACCTTTAATACCCACACCTTTCACTTACCCACACCTTCCACTTACCCACACCTTTCACTTGACCACACCTTCCACTTACCCACACCTTACACATATCCACACCTTACACTCAACCACACCTTCCACTTACCAACACCTTCCACTTGACCACACCTTTAATACCCACACCTTCCACTTACCCACACCTTGAACACCAACACCTTCCACTTGACCACACCTTTAATACCCACACCTTTCACTTACCCACACCTTCCACTTACCCACACCTTCCACTTCTCCACACCTTCCACTTACCCACATCTTCCACTTACCCACATCTTCCACTTACACACATCTTCCACTTGACCACACCTTCCACTTTCCCACACCTTCCACTTACCCACACCTTCCACTTACCCACACCTTCCACTTACCCACACCTTCCACTTACCCACACCTTCCACTTTCCCACACCTTCCACTTACCCACACCTTCCACTTACCCACACCTTCCACTTTCCCACACCTTCCACTTACCCACACTTGCAGCAATTGAAGTGGTAGGGATGATAATGTTCCATCTTCCATTTTAAATGTTCATCCTCCTGAATCAGGCCACTGGAAAACACAAACAAGTTTAAATATTTAACAAACTACCCTCTTTAGAGAAAGCTTAACTATCCAAATGTAATGTTCAATAGTTTTTCATACATACAGTATAGATAGAAGCAGAGTACCAAGTTACATTGACTATATGTTCATTCCCAAGTAAAATACATCCCTGTGTTTCAGGACTTGTGCATCTGCCTGTCCTTGCTCTGCTTGATGTGTTGCATCAAAAGTTCCTTATAAATTTAAACATGGAACATCTCAGATGTGGACTTTTAAGACTGCAGTGCCGGTGCAGGAAAAAATCAACATGTACAACACATGTACACTAGATTAGAGTCAACTATTTTATGTAAGCTACTAGATAGATTCAGTTCCCCCACAACACATGGAGCCACCAACCCGGCATTGCTACCTTCTGGGAAACATGCTCGTTATTAACTGCATGAGATGGATTACCAGTCAGCCAGCTGTGGTGACATGCCTCAATCCAATTGTATTTGCATGTACATGTATTTGAAGGAATACAATGTGAAACTAATTTAAAAGAAAACAAAACCAGGACAAATTGGAAGACTGAGAAAGTACTCACTGGCATCTGAAGCAGATGTACTTGCCACTACCTGGATGAGACAGACAATGACTACAAGTAAATTTCCAGTAATTTGCAATGGAGTACTCCTTTTAATTATATCTTTTATATGTATGTGTGTCGCACTTGTCTAGCTCCTAGACTCAACATTAAGATTCCATTTGATGCACTTGCTTGTACAATTGCCTGAATATTATGATCCAGTGATAGTTGTTAGTTTAAATTATACTTCATAATGTGTCAAGCTGAATGGGCCTATCATTGGTAAGTACATGTATTGCGTCTTTGCTGAAAAAGAAACTTCCAACCTTTATGTACATAACAACGTCCAACTGTACGTACACAACATTCTAGTTTGGCTATGGAGTACTTTTTAACCAAGCTCTCTGCCAAACATTAAACCAGTTGGGAATATGGACACTGCATGGTAGATGCACAACAGTAGGTGTAAGATTAAAAAAACGATTAAGACTTCAGACACCTCAGTTTTGTAAAAAAAAAAGTTGGAAGGAAGTGCGTGAAAAGTTGAGTACGTTTGTCATAACACATTGATTTTTATTAATCATTGATGTTCTGAATTTATAATTTTCTTTTGTAATCTTACCTTTGTGCATTTACTGTCCAATGCCCTAGCTTTGTTCCTTTCCAATCAGTTCAATATTTGGTAGAGAACTTTGCACTCAAAAAGTACGAGACAACACCACTGCAACATTTATAAACATTTTCAGAACTATTTAGAGCTCATCCTGTCTGCCACATCTAGATAACCTTCAAGAAACTGCTAACCTGCTGCCTTTTCCTTCAGATGACAGGGTCGGCAGAGAGCTCTGTAAGAAAATAAACAGGAACCCAAAGGTTACAAGAAATTATCTCATTTTCAAGTCTACTGATTTCACCACTGTACACAATGGGTCAGGTTTAATAAAGTCATGCCATAATCACTTTGGTCAAATACAATAAATCCTCAAACCTTGCTGCCAACTCTATGTTTAGCAAATTGAGTTGATTAGAGAGTATTCAAGACAGTTCCTACTCTGCAGATATGATGCTTCTTAAGATAGGCTTTCAACAAAGACTTTAATTAGGGAGAGGATAAAAGGTGAAAACCCCCTTCAGATATTTGGTAACCAAGTGCATATTTGTTATGATTTGTCCAGAATTCCCACCTTCCTCTGTTCTTGACGAACCCTGTATCTGCCAACACAGCATTGCATAATTCACAGCGGAAGCATTCAGCATGCCAGTTATTGTTCATTGCCTTGATCACTCGACCAATCACAAATTCACCTGGATTCATCAATGTCAGAGAAAAGAATGCTTGTTAGAAAAAAGCAGTGCTCACGTTTGATAATGTTGCCCATGCAAACTTGTAAAAGCACAACTAGGTTCAAATAAACACTCACACAACTTATTATCTGGCCCCAGTATTAAATGACCCACCAATTACATGTACTTGGGGAAGTATCCCATAATAGTGCATAACCATGGCAGCTTGAACATGGTGAAGGAAAGTTGTCCCCATTCTTAATACTTCACCTCTTGATCTGATCTTGGTACTTTGGGTTACCTATGACAGTTGATTACCACACCTTGCACGTGCCCACCTAAAGCTTTGATGACACCACAGATAAATGCAAGTAAAGTAATTAAATTCACTTCTAGTGACTAACATAATTTACATCAGGCACTTACCACTAGCTTTACATACCCAGGTTATTTAGAGTCTCCAACCGATGTGTATGCCTTATCCTTGGCATCCCTACTGAAGCTAATTATCTTGGAGGGCCACATCTGAGCTATTTTTTTTTACTTTCTATGACTGGTTTATATGTTTTCAGCAATGTTTAATTACATGTAGATATTCCCGATGGCCCCCTTTAATGGTGGAAAGCATTGTGTTGGGCATACTGTCAAAAACAGTACCTCTGTTTAACAGCCATCACAATATTTACTCTAAAGGTCACTGCAAATGACAAGTGATAGCATTATCATGATCACTAGATTTGTCTATTCGGTTCGTAAGTGTGACGTCACTTCAGTTTAAACCATGCCCACTGCACACGTGCACTGCACATAGAGTTACATGCATTGATTGCCATTTACGTGGAACCGGAAGTTAACATGCAACTTAAGGGATTGTCCAATGGGAGCCTGCGAATCGTGGCGCGTCCGCCTTTGTGACGAAGTCACTTACGAACCAGATACATGTAGTTTTCAATGCAACACGTAGCTACCCTGGCAATATCCTTGGGTTTCAAGGCCTGCTGTGATAGCGTTCCAGCAAAATATAGTATGTAAAGGTACTACGGGACACTCTTTCCCCCAAATCAGCCATCACTGCATTAGGAAAGTGTTTAACTACATGTAGCAATCCCACATCATACGTTTGACAATGAGACTTATTTTCATGTAATTTAACGATGACTTCTTCTTTATCAAATGGCATAATGGTCACAGGTGCAGTTGTTGTCATACACATCCAGCAGTAGGTCCACGTTTTCTCATACTTGCATGTAACAAAAGCTTTTGGCCTGCCTACATGTACATTGTGATTACTGTTTTGTGGCACTGCAGCTCATGGCTGTGACATGTTATGTACATGTACAATGTACCTCAGATCATGTGGACAAGTGAGAGTGCTCTATACCCTGGACTTTTGTGACGAGACATATCTTCAATTAAATACCTAAATACTCCCTTCTGCAGCCAATTTTACAGAATGTAGTATGACTTTGAATCCTGCATAAGCCTTGGACCACAATTTTTTGCTGCAGCTGTGCTAAATACATGTACATTCAATTTTACAAAAAGTAGCTAAACAGCTTTTCCAACGGCCATTCCTTTGCAATATCACAGCAGCCATCAAACAGTCACTGAATTACCTTCGCTTAACATTTTGAAAAGTTTTTTGTTTTCACTGGAACTGGTCAGAAAGTCTCAAGGTTTTCTCACAACCAAAGTAGTTTTTCATTACCTTCTCAAACAAAGCTTTACGTTTTCTAAGCTCAGCTATGATGAACTTTAACTATCCAGAACCTACATGTACACCACCTAAATTGCCATCTAAATTGATTGCGTAAGTTACACCATAATTTGTTGCGCAATTGGAATCGCTCTTAATTTATTGCTAAGATAGACAAAGAACCGCGGCATAAATGACATTACGCCTTTGCGAAAAGTTGTGTGAAATCAGCAGCCAGAGTGCCATGCCTTGGCTACATCACTGCTTTTCATAAACTGGGCAATATATCCTAGGTAGTGTGGACATGCAATCCATGTTTCTGTGATCCACTAGTCAGACATGGGTCAGCTGCCTCATCAAAAAAGACAATCTGAGTCTTTGGGATGCTTACCACATTTCCCACAGCAAGGGGCAAACAAAACCTGGAAGTCATGCTCACAATATCTCCTGCCCTCAAACTGAAATATAACAACAAAATCAACATTGTTATATTAATAATATTGTCTACTAAACTGTTCATAACATAAATGTACATGTATACATGTATACTTGTACATGTAGCGTAATGAACAAGGAAGTTACCTTATTTTCTTGATACTCTTTCTCAGTTTCAGGGACAAGAATGTAAAATAATGGTTAATACATGGATTGAACTTTTGAATTTCAAGCATTTACATATGGAGGACAAAAAAATTTGAATTACGAGATTTCATTACCACAAAACCATTATCTCAACAAAACCTCTTTAAAAGTACCTCAAAAAATGTCCCCTCTGGAAAGGGCCGGAAACACTGCGCACATCTGTACAAAGACAAAAACAGGATTTACCGCTGACTTCAAAACACTTGAAAATGGATAAAATTGCTGTACAAGTTTGTGTGCTGGAAAATCATGCAAACTTCTGTACATTTTCCCACTATGCAAGCTTCTAGAAATCATATAAATTGTAAGGGTGGACATGTTAATATTGTTTCACCATTTCTATACATACATGTAATTTCAAATTCATTTATTCATGACGAAAATATACATAAAATGTTTAAATTTGTTTATAGAAAGCAGTGGATGCATGCATGACATGGTGCAGGTTTTTCTGTCCTGTACCAAAACTGTGAACATATTTTGCTGGTTTAAAGCTTACACTGAAAATAAATATGTAGTTGTATTGTTTTGACATTACTGCAGAATTGGATGTTTCTTAGTGTCACAGTTGGAATAGTTTGTGTAAAATGCTTGTGTCGAGTGCTCATGCTTTGCACTATAATGCATGTCTCATTTCCTTGATTACTGATGTGAATAAGACTTCTTTGTTCTTATTTTTACCTCAGTAAGGTGAGGTTTTAATGCAGTGTAAGCTTCAAAATACATGTACATGTAAGTACAGATCATGTACAAAACTGAACTTACACGAAGCATTCCTCATGCCACATCTCCCCACTGGAGTTAACAATCTTCTCATCCTGACGGAAACCATCATTGCAACGAGTGCAAATGGCTACTCCACCTAACGACATTGTCAACTGTAAACAGAATGATGAAGAACCATGGTTTTTACATGTACATGTACAGAGATAAAAGCTTGGGATGCCCTTACCTTTAGGATTCCTCTCATACAAGAATTCATACCACATTATACCACCAAAAAGTTACTTCAAAAAAGGGAGAGCTACAAGGTACATGTAAGAATAGATACTGAGAACAAACGAGAGCTTTTCCTATTTAAATAATACTTCATAACATTCCTGTGAGTAAACTTCTATACTGCATGTACATATAGGTATTAGTTTAATGTATAAATAAACAAGGAGCCATATTTATGGCAAATTTATAAGATATCAATTTTACTTGAGTTTGTTTCATGAGATCCAAAAAAGTTCAGCAAGTTCATACAATTTGCCCTCTGCTGTCATGTCATTTTAATGTATCACGTGATATCACCAGAATTTATGGACTTGGTGAAGCATGAAAGGTTAGTGGGGCTCTTTTCTTATGTAATGAAGTTCCAAATTTTCATTCATTGTTTACGCCCAACTGCATGAATCTGAACAAAAAGTAGCGGTGGATCCATTTTTTTTGTTTCTCTTCCTCGTTCTGAAGACGGGCTCAGTTTACAGGATTCCCCAAGTTAGAGAATTCAGGTAATTAAATGGGAAGAGGTTGACATCAGGGACAGGGTGGGTGGAGGTGGAGATATGGGGTTGTCACTGAAGATGGTGATGATGGGTTGGAAATAACACGGAATGTGGAAGAGATTTACATTTCCGCTGTTGATGTATTCATGCATCGTGCTTGGTTGGTCAAAGCGCAATTGCAGGGTTGAAGAATTTGCAGATAAAGACACCCCCAGCACCATTTTTGGGTAAGAAAACCCAATGTTAACTGGCTATATAAATATTTCTTGTGTAGTGTTCAATCGCCAACCGAGACTGCAAAGAATGCACTGCCAGCAGCTTAGATTTAGGAACTTATGCACGCATAGGCAGTCCAACCCTCTAAAAAGTAAAAGCTCCTCGGCATAAACAGAAGTGACTTTTCCTTGTGAATTTCTATGATGAAAGACTGTGAGTTGTGAAAATAAATTCTTCCAAAGATTGGAACTGAAAACCTATTCTGGGAATATAAACTAGCCAAAACCTCAGATTCAAGCGGAAAGAGGATGTAACAGGCCCACAGGAACATGAGGAAAGAGTTTCACACATGTATATGGATGCCACTTGACACCCTGTGCGCAAACCTTATGGGACTGGACTCAAAAAATTTTAAATGTTTTCTGAGTAAACAGCTGCATTTTTTCCTCTTAAACTGAACATTTCTGGACATGTTTTTCCTTTCAGAGGGCTAGCTAATACTACATGTAGGTCAATGTTGTAGGGAATAATTTATGGCGTCCATGTATTATGCTTATGGAACTCTTCCCGGCCTACAATATGCACAAAATAACCAGATTTGCACAATATGTAGGCGTACGGAGGAAATGGCCGGTTTCCATTACATGTAATAAAAACGGCAGACTGCGGCTGGCCGGATTTGATGATGTTTGCGTACGGTATGCTAGGAATGTGCAGCGTACTGTCACTGCCCCGCGTTGTGTGTACGAACACAGCGCAAGCAAACCCACGAATTTGTACACATAAACATGGGCCAGTTGCAGAGCATCTAAACTTAAGTTGAAGAAGACAATACATTTGATGACACCTAAGGAATATACTGTTTCCTACCAAATTATCGATTCGGGTTCATTGCGATGAAAATGTGATAATTGTTAACTTACTTTCTGGGCCGTCACAGGCTCCAATCTGTGCTTCGAAAACTACATGCAGTTTGATCAAATACGTGAACTCTGGCGCCCTCTTGTGGGAAATATGTCGTAAACTCCCCACACAATGAACTCGTGGGTATCTGGCTTTCACTTTCAGTTCCCCCTTGTGCGGGACGTATCTTTTTTTTCCTGTTGACAAGATTGTGGAGGTATTTAGAGTGTGCATGGATTTAGTGTTTAGTGATTTAGTGTTTTAGATTAATTTATTAATTTTTGTGTATAGGAAACTTAGGGATTATGAGGGAAAATGCGTAATAGCTAAAGACCGTATCCCGCCATATGCTTTGAGCCACCAAATACTTAAAAAGCTTAAGCCATCATTTCAATACAATAAGATAAAAAATAATACATACGAGAACCCATGATTTCCGTGTTTTACTCTCACCGATTTTTCTGCCGACACATTTAGACACTTATGATATCTTATTAGGAGTCATCCATAAAGTACGTAGGTACGCGAAGGGGAAGGGGGTTGATGCCTTGGCGTACACCATGCATACAGAAGGGAGGAGGTTGATGCCATGGCGTACACCATGCATACAGAAGGGAGGGGGTTGATGCCATGGCGTACACCATGCATACAGAAGGGAGGGGGTGATGCCATGGCGTACACCATGCGTAGGGGGGGGGTTGATGCCATGGCGTACACCATGCATACAGAGGGCAGGGGGCTGATGCCATTGCGTACACCATGCTTACAGAAGGGAGGGGATGATGCCATTGCGTACACCATGCGTACGGGGGGGGGGTTGATGCCATTGCGTACACCATGCTTACAGAAGGGAGGGGATGATGCCATTGCGTACAAACGGGGGGCTGATGCCAATGCGTACATACGGGGGGCTGATGCCAATGCGTACATACTGGGGCTGATGCCATCGCGTACATACGGGGGGCTGATGCCAATGCGTACATACGGGGGGCTGATGCCAATGCGTACATACGGGGGGTGGAGGCCAATGCGGACATAGGGGGGGGGGTTGATGTCATTGCGTACATACGGGGGGCTGATGCCAATGCGTACATACGGGGGGTTGATGCCATTGCGTACATACGGGGGGGGGGTTGATGCCATTGCGTACATACAGGGGGCTGATGCCAATGCGTACATACGGGGGGCTGATGCCATTGCGTACATACGGGGGGCTGATGCCAATGCGTACATACGGGGGGCTGATGCCAATGCCTACATAGGGGGAGGGGTTGATGCCATTGCGTACATACGGGGGGCTGATGCCAATGCGTACATACGGGGGGCTGATGCCAATGCGTACATACGGGGGGCTGATGCCATTGCGTACATACGGGGGGGGGGGGGGGTTGATGCCATTGTGTACATACGGGGGGCTGATGCCATTGCGTACATACGGGGGGCTGATGCCAATGCGTACATACGGGGGGCTGATGCCAATGCCTACATAGGGGGGGGGGGGTTGATGCCATTGCGTACATACGGGGGGCTGATGCCAATGCGTACATACGGGGGGTTGATGCCAATGCGTACATACGGGGGGCTGATGCCATTGCGTACATACGGGGGGTTGATGCCAATGCGTACATACGGGGGGCTGATGCCATTGCGTACATAGGGGGGGGGGTTGATGCCATTGCGTACATACGGGGGGCTGATGCCAATGCGTACATACGGGGGGCTGATGCCAATGCCTACATACGGGGGGGGTTGATGCCATTGCGTACATACGGGGGGCTGATGCCAATGCGTAGGGTACGTACAGGTAATATAGGACTGTAGGTAATATGGGACGAATGAATTAAAATCGGCGCTTCCTCCGCTGTAAACATTCACTGGCACGAAACAACGCCCTCAATGCTTGTTATAGAGACTAGCCATCACTTCCAAACATGGAGGAGTTGTAGGCCGAGTTCGGGCGGCTAGTTCCCGTATGTTTACGAACAGCTCAATTGGTTGTTCGTGGGTCGGCTGCTCGAACGCCGGGAACAAACAACCGGTTATCGCTGGTAGTTAGTGACAAGCAACATGCAACATGGCGGCGTCCATGTAGGGTACGTCATTCGAGAGTTAATGTTTGGATGGGCTGGTTTCTTTTCTATATAAACAGGAACATTCATTTTTGTGTTACGGAAAATAATTAATGTTAATTTTGCAAACTTCCTATTGTCTATGGCTTTGGAAGCCATCTCTCTACTTTTTACAGCTGTTCAAAAATCAAAATCTCACGAGTTTTTTCCGTTTGTTCCTGTAAAACCCTGATGAGGAGGTGGTGTGTGATCCTGTTCCGAGAACAATGTTCTTGAGTCGTATTCCCGCCGTTCGAGCGCGAGAACAAGAAACCCGTGTCAAGAACAGGCCGCCCGAACTCGACCTTAGATTTTAGTGAATCTCACGGAAAAAGTTCATTAAAAATTAAAACTTGACAAGGTATGTGACGTTAGTGGTATTTGTTGCTGATCGATATTTCACCAAATATGCTTAAACTGTAAAACTGTCTGTGGATATGCTGAATTCCTGGCCTTTTTTAGCGATTTTATGAAGTCTTTTGAGCTACGTCAGCGTGTGGTATCCTGTGTATAATAATAAAGCATTGAATGCGAGCTCCGCTATCACAACGAGGTGCAGGTAATAATCCAATATGGCGGACAGGATTTGTTTGCCTGTTAAATTTGGGTAAATACATAGAGTTTGATGTTAACTTTTCTGTTTGTTTAAGCATATAATTAGTGATATTAATTCAGAATCGAGTTAGGTTTTGTGGATATTATTTATTTTGCTGTCCTTTTTATTCAGATGCCAGTCAAATGTTCGGAAATTACGCCGGGCTTTATGGTTGTCTGAAGACATACAGGTGGACATCAATGCATGTAGAGCCAAAGACATGGTCCTGACAACAAATTACAGGCTTGCATAGGCAATTATAATGTAACCAAAACAGCATTCAACAATATTTCAGGTGTGAAATAAAAGTTTTGGCATACATGTCACGATACGATGCATGTGTTTATACACTTTTTATCTTGATTCCAAGTATGACGAGGCAATTTGAATTAATTTATGAAACGGCATTTTTAAAGTGAGATAATTACACGTCTTGTCTAAGTTTTATGTATAAAGATGTCAAAGGACGCTTTTTATATACATTAAACATATCAAATAAGTGAAATTGGATGTGTTAATATTTCCCAGTTGTGCAAAATAATTATAATGTCATTACATTGTCTTAGAATCAGTGTCCCATATTACACTCACAGTTCCACATTACCTGCACACGCCGTCTCATACTGCCTTTGGTGATTACGTCGTACTTTGCATCTTCACTGTTGTCATGGCTCGAACGGTGGGAACGTACACGACTCAAAAACACTTTTCTCGGAACAGGATCACACACCACCTCCTCGTCAGGGTTTTACAGGAACACACGGAAAAACTCGTGAGAGTTTGATTTTTGAACAGCTGCAAACATGGCAAAAAGTAAAGTGATGGCTTACAAAGCCAAAGACTATAGGAAATTTTTCAAAAGTAACATTAATTATTCTTCATAACACAGAAATGAATGTTCCTGAAAAGAAAAGAATTCAGCCCAGTTATCCAAACATTAACTCTCGAATAACGTACACGGATGCCGCCATGTTGCATGTTGCTTGTGACTAACTACCTGCAATAACCGGTTGTACGTTACTGGCGTTCGAGCGGCTGATCCAAGAACAACAAATCAAGCTGTTCGTGAACATACGACAACAAGCCGCCCGAATTCAGCCCGTATGAGCCTCGAGCTGGACCACGAGAGGGCGCAATTTTCCTCGCAACAGAGGCGCTTTTTGTCGGAACTGCACTTCGCTGATTCACGAATGACTATGAAATGCAGGCGTTACGGTCGCTTCGCTACCAACAAAATGAACACTCCAATATAACCGTTGAGGGGGTGATTCTGCTTAAGGCTGAACCGGCATTGTCAAAGCCTACAGATGCCGGGGACAATACGTGCGAACCGCACTTTTACAACTCACGTTTAGTCAACATACAAATTTAGATTACGTCATATAGTTAACAATGTTATGGAAAAACTGCATTTCAACTGCAGTCAACTGCACTGATTTTGATATTGGAATGTAGAGTAAAAAGTTGTAAAGCTACGAAACTGTGTTCGGAAAGTGATCCAAGTTTTCCTTTAATCCGGGGGTTTTATACTTTTACAGAAAAAGTATTGTAGAACAACATAATGTTAGGCCCTAATGTGTGCGTGTTTCCTAGGTTATTAAATGTCACATTCCAATCGGTTGGGGAAGGTTCTCGATATAGGCCTACCCCGTTGGTCTTCCTGACCAGGCCCATGAATTATGCCTGCGTATAGTGTGGTATTGGGGGATGAGAGAAATTGTTGGTAAAATAAGTCACCTATAATGCCTTTGCTAGTCCCTACTGCACTACTGTACAGATAGCTGGGAAGGTCAACTATTACGGGATTAATGACGTCGTTTGTGTTGAGCAGTCATTAAGTAGCGTTCATTTGAACAATAACACGGGTTTAGCGTTTTAGTGACACGTGCGCACAGAGGTAAATGCAATAATTTGGTAGTGTGTAAACCAACAATGTTTTGCGCGTCTCAGTGCCTGCGCATGCGCATGCCTAAAACAGCCGAATCGTCCAAAAAGGTTTGCAACCTCGGGCTGAACACGGTCAAAAACAATTGGTGCTTCTTAATTAAACGTGGATGCTTTGGAAATTTAGATGCTTTCTCACTTTGGATGAAAGGAGATTCCGAATGACAGCTTTATGTTGGGAAAAGTGTTCCAATTTTAAAAATATTATTCGGATTTAACAATTTTCTTCCAATCTTAAAAAATGTTTGGGCTTTGAGAAAATGTTTGATTTGTAAAATCATATTTGAATTTTGAAAATATGTTCACTCTTTAAAAACTTATTCCAATCTAGAAAACGTGTTCCGTATAATATAAATGCATCCTCTCTTTAAAAATTTATTGGAAATTAAAAAAAAAAGGAATTGCATCTTTAAAATTTTGTTCGGTTTAAAAAAAATGCATTCCAAAAGTCAAAAATACCATCTTTTAAATATGACATTCGTTTTAAAAAAACATTCGATTTTTGAAAACACGTTCGATTTTGAAAAAAAAGGCATTCCGACCCGTTTAGCAAAATATGTTCCAAACTTTTTGACCCAAATTCTGCTTTGTACGTAATTCCCTCGCACAATGTTGTACGAGCGGTGGGCTGGCATGTCCTCGGTGGTGCGTACGTCGATTAGACTCGTTTTTTTCATTCAGTAAATGGGACTCTGTTAAAGGCACACGATCTTTACGGCTCTTAACTGCCCAGTATAGGACCGTGCTTTCACCGGTAATGACGTGGGATGACAGGTAATGCATCACAGGCGCTTGCTAATGCATTGACGTATAGGCCTACCCCTCCAACGGGCCTGCTTGCGCATTCCTTGCTCCGACGTGCCATATTACGGATGCAGTAGTGTGTCTCTAGCAGGGAAGATGTCAGCGAATGGTCCACCTTTTGGTCCCATCCTTCCATCCCTAAGTGGGTGTTATCGTAGCCTGAGAGAGGCCATTGCCGTGGTGGTCTGTTTCAGCTTAGCCTCGTCTACACAACCACTGCCGTACCACCATCCTTTGGCCTTGCCAGCTACCGTAGCAGGATTACATACTGACGCTTCTACCACGCCCGCAGGTACGCCTCAAGGTTGTCAGATAATCCCTTACAGGACCCAAGTGTTCAAAGTTCACGATGTTAATCATGGAAGAAGGAAAACATTTCCTTTTTCAGACTAATGTTTGGCTTGTGTAGTGCCTGACCAAGACTTGCATCCTGACTATTTCTAATACCACCACATTTACCGATGCTAGAACTAGCAATAGCACTAGCAGTTTACAATGGTTTTTAAAGACACTTGCAAAGACATTGCAAAGACGTGTATACATTATTACTGCATTGCAGCGGTCAGAATTTCCGATTCTGTTTTGTCAATGTACTCCTTGGGTCTATAGAAACTGCCAGGTAAACTTTGAGAGAAAAAAGTCTCTAGGGCACTTATTATGTGTTTATTTGTTATGTGTATATGCGTTGAAATGGAAACTTGTGTTTTGCCTCTACAACGACTAACTCTATGCGCATTGTCATGATGCTGTGGGCATATATATTTTCTGAGATGGCTAGGTTCGCCGGTTGGCTTACGTAAGTAGAAAATCTGAAGGTTTGTTGAACTAGTTTTCGAAACGGCAGTACATTGCCGTTTCAAAAAACCACTGCAGTGGTTAGTTTTCTTTTCCTAGACCAACTCAGGTACGTGATTTAATATAATACGACCCTTGGAACATTTCAAATTTGACATGAAATGGACAAAATATGTGGAAATGGAGATGCCGTCACGTTTTTCATTTCAAAATAGTTGTATTTCTTTCATAATCTCAAATAAACACATGTGGCACTGTAGTTTCCCGAACTTACACACAATTCCAGGTTGATTGCTACTGCGAAGTGAGTTTTAATTAGCCTTACCTGAAATCCTTAACAACTCTTCAACAGTTTTCAACTGTCCTCTCCGATTTACCCATGTTGGTGATTGTTAGTATGTAGGACACTAAGCGAAGGACAGTGTTAAATTATAGTCTGACTACAAGCTTTATACCTCAAGGAACCAAGTATAGCTTCACGTATCTTTTGTCTGGCATTTTATTATTCCCTTTTTATTATTGCACCCTCCTTCGACGTTGACGACTCACTTCCTTCACATCAGAGACTGAAAGAGTTATTTTCCATCCATGCGCAAAATTGTCATGGCGACAAAAACCAACGTAACCAGCACAGCCATTATTTGAGCGCAGTCAATTTGAACGTGCATACACAGTTTCCAAAATCGGGTATTGAAAAAGCTACTTAATTTGAAGTAGTGCAATGAAAAAATTAATGCCATGGCTGATTAAACTTTATGAGTAGATAAAGCTGGTTTAAGTGGAAAAATCGCTTGTCAGATCGCAAATGGCTCGCGAAGTTGCTTAATCTATCTTAACCTTGAATTTTTCCAGCTTTCAACTTCAATAAAATGTTTCATACACACAAGATTTTTTAATGAGTTCATAACTAAGTTTAATAAGCTCATAATTTTATAAAAACCCATAGTTCAGGTCGCGCATGCGTCGAAGTATTCAATGCGCCGAGAAAACATCGAAGTAGGCAACCGCGCGTTGCAAATGAATTTGTCTCACCGTTTCGTTGGCTTGCAGTGAGTAAGTTCTTACAGTGACAACACAGTTTTTCACAGAGTCAGCCGAAGAGAGTAAATCTCTATTTGCAAATATTGATACACGGTTTGGAGTTTATTTCCACTTTTTTCAAATATGGGAGCAGTTGTCAAAATTGTGGTGTTATGGATAGTGTTTGCTGAGATGGCTCCTTCTTCAGCGTCATATTGGTACCGGAGACGTCGGTGGGCGTGGCGACGTTCAACTCGGCGTATATCGGGAGCTACAGAACAATCTATGGTTTCGCCTCACCTTAACTGGACCGCTTCTTTGCATGAGGAACCTCCACTGAACGTTACACAATGGGACACGACACCTTTCATTCAGGTGCAGCGTGAGACGGAAGATGGATGGGTCAATGTTGCTAATACCTCATCAAGTGAGTTTTGAACATTGAGCAGGATTAATCTGCTAGAGACCAATTTCTCATTCCCGCGCGGATATAGGTGTAAAGCAGTCCATAGCGCTGACAATTTGAACAAAAGATAAGATGGAACGAATATCGAATAAAGTGCTGTGAAATGCAACACCCATGTATAAGTACACACATGAACAACATTTTATTTACTTTATTATTGTCTAGCTGGATGACTTTTTGCTCGTTAAAACCAGCGACAACATTCACATGAGGCTTGTACGGCAAGGGAGCGCTCTATAGTATACAGCTCTCTCACAAAGTTGTCAATAGTTTGGATGCATGCCTTAAAATATGAAACCCAATGGCGAAAATACGGTCGAACCTCACTCTGTCAGTGATAAAGCCAACTCAAAAATCCTGTATACACATTTTGTACATTTCTGCAATTTGTATCCACTTCAGTAAAAGTGAGGAAGGACATGATCCCTCAGAATGATTCACTATATCGCATGCACAATTGGATTCACACCATCTTTTCATCTTGGGATTTCGTTCATACGGAAGTACGGAAGCGTACAAGTACAGAAGTGTATAAGGGTCACTTGCAAAAAACAATTTCAAGATATCTATCTATCTCGTCGCGGCGGGTTTAATCTTTGGATGTATCCTGCAGGCGAGTAAGATCTTGCCTCGGCGTCAAATTGATATCCCGCCGCAACTTTTATTTCAATAGTTTCTTAAGTCCTATTCAACGTGCCGTTTTCAAGTGTGTTTTTAGGATGAAATGCAGTGAAATTTGGTTTTAGGTTGCTAATTGGAACAAAAAACGATATTACGTTTCAACCAAGCTTGATTTCCTACAAAAAAGAAAACAAAAGAATTTTTTTTCCGAGTTACTATCTCGCCGTGACGAGTTAATATCTCGCCGCGGCGAGTTACTATCTCGCCACGGCGATTTATAAGATTTTACCGCGGCGTAAAATTGATCTCCCGCTGCAGCAAATATTTCATCTCTCATTTGCAATCCCTGATTTTGCATCTGTTAGCACTCGATTTCACTTTGAAATTATCCATGCGGTTGATCCGACCACTGTACTGCTGACTATTATGACTGTGCTCAACCCGCTGACCCCAACTCGTGACATCCCATTATTCCATGACACTGCAGCCCCTTAAATTATAATGAAAAAGATGTGAAATTTCTTAATAGTATTATTGATGTCCGTTCTTTCGAAGTGTTTAAAGGACTAATATTTTACGAGTTTCATATTCGCAACCCCGACAGAAAAATTTTGTTCAAATTGTGTATAGCTAATGTTTGCGGTGTTTTTTAATTCTTCGTGAGAAACAACACTCTTTAGATCCATATTAAATTAGAAAGCCATACTAGCAGTGATTTCTCTGGGCAGATACCCGTGTTGGAGAGAGGACTGGTGAAATCGCCATAGCAGCATTGACGTGAATGTGACAAATTAAATGAACGATGAAATGTGTAGCAGGGAGTACAAACAGCCCCTCAGCTGAATTACTTGCAGCGACTTGTCTACGTTTAGGTTTATGTGTGCAATGTTTATCCCAATTCCATTAATCCTGAAAACGCAACCACTTGTCTGTGCATGACAGATTGAAGTCCTCATAGTTGTTAACCATGGTGAAAAGCAGCCTTCTGTGCTTTTGGGTTGCTATATTTTTTAAGCAACTGCCTGTCGCAGTCATGCCCTGTTGGTTACTCACAGAGAAGCCCCACCCCAGTGTCTCCACAAAAGCCCTATAGGGCCTGCTTCTTGTACGCCACGTCGTGTATTTGCCTGCCAGTGGCGGTTAAAACTATGGCTGGCAGTGACGCAAAGACTAATTCGCTCGGTGAAAAAATCTCATGCAGCTATCTGGACACCAAAATAACAAACACTTTACTGCGGAACTCTAAATGAACATACCCTGTCTAAAAGTATACGGCAAATTTACATTTGAGGGAAAAAATTTACACCACGAGGGTGGTATTTCTAAAATGTTTGGCCACCTATACCTGTATACGAAAAGTAGTCAACATGAAAGGGGTCTTTAGGCAGTCGGAGGATCACATTTGGCCTCCATCAAACATAGACTCATTGGTCGTATTGCATGCAAAAATAATTACTCTATGCACAGAATTCCTTCAACTAATATACTCGCGATGCTGCGATTTCATATTTGATATACCGTACCGTATTGAGTCCGTATTTGATATAACACGTACACTCGACTGTAGCTGTTTCCAGATATTTGTTGTAGGTTACAATTCATTAATGTTTTATATCAGTACTTTATTTATTGTTTTATTTTTGGTTTTACGTTGGATGATTGAAGGGGCATATTCAAGTCTTGAGTCCAGGGGCAAAATGCGGATTTTTCTAAAGCGATTGTCAATTTTCTTCCTCCCTATAACAGGAAGGATTTACAACTGTTACTAAACTGTAGACAGTTCAGTGTTGTAGTACTTGTTGTACTCGTACTCGGTACTCGTACTCAAGTAGTACTCGAGTACCGTTTTTCAGAGTATTCGTACTCCTACTCGGACGTCCAAGTACTCGTACTCGAACTACAGTTCTTGTACTCGGGCTACAAAATACTCGGAACCCGACATCCAGAAATTGTACTCGAGCATCAAAGTACTCGTACTCGATTAACAGTACTCGATAAAAAAATCCTTGAAGTTAACTTACCACGGCCGTTAAAATAAGGTACAAAAATATCGACCCCAGTGACCCGATATTAATTTGATATGGCTCTGACAAAAAAGGCC
The DNA here is from genome assembly GCF_054643075.1 of Acanthaster planci. NCBI lineage: Eukaryota > Metazoa > Echinodermata > Asteroidea > Valvatida > Acanthasteridae > Acanthaster > Acanthaster planci. Next base: position 4,462,571 of record NC_141790.1, read on the forward strand.
GAATGTGGGACCATTAACGTATACTACCCATTCGCCGTCTGTGGGCGTACTTAACCAATCACGTACTTATTATATTATAATATAATATTATAATAATATTAATTATATTGTGGTACTCCAGATTGGTCCCGCGATTTACTTGGGCATTGGTAGTCTGGTTCCAAGTACTCGTACTCGTACTCAAAATTAAAAGTACTTGTACTTGTACGTGCAGGTACTTGTACCCGGAAACCAGTACTTGTACTCGGCTGGCAAAGTATTCGACTACAACACTGGACCTTTTTTTAAAAGTAACACAAGGTGGCGATATTCCTGATACAAATGTTCATCTGTAATATGTATTACTTTCCTGCAGAACCTTTTATCCAGTGGAGAAATTTATGGCTTTTAAAAATGTTCTCCTTTTTTAGTTTTATTGAATACATGTTGGTTGTTAAGAAGTCCAAAAATTCTTAACAATATTTTTCTCACATAGAAAAAGTGAGGACGGTTTATTCAATAGACCATATCTGTGGTCAAAAAGTGTTGGGATATATACCCCCCACTTCTGACCCACGGGATTTATGCGTATGTGCGTATCATAGAGCAAAAGGGTCGCTCTTATGGCTTTGAAATATACAAATTTTGCCTTCGAATAAGACGTGCAACCAACACAATTAAACCAATACAGCAACTCACCGCAGGTGCGAATCACGGAATTTTTCCAGGTAGGGGACTCACGCCGGAGATTTTTTTCATGTCTCATTTTGCGGACAAGCGGAAACGATGGTGAAACATCGTTTGGCGTACATTGTTTACAATGGTATTGGTGTGCTTACTTTAAACATTTTTTCTGGCATTTTTCCCACTTTTTTCTTACCTTTTTGTCTCAGAGCGGGGGGGGGGGCTTCGACCCCCTCCCTTGGATCCGCGAGGGTGCACCGAGTCTGTGCGCGTCCTACACCCCTCTGTGCAGCAACGAGCCAAGATTCTCGTTATTAAATTCGAGACGTTAGGAAAATTTTACAAAGTATTTACGACAGTTGTGTAACAAAACAATGATGTGGTGCATGAGGTTTGAGCAGCCTTGGGGTTGCATAACATCATCGGCTTCACCTGATAGTATAAGCTCCCCGGATGTTAAAATATCATGTCCTGCAATCATTTTAAATGGTAACGCTGTGCGATTATGCCTTTCGTTTTGCACTTACGCAAAATAATATAGGTACAAATCTACTCGGAGATTCCTGAGATTTCCAAGACGTCGTTTTAGGCCACAAACCACTTACCGACTTGTTTACCAGTCGCAAATATCCAATGTTCAAAAGAATATCGCAACTCCAATATTCTCCTTTCTTACAGTCAAAGTACCCTGGTTGAATTAAATTGCAATTGATTGATTTTCCGCCTAATCACCAAGTCTTTATTCACGCTGGATTTACCAGGCTTTTGGGGCTGTAATGTCGCTTTCCAATTTACAGAGTTATTAAATTCATCTCCTCAGTTTATAACCATTAACCCCTAACAATCCTGAATCCTCCGATTTCAATATAATTTTCCATACACCCTAGGAGTTGTTATAATAAGTGGTCTTTTCATATATTGGGCTTATGCTTGAGTGATCACGTGATAAATAACAGCTCAAGCGTGGAGATGGGCAGTTGTTATTAACAGGCCCCTTGCATGAACTTTTGCTGTCAGCCGTCAATAATGTAGCCTCTATTCGAGTCTGACAAAAACTGCGTGAAAATGTCTATAGAAAATCTTTGCCAATTCCAGTACAATCCCATCGACTAAAATCCCATCGAATAAATTCAATTTATCAGCGCTAAATAATTATTATTAATTGCGCATGGGTGAAGGAGGACGAAAGCTTCTGAAGGACAGAGTTTTGTCTCCTTGGAAGGAATAAAAGCGAGTGGAATATTCCATTCCATTCACCTTCGCCTAATGGGATGGCACAGTTTCCTTTATCACCTCATGGAGTACAGATAGTCAATTATTTGTATGGTACTTCATCTGAAAAGCAATGACAAACCCACGATGTTCCCCCATCACCCAAAAACCCACCCCAAAGCGTTGGTTCTGGATGTGCCCTTAGTTTTCTGTCGTGTCAAATAAGAGTTGGCGAAACGGGACTTTTTCAAGGGAGCTTCTCTTGTGACGACATGGAGAGCACATCTTAATTAAGACAAGCATGGATGGTATGTTTACAACCTTCATAAGCTGCCCTGTTAAACGAAATGTTCTGCATTGATTTAATGCATTAATAATGCATTAAGACTTAGGTCCGTCATGGTGAGTGATAGTTTGTATCGAGCAAAGGTTGCACATTATGATGACTGCCATTAGCACACAAAACTGATAAATTTATAATGTCAGACATGATGAAGACTGGATTTGCTCTTTACATGAGCTGAAAGCAAATGGTTCATTTCATCGTAACAGGTCTGGTTTGATACAATGCAATACAGTTCAGCAACGAATGACAACTTCCTTGCCTGTTTTGTTGTTTCTTGTATTTCTGTGGAACAATGGTTTATTCCAGTCAAAGATATGGAAGAAATTATTATTTCACACATTTTGTTCATTGCTCACCTGTTCGGTTTGTAGTGGTTCAGCTTTCTGCTCTTTTTCATACAAACGAAATTGAAATTTCTTTTCTAATTTTGGTTGACTTTTCTATGACATGCAAACAGACTCTGTGACATTTTAAAACTGGAAATCGATATTGCCCGATCACCTTATGTTTATTACTAAAACAACACATCCCGTCTAGTTATCCTTTTTGTTGGGGAAGATAATTCTCTGCAGCTTTTCTGATGTCATCTCGTATCAATTACGGTTTATTTTTAGTGTTGAAAATGACCAACTTCTACCAGCTGAATCTGATGAACTGGTAAAGGCGTACAGTTTTCATGTTTTGCGATCTGACAGAATTTGAGTTCGGCAATATTTCTGTCTAGGTATTTTTGTAGGAGTTAATGAAGGATAAACACTCGGGTACATTGTGAAGTGCGTAAAAATCTCGTCATATCAGTTCATCAGTCAATATTTTCCAAACAGTGTGGGATATAAGTGTGAGACATACTAACATAAACAGCTTTAATTTCTGATTAACGGATTCTGTTGTGCATCCAAATATGCTCGATGTTCGCATTTCCTTTGCACTTAATAACAATGGGAAATCGTCAATGATCTCTATGTATGTGATGACCGGATTGCTTACCTACTTTTCGCCATGTAGGCCTACCAAAAATGACGCATCGTTTTGTTGGCGCCATATTATGAGAGGACACCATTTGGGGTATTAATATTAACACCACTATAAGTGTGGCTTCTCGTAATGCCAAGTAAGAGTTTTAACTAACACCAAATTACTTACCCAAAATAAACAAAACACCATTTTTGGAATTATTCTACTCCCGTATTTGTTGTGAAGGTTAAACACCAAAATTGGTGTTTTTACCACCCAAAGCCTTGCCCAAAATAAATACCAATTTTGAATTAGTATATTTCCCCTTTGGTGTCAAAGTAAATACCACAACTGGTATAAATTTCTTTTAATTCTTTGACTGGTGTTGTTTAATACCAGAACCTTGCCCAAAATAAAAAGTAGGAAATAATAAAATTCTACACCATTGGTGTTATTTTTAACAAAAACATTTTACAGAGTACATATTTGTAATTGTACACGTTTTCGAGTAGTATGAACCAAGCAATCTATTGGTCAAATGTACAGAACATAATTAGATACCCTAGATGTAATAATACCAAAACTTGGTTGACACAAAACGGCTTTTCACATGATTGGAAAGACCGCAGTGCTTTAGGTTTCAAGTTTCAAGGTCAGTCTCGAATACACGCATGCGTAGAATTTTGAGCTGTGAATATCACACCTACGAGGCCGACATTTTATTGGCAACTGACCTAAGCCTTAGATGTAATCAGACGATGAAAGTTGTGTAATTTTTATTTTCAATATTTTCTATCAGGTTTAGGGATTAATTTTGCTGCTGTGATTATTCAAACCAGGCAAAACAAACATGCAGAAGTTAGTGAGGTAGTAAAATTCCGTTTTCAACATTTCTTGTTTAACTCTTTTTGTAGATGTTTCCCTGGGCTATAGAACATGTCTTGATGTGATGAGTATCACCGGTCTGTCCCAGGACGGTTACTTCAATATTGACCCCGATGGACCAGGACACGTGCCGGCCTTTCAAGTATTCTGTCAGCTTTCATCCACGCACCAATCCCCCGGTAACAGCTGCTGCTCACAGGAATTATTTTCTTCATAACTGATTGCTGGAGTCGAATGAAACAGATGTAATTTAAATAATAGAAAAGTGTATAATTTCCGTCACTCTGTTGCACTGACTTGTTTCATGGTTGAGTCAACTGCTTTGTGAAAAATTGAGAAAAACAGCGCGGCATTTTCAACATTTAAATTGAAGGTCTTGTTATCTTGCGTAAAATCTATGAATCACAGGGCGTTAGAATACTAAAGCGAACAACATCTGCAGGGTCAGGGTAGGAAACAGGCACGACAGGATCTTATTCCCCTTAAAAAAGAGCAGTTTCAACAGCTGGGGGTAATCAGTGAATTTACGTCGGAGTAATGCGCCTCCTCGACAATGTAGCATTGCGGATTCATGAAAAAAACATCATCCAGGAACGTAGTCGATTCGTGTCCGTGAACGAGTAGGCCTATATGGTAATGTACATGCGCGCGATCGTGCTTTAATGGCCGCACTTTCACTTCAGTTTACACATCGATAAAAGTCTAAAAACTCCAGTCTTATAGTTGACTAATAGTATAAACAAAGAATAGATTCTGTCTTGAAACAAAAGAGGTTTAACGTGTGGAAATCGTACTTTTTGTTGACGAAAATCTCTTTCACCATTCTGCTCGGAACATCCACCATATTTGGATCATACCATTATGTTCTAGGGTTGATTATGAATTCGAAAGTAAAGACAATCGTGTTAAGAAAATTCTTTCCTTAGGCCTAAATAAAATTTAACTTCACACTGATCCATTTTTCACTTTATACCTTACACTCGGCTTCCTATAATTTCTGTTCACAATGCTTTTTACTGATTTTCTGTCGCTCTATTTTATCTGCTTTGGGGTTTACCCGTTCATCAATGGAGACTCCCACAACATCTGCAAACACTACAAGCGAGAAAATCGGCTCCTGTTCAATGTACGAAGTGAAATGAACTCTTATACGATGATCAGCCGACCATAGTGAAGAAAAAGAGAACAAAAGTTATGTTTTCTCAAAAACTACAGCATTCTGGGCCGAAGTATTTTACAGACTGTTTGAGGCTGTTACATACTTTCTTTCAAATAAGATATTTCAGTATTACATGGTAGTTCGATTTGGGGGATTTTACAAATGGTGTACACTGGTGTATTGAGGTATTTTGCCCTAGTTTGATTCAGTTCGTCTCACCTTGATATCTCCACTTGCATCGTTGGTATCTTTTCCTACCGCCCAGAAAAAGTATCTTTTGTATTTTTCTTTCCATATTAAATAAAAAAACTCTTTGGTTTATTGCAGTGTTTCTCTTTCAACCTAATGAGACTGGTTTGCATGATGGACTTGAATAGAATACAATGTTTGCAATAACACCATTGACGCGCATCATTCTTTTGAGTTTTGAGGTGCTGAAAGGACCAGTTGTTTCACATCGGTATTTCTAAAAGTGTGTTTTGTTTGTCAGGTATCCCCTCATTACAAACCTTAAGGCTTTTGGGCTTGGCCGGCCTTCTTTGGCCCTCACTTGGATCCATCAGTGAGACAAAGTAATGCATAATAATTGACCAAGTCAATTCCTATTTATTCTAAATATAACCAAGTCAATTGTTATTCGTGACAGATGTCAAACAGTTTATGCTTTCTTCTCTCTAAGTACACCCCTCTTTTTAATTTACCTCTTAAGGCTGCTGCCTGCAACATTATTTTTTCTCTTCAAAGGTACCACAGTTATTCGAACTACAAACAGCGTTCGGAGATTCGTGGATCACAATCATCGTTTTAACATCACGTACGAGAACGTTCCTGATCTGGAATCCATCCGGGCACTCATCGAAGCCTCAGCTGCTTGTCGTCAGAGAGTGTCGTACACGTGCTATGGGTTGCCTTTGTGGTTAAACGGTACGCAGCAGGTGGCATGGGTGGCCTGGAACGGTATGGAGATGCTAAACTGGGGCGGGGGCCAGACTGGTGTCAAAGGATGCGCTTGTCACTCCAAACCAACCGGTTAGTCGGACACAAGAAAACTCCTTGAGTTTGACCTCAAAGAAGCAAATAAAGGCTTATGTTGCTCAAAGGAAATGTGAAAGAAGTCAGTTTTTCACATGTAGTCTCCGTTTTGAACCTTTAACCTTGTTTTTCATTTTTCATTACGCTATACGTTAATTACGTTAATGCATCGGCTCTTACCACCTTCCTCCATTTCCCTTTTTACTATAAAAATGTGTGAACTGGGTTATGATACTATGGTTGATCCAGTTTGTTTACGAGGTTGGGGACATAACTCCGTAAAGTACGCTCGTGAAATCAGGGAATCTACGCTCTGAAAGTTTTTCATGGGTTTTAATATCACACTTCACCAGTTCACAGGTTTTGATACAGTGAGGTACTATACAATTCGCACAGGGCAGGATTCTCTGCAGGAGTGTTTACAGATGGAGTTTGAGAAGCCAAACACAAAAACTGTTAACGGTATGAGTTACAGCTGAACTTGTACATTTAATAATTGCAGGTTGCTTGGAAGGAGGTTTGTGCAATTGCGATTCAGTGACAAGTCAAGAAACTGACTCTGGTTTCATCACGGACAAAGACACGCTACCAGTCACTGGAGTGGAGTTTAAGTACACCAACCTCAGCATGTCCGGCCCTAATAGCAGAGCTGAATATAAAGTGGAGCAGTTGGAGTGCTTCGGGGCGCATAAGAGTATGTTTGGTTTTATTTTCCGTATAAGATTTCCAGTTCTACGAAACGCATACACCTAGCTACCTATAAACATCATGTGCATAACGTGCCTATTTGAATGATCTATCACTGGTAAGAAATATCCGACAGACAACATTTGCAAACCCTACAAAATAAAAAAAATCCTTTTTCCCAGCCGGAAACAGTTCGACCATTTTAGAGTGCAGGTCACACCTGAGGTGACATTTTTTCTTTTTTTTATTAAACATAAATGAACACAGTTTCTCCCCGCCAGCTTTAAAAAGTCGATATAAATGTAATTAGTGTCATTTATTCGTCCACTTAATTCCGATGAATTTTTCTTCGTTATCTACCACGTGTTTCAGCCGCCGTTTTCAAATACACATGTCCAATTCTGGTGGTTGTTTGCATATGGTTTTTGATTCCACTTTACGGAAGCGTGTTTCATACAACGAACAACGTGTTTTTTTTGTTTTTTGTGGTTTTTTTTGAGGCATATAGAGAGCAACATTTTATTCGCCCGATAAGGTTAGACTTTTGTTTACTCTTCCTGATTTGATGCATTTTTATCGTTAAAACACTGAAGGAATTCCCACATGCATGCATTTATTTTAGGATGCATCCTAACCACCAATGTAAAAATTCCGCTGAGTGTGATTCGAGAAAAACCGAATCCCACATAAAGATTTAAGTGTTATTCAAATGTTTGTCTTTGAATAAGGTAAAAGTATCACGATATACTGTGCCATAACAGAGAAGTTGAAACCCACTTGGCCTGCTGTGGTTGTCTTAAAAAGTCATCATGTGTCTGGTCGATACCGTGCACGATATGGGGCCGATGGGTAACCCCCCAACCCATGTCCAATCCCTATAAACAATGTCTGTAAAGAATTCCTAAGATTCCAATCAAACAATGACCAACAAAAAGGTGGGGGTGCTTTCCGCCCCAAAGCTTGCATCGTGTGGTCTGCTCTGTGTAAGTCCCATTCATTGTAGGTCCCTGTTCCCTTTCAACAGGTTGGTATTTAAGTGCTAGTGCTTTACATAACAGGAAATTCCATCTGTTTATATTTTTGTCTATTTCAGGATATCCACGTTTATCGTCTTTTCTAATTAATCTCCGTAAATGAAACAAATTTATTGAAAATGAATATGCTTTGTGTTGCGTATCACATTTTAAAACTAAATTGTTTCACTCTGTAAAATGTTTCCTTTTCATGAGCAGATAGTTTAGTGATGAATTCAGATCTTTGTTTCCTGACAGATATATGAAAAAACTTCTTCTTAAATGTACCGTTTCATGAAGATTTTCAGCCTGTATTACCGATGTCTACATTATTACTTCGCATAAAACCTTATGTTGCACTGAGGGCTTTCCCAATTGGGACATTTACTGTAGAGATTAACTAGTTCACTCCAAAACAGACTGTGTCTATTAAACCAGTGGCCTATACCCACAGGACGGAAGACACTTACTCCTCCCCCTTTCCCTTTCCGGGGGCACGTTGCTTTTCTCCTTTTTTATAAAGAACCAGAAGCACCAATAAATCAGAAACTATGAGGAAAGACACAGAAGGAGCTTGAACTGCCCGGGCTGTAACATCTGACCAATTACCACTTTCTGGCTTGCCTGGTACGTCCATAGCCAGAGCGCAGGGAACGCTTGTTACACATCACGATCTGTTTCACAACCACGAAACCCCTTTGTACCCTATGATCGCCGCTGCAATTTGTCGATGGTAATCTGCATCCTTGGAACTTTGTGTACTGAGGTATAGGAAAATGAGTGTTCATGCCTTTGTTGGTGCTTGGTATGATCTCAAGACGACATCAAATTTAATGCTTGCGCAGTTGCTTGCATTGCGCTGTGTGCTCTAAATCTATATGTGCAGTTATTGCCCTTATTGGGCTCTTTCGTCAGGAGTTAATTTTGGAATAAATAGCCCGGTTGTTTTAAAGGATTATGTGTTTTGTTTAAATCATTTTTATTATGGCATTTGTACACAAGCGTATTTTGTGAGATTTCACGATCACTCCCTGTTATGAAATATCGCATTTTGTTCGTAATAAACTAACTAAGCTTTCCAGTAGTAGTGAAAATTTTGTTGGCCAGTCTTGGCCAAATTCGTACCCAGTCTTTGAACACTGATGTATTGGATAGAGGAGAATACATGGATAATGGAACAGTGTATCAAAATTTAAAAAGTTTATTTACGATGGCAAAAGTAGGTCTAACATCAGGACTTTTTCTCTCTATTTCCTGCTCACGTCGATTATTTGTATTTAATTACCAGCAAAAAGTATTGCTAGGATATTACAGATCCTGCTTGTCCGGCTAAGATGCAGGCAGTATTTGGGCATTTTTGGATTTTTTTCTATTATTCGTCTGGCTCGAAGGCGACCATTATTGAACACTTTGAAGTGCCTGAGTTGCAACTCCTTCTGTATCCTTCCTCTGCGGTAGTAGCATGTGCATGCACATATCTTCCAGAAGAACGATTTTTAACGGATAAAAAAATGAATAATTGTCGAAGCAATTTACTGCTCACTGACTGAATCAACAAAGAGAAACACATAGATGGTATCCAAGACAATCACTCTGACAGCCTTTTGTCTTGAAGCAACCATGAGATAGTACCATTCGTCGGGAGTATGATTATGTTGCGAGAAAAAGAAAGAAACGAATATGTGGAAATACAGCCTCAGCATGCAACAGTCCACCTTTGTTGATTTTTATTCGTGTGGTCGAGTTTCTAGGTTATACACTCTGTTGTCCATCTCTGTCTAATGTCTTAAATGCAAAAAATGCAAATATCCATCTTTGACGTTGACTGTCTTTCATGTTTTCTTTTCAAATTGTATAATTATCTTATAAGGCATCGACGGGTGTCTGATAATAACTCACCAATGGATAATTTGTGTTTATTAAGGCTGATCTGACTCAGGATCCCGAGGGAGGTTGTCGGCTTATCAGCCTGTGTCATTTTGCTCTCTTCATCGATTGGCGAATGCATTTTTCATGAGTGACTGTTAACGTTTGTAAAGGTCAATGTGTAGGCGTGATTAATGATTCTAATTCAGCCCATTTTCGATGAAACAGTGGAAACCGAACCCACGGCTTTTGCAGAACCTATTAATATGATTAACGACATCCGCTGATGAAAATAATAGCAGTTCGTGTGCATAAACAGCAACAGCTTGAAATGAACTTGTTGTCGTGCAGTTAGTTCTCTACGCACTCATATCTCGAACGACATCGATATTCATGAAATGTTTCATAATATGTTAACATCACAAGTGACAGTGCAATAACACAAGGCAGGGTTTAGAAAAGCCACTATCACAAATTAAGAGAAGACAAAATCAGTGCAGTTATTCGTGGGATGACCAAACCAAAAAAAAAACGCATGGTAGAATATGCCACTGTCGATACAGTAAATGCACGATAAATGATAAATCGAGAAATCAACCTAGCCTTTTTGCTTAATTGTTGGTGATCGTATTTTTCAGTGTGAATAGCCTGCAGTCTGGACATGACCCAGCTTATTTTAAAAAACGGAAACGCCAGTTGCAGAGTGTTTCAACGTGATAAAAATCTCGAATCGACCTGTTTTCTTCACCCATAGTGCCAGAGGTTATGACAGCCTTGACCACGGAAAATATTTTAACATCCAGTGACGCGCTAACTACCGAACGCCTTTCGACAGAAGCCCAAAGGACCATTTCTGTAATCTCCAGCACCACTACAGAGGAAACGACTCCAGAAGAGACGATCAGTGGACTGGGATCCTCAGCTGATGATGCCCTTTTGTCATCAGGTACGAAAGGAAACCAGAATGAATTGACATCCTTAAGTCTGACCACTGAAGGGCCGTGGGTACTTTCTCCGTCTTCCTGTTTCCATTATGTAGCATGATGAAATACCAGCCTCTAGCCAAACGCATACCTGGTTGAAATCAACTCCACTAACCTGGACCAAAGCTTAGTGGTGGAACATCGTGCTATCAGATATTTAATCTAATGACTAAAATAGATACTATCCGTCACTTAGACTTTGATTTCCTTTGGGTGCTGTGACATGATATTTATAATACCAGTTGCTGAAATGTTGACACCGCGTTGGCACCAGCCTCTACTCCGCAAAAATCCTATTTTACAGACAATTTATCAACAAATTTCATGATCGAACGAGGATCTCATCAATTAAAATCAGTGCTATATTTGTTGTCTTGCTAAGTTCACTCGAATTTCAAATCAATTTTAGAAGCAGGTATTTATCTACAATAACATGATTTACTTCTTTTAACTCTTATACCTGTTTGCACGGTACGTTACAAAGACTGTGATAACTTTACTGAGTCTCACCTCTTAAGGTTTCTTCACGCTAATATTTTAGAGGTACCTCCAACCACCGTTTCTGCGACAAGTAATGAGGTGACCATGGACTATGCCGTGACAGCGCGTGGTGATGGGTCAACCACCATACACACAACAATGGAAGACCTCCAGACCACTGGTTGGAGTGCATCTACTTTTGGAGATGAAACGACATCAGAGGAAACGACAGATAGGATATCTGGTGGTCATGCACCCACGGAAACCCTAACAACCATTGGAGCTATTCGCGTCACGGATGATTCTTTGAAAGCAGCAGGTAGGTTTGTCACGCTATACATACAGGCAAGGTATCTAAGCATTTTTTTCCATGTAGAACTGAGGACATGAATAGTTCAGCAGGGAAACTGTCCTGAAACTGGTAAAAACACACCCGTCTTCATCCAATGTTCTGGTGTTCAACCAACACCTACTGAAACAATGATCCTTACAAAGAGCTGAAAAATGGTAAGCGTTTTTAAGGACCTTCCGTCTTTTGGACGACGAGGAAAGCGACAGAAATAGTTATACCAAAGTAAGGGTAATAAAAAATCTTCGTGACGTAATAATATAAATCCTTTCTCAAACGAATTGTTGGGAGACTAGTAAGACAAGTAAAGTGGAGAGCGTGCACTTGCTGCAGAGATGACATTACATACCGCCGACAACTCCAAAAGCTTGTTAATTTTGCCGAATTTTGAGCATGACGGAACTTTAACGTCTATGTGCGCTTAGTATAAAGCTTCGGATCTTGTATGAATACTGTGATACTCGACTTTGCAAATGCATCAGTGGCAGACGCACCACTGATGTTATCAACCACGGTATAAAGACAAAGTCATGTTTTTAATACTGTACTTTGAGTTTTTATATACCCACAGAAACGCAGCCCTGCTGTAAAGGTCGCATTCTTCCGCCGCGCTCGGATCTCTGGATTGTAATTGAACGCCCCGAATAACCCGAACTGCGATCCAACAATGTGCAGTAATTCCCTGTTTCGGTTCCACTTTACGGGTGTGTTGAGTTCCTACATCTGGACACGTAATTGTAATTACGCATTGCACAGGTGCGTGTACACCCATACATGGTACGTACACACAAATAAGTCATGTCATATGTGGGTGCGCGTGTAAGTGATTTCCGCGGTGTTTTTGTCAGTAATGGCGTCTTAATTGTGTAAGACATGACGAATCCAAGAAGAAAAGCCTCAGAATATGGTATCTGCAAAGTGGGTCATACCCACCTGGGATAATGGAGCTGGCAGCAAGGAAAAATCCTCATCCAAGCCCCAACATAAATAACCTAATTTCGACCGCTAACCAGCGCAAGTCGTACGTGCGTGCGACTGAAGAGATCAGCACGCTAGATAACTCAGCACGTTGTCATAACGTACTCATCAGTTATCTGGTGCGTTCTGCCGGAGACCCAAGCACGCTGGGTGAGTGAGACCGTTACACCGGCTGTATTAGTCACAACAAATAGAGTTTCCCATAATACAGAAAAAGCTGGCCCCTATCTTTAAATTTTACTGATATCAAGGTTAATTCAAGATTTCAGGAAGGGATCATGGGTACACTCAAGGAGGACCATTATGCAAGTTGGTAAATGCATGCTTACGCGATACGCAAAGCTTTTATGACGTCGTGTTGAATGGGTTCCCAGATGGTCTAGTTATGTGTTATGGTGTTGAACAACCTCGGTCCCATGAGTACGATCTAACTGCGCCATGGCGGTCACCACAAAGCCTTTTGCGATCTTAACCCCTGGTAGTTTGAGACTTAGATATCCACTATTTCTGGAGATTTAAATTAGGACTGTAGTCGATGTGTTTACATGCAAAGAAAATCTACGCTTGCTGTGCAGCAGAACACGTGAGCGTATAACTTATAAAAAAACAGGCGGTTACTCCCTTTATATAGATAATACGTATATGTATATTCATCCTGAATAGCCAGTCACGGTACGCAGCCCATGTCGTCGAGGTTGAGTCCTGAACCTTCTGAGTACACAATTTTTCTTTAAAAAAATGAGCAAGGGGAAATAAAGAAGGGTTTAGGTGGTTCCCTTGGACTATGTTCTCACATTTATCTTCTTTATCTATAGGATGCTAACAAAATCCCACTCCTTTTTCAGTTACGATTATTTTCTTCATAAATGCTTCATTGAGTGTTCGTAGTAAAATGGAAATTGTGCACATCTAGTTGTTTTCAGCAGGGAACAGAATGGCGTTCAAACTTTCATGATTAATTTGAAAACGGTATCAGCTTTGCCTCCTATTTGTTTGCATATGCATGAAAAATGTTGTACAAAATCATTTTTAATCTAATTACTTCGACAGAAACAACAGCAAGCACTGAAATGAAAACTTCTGTGCAAGAGACTACGAAGCAAAATCGTGTTCAGGAAATCGAAAATTCACTCCAAAAGCGGCTGGAAGCGATAGAAATTTCGGCTGGAAATACGTCCACAGACATCCTTATGGCTGCTGCAAAGGTTTGCGTTTACTGCTTTATACTTTAAACTGATCCCTTTACACGTCCTTTGGCATAATAGCTTTCTGTGGGTTTTTCGGGAATTTAGGAGATAAACAACGGTTGAATTCAGTGTGCTCGATGACACATTTGGCAGTTTTTTTATCATTGAGGGATAATTGCTCTCGATAAATCCTGCAAAATCGGGGTTTCGTGTTGTGATTTTGTGTCATAAATGCCCGCCCAAATTCACAAACAACGCGATAACTTTCTAAAACCCGCTACAGTTCGTCGTTTCCATTATGTTTGAATTTTAGGTGTAACTCTCGTGATTTACCTTTTCAGATGTTGAATGTTTGCAACTTGCCTTAACACCCAAGCGTTAAATATCAGCTTGTACCGTAGTGTCAGGTCTTTTCTTGCTAAAGCCAAAAAATATAAAGTGTGCATGAAATTGAAAGAGTTTTAAAATAAATTCATAAACTTATTTGAACTCTGGTCCTATTTATGTTCCCCTTTTTCCAGGACATTTTAGGGACAACATTGGAGTTGCTGTCAAATCAAGACAATGTAGGTTTAACCTTTTCTCTTTCTATGACCAAGACTGGCTGAGCAGAAGGAAAGAGATAAAATAAAACACACGAACTGAAAACTTCGGGGACGTGACAAAAACAAACATACAAAAATGCAACTATAGTGTTTCCTTTTCTTTTGAGATAACATGTCGCGTTAATGCTGTCTCAAATCACTGGGGTTTTAGATCTCGTTTAATTTCCGTTGTACATTCAAGGCTTATCCTAAATTGATTGCATCAGATTAAAAGAGGTACATGTAGTATATTTCTTGATTACGATGGCTAAAGAAACCCATGACGAAAAAGTTGGTAATTTCCCAAGAGTGAATGAGACCTGACCTGTTTGAAACCGTCCCATGGACCTTTCAGAAAGGATAATCAGTGTAGCCATTAATTGTTCATGCTGTCAATACGCTTCAGGGATGTTTAGCAGGAAAGATAGCGGCACAAATATATCACGGCCTTTTGTAAAAGATTCTGAGTTTTCATTAAGAAAATTGATTTGTCCCAAACATTTGACATCACCTAGTTTGATTAGTAAAGTTGTGATTGCGCTTCATCCTCCTTTATCAATGCTCAAGGATGTATCGACAAAGATGTCTGTGACTACTATTGTAGAGTCCTCTTTGGGAAAGGTCGCTGTTGGTCTCCGTCAAGATGAGGTATTGCAGCTAAGCGTTGGCGATACAAGTAAGTCTGAGTCAGGAACAAAGATCGCAATCTCATAGACTACTCTCAAATTCAGGGTGTAGAGATTGCCGTAGAAATAGCACAGGGATCTAAGCAAGGTACAATTGATGTAGCGTTCTTATAATTATACAGGCGGATATTTTTTGGAGTATATGATTTCATACGGCGGATAATTTCCCTCTCTTAGACTTACTTTTCTCAAACTAGGAGTAGTAAAAATAATGCAAGCAAATGCAAATAAAGACATAACTGGCGGTATTTACAACTTGCATGGTTTCAAGGAGGTATATTCTTTAGCTTGATGGTGCTGCTTATTTGTTCTGTTTGCCTTTGGTGATCCAGAGATATTCCACGTTAAATTCTAAAGCTCAGAATTGAGTTTAAGCCTCTTTCTAGTCCGATCACTAGACCAATTGAGATAACAACTGAAAGACGGATTTCGCCTTAATTTAATTTGCAAGGGGTGCTGACAGCGCTATGTACTGACTGAGGAGTTGTAATTGTATCTCCCCAAATCTCCTTTTTTAACTCAAGGGACTAAGGGAGTAAGCAAGATTATCTTTCCAATTTGGCTTTGAAAAATGGATATGGGTGGTCTTTGGCGGAAACCTTTGTTGGAAACCCCAATCCTTTAAACATTAATTGCCATATCAGAGGTTTAGTAATAAATGATTACTTTGTGCTTTCAGAGGTGGAGGTTACAGCCTTCGCATCCTCAGAGTCTCTGGAGAAATATATTTTCAATGTAGCAGGAGGTGAGCTGCCCAAAAACGATGAGATGGAAAGCAAAGATATTAATGATGGAAAGGAAAAGGAAGTCACATTGCGTATTTCTACTGGAGCATCAACTCATGTCGAAGGCAAGTCTACTTCCAGCAAGAATAAATGAAAAAGAAAAAAGCGTTGTAAGGTTTTGCTCTTTTTCTCTTCGATCACCACTCTGTATGTTTCTTTTGACTGGGTAGGAATAAATTATTCAAAACCGAATTGTTTTATGTTCATGATTTGCACAGTAAATTTCTTAAGCAAAGTGAGTGGCTAAGTAACATCAAAGACAGCCCCTCTGCTATCAGGAAATGACAAAAATTCACACGTGAATAAAGCAAGTACATTATTAAATCGAAATACTCGTTCCATCATTATCAACAGCCATATTTTTTTACAAACTGCGTTTCTGTGGTCCAGGCGGGTGTTTTTAGACACGCCATTTGTGAAACCTTTTACTCTTCTTTGTGTATTTAACATCCTTATGGTGTTATATTGATTGAAAAACGCACTTTTTAAACATTCAAACTGTCCATGCCTTTCTGACTACTCACAGCACCGAGAGCACTGCTTCAGTAAATCGTTTGAAGAAGACATTGTGAAGTTTATAGGTGTGTTTTTGTCTAAAACTGTGAACCAAAGTTATTGCCAGTTCTTCCACTTCAATAAATCACCATAGAAAACAATATTGTAAAGAGAAATCCAGCAATATTTCGTGTAATATATATAAAAACTTGAAGTTTTTCCCGAGTTGATTTCACAATTCGTTCATTCACATTAGCATACAAACCAAAAAGGCACTAAAACTCCTTTAAAATATTAAAACGAACACTGAGCATGAGGATAATTATAACATAAAAGGAGCCATTGCAAAGGTTGTGGTATACAAATTTCATAATATGGACCCTTCAAGAGTTAAACCATTTAACATCATTATAAAACCGCAGCCTTTGTGTTTGGCAAAGTTAAACGACGTGCACACTAATCTGATAAGTAGGAATTTCCCTCCCATTTCCTCTCCCTGGGTCACAACCAATTTGAAGCATTTTTTCATTGCAGTGTAAATGGGGAAATCAAGGGAGCGAGTGAATGTTATAATGGATGTTCCGCGCAGACAATATGTGCTCCTTTTGTGATTTGATTGGGGGTCTTTTTAAAACATTCTTGTCTGGAGATACGAGATGAAAACCACTTCGGTGGAAGAAATTTCAAAGAAGCTCCACATGGTCCAATTCACAAAATATCGTTTAGTTTGAAGTGGTACGGGAATACAGTCGTGTCATGGTAATTTGGAACCTTGATCGACACAGTAAAAATGGGACACCATTAGTTCACGACATTTCAATTTCCTAATTTACCTACAAAGCACATATCACAAACTTTAATCTTAAAATCACTGTGTTCGTTCCGTTATGGCGAAATCAGTGGTGACCCTAAAAGCCAATGGCCTGAACGCTTGGTCTATCTATGGGCTCTGAAGCAACCCTTCCATTATCTGTCATCCATTCCATCTTAATTCTCGTATACACGAATTACAAAAGAAAACTTAGCAACCCTCATACCTAAAGGTGATACTGGTACATCTATAGTACTCGAACAAAACAGACAATTGCACATTTAAATATATGGTTATAACTGTCCATACAATCTTGTAGCAAAGTTATGGACAATCTCTTTACCCTATACTCATCGGGACGGAGAAATTTGAAGAGTAAACAAAATGTTCTTGATGAGAGTTGCTGTAAGTGGTGCAGGGGAAATTGAAATTAACCGCTCGAGAGGCTCCAGTGGCATACTTCGTCGGATTGGTTCCATTAATTGCCCTAGATTCACCCAGTTCTACCTTCAACAGACTTGGAAAACTATCTTCATTCGCTTTGAAGGCTGAGGAGAATCGTATGTGGGACAGCATCTCGCAATTAGTGCTTAACATGCATGATGTGGAATCCAATGCTCGCAGGTTAACTGCATGAGTGATTTTAATCACTAATGCTCGCTGATGTCTGCAGCTTCTCGTGTATTTGGGAGGTAATATCAATTCTTTTCGGTTTCAAGGGCCCGTAAAGGTGCTAGTGGTCTACCAGGGAGTTGCAAATAGGACGGGTAACTCAACGGCTGGAGAGTGGGCTAACACAGGGTAAGGCCGTATTGTGTGGAGGTGGAACAGCGGAGAATCAATTTCTCAATTTTTTTTTAAAAGAAAAACTCAAAGTTAACGGATAAAAGGAAGACTTTTTAAAGGTGGTGTACACCATTGGTAAAATCCCGAAATTTGGACTATCGTATAATCCTGAAATATCTTACTTGAAAGAGATGCGCACACAGTCTAAATCAGTCTGTAAAATATTTCCACCCAGAATGCTGTAGTTTTCGAGGAAAACAAAAAAATTTCTCTCTTGTATTACGATGGTCGACTAACCACGGTAATAGAGTTAACTTTACTTTGCACTTTACATCATTTAACAGGCGCCGAATTTCTTATAACGTAGTGTTTGCAGATGTTGTGGGAGTTTGCATTAATGAACGGTCGATAAACCTAAAAGCAGGTAAAAATTTACTGACATTCTTTCACAAAAATGTGTTAACTGAAATTATAGAAATCTGAGAGTTAGGCGTAAAGTAGAAAATAAATTGGATCCGTGTGAAATTGAATTTCATTTAAGGAAAGGTTTTTTCAACGGAAAACTTTGCGAATTCAAAATCACCCCAGATAATAATGGTATAATCCAATATGGCGGCTATTTCCAAACACGATGATTTTCGTCAACAAAAAGTACGGATTCCACACGAATATTTGTAGAAATAATTCTTTTTTTACTTTTAAGAAATAATTCTTTTTTTACTTTTAATTATTAATGATTCAGCTATGAATGGTGTTTCGGACTTTCATCGACGTGTGGACTGACATAAAAGTGCCGTACGGTTATAAACATGATCGTGCGCCTACGTGCATTATCATATACATGTAGGCCTACTCGTTTTGATGTCACGGACGCGAGTCGACTGCTTTGTTCCTGGATGAAGTTTTTCTAAGAATCCGAAATGCTACAGTGTCGAACAGGCGCATTACTCCAAGGTAAATTTACTGATCACTCCTAGCCGTTGAAAACTGCTCCTTTCCGGGAATGAGAACCTGTCATGCTTGTTTCCCACCCTGTCCCCGCGGACAATGTTCGTTTTTACTAAGAACGCCCTATAATCCATAGATTTTACGCAAGATAAACTACAAGACCTTCAATTTAAGCGTTGAAATGCTGCATTGTTTTTCTTGATTTTGCACAAAGCAGTTGACTCAATCATAAAACAAATCAGTGGAATGTAAGTTGTAGTGAATATTTCACACCGCAATCAGCCAATCTACCGATGGTGTACACCGCCTTTAAGACTTTCCATCGCACTATGGTGCATTCATCCTTACAAGAACAAAGTTCAAGAACAGGTTTTGTTATGAAGTTTGCTTCTTCAGACACTTCAGTCCATTTTAATAGTGTATTGGTAGCAGGGACGAACAGCCTTATGACACAAAAAATGAAATGGCTGTGTCTACAAGAGTAAGGGGGCATCTTTTGCCCATTCACTTCTCAATAAATTACCCAGATTTACCATTTTCCTCTGTAGGCCCGGGTTCAAAGCTGTTTCAAGAATCAACAGTGGTATTTTGTCTTGTAGTGTGATCTCAGCAGGACAACCGCTGGACCTTGGACTGACATTCTCTCTTCAACACCAACAGGTGTGAACCAAAACATTTATACCATTGTCGGGTATACAAAATCCTTTACCAATCGGATAAAACAATCGATATTTCCTTTCTAATGATAAGATGTTCGAGATCTTACCGTATTCACGGGTTTCATTTCAGTGTATATTTTTTTCCATTTCGATGAAATGATGCACTGTAAAAAATACTGTTAAATGAGCAATATTGTACTGTATTTTTGCAACAGTAATCTACTGTCAACAAAGTTTACTGTAAACAAACGCGTTTATTACACGTATTTACTGTGCTTTCGTGAATGTAGCACAGTATTGTATATGCGTAGTTTTGTTTTGTAAAAGTGTTTGCGTCTCAAGCGCCACTTGTGACGGATTTGGCGCGTTATAGGTTCTCATTATTGTTATTATTATCATATAAACTTTGACATCAATTTGCATATTGACACAAAAGGGGCATTGCTACTTTTGCAAAGTAATGTTGTGGTTTTCCATTCTTTACGCAAGTATTTGACATTAGTCTGACAAAATGTTTGTGCTTTTTGGATGTAGTTTTACATGGAAATGTGAACCATTGCCTGAGCTAAAAAGATAAATCGAACTTGAAAAATAAAAAAATGTTACTTTTTCATGTTCCAACCATGATTACACTAGGGAGCCAAACAATGCACATATATACCATGTCAGTGCACATTAAGAATGTGCAGAAAGTTCTGCCTCGATCAAGGTTTCTGAATACGAGGCATGCTATCATTGTAACTTGCTGTATTTGAACTGTTAAAATTAACGTGAATTTGAGAATCCTTTATCAACAGAACTTATACCCAAATACACATGTAGAATGAACCCGTAATCAATGAAAACGGTAACTTGCTGCGTCTAATGTCTACTTCAAATTAAGGTAATTAATTGACATAAGTTTTTCATGGTTAATTACTGTCCAATAAATGACCGCGAGTTACCGTAAAAAGTTACTGTAAATCATTAACAGCATACTGGCGCCCGTGCTGCCAGTAAAGTAAAGGGAAATTTTACAGGAAAAATTACAGTGTATGAGGCACCCTCGATGACTTTATTAGTACAAAAAAATCAAACGAAACTAATACATATAGGACAAAAGTGAAACAAATAGATGAAGTACAAAGGAAATATATACAGGACGAAACTAATCTACATATAGGAAAAAGTACATTTACAGAACAAAGGTGATTTATATAGGATGGAAACTAATACATATACGACAAAACTCATATATAACCGACGCAACTAATAAATATATAAGACAAAACTAATATGTATAGGACGAAACTATAAAAAATTAGAACGAAACTAAAATTTATAGGAGGATAGAACAAAACTAACACATAAAGAAGGAAACTAATAAAGGTAGAACGAAACCAATAAATAGGACTAAGTACCGCCACCTCAACGCCAGGCCAGTTGTGATATACCGGGTAGCAAAATGTAAAATATATAGGACGAAAACGTTAAATACGTGTTTTACAGAACGAAAACGTAAAATACGTAAGACGAAGCGCCATTTACCGACTGGTCGTGCCGAGCGCGCGCCATGCCCGACACGGAAAGAGTTACACAGACAAACACTTGATGCCCCTGTGCACAAACCTATATGAGAATTGTCTGAAAAAACCTGTTTTCTACAGATGCGTCAGAATTTTCCTTGCTAAATTTCACTTTATGGGACATGTAATCACCTTATAATGGATGTTGTAACATTTGAAGGGAAAATTAGTGTTGTCCGTAATTCTCATGTCACTCTTTCCCCGGACACTCTTGATACGGTACGTCACAACACCACACTTTACTGTCGTAGAGATTTGTCGAAACGAGTGGAGCTGTGATTCTGAACCATGCTCGAGAGTTGGAAAATAATGTGAACGTTCGTGTATGAGAAGCAGTTGGCAACCTCCTTCAAACCCTTCTTTCCATGAATTAGTTGCCACTAATGTTGTACCCACTGGGCCTAGGCCTACTGCCACCAGTGTCATAATACAGCGGAATGACTGACATTGGCAGCAGTACCCCTGGTACCAGAGGCCAACTGTCAACAACGCGGTCTGTCACAATCGGCCTGACCTGGCAGCAACCTGAAACATTAGAGTGTGGCCTCACCATGATGGGGGGGGGGGGCTTTTCCAGGAATGTTCCGTATGGTCGTAACATTACGGAACAATAGGGAAAGATCTGCTTCACTTCTGAACAATTCAGTGAATAAGTCCTTCATTATAGATAGGAGCGTCGTCGGCGAACCTGTCGGTAGATGGCGCTTCTTCTTAAATATTTTACATTTTCGATCTATATTTTACGTTTTGGTCCTACATATTTTACATTTTGCGCTATCACAACCGGTTTGGCGTGGAGGGGGCGGCGCTTCGTCCTACTTACTGTACTGTCCTACCTACTGTTCGTTCTATATTTATTATTTTCGTCATTGATATATGGTTTTATGGTATATTTATTAGTTTCTGTCCCATACAAATCACCTTTGTCCTTTGTACTTTTGTCCTAGATATAGATTGGTTTTGTGCTTTTTTTATTAGTTTCGTCCATATCATATCTATATTATTTTCGTTATTTTCTGTTACTATTTGGATGGATAGCCTTTGATCCATTACATTACAAATACTGTTTGCCGACAGGATCCTGCAGACAAAAATGAAGATCAGATTGTGACACGACAGTGTTGCTTCTGGAATGCAACGCTCGAGTAAGCTTTATCTTGGAGGAGGCGTTAAATGTTTATTATTAAGGTCATCAAAATTAAAGTGTTTTTGATTCTACTGATGGTAATAATCTACATTTTCAAATAGCCACTGGTAAAACACGACTGCAAAGTATACCTTTCCTTTTAGTGATCAATTTGAAAAGACCGCACGGTCTATTTTCAATTTACGTAATTTTGACCAAACATATTTTGTTTGTATTGAGTTTGAAGAAAATCGGTCGTTGTGTTAAAATCATACTTCATTGTTTGATCATTTTTATTAAACAACACGCAAAAAGTTTGTGATCTTTTCGAGTGACATTGTATTTATGCAGGACATGGTCTTCAAAGGGATGTCGAACAATGAATCCTGCCACTGCGGAGTCCGCAAAGACTACCTGTTTCTGCGGTCATAACACCAGTTTTGCCGTACTGTTACAAGTCACAGAACGTTCTGCTGTCAGTGGACCGGATCAGGTGTGACAAATTCAACCGTTGCCAGTACTATGCAGAAAAAATACGAGATAAAAGAGAACTGTCATGATGCTGTCTCATTGCAAATGTTGTGTGGTTGAATAATGAAGACCGACTTCGGCTTCAAACTTGAGGCACAATGTTAATATTTGATTTTTATTTGTATGGTCAGATGCCAGGCCACGATCGCACCTTGAGTTTGCTGAGTACCATCTTCGGGTCCCTCTCAGTGATTAGTCTTGCATTTACGTTGATACTCTACTCTTACCTCAGGCAAGTTTCTATGTTTTTATTATATCCAAACTTTGGCCGTTTGTATTGCAGCTCCAAACCCGCGACAATGTACTTCGAACATGGTGAACAAATGTTTTCTTGAATAAAAAGTGCATGTACAGGTTAATTTGCACTTATGTACAACCTATCATATATAACCCCAAGATTGGTTTATAGTTTTCATGTCTCTGTAATACAGCTCTTTAAAAACATCAAACAACGGGTCTTAATTTCATATTTGGCAGGTTGTTCAAGTTCCTTCAAATAAAGGTTCACGCCAACTTGGTCATATCTCTACTTGTGGCCCAGGTGCTGTTCCTTGGCGGGACTAGGGCTACCGAAAACCTGGTCAGTTTCAATCAAATCATCCTCCATGCCTTCTCCGAAATACATGTATGCTGTTTCCATACGGTCTTTCCATTGACTTTGCATTACTGATAATGCTCACACCCAGCATCCAATTAGTGGCGCTGGTAACAGCTTACACGAAGTGACTGCGTCCAAACTAATTGTCTTCGGCTCGAAATAATGTGGCCATGTGGAATCGCACGAGCTAGTGACGACAACGCCGTGTTTTAAAGATTTTGGTGCGTTTGTCAGCCACGGTCAAGGAATTTATACACAGCATCTTGTACTGAATAGGAGTAATTGAACGCCTTATGGTACCTTATTACTTTCATGACCCGTGCATGGACCCTCCATACACATGCGTCGTCTCTAAACAGAATGTTGATCTTTGATCATCTGTCCAATAAGATCTGTCCAGTCAGTGAAAGCATAGCAAAAATATTGCACTCGATACACAAGTGCAGCCAAGAATGTGTAGATGTTCATTCAGAATGTGATTTTATTGGTACTCATTACCCTATTCGTTTGCACCTGCGACCATCAATCTCTTTCATCATTAGTTTTTGTAAGAATAAAGGAAATGAATTGTATCACGTATAGCTTACTGCTGTCTTCATTGTACAAAGAAATTAGCGATCAACTGACGGTCAGTAAGAGCAAACGGGTACTGCCATATTTCAAGTGCAGTCAATGTGATGGCGCTATTTAGAAGCCATTACTTGGCGAGAAAGCAAATGTGACAAATTACTGACTGCGTAAATGCAGGGGGATGGGGTGTATATATCCCCCACACGTTTTGACGTTGGAGGAGGTGGGCTATGGAATCATTCCCCCACCACACACATACTTTGTTGTGATGAGCAAACAATTAAAGCGGATTGTGAAGAATTTTTCAGATTCCCAACAAGGGAAATGCATTCAAGACTACACAGAAGATAGAACAATTTTAAAAGCCATAAATATTTTGAGTGTATATTACAGATTGTAATTTTATTTTTTATTTATATCTATTCATCCAACAGCGCCTTTAGCGCCGATAACAGGATGAAGTGATAATTAAGAAGACAGCTAAGGAAAAAATGTTCAGTTGTAGAGTTGGGAGGAAAACCCAGAATGAATATTCCAGGAAAAACCCATGGAGTCAGGCAGGGACTGAAAACCCAATCCACATGCTGACCTAGGTGGGATTCGAACCTGGGTCACAGAGATGGAAGGCGAGAAAAGAGCCACAATAATACCAACCTTACTCCTTGATGTACATCAATATTATGGACTTCGACCTGTGTATGACGTCACCCCTCCCCCCGCCCGCTTTTCAAAATTTTCATGGCCGGGCAAGTCAACCCCCCACCTTTCCCCACCCCTCCCTCATTTCCAGCACAAATTTACGTGAATGGTTACAATACATTCACATACATTCACATACACATTGTTTTTGGGTGCGTATAGGCTATATATGCTATATACGTGAACAGCTTGATGGTGAGAGCACGATTGAAACCAACACCATAAGGTCATAGCTAGGAGCATGTTAGCTGAGAGTGTGGTCAACAGTCTGCCAAAAAGCTTTGTGTCATTAAGTAGAACATGAAATCGGCGTTGAAATGTATCTTTTCCGTGCTGGACACATCGTGAATGCGTGCATGTGCGGCTATAAAGACATTTACTACTTGCAATATCTACCATTTAGTGTTATTTATCTTTGTTAGATTTTTGCTTACTTTTCAGACCGGCTGTCGGATCATTACTGTTCTGCTGCAGCTATTTTTCAGTGCGTCCTTCAGCTGGATGTTAGTTGAGGGCGGGCTTCTGTTGCAGAGGGCCGTGATGGTATCTAGGCAACCGCCAAAGATTCTGATCTTGATGCTGATTGGTTGGGGTAGGTTTGGGTTGGAGTATGAGACGATTGCATTACTAGATTTGAGTCTTTTTGAGTAAACGAAAATAACCCACTAAATCCAAGGAGTCCGCAAATACCAGCTGTTTTCAGTTTTGTTGTATACTCTCAGGTATTCCAAGTCTTGTAACGCTGACGTCATTTTCCATTGGCTACAAGCATTATGGCATTTATGGGTAAGTACTTTTCGACGTGGCTGCTTGTAAAATGTGAGTCCATATGAGAGGAAATAGTCTAGACTCAATTTTGACTATTGAAATGGGCACTGTTTTGTTTACCAACCCACCTCCAGGTTTTTTCCACGAAGTTAAATGAAAATTGCCAAACTGTTTCCAGGGACATGTGCGTCGAATGTTTACGTGCGAATGAAGAAGGTTATTCCCTTAATCTGGTTAAAAAAATAACAAATACAATAAAGCCTTTTTATCTGTATCTAGATTTTTTAGATTTATGACACATGTTGACCAAGGAATACTTCTTTTTACGATGACATGGTGCTGAATGTAAATAATTCCACTCTTGCATTTGACCAGGGATCATATTCAATAGTGCGATGCACGAAAAGTCTCAATGCTACTAACATTGGCAGAAGTAAAGAACTGCAAAAGGCCAGCTTACAAGGGAAATAAACAGAGTTTTGATTAGCACAAAACGCTGGGGGCAAAATTTAAGACCAATCGTAATTTTTTTTCTGATTTTTACACAAAAATGAAGTTTCATCTAAAATTAAACGAATTGTAACTTACTTCTGTTGCTAGTTAGTGTCTGTTCTTACTCTTCGTCTAAATTATTTCTTGGGTTTAATTTTATTTAATGGCAGCCTCTGTTGGTTGACTGCTCATAAGGGTCAGATCTGGGCATTTGCAACTCTGGTCATCGCTGTGACTCTGGTGAGTAGTATTTGTGTATGTGTGCGTGTGTGTGTAATATATCGTATTATCTGTTACTTAATATAAAGAGGTCAGCAGATATCCTGAAATAAACAAGGCTTCAAAGTATGTTTAATTAAGAGATGAAATCTTCATTTTTTAGTTTCAGCTTTTAGTTTCGCACAAGGTTAGACACTAGTGTGAATCTAACAAAAAATTAGGTATTGCTAGGTTCTATTCTTGCTGATTGTCCCTGTTATTAGGCCTATATAATTGTTTTATTTTACGGATATTAAAGTACTCAGAAATGCATTTCTTGTTTGTTTCTTTGTTTGTTTGTTGGGGTGTTGGGGTGTTTGTTTCTTTGTTTGTTTGTTGGGGTTGTTGGGGTGTTTGTTTGTTTTGTTTGTTTGTTTGTTTGTTTGTTTGTTTCTTTGTTTGTTTGAACGCAGAAAGTTTTACATCGGCGTTTAACACTTTGCTCTTTAAAACCTAACGTTGTTAAACGTTATTCTCTAAATTTTGCAGCGAATTTCTTGGTCTGGAATGTTGAAAGTGTGCCTGAATAATTATTCTTGCTTTGAGAGGTCTAGTGCCATAAATGATGCTCTCTTTGTGCTTCTTTCAGATCAGAAATAATATGCAGCAGGAAATATTGTTGTAATTGAATTTTTTGAAATAGCTTTTCGTGGTTAGTGTTTCGCCAATTCCAGAGAATTTTAAAATTCACCGCAGACAATTGACTTTTGCAAGACTAAAGATCGAATTTATATTCTAAAGTATAGTCTACAGTTGCCTTTATCTGCAATTTGTCTTTATGGTCGTGAATTTTGACTTTAATGATCAACACCCCAAACTGTTTGGCTAATTCGTTGATTGTGTTCGTGTCTAATTGTGCGTGGATCTCTGAATTTCAAGTAATATTCTTGTTTCTGCTAATGTTCGTTGTAATCATGGGTTTTAATTAACAGGTGAACGTTGTTGTGGTGTGTATTGTCTTGAAGACTTTCTTGTCACTGAAGATGAATATGAACAAGGACAACGCCCACAGGGTCAGGTATTCATAGTCCCCGCTGTTTAATCATTAACTTGTGTAACATTCAGGCATTGAATGGATTGTGGCAGCAGACGTCCTTACTGATGGGCAATGTACATGCTCAGAGTGGTGTGTGAGAAAAGATCTTCTTTATTTACCTTTGGAGGCGTTTACACGGTTTTGTTACGTAAAAGGTCAAACGACCTCGACTGCGTAGGCCAGTGTGGCAATGGTGTACATTTTTTCAAATTTTTATCGCATTTATATTGCTCCGTAGGTTTCTTCTAGCCCCTACAACTATTAAAAACCGCAGAGGGAGGTCAAAGTAAGGCCGGGGTACCTTTATTTCCAGTCCTGCTGCATTTGAAGTGAGAGGGGGTCCCTAGGGACCAAGCTTCTGTCATTCATCAACTGCCAAGCCACGGCTGTCCTCTCCAACAGCCAACATGATATAGGACAGACCCTGGCAAGCCTTGGCTTCAGCAATGTAAATATTCCCATGGGGCCGCATGGTGGAATTGTTTATACCATGTTCACACACATTCCCTTGGGACCTGGTCAGAGGCCGACTCGAATATTGTTTTTCTGGCTAAGGGGAATCCCCAATGTTAAAGGTGACTAAACTAGGCTGTTCAGCATGAACAGAGGTACGCAAAAACGGGAGTTGATTGCATTTGGTCGTAAAAAGTTTTTGTAATTAAAAATTAGCAATAAACGACTAAGGCGTTGAGGCCATTTGTTTGACGGAAGGGTTTGCCCTTTTACACTTTCCTCCATCACCAGGGCTAGTTTCCGTGCCGTTGTCGTATTGGTTCCAATCTTAGGCTTGTCCTGGATCTTCGGCTTGCTTGGCAATGCCTCCACTGCCTTCAAGTACATTTTTGTCATCTTGAACTCGACACAGGTAGGTTTAACTAGTTTCAGGCTCATTATTAAAATGCTATATCAGATTTGATGCATTGCCCCTTTTAGAACATAAAGAATTGATTTGTCATAGGTTAGTTTGGTCTGAATGCACTGTCTGAAGTCAATAAAACGAGGGTATAATCCTTGTATAAGCCCGATCACAATTTGGTCATGTACATGTTGTCGATGTTACCTCATAATGCACCGTTCTGTTCGATTCCAGGCATCCGCGCAGTTTGATTTTTATTCTTCTTAACACTGTAAAAACCAATACCGAGCATAAACGGTCTTTGTAAACAATGTCATGTAACACTTTAAGGCTTAACACCTTTTTGGAAATAAAAGTGTATCGGTGTTCAAACCACCCAATAAAAGTGTCTGTGTGTACATCCAAACGTGTCTTTGTGTACATCCAAACGTGTCTTTGTGTACATCCAAACGTGTCTTTGTGTCTTAATTTATTAACACATCAACACGTCTTTGTTTAAAAAAGCAACATCAAAACGCGTTTGGATTTGGATTATCAACATCGAAACGCATTCATAAAGTGTAACCAGAAAGACGTTTAAAACACATTAAAACATTAACTCTTGTTTTTACAGTGAACCTTCAGGAGGTTCTGCTTACGATTTGCTATTTTCGTCAATGTCTTCAATGGTTAATGACATAAAGGAAGGCAAAAATCTTTTGCAAGCTTGAATATTTAAGGAAAAGACAAACCCATTTGCTTCTTTAGGGGTTTTCCGTTTCAAGACCCAACCTGGTATTCCATAGATGTAAGGTTATTTGAAAGCAAAACATCTGAAGTTACGTGGGTTTGGGTGCACATGAGTTTGTTTCTGCATTCATTTGGGGACCCTGAACAATAGCGGA
The DNA here is from genome assembly GCF_054643075.1 of Acanthaster planci. NCBI lineage: Eukaryota > Metazoa > Echinodermata > Asteroidea > Valvatida > Acanthasteridae > Acanthaster > Acanthaster planci. The sequence goes on from NC_141790.1 coordinate 4,491,502, forward strand.
CAATAATGTCCCCGATTGACAGAGGGTCCCCGATTGACGACTGTGTACAAAACATATGGGTCGTCTTCTAAAAAAGTCAAAGTACAAACAAAAGAGGAACAATAGGGGGTCCCCAGTTGCAGGAAAATACACACCTGGGTGTGAGTGGGCGTAGGGTAACTCTCATAGGCCCATGCCATTATGTATTTCATTTCGCGTGTTAATTCATGAATGTTTACCACCGCCTTGTTCACTTCTTTGAAATGGATTTAAACTCTCTCTGCTATTACAGGGCATTTTCGTGTTCATTTGCCACGGACTGATGAATATTGAGGTAAGCAGGGCATACACTCATTATTTTGGTACACATTTTCATCGTGTAATGAATTCTTTCAGAAAATTATCACTCAGTCCAAAGCTTCACGGAAGCCTAAAAAGTCCAATTAAACATAACGCAAAAGTCACATAGACCACTGTTAATATGTTGCCTGGCAAATATCCTTGCACTCTGGGATTAGAAAATAACATCAATTGAAGGAAGCATACATTTTCTCTGGCTGTCGACTTTCCCAATGTGGCTTTAATGACAACGGATACACTGTAAAAACTCTGGTGTTAAAATCAACACTTTTGGTGTTATCAGATGACCATACCATACGGTATTACTTTAACACTGCTGGTGTTACTTTGTACATCTTTAAGTGGTACAGATACACGGGAGGGTGTTAAAAGTAACACCAAAATGTTTAACACAAATAAAAAGTGTTGGTGTTGTCCTCTGATAACACCAGTGGTATTAAATTAAACACCCCAGATTTTGCGGTGTACTTGTTCAGGTATCTTTGAGTAAAATCGAACAACTCTTTGACATTAATTTGCCCCCTGGTTAAACAAGAATGACATTTAGTCCCTTTACAGTATTAGAATTGAAAGACTGGAATACAGTAACTTCTTGTCCAAAAGTTCAAGGAAATGGTGTGATTTTGTAGTAACTGCATAAATCCCCCTCATCGGGCCATTGATCATTGGATCATTGATCACATGTCGTCAAATTTTTCGTTCTACCGTTGAATAGAAGTTCATTTCACTTGCCTGATTCCCGCCCCCATTTCACATATTTCATTCACAGCGAGGAAGAGGAAAATAATGCAGGAATAGAAACCAGTCTAACATTACATTTGACTTTCATTTGACTGCACCTATTGGAAAAAGGCAGCAGAGATTACACTCTGAAGATTCATGATTGTATACTCTTGAATGACCGTCAACGAAGTTTATTCATGGAAACGAAATGGAGCGCCGAAGCTAAAAACAAAACATGAGTGCAAGAAAACAAAGTTGAATATCAGGGAAAAAGAAACCCCCAAACAAAAATCATGCTTCACTAACACCACTTACATAGGTGAACTTCTCGACAAGCTTCGGCTAACGAAAGCAATACAAAATATATTCTACATCAATTGCAAGTGGCGGCACCATAAAAGTAGAAGTTTGGGAAGATGGTGCATATGATTTCATATCGAATATCTGTGGTTGAAATTTACATCCTGACTATTCTGTCAAATCTAAATACACATATCCTTAATAGGGTAAATATACGCTGAGTTTCGTCATTATGAGTAAAATCAATTGCTATTTTTTGATTTTTTTTCGCCCTTCGATTATTGCACAATTCGTGAGCGTTTACTTTATGCAATTAATTGCGTGTGGGTAATATTTGAGACTGGGATCATATTTTGCCGCCATGTTTCTCGAGTATTAATCAGTTTGCTGTGTCAGTATTCTAGCGTGGTCTCAGAAGGCCCTGAGCCTTTTGTACATAGTCATCCTTATTTGACAGATACTTCCAAACGATACAAAATACGCACTAACGCACAGCAGTTCACTTCTGACGACATCTTTTCCTTAAATCAGGTTCAGAAAGCAATGAAGCGACGTCACCGCAACAAAGTGTCGAGCTCGGCGTCTTCATCCAATCCCTCTCACCTCCAGTCTGCTAACAGGAAGACTGCTACGACTATGGCCAGCGAGGGCGTCAAGAAGGAGGACCAAATGTAAAGACCCATGACGTGGTATATCACACGCCAAAGATTGTAGGCTGTGGCACAATAGGCAAGATCGACCGCAAACAATGCTTAACTGTAGTTGTACCACTTTCCTTTATACCCAGCAAGAAATGAGACCGAGGGTACCCCCCCAACATGTCCAATCCCTATACACATTCCAGACTATTGTTACTTAACACATCCCCCCCAAGATATCTGAAAGGAATTCCCCAGATTCCTGCGAGACAATGACCAACACAACGCGGGGGGGGGTTCTCTCCGTCTCATACCTTGCTGCATATGACGCTTTGAGGCATGCAGCACCGAACAAAGCAGGCACAGCTAATAAAAGGGGACTATGGATCCTTAAAAGGGACAATGGATCCAGATTTCACGAGTCAAAATTTAATGGAAACTGAATCATGGTACACGGTTACACTGTTGACTTTTTAGAGAATAAAAATGGGGAATATTTTAGTTTGCTTCATTGTTAGGAATTCACAAGAACATTATACCAAATATTTAAAATGCACAGAAGAGGAAAAATTCACTAATTTTCAGTGATGAGCTTTTCCTATTTTTAAAGCAAAACCTTTTATTTAGGAAAAGTAAGGTCGGAGTACAAACCAACGTTGACAAGATTTACTGATATTTTTCTTTCTGTGTGATCTTTTACAAAATATTGACATGACCGGAAAAGGATCGAACTTATTCGGACGATATGAATGGTTTCCCGGCTGTAGGCAGCCGCTTCTTAACTACCTTATCAAGTTCAGGCACCATCGCGAGTGCTTTGACAACTATCTGGTGTTTCTGGCTGTTAACATGATGTTTGTTAACTTTTAAAATCACTTACCAAGGTAGCTATATAAACATTTCCAACTTGCTTGTATCCCCAACATGGCTCTCTTTCACACAAGAAAAAGTAAAGTTTACTTTTTTCTTGTGTAAAGTTTAGTTTTTCTGGTGTGAAAGAGGGCCATGATGGGGATATAAGCAAGTTGGAAATGTTTCTAGCTTCCTTCATAATTGATTTTAAAAGCTTGTTATCAATTAACAGGGCGGATCAAGGAAGATTTCTGGGGTGATCAGACCGGTGGTTTTTCTAATTTTCAAGCTTGCAGACAAGTGGAAACGGTGATGAAACATTACATGGCATACATCGTTTACAGTGGCATTGGTGCAAAGAATCTCCAGAATGCTTTAGTTAGTTTTGTATTGTTTTCCCACTTTTCTTTTATCTCTTGGGTTTTTTTGTCTCGGAGCAAGGAAGGGGGTTCGACCCCTCAACATCAGCCCAGATTCTTGCCATTCATCTGTGACAACTAGTCACGTATATTGAAATGTCTAAAGGAATTCAGATAGCCAAAGTGTCGAAGGAAATTTGTTGTTTTACTAACATAAAGCTGTCATTCACTTTTGAAATATATTCACTTGCAAATACTATATGTTACGATATTGTAATTTACCTTTAGCTATAAGTTTTCCCGGTCAATTTCTGTTAAAAAATGTGGCCAATTGAATTTTTGTGCGTTTGAATTAGAGCCACTTTTCCTATTGTATGTGTTTCCAGTTTGAAATTCAGACATTCAATTCCTTTCTGTGCATTCGGATTCCTAAAGTACATTTATTGAATGATACCATCAACATTCTGGATGGCTACTTTCAGAAGTAGATAGCACCTCCATTGTTAGAGATTTGTGACGCCTGTATTTATACTAATAACATTCCAAAGGAAAAAAACAGTGCGTTTTTAGATTGCACAAATTACAGATAAAAAAGCACCTAAGAAATCAAATGCCTTTTGGTTGAATTGATAATTTGGGTAATAATTTTGTTAAATCAAATGACGCAATTTATAACGAAAGGGAATAACCATTTTAGAGCTGCTTTCATATAGAATGGCACGGATGTTGAATTGGCTGCCCATTTGCTGAAATTTCCGGAAACCCTTTGATGTTCAGTACTTCGTGCACAATTCTTACGAGTAGTTTGGTCACGGTACAAGTAGACACAGGAATCACCGAAGTTATGACTGTGCACTTTCCGAGAAAACAAGAAAGTTTTAAAACTCAGAGAAAAATTTAGATAGCACTCCTCGTTCCCTTTACCTAATCCTGACAGGGTTACAAAGTACATTCTCAACAGTGACATATCACTTACGGGGGCTTTTTTAGTGATATGAACTCAATATTGGACTTTAAATTAAAGACAACTTTCAAAAATGACTGATATTAAAGGAAGATTCCTCATTCCGTTTACCTAATTCTGACAGGGTTACAAAGTATGGTGTTTATCTCTGTTAAAAATGACATCTTAAAACATACTCTAGAATGTTTGTGAATTTTTGATAATTCAGAAATTAAGAGGTTTGAATATTTGTTTAGGACAAATAACATCGATCACATTTTGTTATATTAAATCTGCAGTATAAATAACGCCCCATTAGAAAATATGTGTATAAATAAGGGAATTGAAAGTTGGCCTGATCTTCGACACTGACAAGCCAATGACCTGCCGTAAATCTATGACAAAGGAAGCATTATCGTATAGATTGGAAATTGCCTTAGCCGTTTCCTCCATCAGATGCATGCCCCCGGGATCTGTTAAAGGGGATGGAAACATGACAGTGACAAGTCTGGGTTACTTTTTCTTAGTATAGTACCATTGTCTCAAATGACCATTAGATATGTACGTTTATTTGAATGTATGTATGATGTTTGAAATTAAATCAGAAACTATCCTCTGTGAAAAGAATTTCCTCTGTTATCCTCTATTAAAATTACTTCGCAATTTCTCTCAAAGGTTCGTATGTTAAGGCACTTAATTGTCTTTCTGGGAAATGCCTCGTTGAAATGTTGGTTTGAAATGGAGAGACCCTTAGTTTCGCCTGTAATACAACAGCCATAGTTGTCCCCGAAAAACAAAGAAGAGATAATGCTATTTACTTTATATTCTGCAGAAAGAGTGAGGTTGAAAATGATAACCAATAAACAAACTAATTTGTTGGCAACCATTAGGGCGTCTATGAAGCCGTGGGTAGTGATAATATGTCAGCTACACAAGACGCAACTCGTTAAACTGAAATTCATCGACATTTGATGCTTGCCAAGTTAACAATGCCTGTTCCGTGTTTGTAAGTTCAAGACACTGGATTTTGTTCACGTGGTTCCCATGAAAGGATGCACTACAGGGTGTCCCAGAAAAAAACCAAGCCCTTTCGGAATGGGGATAATGTACCCAAACCATGAGATATGATTATAACGTATAAGGATCTCCGAAAAGTAGAAGCAGGATTCTTTCATGACTGAACACCATTGTCTTGAAGATGGGGCATCCTAACTCAGTTGTAACTCTTTGGATAAACCAGTGAATGAGGCTGTCCTGTGTCATGCTTGTCCTGGATAAGATATCAGGTGTTCTTTCATGCACGACAGGAGGGATACCATCAAGGTATCATTAGAAAGAATACTGCTTCTACTTTTCGGAGATCCTTATACATTATGATCATATCTCATGGTTTGGGCATAGCATATTAACCCCTTTTCGCAGGGTTTGGTTTTTTCTGGGAAACCCTGTATACAGGGCAACATTATAACATTATGGTGTACTATTTACGACACACACATTTTTTCCTGTCTCTGGCCTCTTCCAAGGCGACGCAACTACACGACGCGACGGCATGACGGCTCCCTTGCGTCGCACCGTCAGGTCACACTGCCGCCTTCCTTTGATTTTACATAGCCGCCAAAATTGAGTCGTGTCGTCCGGTCGCCCCTACACCACGACGCGACGCTACGACATCTCCGTCGCGTCGTCCCGGCGCGTCGTGGCGTCGCCTCTTTTTCTCATTACTTGTATGCTGTATTTTGTCGTGCCGTCTTGCAGTCGCGTCGTGCCGTCGTGATGTCGCGTCGTGCCGTCGTGATGTCGCGTCGTGCCGTCGTAGCGTCGCGTCGTGCCATCGTGCCTTACTTTTTCTAGAAGTGGCTGATGATTACTAAGGCCAACAGAGGGCGTATGTCACAAGTCCTGAAAAATTAATATACGTACATAGGGTTGCACTACATCGAATAGGCGCCCATAGAAAACAGTGCAAAATCATACCGAAATATAGCGCTGCCTGTTGACTCTCGGGAAGAGGTTAACCTCCGTTTTTTTCACTGGAATTGAAGAATACGGCCAGAAGAGAACTTTTCGTTTGGATTTTATGGGGGTTAGCCACGTGATTTTGTTTTAATTCGCCTTTCCAAAAGATACCCCCATATTGTAGTAAAAATAGGCGCTCACAGCTCTGATGTAGTCGCCCGCCTCTATCCAAAATACATGTAGGCCCGCAATTTTGGGCTTTTTGTGAAAGAAATACCCCGAACTAGAACCTGCTTGTCCCAAACTCGCGATTTATAGAAATATTTCTATGATCCCTCCTGATTTTGGCATGTGGATCACAAAATATTAATGAACGCGCGCACAGATATCCAACAATTAAGTGGAATGCACCCATACGGCCAACAAGATGAAAAATGAAAGCTCATCGTTCATTTTCACATAGTTTTTTTGCATTCTGACTTCCATCTGACCAACAACCAAGGAGCTCAAAGTATGGACACTACTCTTGACAAGCTGTCAAGGTCAGTTTTTGCAGACAATAGTACCATCTTTTCTGCGTCCTAACAGACCCAGCCAAAACCTTACTCCTAACGAGACCATGATCAAATTTAAGGACTATCAGTCAGGTAGTAACCAGACAACACCGGAGTTATGGACCAAAGGTGGCCCAGGGATGGCTGGACCAGGCTGAAAAGGTTGGCCCAAGCCCGGCTTGCCACAGTTGGCCCAACTCTAGTCAGCTTTGGGCTGACTGGTGCCCGGACTGGTCCAGGTCAGTTATTGCTCACCCGTGCCAGATCTTAGCCAGATGTGGTATGTCAGTGGTGGCCTAGAACTGACAGCTGGTTGGCCCAAAGCTGGTTCGTATCATTTCAACTGTATTTGTTGAGTTCAGTGAAGTGGTGGAAAAGGGTACTTTTGCTCTTTGAGACATCATGCATTCTAAATGTAGGAATAGTGTATAATAGTATGGACCCAAAGCGCACACTGTCAAATCTTGACTCCCGACTCTATTCTATCCAAGGTCTACTGTCATTAGGGAAAAGTGGTGGTGCACAAGAGCACCCCTTGTGTTTCTGAAGGTGTACAGCATTTTCCAAGCAAAAGCGTTACTGGGAAAAACGCAACTACATTGTTTGCGGCACAAAAACTCGCAGGAAGCGAACCCACATGATTTGCAAACTATGTGATAAACCGGTGTGTGTCATTGAATGCTTTTTAAGAAGTTTCACTCTTAAAATCCAATCAATCTACAAGCCACTTTAAAGTTTCTGCCAAATGTCCATTTCAGTTTACAAGAGCTCAAACTTGAGCCCCATCCCCGTTTCAATGTTGTGGAGCAATCCGGCCCTGAATGGGTGTAGACAAAGTATTATTTTTAGTAATCACATAAATGTACACTCATTGGTTGATAATGTGATGGATGCAAGTGCGCCCTCACGTGTCAAGCGCAATTTCCCGCGCACATTAGCTATCTCACACAGCCTAGCTGAACGCTTCCATCGTTCCATCATTCTATCTTGCATAATTAGAGCATCATCAGAAAGACTTCGAACAGCTTGTTAAGTGCCAGCTAGTGTAACTACCCAGGACTGGGTGAGTGTAATTCAGTGATTATAAGTGTTGTTTTGGCATGATTTTTTTTGGGCCAAACGCCTAACTCTGTTTGTTTGAAATTGACGTCAACGTGCATTAAGTGCACGCAGGCAATAAACATGTATTTTATACATGAACCGTATGTGTGAACCTAAGTATATTTTGCACTGTTGGATTTTATTATACAAAGTGTCTATTTATAAATGATGAGTGAATGAACCGGATTGCTGTTTGCTGGTCAAGTTCGAGTTGTGTCTCCTATTAGAAGAGCGGCAAAAGTCAAAGCTCAAGAAGATTAAACTTTGACAAACTTGCATGAAACAGAAGCAAGATTAAAGGCAATTGATCAGGCTGAGACAAGAAGAATATGTAGCCGTCATAACTGATGCGGTGAAGGAAACGGAAAAAACTTCACCGATAAAAAAATACATCCAACCTCTACCGGCCCTGAACGCTGATGAGTCCGATGCAAGGTCAACGTCACCTGCAGCGACACCAGAAGCTCCAGGGATAGAAGATAATAGTATAACACCACCAGCACTGCAGGAGACTGAAACCAAGTTGCCTATCGCCAGTGCAGAAACTCAACTCAACGATCTCACAAAAACATTTGTTGAGCAGATCAGCCTAACTTATGGAATTCCATATCTGCTGTCGTGCATCGTCTGTCGTGCGTCGTCCTTCGTGCGTCGCCCGTCGTGCGTCGCCCGTCGTGCGTCGCCCGTCGTGCGTCGCCCGTCGTGCGTCGCCTGTGGTTTTTTTGTCACGATTGCGCAGTGGTATTTTTAACTTTGACCCTTGATCGTTTCACATGTACATGTCCTTGTTCGATCGATCCACCATGCCTGACTCTCATTTTAGCAATAGAACTAGAAGATGTACATGTATTCGTTTTCGCAGTTGCGCCAAACTGCAATTAAAAGAAGACATAATATCCTGACATCAGCTAAGTAACGTGTATATGAAATAATACCATTTTGGTTACATAAATAAATCGACAAAATAGATTTTTGTTAGGGTAGATTGTTTTTCTCGATAACTTAGTTACTCTAGACGTAATTTTACTCGTTAACAGCCAGACTTTAGGTCTATAGCCTGTGTGATATTTCTGTCTGTCCCTGCACAATATCCCACAGAACGGAATGTAAATAATAGATTATTTACAATGTTTGATTCCCAATAGTTTTCATAAGAGACGAACTGATTCAACATTATTTTGAGGGCGGGTATAGCTATGATGAAATCTGCTGTATACTCCAAATTAGACATGACTTTATTTGCAGGTTGGCTCACAGAAGTCTTTTAAACAGTAACGTTACTTGTTAGCCCCATAAATAATGCTGATGTGCTGGACAACCGATTCTCATTGGTCTATTAACCATGGCATACACACCCACAAAAACCAACACGTCATATTTTCTGAAACTTAAACCAAGTGGTAATTGCCCCTTACATTTAATAAACAGTTTGTTATCCACAGCACGTGTAGTATTTCTGGATTTCAAGGTGAAATTGAGAGGACAAGGTAAAATATCTGTATCGGTTGGCAGATTTCTTCCTGGAATTTGATGAAAACAAGTCGGCACATTTTTACAGCATGCAAATTAGAAAAACACTGTGGATAAGTTGGCCGGAACATTTTTGCTGAAAATGTTTTTCCCAAAAAATAATTTGTTGAATTCTCAGAGAGGCGATATTTTCTTGTTAAGAGACAGAGGTAGTTTAGCATTATTGGAATTAATTATGTGACTAGTATATGCTTTGCAGGTGGGATTTGTACTCGCCTTATTCGGAAAAGATCTTTAGAAGTGAATGGAATCATCACATTGTCATTTGTTAAACAACGGCTTTTGCATGTCCTATGCAACCCATTTGATGGGCGACGCACGACGGGCGACGCACGACGGGCGACGCACGACGGAAAATGGCATGTTTGTATGGTGTTCTATTCCCGCCAAATTTATGGTGTTCTATTCCCGCCAAATTAGCGTCGCGTCGTACCGTTGCTCCGACGCAACGAAGCGACGGCACGACGTCGCGCCGTCACGCCGTGCCGTCGCCTCCTTTCTTATTGAGTTCATGCTAAGCTAATTTCGTCGCGTCGTGCCATCGCCCCGACGGCTAATTTGGCGGGAATAGAACACCATATGTTTGGAACTGGTAAATGGCAGAATTGGGACACAACAAAAAGCAAAATGCGACGGGCGACGGCAGATATGGAATTCCATACTAACTCGCCTACCGACACCAGAGCCAGGTGTCTTTACTGGCGATCCTGGGAAACACGCCTTTGAAATATTGATTGAACACATGGATATCCCGCGCTCAGAGAGGTTGTACTACTTACAAAGGCACGTGGGTGGAGCTGTGAAGGAGGCAGTAGAGGGCTGCCTGTCTTCAGATGATGCATTTGACAAGACAAAAGAATAGATTTGGTGATCCCTTTGTGATTGCGAATGCTTTCCGTGATAAACTGGAATCCTGGCTCAAGATCTCTCCACGTGATGGCACTGGAATGCAAAACCTTGCTGACTTCCTTAGCCAGTGCCAGGTAGCTATGGAAACTATAAACAGTCTACAAGTACTGGACGATGAAAGACAGAACAGAAAAGTGCTTGCCAAACTCCTAGAGTGGGTGGTCAAGAAGTGGGCCAGGCAGGCTGTGGAGTTCAAAGAAAAACAAAAGAAGTACCCTCCATTTAGCAACTTCGTGAAGTGCATGCAAATGGAGGCTAAGATCGCCTGCGACTACCCTACAAGGACTCAGAGGGCAAGATAAAACGAATGATAAGGGAGAAAGTAAAAGAACCTCTGGCGGGAGTTCCTCCTCAACCAGTGCGAACGAGGCCTCTGAGAACAACACAGGAAAGAAGAGCCAACATCAGAAGTCCTGCCTTTGCTGTAACAAGAATCACAACTTGCGTGACTGTGGAATTTCTTCAGCAACCACTGGAGGAACGCGAGGCCTTAGCGATAAAAAGGGGCTTTGCTTCGGGTGTCTCCAGCAAGGGCACACATCCAAGGGCTGCAAACGAAGGGCCATTTGGAAAACCTGTTCGAAGTCTTATCCGACAGATCTTCATGGGGATGTCAGAAAGGCAGAGAAATCGACAGACGACAGCCGAAGTCCTCAGCAGGATTCTCAGAGGGACCCAAATCCACTCAACTCCCACTCAGGAGTTAGTCACCTCACTCGAACGAACAATTGATGTAAAAGCTCAATGATTGTTCCAGTGTGGATCTCTCATCGTGATAACCCTGGACTAAAAAGGCTGGTGTAAAGGTTTCTTGGATACCCAGTCTGATACAACAATCATCTTTGAGAAAACGTGCAATGCGTTGAAGGTGCCAAGGTCAACCTGCTCCTATCTACCATGTTTGAAGAGGATCAGCAGGTAGCCAGCAGGAAGACAGACGGGCTGTTGGTGCGCGGAAAACTCAAGTTCCACATGCTTAAACTCATACATACAACTTAAGAAGCGCTGCGGTTACAAATCACATCTTGCATCGAAGCCACTTTCAAATTTCTGCCAAATCAGTTGAAAAGAGTACAAATTCGAATGCCCCCCCAAAATAAGCAAACTGGCGCATAAACACTTTTAATAAAGACAAACGCAATCTTTGGTTGTTGTGTGCTGTTTCCTTTCGTGTTTTCAATTTCTTTGGCATTTGAAAGAAGTCAAGATTTTTGTATTAAATCGTCTTCATTTTCTCGATGAGTCAGTTTTGCACTGCTGTATTGTTCAAACATGACACTAGTTCCAACAGAATTTTTCAAGTTGATATATAAACTACAAAATGACCTCATATAACCTATGGAGTATGCAATGAAGGACAAAATATACAAAACTGTATTTTTTTGCTATGCCTTTTTATTTTTATTTTTCACGTTTGTCTCAATTAAATTACGAAAATCATGCTTTATTTGAAGATTAAAACATAATACGAGAGCCAAAATACAATAGGAATTTGTCATCTAAATGACTCTAATGTGAACTTAATGTGCTTCAGACTTTGGCTTTAAAAAGTAATGAGATTTAACATTCTTCATATTTATTAATCAAGCAGATTTGTTACCGTGTTTCAACCCTGCATCAATTGTTTTTTTTTGGGGGGGGGCATCCAATATTGTATCATATCCGAGCTGAGTGGTGGAGAAGAATGACCCAATTGCCGGAAATACCTTTAAACATTCGTTTCCTAACAGAAAAAAAAGTTGATGAGGTTTTAACTTTTAGTGGGCAGTTCTCAAAGTAATAGCCAAACTGTAGTATACTGCAACTATAACATTTTAAAACGACCCATACGATATACTGAGAAGGCCCGGATTGAGAAAGTACGCCCAGTTAAGCAATGTTTGCGGTTCAGGTACTAAACGTATAGGCTGTCACTAGTATCCTTGGAGCTTGAAGTCTTTTAGGGCTAAAACTCTTGGGCAAAAGAAAGAGACCGCTTTGCACAGGACATGAAAATTAATCCTCGCAGAGAAAGCTCCAGTTTTACCATATCTAAAATTTGTTATTATAAATTATCAACAAACTTCACTGGAATCGAACGTTTTTTGTAGAATTCTAGTGGGACTCCCAATCGCACATTTGGACTCAGAATAAGAGACAAAAAGAAATGTTGGAATGCTTGAAGAAATCTGATGCATATAAATCAAAGCACAATTCGAAACCATCTTTAGGATTTGAGTAATTAGAAAGAAAAATAATCAAGCAGACCCAACTCTTTGAGCAGATGAAAAAAAAAAGCCAGTACTGGCATGACTTGCCCTGCGGCCCATGCCACTCTACCATTTCAGTTGCGACCAATGAGCATAATTGTCAGGAGGTTGCCCGGTATCGGTAAGTTGTTCGGCTCCGGTAAGTCATCCGTGATCTCTTGCTGGGATGGCACTTCTTCGTTGCGTTCACTACAGGTAAGAAAGGAGCAGAAAATGTTTGTTGCGTTACGTTACAGCACGATTATAAAGCGTTACAAATTACAATATTAATTAAGACGAAAACTTTGGAGACGTCATTTGGGAAATTTATGCAACTGGAGTTGTTTAGATAAACCATGTGGCTGATTCAATATTTTCATTTAGCAATTTAAGATCCTATCTGGCAACAAGCCACTGTAATTAAATAAGGCTTTTCAAAGAAACCTGGCAGGGTGACGTTAAAATGAAATAGGTACCACACTGATAAGTGAGGCTAAAGTCGGTAACATGTTGCCGTGAGCGTTTCTTCTCCTTGGATAAAGCAAAGGTCAAGGCTACGAATTTGGACAATAAATTAATAACCTCTCAAAACTGATCTTTTCCCATAGGAAGCAGACAGAAGAAAAGGGATAAACAGAACCCTCTCCGATTCAAGCCAGGCACACACTCAATCATTTCCCTTGGCTATTTCACTATGCAAGCAAGCGCTTTTTCCTTTCTTTTGTTCCCATGACCTCGTAAAATGTAGAACCTGTTATGCAATTAAGGTGACCATTATGATTTATTCATAAATACTTCAAGCAGTCTCTCTATAGACCCTTCCACTAATAAATTCTAATTTATGTGTGCATGAGCATAAATGGCATGTAGAATCAAAGGCTTGAGCAGCCCATTGAAAATGTACAGGGAAACAAATTTTTCACTTTAATCTTCGGAAAATCTTCTAAAATTATTATAGCTATTACTTTCTGGTCTAAAACTATTTTACTCTGCACTGAATAAAAAAGCAGCCTTTTCATTATCCCCGAGCGCATGAGGTCAACAGAAATTGACAAGACTTCTTTCCGACCGTGTCCAATTTGATAGTTACATAGGCCTACTTCTGGGTACTATGCACCACTCGTACTAAGCTAATTCGTGGGTTGAACGCAAGATGAATTGCGGGCTAGCTTCAGATTGTTTAACATTGTTAAGATTTGTTTTGCTAGGTATGTTGTCGACCGGGAATAATGGAAGATACCCTAACGAGTTGCACAATTGTTTTATAGCTCACACAGAAACGAACGCTACTGATTTCTTTCGCCTTCGTGAGCTTCAAACGAACATTTATCGCGTTTTTATTTTGCTGTACAAAATTCCTCTCAAACCCGAAAGTAATAGCTGTAATGATTTTGAGAGTTTTCTGAAGACGACAGTTAAAAAAGGGCAGAAGCTGAGAGCAAATGACGCTGACAGTTGTGCCCCTGTACACTTTTCAATGGCAGGAATGGGCCGCTCAAACTTTTTGCCTCTACGTGCCATTCATGCGCATGCGCACATAAATAAGAATGTATTAGTGGAAGTGTCTATTCAACAACGTGCAACTTGACCGTGTATTAATACATCCACATATGGACTGGCAATGAGGTAACTAAAGCACGTCTATGTCCCCGAGGGACTGTGAGTGACCAGAAGAGGGTCTTATTTCCCGAGGCCGACAAAATCGTTTTGGTATAGCACACCTATTCCTGGTTCTCTATCCTAGTTGGCTGAAATAAGGGCACGTGTGGTTCACTAATGTGGGGTAGTACATGAATTTAACTTCAGCATGACTCGACTCGCGCCTTAACTTTGCGTGCGCGTCAATTCCAGAGACGAGTAGTGTGCCCGGTCAAGTACTAGGTTACACTACACCAAATACGCGCCCATAGAAAACAGTCAAATTAGACCGAAAGGGCGCTGCCTGTTGATTCTCGTGAAGAGGTTGGCCTCCGCTTTTTCAATTGAAATTCAAGATTATGGCCAGAAGATCACTTTTCGTTTCAATTTTATGGGGGTTAGCCACGAAAATTTGTTTTCTTGGCCTTTCTCCGTGGATACCCCTAAAATATAGTAGTAAAACGATGCGCTCAGCTCTGAATATAGTCGCCCGCTTCTATCCAAAATAGGCCCGCAATTTGGGGCTTTTTGTGAAAGAAATATTCCGAACTGGATACTATCAGTTTCAGTTTCGGGATTTATAGAAATATTTCTATAATCCTTTCTGGTTATGGCATGTCTTATTGTAAAAACCCCCTTGGGATTATAAAATAAGTAACGAGTTTGCGCGCAGAAATACGACCATTTGGTGGAATGCACCCAGTCTTGAAAATCTTTCACTAGTTATTGCGCTCTCTAGAGGTTGAAAAGTGAAAGGTTTGATCTAAACAGTTAAAACCGTGGAAAAATTATTTTCCTTGTTAAGTATAGCAACTCAAAATTATACTAGCTCAAGGGACACTAAAATGAATCTTTAAGTTGTTTGCAATTTCTGAAGTGCTATTGAAAGTTGAATTAAAACAGTTAAGACCCTGAAAGAATATTTGTCTATTTGGAGGTGTGTTATAAAATACATATGGACTTGCCAAATTCGGTCATCAGTGCACGCCAATGCCCTCTCGGGCCTGTGAGTGACCACAAGAGGGGCCTATTTCCCGAGGCCAACATAGACGTGCACTAGTCACCTCATTGCTAGTCCATATGCGTATAACATTAGTTAATCAAAGCCTTTCATTTTATTTCATTTTCTACCCTGTTTAAAATTCAAAAGCCACCCTTTACAGAGGCGGATCTAGAGGGGGGTGGAAGGGTGCAATCCCCGTTCAGCCGTGGACTAAATGGAAGTCCCAATGAAAAAAAGAAAAGAAAATGAGTAGGTCTACCACAAGAAAAAACATTCCTGGACGAGAATTGCACTGTCCATCTATCCATCTGTAGTTAAAACAATTACATCGACTTCCAGTAAATCCCCTTAGCAGGGCACCCCTTCAGTACGCCCATCACCCCCCCCCATTTCCTGATAGCTAGATCCGTCCCTGCTTTAATCCGTGTAGTTTGTGTATTAAGACGAAAAGCAGAAAACAGTGAGTATACCTGGGGACCATCTGTGGGAGTTGTACGTTCCAGAGATAGCACTCGTCCTGTCGGAGACGCTGTCTATCCACCATTGACGGCGATAAGTCTTTGTAGTATAAGGTCTGTGCGTTGAACTTATGCCATGTCTTGGAACTGACCCTTGCTACACCTCTCTTACTTTCCATGTTAGGATTGCTGATATAATGCAAGAATACAAGTGGTTGTAATTATAAATGGATACAGACAAAAATGTTTGACGCAGGATTTTGAGAATAGACGCCAGGCAAAGTCAGGATGGTATGGGCGTAAATCTCGGGTGATGGGGTTTTATACTCCTTCAGGTGTTGAGCGAAGTATGGGCTATTATAGTGGCGTAGATTTAAGCCGGTAATTGAGGGAAGCGGGCTGGGGAATTGTGGGGGGACTGACTTTTCCAGCTGCGTATTTTCTTTTCCCAAACAAAAAATCCGACGTTTTCAAAAGAGGGGGCCTTCTGTGCTTTTTGCATTATTCAAATTTTGTCCAAGGCTTTTAATAATGAGCGGTTGTATAGTGAGTACAAGAGTATTAAATTCACCAGAACTTTGCAACGGATGTGTGGATTGGTTGGAAATACTCCCAACTTAAAATCCTCCGTCTCAGGTTCGAATCCTCCCTATTGCCTTAACAATGTTTTTAAACTTGTAAATCACAAGTGAGAAGGGAACATTTTCACCATAAATTTGGTTTGTGTGGTCAAGAACGATGAAAGATGTACATGTGTTACATGAACTTATATCAGAATAGCGTGGCATTTTTAAAAAGTTCTCCTTTACTGAGTGCTGTTGATTACATTTTGGTAGCTGGGAAGTCCGAAATGTCTTCACAATGGGCCTTATTTTTTTCTCAGCATGAAAAGGGGGATGATTCAACACCCCCTCCCCATCAAAAAGTGAGGGGATTATGCTCCACCCCCGGGATTTGCGCCATGGGCTATTGCATCATTTACCCACTTTCTTGTGGCCATAAATATGCCAGTGTAATGTAAGATTTTCCATAAACGTAATACACACTTCTGTATTACGAACATACCGCACTCTATAGAGTAATATGGTGTCAGTCCCCCCCCCAACACACTGTCCAATTTCCCCCACTTTCTGACACGAATGTACGCCACTCATTGATAGAGAAAAGAAAACGGGAATGGAAGCTCCAAAACGGTGTATCCCTTTGGTATAATTTTCATACAAAGAGCGACTGATAATCGCTTCACACTAGGACTATGCAAGTCCACCCTAGCCAGGTCTTTGCAAATTGTGTTGTCTGAGCATATTAAGGTTATCTCACAACATAACACTCTTATACAACGAACAGCTGCATGTAAACTTATCACACTCCAAAATGTTCATTCTGGGTGTCTTGATTGGAAAAGGTCACTACAACCCCCCCAATTCATTCCACAGTATGAAACACTATGCTTTTCTTACCCAGTTTTGGCAAAGTTGGTCCAGTATCTCATCATATCTGCCGACATACCAATCTCTTCCTCTGTCAATGAGACTGGTCGATCTAAACCTTGCATGAATGCGCTGCCAAAGACATACGCGAGGTCATCACCGTGAGGAACAATATCATTAAAGGGCAGGGGCAAGAGATGGAACGACGAAACATGGGTCATCTGGTACAAGTAGGTATTGGAGTTGGCCGAAGCAAAGGCTTTAGCGACAGCATCGGTGGGGCAGACGAAGGCCTCGTCGCCAGTCAGACTCGAAAACGGCCGGAAGTACTTGGACTGACCTGGGTCCACGTAGTGTTCTCGGATTAGGTCCACCATCGCCTGGTCGTGCTTGATGTAGATGTAGTCACTAAGACGCTCATCAAAAATCTTCTCGGTGATTAAAAGATCTCCAAGTATGGAGCGGGGAAGGAAGGCTTCAAATGCTATCATGGCACCTTCATCCCTCATGGTACCGATCATAACATCGGTCTTCTTGAACTCTCCACGTTTGTACAGCTCTGCCGGATTTTCGGTGAGAAATTCTCTGTCGATAGTAGGCACAAACGGGATGATGTTAGTCTTTGCCTTCACGGCGTCACGTAATATCTGCAGGAAAAAAGTTTGCAATTGACAAGGTTCGGATCGGAACGTAATTTCGACTAGTGCGAAGTCTTTACACAATCGGAAACGGAGGAAATGACAGTGTTATCAATTGGTAGTATCAGTGAAGATTTGTTAGTGATTTGTCATACTTGCGCACACTTTACTGATTATTAAGAACAACGATTGGCTAATGCAGCAACTTTGTTGTACTTCTGGTTCCATTGCCACACCGTGTAAGTGAGCGTGGTTTCAGCTGCAACATCACTGGATAGCAGACAAATCGAACCATTAATTTGTTGAGGAGACATGTTTACTATTAATTTCCATCCAAAAAGTGAAACTTGATATGTTCCTTTTTGATACCATAAAGACTAATACGAGGATATTGATATAAATATATTTTATTATTGTCATACTGAGCACATAGACCAGCGTGACATATACTGTACAGTATGTCCAAAAAAGTTTTGTTCGTCCATATTATGATTTGAAAATGAAAACAAACGAAAAGTGAAATAAGTCCTTTTTAGCAATTTGAAAGAGAAAACCAAAAAGTGAAAAGCAAGTCATTTCTCGTTTTTCAAAAAATAAAAATGAACCAATAAAAACAAAAATTTGAACAAAAAACGACAATCATTTTGTGTTTCGTTTTTCAGTGTGAAAAACAATAACGTCAAAATCTACCAAAGCATTTGTTGCAGTGGAAAAACTGTTCAGTTTCCATTTTTAAGGGAGGACACGTCATTGCTTGATTGTAGCCCGCTAAATTAGAATGAATAAAGCAGTGCTGAAATAGAGGACTACGATGAAGCCGTTGCTTCCAAAAAACGAAGAGGAGCAACCCACTAAAAAATTCTCACAGTTGGCTAACGTCTATCTTATCCGCCTTGAGCAGAACCATTCTCTCATCGGTTTAAACAGAGTCATGTTGGTTGGGTGTATTCAATTCAAGACCGTAAAACGTGCATTTCCTAGCTGTTCGTTAAACAGCGAAGTTCAGTTCCGACGTATGGAGCCTCCAATGCTAAGAAAACAGCGCCCTTTCTTGGTCCAGCTCAAGGCAAGGGGAAGTGCGCTAGCGATATCATTCACAAACTTTGGACGTAAATAAATTACCTCTCTTTTTCGATTTCCCTACATACATTACAAGTCTAAAGAATTACTCATATTTTTCTACATAATGATATCAGCTTTTGCACAATTTTTATCACGTTAAATGTTTACAAAATAACAGACATTTGGCATGCTGCACTTCTTGGACTTAATTAGTGACGCCATGCTTTATTTAAGGAGGCAGTGACTACCTAGTACCTCCCCGCCTACTGCGAATTTCATGTCCTGCAGTGGAACTAAATTCGGATCAAAATGAAACTTAAAAGGAAATTGTTCGCTTTTATTGTTTCAATATGGAAAACGAAAAATTATTTTGTCCGTCCTCTCCCACTTTTTGCTTTCAATTGATCTTTTCTTTCGATTTTAGATTTCTTTTCTAAATTGAAAAACGAGGACCGACGTATCTTTAATTGTTGTTGTTTCTTTTCAAATCAAAAAACGAATAAACAAAACGTATACGGACCGCTTAGGCAAGGATCAGGAGTGTTCATTATGCACAAATAAAACAATGTACTTGTAGGTCTTGTTCATCCAAATGCATTGATGATTGAGATAGACACCTTTTGGGATATACTGTGTTATTAGGCGACTACTGAGCTAATTGTTTTGACAGGAAGGCTTTCAGTCTTACAACGTTCATAACGACCACGAGATCACTTGTTGATTTCTGCTTCAGGCAACTGAGAAGGCTGGAACTGCTGATAGATTCCCCACACTGAGCAAGCCGACCGAGTTTGAAAGCGTGGTCCCGAGCTGTTGTTGGGTCTAGTACACTCCAGGGAGAGGAGGCTGTCCCGCTCTGAAGAAAAAGAAATTACACGGGAGAAATTAATCACTAACTGGCAGCCAGAAAGACAACACGTCTAATAGCTTCGTTGGTCGTGATCTCATTAAAACGTCCCAGGGAAGTGATTTTCTCAAAGCATTTCTTGAAAACTCACCTTTGTGTCCTATTCAGCCAAATTTCACACTTTCTTTGTGGCTTCGTGATGGTAAGGTTTGTACATTCTTCAGCAAAAATGCATTGTTCTTTCAAGAGGAACCCCTTGATGTTACGGCAACTGAAGCACCAATTGGCCAAAACTTTGGACATTTCTATTTCTCAAACACTGTTGTGGAGTTACCAAATAAAAGAATTCCAAGGGGAAGAATCTACGTTCATAATTTGATCAAGAGAACTCCCTAAAGATGAACGGCGTCTACCGGAAATGGCACCATAGTATCGGTGCGTTATTTTGCTGTGGAAAATGACAACGCTTTGGTAAAATACCCTTTCAACAAAGCCAATAGGGGTGTTTTGCAATCATGAAAAAGTGTCATGTAAGATATATTTAAGAGGAATGTATAACAATCCTGAGGATAAAATCGTCCATGGTGCTAATTTCCTTTCCATGTCTGCCTCTACCCATTATTCTAAAATTCCTCTGTATTCATCTTAGACATTTGGGAACGTATTGTAAGGCACCTTTGTCAACATACCTGCATGATAGCCCTGTTGTAGAAACCCCAAGATTGCTTAGCTAATGTCATGAGACTAACTGACGCAGACCCAGCACTTTCTCCAAAGATAGTGATCTTATCGTCGTCCCCTCCAAAATCTGTGACGAGATTCGGTAAATACTATAAGATAATCCTCGGAGGGAGCAGTCACAAAAGAACTCTATCAGTGACTCATCCAGCGGGGAGGCAGGCCTCCTCCCATTGTTTCAGCAAATATTAATGATAATTTATCGATTAGCATCACAACCCTATAACAAACCAACACCACGAAATAAAAGCAAGGATGTCGGGACTCTGAGTAAAGCGTTTGATACATTTTCACCCCAACATCATGTTGAATTAGACCGAAGCAGCATTCGCTTTTGAGTCATCCCTCAACTCCAACACCCCGCTGAACTCCACATATCATTAGTGTGAACAAACAATGGTTTCTCAAAACAGGTGAGTTTAAGATTGAGAGGAAGGTTTATTTGAGATTAATCACTAACTTGTGCATTTCAAAATACTTGGTCTGGTTTTCATAACGGCAGTATTTTCGTCTGAACTCACCAGCTATGTGGTTTTTGACCCATTTCAATGCTTCCAGTTGATCCCACATTCCATAGTTACCAGGGAGTTCGTTGTCCCCTGCAAGCAAGGTTTGGTACGAAATCCAACATCAGGATTGGATACAGATTAAAATTTTTATGGGGGGGGGCCTTAGTAACCTGAACGGAATAAATGCTGTGCATAATTATTGGCTACTTCTTCTGCTACATGTTAAAATAATATTTCAGACATTCTTTTCGGATCGCAAGTACTCAAAATAGATTGATGGAACAAATGACAACGATGTAATCTTTTTTTTTCTCAATTAATTTTATCAAAGATCATTGTACACATGTTGGATCAGTCTAATGAGAATTTGTGGTTCATTATTCTGCCCCCTTTGGTACCCCATTTGTACCTTGGTAAATAGTCAAACCAACCTGTGCTGAGGAAACCAAACACGCCCAGTCTGTAGTTGAAGTTGACGACGATGACATCATGGTAGGCTGCCAGAGCTACCCCATTGTAAGTCTCCATTGACCCGGAGCCCGATATGAACGCTCCTCCGTGGATATACAACATGACAGCAGCCTTTGATGGCTAAACAAATGTGATGTTATATGAGATATACCACTAAAAGTGAACTTGAGACACAAGGATATCAGAAAATTTCGTGGGATGGATGCAGGATTTTTTGCTGGGGGAGGTGGCTCGGGAAATATTTGTTCAGGGGTGAAAGCCTCCCATGTGAACTTATTGCCGTTGGTGAAAATCAATACGTACAATTCACAGCTCTTGTCTGACGATTCAATTGCCACGTACCTAGTTCAGTTGGAAGGCAACCAACCCCCTCCCACTCTGAGGCTTTTAAAAATGGGATTATAATAAAATATAACTTCTTATGGGTACACCAATACCATTGTAAACAATGTACATGTACATCATATAATGTTTCATCATCGTTTCCGGTTGTCCAAAAAAATGAGACACTTCGAAAAATCTCTGACCTGATCCCCCCCCCCTTTCGGGAAATTCCTGGATTCGCCCCTGAACTCCAGTGTGAGGCCACCTTTAAAGACTAATCGAAGGATTTTTCATTCTATTCAGGCGCATTCTTAAACTTGACATATGCATGAATTCTGGCACACGACAAAATCCCATAGAGGCTGCTCTATTTTTAATTCTTAAAACTATGACTGGCATCGGTAAAAAGTAGCAGAATAATTCACTGAGACATCGTGTTAAAAACCTCACACAGCTATCACGATACAAGATGATGAACATTTCGGCTACAAATATAAAGTAAGAGAAAACACCACTGTTTTTATGACGAGGTGTTATGTATGCTTACACTAACAAAGGGTGTTTGTCTGCAAACGTACGCTACCCAATACCGATGTTTTTCAACATGAGACATACTGGTTTTAAAAGATATTCAACGCCCCCTAATAACATGGTGCCCACGCAAAACTGAGGGGTTCTGATGCCTGCTGCCGGATTAAGGTGCATTTTCTTATGCGCCTCAACATATGCACCAAGCGTTGCGTCTGTCATTGCTCCCAGGCCGATTTTGACGTGTGTATGGAGACGTGTTTTGTGTCTGTGAGAGTGAAACGCATGAAAGCATCGCGTACGCTGCGCACGTACCAAAAACGTACACATGGAAAGGCGTCTTTAGCTTATATTTTAGTGTAGGTCATTAAGGCATTCAATGATGTTCCCCTACTTATGCAAGTAACTCGTTTGAGAAGTAGGACATAATAAAGCTCTGAGCATAATCGACTTTATTCTGTCGCTTTGATTTCAAACAACTACTCACCCTTGGGTTAGGTACCCATATGTTCATGAAAAGACAGTCTTCGCTGGCGGCTTTTGAACCTGGCTGAGGGCAATCCGCCCCGAATTGAGAAGCGTCAAAGTCACCAGACCACGGTTTCTTAGGTTGGGGCTTGCCGAAGCGCTCGGGCATCTCAACATATGGGATACCCCTGTAGACATCGACATAAGTATCTATGGAAGGGTAGGAGTGATGCTGGAAGTGAACAGTTTCGCCTACTACAGCACCGAGACCAGAGATGCTGACTCTCGGTCCATCACACTCCACGCTGAGGGGACCTACTGCAGCCACCGTCAGAACAGCAAGTAGACGCAGCATCGTTACCGTGATCAGGACCGTTTACATATGTCAAAGCAGTTGTCGAAGAATTTGCTGAAAATGACTCTTACGAGGGCTTTTATCACATTTTACCAAGCCTGCAGTCTATCCGGCTTGGTGATAAGAACAACGGATGAATAAATCATTCCTCCGACGGTTCGTCAACTTTAATTACCAGTAATTAGTTTAATGAATGAGGAAGCAGCCAAAGAGAGACTATCGGTAATACCTGCGTGCGATTCCGGTGAGTTGTGGCACGGACTACCCACTCTGGAATGGCATGCAGCTGGTTGGCAGACTATCCGGCTTGGTGATAAGAACTTCAGATGAATAAATCATTGATCCGACGGTTCGTCAACTTTAATTACCAGTAATTAGTTTAACGAATGAGGAAGCAGCCAAAGCGAGAATATCGGTAAATACCTGCGTACGATTCCGGTGTGCAACTGGTTGACAGACTATTAATCTCTTCTACCTCAAAGACAGGTGTCTTGGTCAGAATAGTCGGAACCTAAAGATGCTTGACTGATAAACATGGGAAGGCGTCAGAATTTACTGGCAGTGGATTTGAAGAATTGGGCGATAACCCATTTAAATTGCTTGAGTCATTAAAGTAATGGTTTACCAGACAGTAAGATTAATTAGCGACATTTCAACGCTAAGCCTGTACTTTCTGCAACGTCCCAAGACCATAGTTCTGGAGAGCTGTCGTACGGAGCCTGGTTACCGCGGCTGTGCTGCATCAACCCCTCCCGTCATGACAAACGCTAAACTAATCAAGGTACACGTGAATGGGAGGAATATATCCCCAGTTCCTAACAACTAAAATTCTCAAATAAAACAACTAATTAGATTTTGCTTTGGGGGAACACGACAAATAGATTCGTATTAAATATCTCCTTTCTATAATGTTCGAAGTACCAAAGGGAAACATTATGTCCCCACCATAACGAAAGTGTACGCGTTTTTCTTTCCTCTTTTTTAGCGGGGAGGGGAGAACACACTTCCCCTCAAAATTCATGCTTTCCTCTGTCTTGCCTTATAACTTTTGATCAAGAGTGTAAAGAAGATTGAAAAGCAAATTAATGCCTTCAATCGCCCATTCACTTTAATTGTCTATTAGTAACAAAAACGTTCAACGGTTTTTCCACAGAAACCAATCACCGGGCTATGCGGCTGGGCTCATTCCTTTTTTCCTGCCTCGACTCGGCCTCTGATTTCCCCTTCAGTGGCGGACAGACCGCCGTTTCTGAGCGATTGGCTGGGGGCTGGACCCCTATTCAATTATAGTATGAGAATGTACCGGGACAACGAGAGTAATGGCTTTTAAACCACTCTGATGTTCAGCGTAACGGCTGATCCATTTATCTCCACTTTCCACACATCAAAAAGCCGGGCGGCCCATACACACTACCATATCCATGGTGCAACAAACCGTGCCAAATGTTGAAATAAAAAGATATGGTCTTGTTACCTTCTCTTGCATTTTCCGTCATTTCCTGGTCGGTTACAGGGGTCCCAAATCGGCTGGAGCCTTCCAAATGAGATAATATTCGAGGTTGTTTCCCCCCCCCCCATTTTGCCACCTCCAACATTTATTTCATCATCAGATACGTCCAGAAATACTGGGTATTGATTTGAGTCATTACTTAAGGGTGATTCAACATTATCTTGAAATGAATTTTGAGTCAGATATATGGACAAACCGTCATTACTGGAATACATTATGGTGGAGCTGGCACAGACCGACAAGAAAGTACAATGTAGAAGGAAGGAAGTTCGACAGCAAATGACCTGTATGTTGTCATTGTTTTAATCGTGCTTTCAGCAAGTCAGGCTATTCGCGCCAGTAACTGTACGTTTATTCATACACTTTATTAATCAGCATCACATTACGGAGTTAGGAAGAAGGTCCAGTTTTAGAGGCACGAGGAAACCGGAGTACCCGGAGAAAACCTGCGAGAGCGAGTATGGACTGGAAACCAAATGCACTTAAAGCCTGGGCCAAGCCAAGACTCGAACCCGGGTCTCATTGATGCAACTGACTGTCATGACTCCAGCGTGAAATTTGTGTCGAGTGCAGCGGCATGTTTGTTTGACTTTGTTTAAGTAACAGTGGAGGGCGTGTGGGCCATTATAGGGTAAATGGGACTTTCAATAAATTTGGGGTCTAAAAGTGTGACTTAACCCTCAACTTCTATCACCCTACTAATCCAATTTCCCTTCCCTTGTAATTTTTATTTCAACAGAAAACTTCCTAATGTAGCAAATTAACAGCTACAAATAGGATATTTTCTATCCCAAAACTGTATTTCCCCCAACATTCCCAATAAAAACTTAGAAACCAATAAAGTAAGTACACGAAAAAGTAAAAAAGGTCCCCACAAGAACTTCTTTTACTCGTCATTCCTCTTCTTGAAATTGAAATAGTGCAACTCATAAAACAAGTCAAATAAATTTTCACCCTTTCCATTCTTTTTAAAAGATGAAATAACCAGAACTTCGCTGTTACTTTTGTCATTTTTCAAGACATAATGGTGCCACAAATCCCGAAACATGCACGAGAAATTTCAATGAAAATGCAAAATATATATTCAACTGTCTCTTAGTGGGCGGCGTAGTAGTCCCGGAAGCAGGGGGTCGATGCAGGGGGGCTGGTGGCAAGAGTCGCCCTCGATGTGCGTCTTCTTTTGCTGCCCTTGGGAAGAGCAGAGGACATATCGCCAATAGCAGTAGTCACCGTAGCTGGTCTTCTCCAAGGAAATGGGAAAGTGGAGTTGGTGGCTGGTGGAGTATCTTGCTGGGGTGGGTACTCGGGTAAGGGTTCGTTGAAGAGAAGTTCGAGTTGCAAGCAAAAGTAGAGGAAGGAGAGGCGGTGACCAACAGCCTGGTGCACACAGTAGCTGTTCACCAGGGTCAAGTCTAGCAAGTAGAAGAACAGCATCTTGTACCACTTCAGGGACTTGCAAGTTTGTCTGTGATTTGCCGCTAGCTGGTCGCTCTGTCAACGCCTTCCATCAGGGCGTTGTACTCGATGACGCAGGCTGGTTTTTGCTTTTCTGCCCCCGTCCAGTCTCGCTTGCCGGAGCCACTGAAATCTGCTGTATGCATAGTGGAGAGCATACAGATGTTCCGT
The DNA here is from genome assembly GCF_054643075.1 of Acanthaster planci. NCBI lineage: Eukaryota > Metazoa > Echinodermata > Asteroidea > Valvatida > Acanthasteridae > Acanthaster > Acanthaster planci. Next base: position 4,517,542 of record NC_141790.1, read on the forward strand.
TTGTCTTTCCGCACCAATGCAAGAAGTGAACCACTCGCACCCAGGTTAGCCGACCATACGCAGTTTTGCCCCGCTGGAGAATGACGGACTTTAAGTCACTTTCTGTTGGGTATGACAGTGCCAACGACGTTTAACTTCTCGAAGTGAAGTCGGCCGTATAAATCTGGACTGCTGAAGGCCAGGTCGAGGGCAAGGTTGTAGCCCTTGCCATTCAGATTTCTCACAAGGCACATCACCACTTACGTCGTTGCTGGGAGCTCTCCGTTGCTTTGGCTTGTGTAAATCTTGAAGTTGAAGCAGTACCCAGCGGGCCCTCTTTCTCGGGTTGTTAGTAGCAAAGCGAAGACACCCGTAGAATTTCAACAAGGAATCGTCGACAGAAATGTAGCGCTGTGCAGTGTGCACAGTGGATAACTTCTCCAAGAGATGGTCGATAACAGGATGCAACTTGAACAGGCGGTCAGGGCAGTCCTCCAACATGACACTGTTGGCGTTGAAGCGTAGGGCCTGCAGGATGGCAAGGAACCAGTCTCGGGGCATGATGGACGGGAACAGGCTCGTCTTCAGCAGTGGATCGGTCGACCAGTAGCTGTGAAGGGTGGGGTGTTTTGTGATACCCGTCATGATGCAAATGTGAGGGTTGCAGCAAACCACCAGAGTGCCCAAGAAAGGTGAGACAGTAACTGGTCACAACGCCCTTGCTTGGTGGCAGGTTTGAGCTTCACACTTTCCTGTGCCATCTTACCACCGGCCTGGCCATGCTGCTGAACAATTCAGTTTGACACTGACAAAATTTATAGTGAGCTTTTATACGTGTGTGTCTTTTGAAAAAAATACTTTCCAGTTGCCTTAAAGCCTATCCAAACCGCGTGCGTACCGCCGCCACATTGTGTCAGAATTGGGATTGGTTTGATTTTGAAAGGAAAGTGCACAAGTTGATGTTCATATTTCTGGTATGCAGCAGCCAGTGCTAGCCAAAGGTGTGCTTTGTGCAGTACTGTGTGGTGCGTCCTGCTAATCCTCTGCAGGCAGAGTGAGGGCAAACATGGCAACGACTGCGCGAGTAAGACAAGGGTCACAGAAGGCCTTGCGGTTCTCTCTGTTGGATGGAAAGCTACCTGTGCAGTCCCTCAGGGACTACTTCCCATCGACCAGTGGACTGTTATACATGATAAATGACGAATAGGTGGTAAACCCCACACCGAGAGCAATATATTGCCACCTGAGGGAGGATGGGGAGACCACATCTACATCCCCTTGCTCCAGAAGAGGGGGGGGGGCATGACAGAAATTAAAACCGAGACCAAGACAGACGCTAACCACCGCACGGTAGTCATGGCTGGCACCTGAGAGAAAAGTGCTGATTTTGGTGGCCAGGAGGAATCAACGGGAAGGGCCATTCCGGTCGATGAATTCGTTACTTCAATCACGCATGCCTTTTCTCGTTATCGCGTCCCAACTGAACAGAGGGGGCAGTTCCTGCTGGACTACCTACGAGGTGCCCCAAAGGTGGAGGCAAGAGCCCTTCTTGTCAGGGGGGGGGCTGGAGCCGAAGAAGTCTTACAACACCTGAAGACCTCCTTTGGGGAACCAAGATGGAGATGGTGTGGGAGTATTCGGTGGCACTCCAGCGTTGCTTCTTGCGCCTGCCTTCAGAAGAAAGATCCCGAGCACTACAAACCGCCCGACATCCTCTTGAAGGACCAGTTTGTGGATGGTTTCGACCAAGAGGGGGCTAAGGCATTCGTCCTGGGACTTGCTTGACAGAAATCCGTCCATGACCTTTAAAGAACTGGGTCATCAAACGAGATGAAAGGGAAAATGCACGTGCCAAGGTGGTCCGTAGTAACCATGTCGCCGCTGCAGAACCGAAAGAAAGCAACTCCTACCAGCACCTGGAAGGGCAAGTGAAAGCCCTGACTGAGTCTGTGAAGGCGTTGATGCCTTCAACGTGGCCGCCCCGTTAGTCCAATCCGTCCCATCCCGATGCAATGTGAGGTCAACAACTTGGCACGTCCTTATTCACCACATCTGCCAAATGGTCCAGCAGAGGTATTCCCAAATAATGTCAGATACAGCTGGGTCCCACCATTCATAGCAAGGGGGGGGGGTCTAATCTGCCAGCCGGTCCCCAGGCGTACAACAATGTGACCCTTCTACAATTGCCACAAGACGAGGCATTTTGCTCGCCAGTGCCCAATGAACCGCTACGGATCTTCGGGCGTACCATATCCCCGAAATCAACATGGAAGTCGACAGGAAAATCACCTTTAGGCCACATCATAGTGTTAATCAGGTGGGAAACCAGCATCCTCGACTGCAGGGAGCCAGGCAGTCTGAGGGAAGAGAGACAGCTCCACTTGCCCTGACACATTCTTTGACCGAGCAGTAGCAGACTGTTTTGGGGTGGAGGTTCAACTGGGAGGTTTCCGTGTAAAATGTCTGCTTGATACTGGCTCGATGGTCACCACAATCACAGAGGGCTTCTATGAAAATCATCTGAGGGGGGAAGGGCATCCCACTACAGCGTATTCCAGAACGTTTCCAACTTGTGTCGGCAAATGGTTCCAACATCCCTTACATAGGGTGTTTTGAAGCTGTTGCACTGGGAACCCTCATCTCTTCACGCTTGATTCTGGTGATCAGAGAGGCAGCAAATAGCCCACCTAGTCACACACCCTGTATTCTGGGAATGAATGTACTGACGGTGTGCTGGAAGTAGTTGGGCTTGATGGTGGAAGGGGAGCATCTCTGTAAATGGTCCAGGTATGGATTTGTGCCAGTGTGGGAAAAGGCTATGGCTTTAGTCGAAAAACGACTCAAGTTCTCAACGATAGGAGGGCCAATCTGCAGAGCATTCATACCCAGGAGGGCCCTCATTGTCATTCCAGCAGGTCAGGCCATCGTCATTACAGTCACTGCAAGACCAGCTCCTGACAATATGGCATACCAAGCTGTTTTGGAGCCAGAGGAAGGCTCAAATCTTCCGTGCACTGTCCAGCTTGGGCGGTGTTTTGTAAAGGTTATCAGGGGAAAATTCTCCATCACTCTGACCAACGTGTCCGGCGCTGATGTTGTGTTAGTCAACAACACATGAATCGGAACATTATACCATGCCGAGGAGGTAGAATCAGACCAGACTGTGGGAAATGATTGTACCCTTCAATGCCAGCCAACCCAGTTGCAAGATGTTGAAATTGGATCTCAGCCCAGGCCAGACGAAGTAGCCGAATTTTCGGACTTACTGCGAGCCCATGCTAGCGTCTTCTCCATGCATGACATGTCATTAAGCATCGTATTGATACTGGTCAATCTCCACGAATTCAACAGAGGTACCGATTGCTTCCCCCGTCACAATACCAGGAAGTCCATGCCCACATTCAAGAGCTGCTTGAGGCTGGAATTATCCAGGAGAGCGTCAGCCTCTGGGCATCTCCTATTGTGGTCGTCAAGAAACGAGACGGGTCCATAAGGCTGTGTGTGGACTATCGGAAATTAAAATGTTGTGACCCACAAGAGCTCATTTCCACTACCCCGCATTAATTGACGAGTCTCGCCAGGCACTGGAAGAAGCCAAGTACTTTAGTGTACTCCACTTAACTTCCGGTTACCACCAGGTGGCAATGGCAGAAGATGACATAGAGAAAACTGCATTTATCACCCCATTCGGCCTTTGGGAATTCACCAGGATGCCATTTGGGCTATGTAATAGTCCTTCAACTTTCCAGCGCCTCATGCAACGATGCTTCTGAGATCGGGCCTTTCAGAGTCTCCTAATATACTTGGATGATGTCATAACCTTTTCCGACACTTATGACGAGAACTTAAGAAGACTGGAGCTAGTGTTCAGTCGGCTTCAACAGTATGGGTTGAAGGTGAAAACCTCCAAAAGTGCGTTCTTCAAAACTGAGGTGAAATGTGTGGGGCATCTGGTCGTGGCAGGGGAGCGGGTCTGACCTGACCCAAGCATGATAAGCGTGGTCAAGGATCGGCCACAACCTACTTCTATCACCGAACTGGATTTTTCCGAAGATTCATCAAACACTACTCCAGCATAGCAGCACCATGTTTCTCCACCTCGAGGGTACCTCCGAAAAGGGGAAGGTTCGAACAAGGGGCAAGCGTCAAGAAATCACGCTGAGCGAACAAGCACCGGCTGCTGTTGAGACCCTGAAGGCCAAACTGACGGAAGAACCAGTACTTGCCTTTGCTGGTTTTTCTCTTCCTTTTGTGGTAGAGACTGATGCAAGTTTAACTGGACTGGGGGGAAATTTTATCCCAAGTCAAGGAGGGAAAGAAGTCAGTAATTGCGTACGCCTCGAGGGCCTTGCGTCCAGCTGAAAGGAATGACCGCAATACTCAGCTTTCAAGTTAGAGGTGCTAGCGATCCGCTGGGCAGTGTGTGGACCATTCTGAGACTACTAGTGGGAAACATGTGAGTGATTCTCACCGAGCACAATCCACTGAAATATAATGGACACCGCAAATTTGAGTGGGATACAGTTGTCATTGCAATCTGGGGATGGAAAGATTTGCATGTACATGTATCAGGAAATTTTAAAGACTGAGCTAACATGTATACTCCTTGAATCTCCCAATTTTGCACCCAACAGCATAAGACATATGGTACCAACGCCTAATGTTCTTTGCAAATGCATCAGCATTGGGTGTTTTCACACTGCCCAATTGCAATCTCTTCAGTTGCCACTTTTTGTTTGATGTTCACCTGAACTTGATACATGTACTCTTGTCTAGGAAACAATAACAGCAAATTATTTTCAAATAGAACCATCATGAGGAGTTCAACCAGTAATAATTACTGTACAATCTACATTATCTATCAGTTTATAAAGAGCACAAGTGTAGATTGAATGTACTTATATGCTCTTGTGCAACCTTGAATGTACCGCTAAGGGCCATATGCCCAGCCACTGACCACAAAACATCTCTGGTATGAAATCAACCTTAGTGGGACTCTTTGGGCTTGTTTCTTCAAAGGAGGGATAGTACTCGTCCATATATGTACTTTAAAGGGAGCACATGGACTCTACATGTAAAAAAACTACCCAAAATTACACATCTATTCAGACCTGGAGACCAAAATCTAAGCAAATTTGATACCTCAATTTAGTGAATGACAGATGAGATTTCTTATATGCCAAAAAAGAGGAAAGTGTACAATGTGACAAAAATGCAATGAAGTACAATTCACCATGACTCGGCACTTTTTAAGAGAAATTTCAATCCATTTTTAGGTTGGGCAAAGATTTGTTAAATTTTTTGCAATATGGTTGGTCTTAAATATTGCAAGAACATCATCTAGTCTGTTCAGAACTAAAATTCCAACCTTAATGAAATTCGGTACACCCTAGTGCATTCTCCAGATGTGAGCGTCAGTCTGACCCAATCCTTGGACTTTAAACGAGAGAGGGCGGGCACATGCTAACGGTCTTGCATTTAGCTTACTATGGTTATGGAGATAATCTGATCAATACAGGCAGAAGGCCCAGCTCGCCCTCACTGAATTTCTTAATCATTTAGCTTAAACAGTCCGTCAAATTTATTAGAATGCTTAGGCATGACTCTATTCAAGGCTTTATTGACTTCATGCCTTTATCCAGTTTTTCTTTGAGATCATCCCCAAGTTTTGGTGAGTTTCATTATTCTTCAAATGCAGGAAATGTGACAGAAACTTCTTATACATTGTACTTTTTAACTTTGCTACTTTGAAGCACCCTGGTAATGTGCCGTAACGTTAACAGCAGTATACATGTAAAAAAAGAAGCCTAAAAGCAATTTGGGCATTGATTGCCTCACATCTCAAAATAACTGTACATGTGAAAAGGTGAAAGGCTTATGACCCTCTCAATGCCCAAGTCCAGTTAACTCAACATATACCCTGCTGCGTGCCAATGTTGAGTGAGCATGATAGGGAAAACACGATCCAACTACCTGGAGAACAGGTACCTTCAATGGTTTTTTAGCAACCAAGCAGACTGAATTCTCCAGATAATTGTGCTGATGTGATGAGTAACGTGAGGTGTCACCAAATTTTCTCAAACCAATCCACAAAGATGAAATGCAAAACTAATTGAGACTGCTTCAATCTGTCCCTGCAACTTCCCAGTATACCGAGAGTTAGTCACAGAGCACTATGGAGAGTAGAATAATATACATGTAATATTGCACCTGTACAAAGTGTGTGTGTAACGCATTTGTTAATACTTTACAGTGAAGAGGAATGCTTAAATCAAAGGTCCATTGTGACAAGATCTTCCAGGCAATCCTCAAGAGGCTCGGGAACGTTGATTAAGGCAACACTTGCCGCTCAGGCGGCTACCTTGAAAGTGAGGCTTGAGTGTGCGGATATTGAGGAAAAACAGAGAGCAGAACCTGAGCGGCAACAGTCAAAGCTCAAGAAGATTCAAACTTTGGCAGATTTGCATGAAACAGGAGCAAGATTAAAGGCAATCGATGATGCGGTGAAGGAAACAGAAAAATCTTCGCCGATAAAAATACATCCAACCTCTACCGACCCCGAACGCTGATGAGTCCGATGCAAGGTCAACGTCACCTGCAGCGACACCAGAAGCTCCGCGGATAGAAGATAATAGTATAACACCACCAGCACTGCAGGAGACTGAAACCAAGTTGCCTATCGCCAGTGCAGAAACTCCACTCAACGATCTCACAAAAACATTTGTTGAGCAGATCAGCCTAACTCGCCTACCGACACCAGAGCCAGGTGTCTTTACTGGCGATCCCCGGGAGGTATCCACGATGGAAACACGCCTTTGAAATATTGATTGAACACATGGATATCCCGCGCTCAGAGAGGCTGTACTACTTACAAATGCAATGGTAGCTACTTGCGCAGCCCCTGGGGTTGTTGGAGTATTGACTTCAACTGGTGGGAAATGAATCCCTGGTCGGACCACGACGACAGACTCGGGAGTTGGAGACAGCAGACAGCAGTGACTTAGTCAAGACACAGGTGCAGCATGACTGGAAACAGCATTATTTATTGTCGGTGACCATGGTAATGACCATCAGCACACAACCAAACATACACCCTGTATATTGAATACAGTGAACCAAAATATACTTTGTTTTACATATAATAATTTGTGCATAACAATAGAAACACATGTACATGCACACGGGCGCACTGAATATCGTGTACAGCGATGTACAAGCTTTACATCTCATATAACCAGAGCCGAACTTGACTCATAAAAATAAAAGAAAACCTACACCCAATGACTCATAAACTGGACTCACCCAGTCCTGGATGGATATTGACAAATTCTGCACAGCTCGGTATCAAGGTATTGTTGAAAATACGCACAAAAAACGAAGTTTTGCCTTCAAGAATGACGGCTCAGCTCAGGAAGGTTGTGCGACATCGCCGAGAGCGCGGGAAAAAGGCGCCTGTCAAGTGAGGGCGCACTTGCATCCATCACACAAAGGCATGTGGGTGGAGCTGTGAAGGAGGCAGTAGAGGGCTACTTTTTCCTGTCTTCAGATGATGCATTTGACAAGGCAAAAGAACTTCAGAAGAGATTTGGCGATGCCTTTGTCATTGCGAATGCTTTCTGTGATAAACTGGAATCCTGGCCCAAGATCTCTCCATGTGATAACACTGGAATGCGAAACCTCGCTGACTTCCTTGGCCAGTGCCAGGTAGCTATGGAAACTATAAACAGTCTACAAGTACTGGACGATGAAAGACAGAACAGAAAAGTGCTTGCCAAACTCCTAGATTGGGCCAGGCAGGCTGTGGAGTTCAAAGAAAAACAAAAGAAGTACCCTCCATTTAGCAACTTTGTGAAGTTCATGCAAATGAGGCTAAGATCGCCTGCGACTACCCTACAAGGACTCAGAGGGCAAGATAAAACGAATGATAAGGGAGAAAGTAAAAGAACCTCTGGAGGGAGTTCCTCCTCAACCAGTGCGAACGAGGCCTCTGAGAACAACACAGGAAAGAAGAACCAACACCAGAAGTCCTGCCTTTGCTGTAACAAGAATCGCAACTTGCGTGACTGTGGAATTTCTTCAGCAACCACTGGAGGAACGCGAGGCCTTAGCGATAAAAAGGGGGCTTTGCTTCGGGTGTCTCCAGCAAGGGCACACATCCAAGGGCTGCAAACGAAGGGCCACTTGGAAAACCTGTTCGAAATCTTATCCGACAGCTCTTCATGGGGATGTCAGAAAGGCAGAGAAATCGACAGACGACAGCCGAAGTCCTCAGCAGGATTCTCAGAGGGACACAAATCCACTCAACTCCCACTCAGGAGTTAGTCACCTCACTCGAACGAACAATTGATGTAAAAGCTCAATGATACCCAGTCTGAAACAACAATCATCTTTGAGAAAACATGCAATGCGTTGAGGGTGCCAAGGTCAACCTGCTCCTATCTACCATGTTTGAAGAGGATCAGCAGGTAGCGAGCAGGAAGACAGACGGGCTGTTGGTGCGCGGAAAAATTTCAAGTTCAACATGTTTAAACTCATCCATACAACTTAAGAAGCGCTGCGATTACAAATCACATCTTGCATCGAAGCCACTTTCAAGTTTCTACTGTTCAGTTGAAAAGAGTTCAAATTCGAATCCCCCCAAAAAAGAAGAAGAAAACTGGGGCATAAACACTTTTAATAAAGACAAACGCAATCTTGTGTTGCTGTGTGCTCTGTTCCCTTTTGCGTTTTCAATTTCTTTGGCATTTGAAAGAAGTCAAGATTTTTTATGATATCGTCTTCATTTTCTTGATGAGTCAGTTTTGCTCTGATGTATTCCTCTAACGTGAAACTAGTTGCAACAGAATTTTACAAGTTGATATATAAACTACAAAATGACCTCATATAACCTCTTGAGTATGCAACGAAGTACAAAATATACAACACTGTAAATTTTTGCTATGCTGAAGTAAACTTTTATTTTTCACGTTTGTCTCAATTAAATTCGAAAATCAAACTTTATTTGAAGATTAAAACATAACACGAGAGCCAAAATACAATAGGAATTTGTCATCTGAATGACTCTAATGTGAATTTAATGTGCTTCAGACTTTGGCTTTAAAAATTTATGAGATTTAACATTCTTAATATTTATGAACCAAGCAGATTTGTTACCGTGTTTCAACCCTGCATCAATGGGTTTTTTTTGGGGGGGGGCATCCAATATTGTATCATATCTGAGCTGAGTGGTGGAGAAAAATGAGCCAATTGCCGGAAATACCTTTAAACATTCGTTTCCTAACAGAAAAAAAGGGTTGATGAGGTTTTGACTTTTAGTGGGCAGTTCTCAAAGTAATAGCCGCACTGTAGTATACTGCTACCAAATATTTTAAAACGACCAATTCGATTAACTGAGAAGGCCAGGATTGAGAAAGTACGCCCAGTTAAGCAATGTTTGCGGTTCAGGTGCTAAACGTACAGGCTGTCACTTGTATCCTTTGAGCTTGAAGTATTTTAGGGCTAAAACTCTTGGGCTAAGGAAAGAAACCGCTTTCCAGTTTTGCCATGTCTGAAATTTGTTATTATAAATTATCAACTTCACTGGAATCGAAAGTTTTTTGTAGAATTCTAGTGGCACTCCCAACTACACATTTGGACTCAGAATAAGAGACAAAAAGAAATACTGGAAAGCTTGAAGAAATCAGACGCAAATAAATCAAAGCACAATTTGAAACCACCTTTGGGATTTGAGTAATTAGAAAGAAATTAATCAAGCAGACCCAACTCTTTGTGCAGATGAAAAAAAAGCTAGTACTGGCATGATGTGCCCTGCAGCTCATGCCACTGTACCATTTCAATTGCGACCAATGAGCATAATTGTCAGGAGGTTGCCCGGTATCGGTAAGTTGTTCGGCTCCGGTAAGTCATCCGTGATCTCTTGCTTGGATGGCACTTCTTCGTTGCGTTCACTACAGGTAAGAAAGGAGCAGAAAATGTTTGTTGCGTTACGTTACAGCACGATTATAAAGCGTTACAAATTACAATATTAATTAAGACGAAAACTTTAGAGACGTCATTTGGGAAATTTATGCAACTGGAGTTGTTTAGATAAACCATATGGCTGATTCAATATTTTCATTTAGCAATTTAAGATCCTATCCGGCAACAAGCCACTGTAATTAAAGCAAACCTGGCGGGGTGGTGTTAAAGTGAAATAGGTACCACACTGATAAGTGAGGCTAAAGTCGGTAACGTGTTGCCGTGAGCGTTTCTTCTCCTTGGATAAAGCAAAGGTCAAGGCTACGAATTTGGACAATAAATTGATAGCCTCTCAAAACTGATTTTCTCCTATAGGAAGCAGAGAGAAGAAAAGGGATAAACAGAACCCTCTCCGATTCAAGCCAGGCACACACTCAATCATTTCCCTTGGCTATTTCACTATGCAAGCAAGCGCTTTTTCCTTTCTTTTTGTTCCCATGTTATGCAATTCAGGTGTCCATTATAATTTATTCATAAATACCTCAGACAGTCTCCATGTAGACCCTTCCACTAATAAATTCTAATTTATGTGTGCATGAGCATAAATGGCATGTAGAATCAAAGGCTTGAGCAGCCCATTGAAAATGTACAAGGAAACAAATTTTTCGCTTTAGTCTTCGGAAAATCTTCTAAAATTATTATAGCTATTGCTTTCTGGCCTAAAACTATTTTACTCTGTACTGAATAAAAAAGCAACCTTCCCTTTCTCCCCGAGCGCAGGAGATTAAAAGAAATTGACAAGACTCCGTTCCGACCATGTCCAATATGATAGTTATATAGGCCTACTTCTGGGTACTATGCACCACTCGTACTAAGCTGAATCGTGGGTTTGTTAAGATTTGTTTTGCTAGATATGTTGTCGACCGGGAATGATGGAAGATACCCCAACGAGTCGCACAATTGTTTTATAGCTCACACAGAACGAACGCTACTGATTTCTTTTGCCTTCGTGAGCTTCAAACGAACATTTATCGCGTTTTTATTTTGCTGTACAAAATTCCTCTCAAACCCGAAAGTAATAGCTGTAATGATTTTAGAGGGTTTTCCGAAGACTACAGTGAAAAAGTGCAGAAGCTGAGAGCAAATGACGCTGACAGTTGTGCCCCTGTACACTTTTCAATGGCAGGAATGGGCCGCTCAAACTTTTTGCCTTTACGTGCCATTTATGCGCATGCGCACATAAATAAGAATGTATTAGTGGAAGTGTCTATTCAACAACGTGCAACTTGACCGTGTATTAATACATCCACATATGGACTGGCAATGAGGTAAGTAAAGCACGTCTATATCACCGAGGGACTGTGAGTGACCAGAAGAGGGTCTTATTTCCCGAGACCAACAAAATCGTTTTGGTATAGCACACCTATTCCTGGTTCTTTATCCTGGTTGACTAAAATAAGGGCACGTGTGGTTCACCAATGTGGTGAAGTACTTGAAGTTAACTTCAGCATGACTCGATTCGCGCCTTGACTTTGCGTGCGCGTCAATTCCAGAGACGAGTGGTGCCCGGTCAAGTACTAGGTTATACTACACCAAATACGCGTCCATAGAAAACAGTCAAATTAGACCGAAAGGGCGCTGCCTGTTGATTCTCGTGAAGAGGTTGGACTCCGTTTTTTCAATTAAAATTTGAGCTTATGGCCAGAAGATCACTTTTCGTTTCAATTTTACGGGGGTTGGCCACGATTTTTTTTCTTCGCCTATCTCCGTAGATACCCCAAAATATTGGTAAAATTATGCGCTCAGCTATTAATGCAGCCGCCCGCCTCTATCCAGAATAGGTCCACAATTTGGAGCTTTTTGTGAAAGAAATGTCCCGAACTGGAAAATATCAGTCCCAATTACGGGATTTATAGAAATATTTCTATGATCCCTCCTGATTATGGCATGTCTTATTGTAAAAAAACCCTTGGGATCACAAAATGTTATTAATGAGTTCGCGCGCAGAAATACGACCATTTGGTGGAATGCACCTGGTCTTGAAAAATCTTTCACTAGTTATTGCGCCCTCTGGAGGTTGAAAGTTGAATCTAAACAGTTAAAACCCTGGAAAAATTATTTTCCTTGTTGAGTATAGCAACTCAAGTGAAAGTGGAATTAAAACAGTTTAAACCCCGACAGAATATTTTTCTAGTTTGAGGTGTGTTATGAAATACATATGGACTGTGCAAATTCGGTCACCAGTGCACGTCCATGCCCTCTCGGGCCTGTGAGTGACCACAAGTGGGTCCTATTTCCCGAGGCCAACATAGACGTGCACTAGTCACCTCATTGCTAGTCCATATGCGTATAACATTAGTTAATCAAAGCCTTTCATTTTATTTCATTTTCTACCCTGTTTAAAATTCAAAAGCCACCCTTTAAAGAGGCAGATCTAGAGGGGGGTGGAAGGTTGCAATCCCCCGCTCAGCCGCAGAAAAAATGGCAGTTCCGATGAAAAAAAACAGAAAATGAGTAGGTCTACCACAAGAAAAAACATTCCTGGACGAGAATTGCACTGTCCATCTATCCATCTGTAGTTAAAACAATTACATCGACTTCCAGTAAATCCCCTTAGCAGGGCACCCCTTCAGTACGCCCATCACCCCCCCCCCATTTCCTGATAGCTAGATCCGTCCCTGCTTTAATCCGTGTAGTTTGTGTATTAAGACGAAAAGCAGAAAACAGTGAGTATACCTGGGGACCATCTGCGGGAGTTGTACGTTCCAGAGATAGCACTCGTCCTGTCGGAGACGCTGTCTATCCACCATTGACGGCGATAAGTCTTTGTAGTATAAGGTCTGTGCGTTGAACTTATGCCATGTCTTGGAACTGACCCTTGCTACACCTCTCTTACTTTCCATGTTAGGATTGCTGATATAATGCAAGAATACAAGTGGTTGTAATTATAAATGGATACAGACAAAAATGTTTGACGCAGGATTTTGAGAATAGACGCCAGGCAAAGTCAGGATGGTATGGGCGTAAATCTCGGGTGATGGGGGTATAATCCTTCAGGTGTTGAGCGAAGTATGGGCTATTACAGTGGCGTAGATTTAAGCCGGTAATTGAGGGAAGCGGGCTGGGGAATTGTGGGGGGGACTGACTTTTCCAGCTGCGTATTTTCTTTTCCCAAACAAAATCCGACGTTTTCAAAAGAGGGGGCCTTCTGTGCTTTTTGCATTATTCATAATTTTGTCCAAGGCTTTACTGAGCGGTTGCATAGTGAGTACAAGAGTATTAAATTCACCAGAACTTTGCAACGGATGTGTGGATTAGTTGGAAATACTCCCAACTTAAAATCCTCAGTCTCAGGTTCGAATCCTCCCTATTGCTTTTACAATGCTTTTTTAAACTTGTAAATCACAAGTGAGAAAGGAACATTTCCACCATAAATTTGGTTTGTGCGGTCAAGAATGATGCATTAAATATGTATGTAACAGGCCAAGACAGGAAACCACAACCGTTTGGGAGAACACATTCGCTACCCGGCCGTGGAAATTTGAAAAGATTACACCATGTAGCGTGGCATTTTTAAAAAGTTCTCCTTTACTGAGTGCTGTTATTTACATTTTGGTAACTGGGAAGTCCGAAAAGTCTTCACAATGTGCCTTATTTTTTTTCTCAACATGGAAAGGGGGATGATTCAACACCCCCTCCCCATCAAAAAGTGAGGGGATTATGCTCCACCCCCGGGATTTGTGCCATGGGCTATTGCATCATTTATCCACTTTCTTGTGGCCATAAATATGCCAGTGTAATGTAAGATTTTCCATAAACGTAATACACACTTCTGTATTACGAACATACCGCACTCTATAGAGTAATATGGTGTCAGTCCCCCGCCCCCCAACAGACTTTCCAATTTCCCCCACTTTCTGACATGAATGTACGCCACTCATTGATGGAGAAAAGAAAACGGGAATGGAAGCTCCAAAACAGTGTATCCCTTTGGTATAATTTTTGTACATAGAGCGACTCGACTGATAATCATTTCACACGAGGACTATTAAAGTCCACCCTAGCCAGGACTTTGCAAATTGTGTTGTCTGAGCCTAGTAAGGTTATCTGACAATACAACACTCTTATACAACGCACAGCTGAATGTAAACTTAGCACACTCCAAAATGTTCATTCTGGGTGTCTTGATTGGAAAAGGTCACTACAACCCCCCCCATTCATTCCACAGTATGAAATACTATGCTTTTCTTACCCAGTTTTGGCAAAGTTGGTCCAGTATCTCATCATATCTGCCGACATATCAATCTCTTCCTCTGTCAATGAGACTGGTCGATCTAAACCTTGCATGAATGCGCTGCCAAAGACATACGCGAGGTCATCACCGTGAGGAACAGTATCATTTAAAGGTAGGGGCAATAGATGGAACGACGAGACATGGGTCATCTGGTACAAGTAGGTATTGGAGTTGGCCAAAGCAAAGGCTTTAGCGACAGCATCAGCTGGGCAGACGAAGGCCTCGTCGCCAGTCAGACTCGAAAACGGCGAGAAGTAATTTAACTGACCTGGGTCCACGTAGTGTTGTCGGATCTGGTCAAGCATCGCCTGGTCGTGCTTGATGTAGACATAGTCACTGAAAATCGCATTGAAACTTTCTTCGGGGACAAAAACGGAGCGGAAGGCTTCAAGTGCTATCAAGGCACCTTCATCCCTCATGGTACCGATCATAACATCGGTCTTCTTGAACTCTCCACGTTTGTATAGCTCTGCTGGATTTCCAGTGAGAAATTCCCCGTCGATAGTAGGCACAAACGGGATGATGTTGGTCTTTGCCAAAAAGGTGCCAAATAATATCTGCAGGAAAAAAATCTACAATTGACAGGGTTCTGGTCGAAACGGGATTTCGACAAGTGCAAAATCTTCACATTATCTGAAACGGAGGAAATGACAGTTTTGTCAATTGGTCGTAAGTATCAGTAACAGGATTTGTTAGTGATTTATCATACTTGCGCACATTTTACTGATTATTAAGAACAACGATTGGCTAATGCAGCAACTTTGTAGTACTTCTGGTTCCATTGCAACACCGTGTAAGTGGGCGTGGTTTCAGCTGCAACATCACGGTATGGTAGTAAGACGAAGCGTTCATTAAAATTTGTTTAATGTCTGTTTGTAAGCATGTGGTCAAAATAACTTTTAATCTAAAATGTGATATGTAACACTATCCGTATGATGAATTTGAAGACTAATACGAGGACATTGATTTAAAGATATTGTATTTTTACAGGAAGGCTTTCAGTCTTACAAAATCCATAGCGAGCATGAGACCACTTGTTGATTTCTGCTTCAGGCAACTGAGAAGGCTAGAACTGCTGATAGATTGCCCACACAGAGCTACCCGACCGAGTTTGAAAGCGTGGTCCCGAGCTGTTGTTGGGTCTAGTACACTCCAGGGAGAGGAGGCTGTCCCGCTCTGAAGAAAAAGAAATTACACGGGAGAAATTAATCACTAATTGGCAGCCAGAAAGAGAACACGTCTAATAGCTTCGTTGGTTGTGATCTCATTAAAAAGTCCAAGGGAAGTGATTTTCTCAAAGCATTTCTTGAAAACTCACCTTTGTGTCCTATTCAGCCAAATTTCACACTTTCTTTGTGGCTTCGTGATGGTAAGGTTTGTACATTCTTCAGCAAAAGTGCATTGTTCTTTCAAGAGGAACACTTGATGTTACGGCAACTGAAGCACCAATTGGCCAAAACTTTGGACATTTCTATTTCTCAAATACTGTTTTGGAGTTACCAAATAAAAGAATTCCAAGGGGAAAAATCTACGTTCACAATTTGATCAAGAGAACACCCTAAAGATGAACGGCGTCTACCGGAAATGGCACCATAGCATCGGTGCGTTATTTTGCTGTGGAAAATGACAACGCTTTGGTAAAATACCCTTTCAACAAAGCCAATAGGGGTGTTTTGCAATCATGAAAAAGTGACATGTAAGAAATATTTAAGAGGAATGTATAACAATCCTGAGGATAAAATCGTCCATGGTGCTAATTTCTTTTCCATGTCTACCTCTACCCATTATTCTAAAATTCCTCTGTATTCATCTTAGACATTTGGGAACGTATTGTAAGGCACCTTTGTCAACATACCTGCATGATAGCCCTGTTGTAGAAACCCCAAGATTGCTTAGCTAATGTCATGAGACTAACTGACGCAGACCCAGCACTTTCTCCAAAGATAGTGATCTTATCGTCGTCCCCTCCAAAATCTGTGACGAGATTTGGTAAGTACTATAAGATAATATTCGGAGGGAGCCGTCACAAAAGAACTCCATCAGTGACTTATCCAGCGGGGAGGCAGGGGCCACCCCCATTGTTTCAGCAAATATTAATGACAATTTATCGAATATTAGCACCACAACCCGATAACAAACCAACACCACGAAATAAAAGCAAGGATGTCGGGACTCTGAGTAAGGCTTTCATACATTTTCACCCCAACATCATGTTGAATTAGACCAAAGCAGCATTCGCTTTTGAGTCATCCCTCAACTCCAACACCCCGCTGAACTCCACATATCATTAGTTTGAACAAACAACGGTTTCTCACAACAGGTGAGCTTAAGGTTGAGAGGAAGATTTTTTTTAGATTAATCACTAACTTGTGCATTTCAAAATACTTGGTCAGGTTTTTATAACGGCAGTATTTTCGTCTGAACTCACCAGCTATGTGGTTCTTGACCCATTTCAATGCTTCCAGTTGATCCCACATTCCATAGTTACCAGGGAGTTCGTTGTCCCCTGCAAGCAAGGTTGGGTACGAAATCCAACATCAGCATTGGATACAGATTAAAATTTTTATGGGGGGCTGAGTAACCTGAACGGAATAAATGCTGTGCATAATTATTGGCTACTTCTTCTCCTACATGTTAAAATAAGATTTCAGACATTCTTTTCGGATCGCAAGTACTCAAAATAGATTTATGGAACAAATGACAACGATGTAATTTTTTTTCTCAATTAATTTTATCGAAGATCATTGTACACAAGTGGGGTAAGTCTAATGAGAATTTGTGGTTCGTTATTCTGCCTCCTTTGGTAGCCCATTTGTACCTTAGTAAACAGTTAAACCAACCTGTGCTGAGGAAACCAAACACGCCCAGTCTGTAGTTGAAGTTGACGACGATGACATCATGGTAGGCTGCCAGAGCTACGCCATTGTAAGTCTCCATTGACCCGGAGCCTGATATGAACGCTCCTCCGTGGATATACAACATGACGGCTGCCTTTGATGGCTAAACAAATGTGATGTTATATGAGATATACCACTAAAAGGGAACTTGAGACACAAGGATATCAGAAAATTTCGTGGGATGGATGCAGGATTTTTGGCTGGGGGAGGGGATTTGGGAAATATTTGTTCAGGGGTTAAGCCTCCCATGTGAACTTATTGCCGTTGGTGAAAATCAATACGTATAATTCACAGCTCTTGTCTGACGATTCAATTGCCACGTACCTAGTTCAGTTGGAAGGCAAGCAACCCCCCCCCTGCTCTGAGGCAAAACAGTTTTTAAAAATGGGATTATAATAAAATATAACTTTTTATGGGTACACCAATACCATTGTAAACAATGTACATGTATGTCATATAATGTTTCATTATCGTTTCCGGTTGTCCAAAAAAATGAGACACTTCGAAAAATCTCTGGCCTGACCGCCCCCCCCCCTTTCGGGAAATTCCTGGATTCGCCCCTGAACTCCAGTGTGAGGCCACCTTTAAAGACTAATCGAAGGATTTTTCATTCTATTTGGGCGCATTCTTAAACTTGACATATGCATGAATTCTGGCAAACGACAACATCCCATAGAGGCTGCTCTTTATTTAATTCTTAAAACTATGACTGGCCATCGGTACAAAGTAGCAGAATAATTCACTGAGACATCGTGTTAAAAACCTCACACAGCTATCACGATACAAGATGATGAACATCTCGGCTACAAATATAAAATAAGAGAAAACACCACTGTTTTTATGACGAGGTAATGTATGCTTACACTAACAAAGGGTGTTTGTCTGCAAACGTACGCTACCCAATACCGATGTTTTTCAACATGAGACATACTGGTTTTAAAAGATATTCAACGCCCCCTAATAACATGGTGCCCACGCAAAACTGAGGGGTTCTGATGCCTGCCGCCGGATTAAGGTGCATTTTCATATGCGCCTCAACATATGCACCAAGCGTTGCGTCTGTCATTGCTCCCAGGCCGATTTTGACGTGTGTATGGAGACGTGTTTTGTGTCTGTGAGAGTGAAACGCATGAAAGCATCGCGTACGCTGCGCACGTACCAAAAACGTACACATGGAAAGGCGTCTTTAGCTTATATTTTAGTGAAGGTCATTAAGGCATTCAATGATGTTCCCCTACTTATGCAAGTAACTCGTTTGAGAAGTAGGACATAATAAAGCTCTGAGCATAATCAACTTTATTCTGTCGCTTTGATTTCAAACAACTACTCACCCTTGGGTTAGGTACCCATATGTTCATGAAAAGACAGTCTTCGCTAGCGGCTTTTGAACCTGGCTGAGGGCAATCCGCCCCGAATTGAGAAGCGTCAAAGTCACCAGACCACGGTTTCTTAGGTTGGGGCTTGCCGAAGCGCTCGGGCTTCTCAACATATGGGATACCCCTGTAGACATCGATATAAGTATCTATGGAAGGGTAGGAGTGATGCTGGAAGTGAACAGTTTCGCCTACTACAGCACCGAGACCAGAGATGCTGACTCTCGGTCCATCACACTCCACGCTGAGGGGACCTACTGCAGCCACCGTCAGAACAGCAAGTAGACGCAGCATCGTTACCGTGATCAGAACTGTTTACATATGTCAAAGCAGTTGTCGAAGAATTTGCTGAAAATGACTCTTATGAGGGCTTTTATAACATTTTACCAAGCCTGCAGTCTATCCGGCTTGGTGATAAGAACAACGGATGAATAAATCATTGATCCGACGGTTCGTCAACTTTAATTACCAGTAATTAGTTTAATGAATGAGGAAGCAGCCAAAGAGAGAATATCGGTAATACATCTGTGCGATTCCGGTGAGTTGTGACACGGACTACCCACTCTGGAATGGCATGCAGCTGGTTGGCAGACTATCCGGCTTGGTGATAAGAACTTCAGATGAATAAATCATTCCTCCGACGGTTCGTCAACTTTAATTACCAGTAATTAGTTTAATGAATGAGGAAGCAGCCAAAGCGAGAATATCGGTAAATACCTGCGTACGATTCCGGTGTGCAACTGGTTGACAGACTATTAATCTCTTCTCCCTCAAAGACAGGTGTCTTGTTCAGAATAGTCGGAACCTAAAGATGCTTGACTGATAAACCTGGGAAGGCGTCAGAATTTACTGGCAGTGGATTTGAAGAATTGGGCGATAACCCATTTGAATTGTTTGTGTCATTAAAGTAATGGTTTACCAGACAGTAAGATTAATCAGCGACTGTTCAACGCTAAGCATGTACTTTCTGCAACGTCCCAAGACCGTAGTTCTGGAGAGCTGTCGTACGGGGCCTGGTTACCGCTGCTGTGCTGCATCAACCCCTCCCGTCATGACAAACGCTAAACTAATCAAGGTACACGTGAATGGGAGGAATATATCCCCAGTTCCTAACAACTAAAATTCTCAAATAAAACAACTAATTAGATTTTGCTTTGGGGGAACACGACAAATAGATTCGTATTAAATATCTCCTTTCTATAATGTTCGAAGTACCAAAGGGAAACATTATGTCCCCACCATAACGAAAGTGTACGCGTTTTTCTTTCCTCTTTTTTAGCGGGGAGGGGAGAACACACTTCCCCTCAAAATTCATGCTTTCCTCTGTCTTGCCTTATAACTTTTGATCAAGAGTGTAAAGAAGATTGAAAAGCAAATTAATGCCTTCAATCGCCCATTCACTTTAATTGTCTATTAGTAACAAAAACGTTCAACGGTTTTTCCACAGAAACCAATCACCGGGCTATGCGGCTGGGCTCATTCCTTTTTTCCTGCCTCGACTCGGCCTCTGATTTCCCCTTCAGTGGCGGACAGACCGCCGTCTCTGAGCGATCGGCTGGGGGCTGGACCCCTATTCAATTATAGTATGAGAATGTACCGGGACAACGAGAGTAATGGCTTTTAAACCACTCTGAAGTTCAGCATACCGGCTGATCTATTTATCTCCACTTTCCACACATCAAAAAGCCGGGCGGCCCATACACACTACTATATCCATGGTGCAACAAACCGTGCCAAATGTTGAAATAAAAAGATATGGTCTTGTTACCTTCTCTAGCATTTCCCGTCATTTTCTGGTCGGTTACAGGGGTCCCAAATCGGCTGGAGCCTTCCAAATTAGATAATATTCGAGGTTGTCCCCCCCCATTTTGCCACCTCCAACATTTATTTCATCATCAGATACGTCCAGAAATACTGGGTATTGATTTGAGTCATTACTTAAGGGTGATTCGACATTATCTTGAAATGAATTTTGAGTCAGATATATGGACAAACCGTCATTACTGGAATACATTATGGTGGAGCTGGCACAGACCGACAAGAAAGTACAATGTAGAAGGAAGGAAGTTCGACAGCAAATGACCTGTATGTTGTCATTGTTTTAATCGTGCTTTCAGCAAGTCAGGCTATTCGCGCCAGTAACTGTACGTTTATTCATACACTTTATTAATCAGCATCACATTACGGAGTTAGGAAGAAGGTCCAGTTTTAGAGGCACGAGGAAACCGGAGTACCCGGAGAAAACCTGCGAGAGCGAGTATGGACTGGAAACCAAATGCACTTAAAGCCTGGGCCAAGCCAAGACTCGAACCCGGGTCTCATTGATGCAACTGACTGTCATGACTCCAGCGTGAAATTTGTGTCGAGTGCAGCGGCATGTTTGTTTGACTTTGTTTAAGTAACAGTGGAGGGCGTGTGGGCCATTATAGGGTAAATGGGACTTTCAATAAATTCGGGGTCTAAAAGTGTGACTTAACCCTCAACTTCTATCACCCAACTAATCCAATTTCCCTTCCCTTGTAATTTTTATTTCAACAGAAAACTTCCTAATGTAGCAAATTAACAGCTACAAATAGGATATTTTCTATCCCAAAACTGTATTTCCCCCAACATTCCCAATAAAAACTTAGAAACCAATAAAGTAATTACACGAAAAAGTACAAAAGGTCCACACAAGAACTTCTTTTACTCGTCATTCCTCATCTTGTAATTGTCATTTTTCAATACATAATGGTGCCACAAATCCCGAAACAAGTACGAGAAATGTCAATGAAAATGCAAAATAAATATTCAACTGTCTCTTGGTGGGCGGTGTAGTAGTCCCGGAAGCAGGGGGTCGATGCAGAGGGGCTGGTGGCAAGAGTCGCACTCGATGTGCGTCTTCTTTTGCTGCCCTTGGGAAGAGCAGAGGACATATCGCCAATAGCAGTAGTCACCGTAGCTGGTCTTCTCCAAGGAAATGGGAAAGTTGAGTTGGTAACTGGTGGAGTATCTTGCTGGGGTGGGTACTCGGGTAAGGGTTCGTTGAAGAGAAGTTCGAGTTACAAGCCAAAGTAGAGGAAGGAGAGGCGGTGACCAACAGCCTGGTGCACACAGTAGCTGTTCACCAGGGTCAAGTCTAGCAAGTAGAAAACAGCATCTTGTACCACTTCAGGGACTTGCGAGTTTGTCTGTGATTTGCCGCTAGCTGGTCGCTCTGTCAACGCCTTCCATCAGGGCGTTGTACTCGATGACGCAGGCTGGTTTTTGCTTTTCTGCCCCCGTCCAGTCTCACTTGCTGGAGCCACTGAAATCTGCTCTATGCACAGTGGAGAGCATACGGATGTTCCGTTTGTCTTTCCACACTAGTGCCAGAAATGAACCATTCACATCCAGTTTAGCTGACCGTACGTTGTTTTGCCCCGCTGGAGAAACACAGACTTTAAGTCCTTTTCTGTTGGGCATGACAGTGCCAACGACGTTTAACTTCTCGAAGTGAAGTTGGCGATATAAATCTGGACTGCTAAAGGCCAGGTCGAGGGCAAGGTTGTAGCCCTTGCCATTCAGATTTCTCACAAGGCCCATCACCACTTATGCCGTTGCTGGGAGCTCTCCGTTGCTTTGGCTTGTGTAAATCTTGAAGTTGAAGCAGTACCCAGCGGGCCCTCTTTCTCGGGTTGTTAGTAGCAAAGCGAAGACACCCGTAGAATTTCAACAAGGAGTCGTCGACAGAAATGTCGCGCTGTTGAGTGTGCACAGTGGATAACTTCTCCAAGAGATGGTCGATAACAGGATGGAACTTAAACAGGCGGTCAGGGCAGTCCTCCAACATGACACTGTTGGCGTTGAAGTGTACGGCCTGCAGGATGGCAAGGAACCAGTCTCGGGGCATGATGGACGGGAACAGGCTCGTCTTCAGCAGTGGATCGGTCGACCAGTAGCTGTGAAGGGTGGGGTGTTTTGTGATACCCGTCATGATGCAAATGTGAGGGTAGCAGCAAACCACCAGAGTGCCCAAGAAAGGTGAGACAGTAACTGGTCACAACGCCCTCGCTTGGTGGCAGGTTTGAGCTTCACACTTTCCTGTGCCATCTTACCACCAGCTTGGCCATGCTGCTGAGCAATCAGTTTGACACTGACAAAATTTATAGTGAGCTTTTATACGTGTGTGTCTTTTGAAAAAAATACTTTCCAGTTGCCTTAAAGCCAATCCAAACCCGCGTGCGTACCACCGCCACATTGTGTCAGAATTGGGATTGGTTTGATTTTGAAAGGAAAGTGCACAAGTTGATGTTCATATTTCTGGTATGCAGCAGCCGGTGCCAGCCAAAGGTGTGCTTGGTGCAGTAATGTGTGATGCGTCCTGCTAATCCTCTGCAGGCATAGTGAGTGCAAACATGGCAACGACTGCGCTGGATGGAAAGCTACCTGTGCAGTCCCTCAGGGACTACTTCCCATCGGCCAGTGGACTGTTATACATGATAAATGACGAATAGGTGGTAAACCCCACACCGAGAGCAATATATTGCCACCTGAGGGAGGATGGGGAGACCACATCTACATCCCCTTGCTCCAGAAGAGGGGGGCCATGATAGAAGTTAAGACCGAGACCAAGACAGACGCTGACCACCGCACGGTAGTCATGGCTGGCACCTGAGAGAAAAGTGCCGATTTGGGGGGCCAGGAGGAATCAACGGGAAGGGCCATTCCGGTCGATGAATTCGTTACTTCAATCACTCATGCCTTTTCTCGTTATCGCGTCCCAACTGAACAGAGGGGGCAGTTCCTGCTGGACTACCTACGAGGTGCCCCAAAGGTGGAGGCAAGAGCCCTTCTTGTCAGGGGGGGGGACTGGAGCCAAAGAAGTCTTACAACACCTAAAGACCTCCTATGGGGAACCACTGACCAGTGGAGAGCTACAGCGTTAGCTGCTGGACCGACATCAGCAGAAGATGGAGATGGTGTGGGAGTATTCGGTGGCACTCCAGCGTCGCTTCTTGCGCCTGCCTTCAGAAGAAAGATCCCGAGCCCTACAAACCGCCCGACACCCTCAGGTTTGTGGATGGTTTCGACCAAGAGGGGCTAAGGCATTCGTCCTGGGACTTGCTTGACAGAAATCCGTCCATGACCTTTAAAGAGCTGAAGAACTGGGTCATCAAACGAGATGAAAGGGAAAATGCTTGTGCCAAGGTGGTCCGTAGTAACCATGTCGCCGCTGCAGAACTGAAAGAAAGCAACTCCTACCAGCGCCTGGAAGGGCAAGTGAAAGCCCTGACTGAGTCTGTGAAGGCGTTGATGCCTTCAACGTGGCCGCCCCGTTAGTCCAATCCGTCCCATCCCGATGCAATGTGAGGTCAACAACTTGGCACGTCCTTATTCACCACATCTGCCAAATGGTCCAGCAGAGGTATTCCCAAATAATGTCAGATCCCGCTGGGTCCCACCATTCATAGCAAGGGGGGGGGTCTAATCTGCCAGCCGGTCCCCAGGCGTACAACAATGTGACCCTTCTACAATTGCCACAAGACGAGGCATTTTGCTCGCCAGTGCCCAATGAACCGCTACGGATCTTCAGGCGTACCATATCCCCGAAATCAACATGGAAGTCGACAGGAAAATCACCTTAGGCCACATCATAGTGTTAATCAGGTGGGAAACCAGCACCCTCGACTGCAGGGAGCCAGGCAGTCTGAGGGAAGAGAGACAGCTCCACTTGCCCTGACACATTCTTTGACCGAGCAGTAGCAGACTGTTTTGGGGTGGAGCTTCAACTGGGAGGTTTACGTGTAAAATGTCTACTTGATACTGGCTCGATGGTCACCACAATCACAGAGGGTTTCTATGAAAATCATCTGAGGGGGGAAGGGCATCCCACTACAGCGTTTTCCAGAACGTTTCCAACTTGTGTCGGCAAATGGTTCCAACATCCCTTACATAGGGTGTTTTGAAGCTGATGTGTTGCGCTGGGAACCCTCATCCCTTCACGCTTGATTCTGGTGATCAAAGAGGCAGCAAATAGCCCACCTAGTCACTCACCCTGTATTCTGGGAATGAATGTACCGACGATGTGCTGGAAGTAGGTGGGCTTGATGGTGGTAGGGGAGCATCTCTGTAAATGGTCCAGGTATGGATTTGTGCCAGTGTGGGAAAAGGCTATGGCTGTAGTCGAAAAACGACTCAAGTTCTCAACGATAGGAGGGCCAATCTGCAGAGCATTCATACCCAGGAGGGCCCTCATTGTCATTCCAGCAGGTCAGGCCATCGTCATTACAGTCACTGCAAGACCAGCTCCTGACAATATGGCATACCAAGCTGTTTTGGAGCCAGAGGAAGGCTCAAATCTTCCGTGCACTGTCCAGCTTTGGCGGTGTTTTGTAAAGGTTATCAGGGGAAAATTCTCCATCACTTTGACCAACGTGTCCGGCGCTGATGTTGTGTTAGCCAACAACACATGAATCGGAACATTATACCATGCCGAAGAGGTAGAATCAGACCAGATTGTGGGAAATAATTGTACCCTTCAATGCCAGCCAACCCAGTTGCAAGATGTTGAAATTAGATCTCAGCCCAGACCAGACGAAGTAGCCAAATTTTCGGACTTACTGGGGGCCCATGCTAGCGTCTTCTCCATGCATGACATGTCATTAAGCATCGTATTGATACTGGTCAATCTCCACGAATTCAACATAGGTACCGATTGCTTCCTCCGTCACAATACCAAGAAGTCCATGCCCACATTCAAGAGCTGCTTGAGGCTGGAATTATCCAGGAGAGCGTCAGCCTCTGGGCATCTCCTATTGTGGTCGTCAAGAAACGAGACGGATCCATAAGACTGTGTGTGGAGTATCGGAAATTAAAATGTTGTGACCCACAAGAGCTCATTTCCACTACCCCACATTAATTGACGAGTCTCGCCAGGCACTGGGTGAAGCCAAGTTTTTCAGTGTACTCCACTTAACTTCCAGTTACCACTAGGTGGAAATGGCAGAAGATGACATAGAGAAAACTGCATTTATCACCCCCATTCGGCCTTTGGGAATTCACCAGGATGCTATTTGGGCTATGTGATAGTCCTTCAACATTCCAGCACCTCATGCAACGATGCTTCTGAGATCGGGCCTTTCAGAGTCTCCTAATATACTTGGATGATGTCATAACCTTTTCCAACACTTATGACGAGAACTTGAGAAGACTGGAGCTAGTGTTCAGTCGGCTTCAACAGTATGAGTTGAAGGTGAAAACCTCCAAAAGTGCGTTCTTCAAAACTGAGGTGAAATGTATGGGGCATCTGGTCGTGGCAGGGGAGCGGGTCCGACCTGACCCAAGCATGATAAGCGTGGTCAAGGATCGGCCACAACCTACTTCTATCACCGAACTGGATTTTTCCGAAGATTCATCATACACTACTCCAGCATAGCAGCACCATGTTTCTCCACCTCGAGGGTACCTCCGAAAAGGGGAAGGCTCAAACAAGAGGCAAGCGTCAAGAAATCACGCTGAGCGAACAAGCACCGGCTGCTGTTGAGACCCTGAAGGCCAAACTGACGGAAGAACCAGTACTTGCCTTTGCTGTTTTTTTCTCTTCCTTTTGTGGTAGAGACTGATGCAAGTTTAACTGGACTGGGGGGAAATTTTATCCCAAGTCAAGGAGGGAAAGAAGTCAGTAATTAATTGCGTACGCCTTGAGGGCCTTGCGTCCAGCTGAAAGGAATGACCGCAATCACTCAGCTTTCAAGTTAGAGGTGCTAGCGATCCGCTGGGCAGTGTGTGGACCATTCTGAGACTACCTAGTGGGAAACATGTGAGTGATTCTCACCGAGCACAATCCACTGATATATAATGGACACCGCAAATTTGAGTGCGATACAGTTGTCATTGCAATCTGGAGGATGGAAAGATTTACATGTACATGTATCAGGAAATTTTAAAGACTGGGCTAAAATGTATACTCCTTGAATCTCCCAATTTTGCACCCAACAGCATAAGACATACGGCTGAAATTTACTCCGTTTGTACCAACGCCTAATGTTCTTTGCAAATGCATCAGCATTGGGTGTTTTCATAAAAGCACACTGCCCAATTGCAATCTCTTCAGTTGCCACTTAAATAAAAATCTCACTCATCACAAAGTCTATCTATCGGGAACAATTTACTTCACCAGAGCTCAGTTTAATGTTCACTTGAACTTGATACATGTACTCTTGTCTAGGAGTCAATAACAGCAAATTATTTTCAAATGGAGCCTTTATGAGGAGTTCAACCAGTAATAATTACTGTACAATCTACATTATCTATCAGTTTATAAAGAGCACAAGTGTGGACTGAATGTACTGATATGCTCTTGTGCAACCTTGAATGTACTGCTAAGGGCCATATGCCCAGCCACTGACCACAAAACATCTCTGGTATGAAATCAACCTTAGTGGGACTCTTTGGGCTTGTTTCTTCAAAGGAGGGATAGTACTCGTCCATATATGTACTTTAAAGGGAGCACATGGACTCTACATGTAAAAAAACTACCCAAAATTACACATCTATTCCATGTAGCTCTTTGGAAATCAGACCTGGAGACCAAAATCTAAGCAAATTTGATACCTCAATTTAGTAAATGACAGATGAGATTTCTTATATGCCAAAAAAGAGGAAAGTGTACAATGTGACAAAAATGCAATGAAGTGCAATTCACCATGACTCGGCACTTTTTAAGAGAAATTTCAATCCATTTTTAGGTTGGGCAAAGATTTGTTAAATTTTTTGCAATAAGGTTGGTCTTAAATATTGCAAGAACATCATCTAGTCTGTTCAGAGCTAAAATTCCAACCTTGATGAAATTCTGTACACCCTCGTGCATTCTCCAGATATGAGCGTCAGTCTGACCCAATCCTTGGACTTTAAACGAGAGAGGGCGGGCACATGCTAACGGTCTTGCATTTAGCTTACTATGGTTATGGAGATAATCTGATCAATACAGGCAGAAGGCCCAGCTCGCCCTCACTGAATTTCTTAATCATTTAGCTGAAACAGTCAAATTTATTAGAACACTTAGCCATGACTCTATTCAAGGCTTTATTGACTTCATGCCTTTATCCAGTTTTTCTTTGAGATCATCCACAATGTTTTGGTGAGTTTCATTATTCTTCAAATGCAGGAAATTTGACAGAAACTTCTTATACATTGTACTTTTTAACTTTGCTACTTGGAAGCACTCTGGTAACATGCCATAACATTAACAGCAGTATACATGTATAAAAAAGAAGAAGCCTAAAAGCAATTTGGACATAATTGCTTCACATCTAAATTAAAATCCTTAACAAATTGCCTGTACATGTGAAAAGGTGAAAGGCTTATGACCCTCTCAATGCCCAAGTCCAGTTAACTCAACATATACCCTGCTGCGTGCCAATGTTGAGTGAGCATGATAGGGAAAACACGATCCAACTACCTGGAGAACAGGTACCTTCAATGGTTTTTTAGCAACCAAGCAGACTGAATTCTCCAGATAATTGTGCTGATGTGATGAGTAACGTGAGGTGTCACCAAATTTTCTCAAACCAATCCACAAAGATGAAATGCAAAACTAATTGAGACTGCTTCAGTCTGTCCCTGCAACTTCCAAGTATACCAGGAGTTAGTCACAGAGCACTATGGAGGGTAGAATAATACACATGTAATATTGCACCTGTACAAAGTGAGTTAATGCTTGTGTCACCTCTTCTTGTATGGTTTAAACCGCTTGTCAGAGTGTCCTTGTCTGCTGGACTTGCCTCTTGCTAAACCAGGGAATGTAGGGACAACATTGAAGTCAGCGCTGGCATTCTCCATCTGTCTCAGTTTGTTCTCAATGGCTCGGATCTTTGCATCATTGCTGTCCAGGAAAACCAAGCACAAAGTAAAGTTTAAACAAAAGGGCACAACATTTAACACCTATCCTATATGGAAATTTCCTGCATGTAAAGATTTTGATATGAGAGTATTGGTCATTTTCAGTCAGGTCATATCGCTCACCTATTAATCACTACTTGTTTCTTCATACTTGAGCCTGGAGTAGTTGATTGGTGGCCCCCAAAGCTGCTTGGCAGTTTGTCAGGAGCTAGAGAAGTTTTCTCATCTTCAATTGGTTCTTGTGTCTGAAAATTACAGCATAATACACTGAATGTACTCTCATATTGTATAACTCCAACAAGACAGACTTTGATTTGACACTGAAATCATTGGGTAAGAATGAATCAGACTTATCAAAGTCCTGAAATACGTAACATCTCTTGGACTAATTTATCACTCTGTAGACAGAAATTAAGATTTTAGCCTTCGTTTACATATAATAAACTCCAAGAATGCAGCTGTACTGAAGCACATCCAATTGCCACAGGACCACTATATACAACAGTGAGTGCCTTTGTGCCACCCATAAAACACAACAGGTTGAAATGCCTATTTGAAGTATAAAACCTTGTACATGTACCTTGAAGTTCGGTGTCTGTGAATGGGCCCATTTTACTGCAAGTCTCTTGTTCAGAGCAAGTTTACCATCAAGCCCATGTATGGCCAGCTCAGCTTCCTGTGGATAACAATGAAGACACAATAGACCATTGACCACTATTGACACATTTCTTATGATATTCAACAAAATCCAAACTTCTTGATCGATGCCATTCGTTTAAATTTTTTAATTTCATGACTGCTGGGATTAGATCGTATATAAGAACCAACACCTTCACAACACAAAGTAATGAAATAATCACGTTATCCTAATTTTTCAAATGTATGTATTTTTTAACACCCCCAGGAAGCGATATTAGGCTTATAGCTGACCACTGCATGATCAAAACATGACGCAAGGGCAATCAAACTGTCTAAGCTCTAATTGTGGACACAGGATCTGCCAAGCATTAGGGAATAAATGCTCAGCCATTATGCAAGTATTCATGCAGTGGGCTTTTGCATTATTCAGTGTGTGGAAAAACACTCATCAATAAAATGAAAAAAATAATATGTTAACAAAGATTTAGTAAGCATTAGCAAAATGCAGAGAAATTTTCGTATAATGTACCTCTTGTGTCTTGAAACTCACAAAACAGTATCCCCTTGGTTTCCCTTCGCTTGGACCTGTCTTGTGGAACAGAAAGTCAAACTGGGCAATTTCACCGTAGCGTCGCAATAACTTCAGTAGATTGAATCTGTATTTCAACATATAACAAATAAAATAATGAAATGTAGAAGGAAATGAAAGCAACATAGCAAACGCTTGCACGTGTATACAAGTACACACAAGGAGTTCAGATGCAACAGAATTCCTTTAATCTGTTGAGAATAAAAGCTTTGAAAAAGACAGACTACTGTATTACTTTGTGGACAAATGAGCACTTTCCATTCCATCATGAGACTTTTTTAAATTATAATCCACAGCAGATTTAAATTTGTCAGAGAAAATTAATTAGATGGATGACTTTTCCCCATCTTTGTCAAACTGGCATTTATTTAGTTTTTGCATCTTAAGTCTTTGTGTGTACATAGCACAACTGGAATGACGTAGTTGTCACATGATAACCCTAGTCAACAGCTCCCGTTTCTTTGAAACCTTCCTAACCACATCGACTGATCCAATTCTCTTTGCACGCTGCCGCCATAGGCATGCAGAGCCTTTAACTGCCAGTTTGTACAATCAAGTCAGAATTGCTTTGTCCAATTCCATGGTATAAGAACTCACGCAGCATAAGCATCATACACAGGAATCACTGAACTGGCTATATTTATTGTGTAAAGCTGCCAAATCGAGGTTCTGCATGCCTATGGCGGCAGCATGCTCAGACCGAATAGTATTAAAAACATTGCCCTTTTTTTCCTTCCCACAATGCCTTTCTACCATCGTGCAAAATCACCACAGACAGATAAATAAATAGACAGCCTGTTTGCGCATACTGTATAACCGTGATTTTGAGAAGTATGGGCAAATAATGGGCAAATAATGGGCAAAGCCTTGGGCGAAGCGATAAATGGCAGTGCGATTTTTGCGCAATATGCACAATGTACTTACATTGCCTGCATTTGTTTACATATGTTCCCAAAATATGTTCACTTTTTTACTCTTTGGGACTACTATCTCTTATTTTAAAATGCAGCAATGCATCATTTTGAATCTATGTGGGCCAGATTGGGTAAACATTGTACGTGACGTGTACTGTACAGGCCTACACCAAAGATAACAGCACCGCTTATACCGAGCGAGTTAGTCATGCAGACATCTCAGCACGGAAGACCATTGAGACCGTGCTTGTGTCGTGCTGAAATGTCCGGCTACATCAGGGGGGACCACTGAGACCGGGAGACTGCTGAGACCACCACACTGGCCCTAACATGGATGACATGCCCAAAGATCGTATAGCCATAGCACCTACGCCGCGCTACATGTACTACTACGGCCGCAGCGCAGACAGTACGACATTGAGTGACATGCGTAGTCTAGTCACACGGTACGAACGTTACCCGAGTCCGGCCAGCCAACCTTCTTTATACCTGCCGTTTTAACGTTTTATTGGACTAGTTTACAAGTATAATGGGAAACTCGAGTACTTTCACCCCAAACTTATCTGTATCTTGTCCTTACTCTGATATTTTTTCGTCGATATTTCCAATCCAAAGCCTTCTCCGTTCAGTTTTATCGAACGGACTCACAGTGGCCGCCATTGTAATTCACAACCATTATGATCCGAAGAAAGATTGGCTTCCGACCGCATGAGGGCGCTGTCAACACTTTTAAAGACGTACCCTTCGCCCGTCGGCCAAACAGGAGGTACAGGACCGTGGGTGCACTGAACTAATTGAAGCCCCATTGAAGACGATGTAAAATCGACCACGTTTGCAGCCCCGGTGCGGGCAACAGAAGTCCCTCAGGCCTCTCAATCAAAATCAAAGCGTTCTGGGGTCTTTCAGCTTTCAATTGATTTTCATTTTTAATAAGTTAACCAATGAAATTTTTAATTATCCACCCAAAACAAACTCACCCGCCCCCAAATGTGAACGTTCCCAATTCTGTCAGCGGCCATTTTTCAAATGACATCTTTCCCCACCTTTTCAGGCTCTTGGGACAATTTTTCAGTAGCATTTTTCTATGCTTCGCCCTGGGATGGGAGCCTTTGAATTTAGGGAGTTCATTCTGGGCCATTCTCCCACAATTCCACAATTTCTTGGGCCACATAATCTGCTCTTTTTCAAATAAACTGCAGGGGTACTTTTTGAGCGCATCCGCTTGGT
Organism: Acanthaster planci; assembly: GCF_054643075.1. Classification (NCBI taxonomy): domain Eukaryota; kingdom Metazoa; phylum Echinodermata; class Asteroidea; order Valvatida; family Acanthasteridae; genus Acanthaster; species Acanthaster planci. The sequence continues at coordinate 4,549,272 of NC_141790.1, forward strand.
GAAGAATTTCCCTTGAGTTGGGCAGTGCACCCCATGGGAAGGGGTGATGGCTTCAATGCACTGTTCGTGCATGACCTGTAACCGCGAGGTTATCAATTCCTATTCCTAGTGTCTAGCGCGGTGTTCTTTAATTAATTTTTTTGGTTTGCCAGTAGCAATACGTTAACATGGGCAAATGAGGGACCATTATTTTCACGAGCGTACAAACCGTACGCTGGGGGCCGGGGGAGGGGTGAATTGGTTGCGTATGCTTTAGAAATATGTTAAAAATGACGATTATCATAGACCGGCTAACTATCACCCCCAACTATATGCGTGCGCGTGCGGCACCTGGACTCATAGTTCAGTTCACTTTCAATTAAAGTTTCCCACATTAATATTACTCTATACAAACAGTTCACAAACGGTGTATATGGGGGCGCCCAAGAAGCAGTACTTGTCGAGCGGGGGTCCCCAGTTACCAATAAACAAAGTTCTACAAAGACAACAACACACTAACACTTTACAAATAACGCAACAAATAATAAATGCACGTGCACATGACCGTGTAGCCTTTGCCTGCTGCAACTCCGTAAGAAAAAAAATCATTACTTAAACAGTTAATTAGTAATTTAATTTTATATTTTTGTTTACATGCTGGGAGACTAGATGCACATTCAAGGAAAAATCGATGCAACTCCATAACTTAGAGTTATTGCCTATACTTGAAATAGCCCAACTGGAAAGAATAGATGTCCGCAGTGATTTTTAGAGCACAGTTGTAAAAAAGAGGATTGCTACACTCACGAAAGTTAACATTATAATTATACGTAAGGCCTTTTATGTAATTGTAAAATTCTTTTAATATGACCAGTACCAATATTCACCAGCTATTTCTTAACCACTCGACGATTTTCCCTAGTGTCATATAAAAAGCCCGCGATTCGGGTTCACGTCAATAACAATAATCCATGCAGTAAAGGGAAGCAGAAATTTCTCCGTTTTGCGGTACTTTGTTCCACGATAAATTGAACAATTTTTTTATTTTTTTCACAAATAGCATCTTTTTACTGGCCACACTAGTAAGGGCTATATGGAATGCCTATTTCTCTGACAGAACGTCTCTGAAAGATATCCCGTTTTTAGCGTACAGGAGTGCTCATTTGCCGCAATTTGTAATTCCGTATTACTTCAGACAAAAATGTACCCTACATTTGCATTTTCTTTGCATGACTTAAATTGTCAGACCACTAGTCAAACTTAATTTCAGTAAGAGGTACAAAAAAGGGATCTTCCTGTGTCAAAACGCCTCTAGAAAATATCCCGTTTTCAGCATACAAGAATGTGCATTTGTCAAACTTTTTAAATGCCTGTTAACTTCATGCGAAAATGTACCCTACATATTGAGAAATATTTCCCAGGATCAAAAGTTTAGAAATAATGTATCCTATACATGCTGACAACTAGTTTACTGTCTTTTGCTCGTATGTTATTGTGAAATTCCTTCCAACACTTCATTTCTGTAAGGGTTCTATTCATTGACGCCTCCTCTGTCAAAAAGGCCTTGAAAAATGTCCTTGCAGCTTTAAACATGCTTCAAAAATATTCAACAGTATATTATGGAACTTTTTTTCAGACCTTCTTCTGAGAAATAACGGTTGGTATGGCTATACGAAAATTGCAACTGAGGACGGGTCTGTGAAAGCAAATCTTGAAAAATAATCATTTGCTGTTAATTAAAAAACAGGGTTTTGTATGAATATTCCCTTAATTTTGCAGTTAGTTTTCAAAATGACAGAAAAACCCCTTGATTACTCTGTTTAAATTTATATGTGAGAATAAAGGGAACTTCACGAATTTTTCACGCAAAATTTATTTTGACATGCTATCTCCTTTAATATCTAAAAAGGAACTGGTGTCCATACTTTTACAGGCATAAATTAAAGCATCTTTTACGTTTGAACATACCAAATAATAGGTTCACTCCAGTATTATACGTATATCAGTTGCGCAAAACAAGTCTCAGTTGCATGTCACTTGGACCATGCTATGGTCCTCATGCTACATGTTCATTCACAGTAATTTGACGTATTTAACAGTAATTCAATCAAGTTGCATAGACATACTCTGCAGTGTGAAATTTCTTGTTTATCCTATTACTGTCCTCTGAATAAAGTTCTAAAGCCACATCGACCACTCTCGAGATTTCCACCTTATCATATATTCGCGATTGGTACTTAAATTTGTGACAAATACTTAGTTATTTGCTAAACAAAATCTTCAACTTACTCCAAATACTTGATCTCGCATTGTGCGAGGATTTGTGTGTTCTTGAAATGAATCTGACATTACTTACCGTATTTCCCCTCAACTCAAATTTCAGATTTGTTAGAGTATCATAAATCTTGTCCCCATTTTTCAATGCTTTGCCAATTAACACAGTGTTATATTCACATGAGAAAATGTTGCCAGTCACGCCATGGGCATGTTAATTGCTGTATTTCTTGGCATGTCAATTTTTCCAGTGAAATAGTGACACGAAGCATCTACGAGCTACTCACATTGCTATGGAGTTCCAAAGATGCCTTCGCCGTCGCCGTCGCGAACAAGTGAGCTCATGTGGGCGCCCCATATCGTGTGCCCTTGTGCATTTCACCAAATGATTGCCCGCCTGGTGCCCGCCTTCTCTCGTTGAGTTTCCAAGGATTAAGTCAGACCAATTATGATGAGGTGTTGACCGCTCACCTTTCAATCACATTAGAAAGCAATCCAATCCTTCAGTCTTCTTGGACCACCGCCGCATCGATATGTGGTTGCACTAGCACATCCCCGTTGACTCTCCTGTGGTCCAATACCTTATTGTCAGTGGTCGTCTCGCATTACATCAACCCCTTGTACCAAAAGCGGCCATTTAAAAATAAGCCATAGTTCGAGTTAAAGCTGTCATTGATACATTCGCTGCACCCGGTTGTTCACTTTTGGACCTACGTACTGCCTGTGTCAGCCCAAAATGGGCCTTTATATTTCGTCGACTAGCCTTTATATTAAGGCTAGTCACCTTTCATATCTCGACGACAATAAATGTATTTCGGTATTCATCCCCAAGTCTATAACGGATATACAAAGAGATGGCAACACTGGCTTTCTTTACGACATCTTAGATGCCTATTCCCCAGTCTTTATCCTTCGTCGATACTTTGCCGCTTCGAATGTTGCTATGGGTCAACACTTTTTGTTTTCCCCCTTTCTTCCATTCGGGTTCGAATAGTTGTAAACGAAGTATTACTAGACTACTGTGGAATATTTGATTAAATATAATATTAGGTCAAACACACGGACCCCGTGCTCTGACCATAATTCCATGCAATCCAATAAACCATGAAAATATATATGAATTGTCCATATGTTTCCTTGAAGTGCTCCATCCTCAGGCTATTTTTCATGCGTAAGAGCGAAGCGAAGAAGCATGGAAATCCAAAAAAGAAAATGAACTCCCTCCTCATCAGGTTCCACACAATGGTTTCAATTCTGGCAGTGTGATGCCTAGAAGTAAATGCCGCGACTATGCTATGCTGAAGTAAGTAACTTCATATCTGCCACTGTTCATGTTAAGGCAGAATTTAGACTTTAGATCTCGTGAGTCAGAGGAATTGTCAAACATCACAATTACACTTAAGCCTGGTTTTGAAATGGTGGGTCACATTATTTGCAAGTCGACGTCGACTCATTGTTAGAAGAATTATGAGGACGCTATAATGCGGTGAAATTTAACTTTTTAGGGATCTGTAGTTAAGATTATGGGCCAGACGATAATTTTCAAGTCAAGTGTTTAGCTTATCATTCCACACTGAATGAAATTGCAAAAAGCGTGTAAAAATTTAGCACTAAAGTTTAGCGTCAACCCTCCGAAACACCTTACAGGTTGTATATAAAATTTCCAAACAATTTTGACCCTCCTAAAATTGGCTCCCTAAGAATTTGCTTGTTTACCCATAACACCCTTGAGGGCGGCTGTATGTGTAAGGAACGGAAACATCAAGTACAAGAGTGGGGTCAGGGACCTCCAGTATGTCAAAGACGGCCTGCAATGGTGGACTTCAAAAGGTTTTCCCTTTACCGGAAATAGGTTACAGAGGTCATTTTGAATGGAAACCATCAACGAAAATCCAGTATGTTTACAAGTTTTCTTACGTCAACATAGCGTGGCATGGGCACAGCAGTCCTAGCTGGATGGGAGGCATGTGGATGGATACAGTGCTCCCAATTCCAACCAAAGGCCCACAAATCCAATATCATCCAACAAATGTATTTGTGTCAACCTTCATTTTTCTAACCCGAAAATTCAAATTTTAACATGCTATCTTTTTAATGCACTCGTTATAGCACCGATTGCGGTCACAATTTGGTAGGCATCTTGTACTTGGAGTACAGATAATTTAGTTTCACGAGCAAATACCAGCTGACAGTAAACACGCAATATAACTGTAATCAGTTCTCAGTGATATTTTTAAACAACTGGATTCATAAAACCTACATAATAAATATGGCTGTTAAGGCCCGAAACCTAGGTTCCAGGTCGGCAAACCCGCAGGCCAAAACAAAAAAAGACTCCGGTTTCTGGTCATGGGATTGGTCCAAAAGTGATGCAATGACGCGGTTTTTTTTCTTAGAAGTGATGTACATGCACATAATACTTTAGAGTGCATGGCCCTGTTACTATGAGATGTGTGAATTAACAATTTTGAATTAATAAAAAGACCATAAAATATGACGAGAGGCGATGGTTTCAGTCATCTCACTCAAACAAGAGGCTTCTATTCTTGGCAAGATTGAGCTTGTTAAAATACAGTAGCACAACCATGGACAAATTAAAAATGAATAATAAACTTTCAACTCCAGTTTCCGGTTTTAAATGACATGCTCATGAGGTAGCTGTATATGACATTCTTTGAACGTTGTTTTCTGCTTTAGCTTAAAGGAAACAAGTTGCACGTCAAATAGCCTATGAAAAAAAATAAATGAAAACAGTTTAGCTCCAGAGACAAAATGAAAATAAAATTCTCATGAGGTTAATGATATACTGGCCACGTTGTTTTCTGTTTTAGCGTATAAGAAACAAGTTGCAAATAAAATATTGGGGGGGATTCAGCTTAGATAATAAAATCTCTCAATCTAATCTGCCTTTGCTCTTGGTAAGTGGCGATGCATGAGTTGTTACATGTATAGTTGTCATAATGCAATGTCCATCGCCACTGCATACACTGCACGCGTATGTTACCGCCTGCCTCACCGACACTGAAACAGACTGGCCCCTCACGGTTTGTTGAGCGTTTTCAATTTGCATACCACTTTGTTTGTCTGGTTCACAGACGAGGATCCGGGTCCGCATCAATTGGCCACGGCCGGAAATTAAAGCACATGTCAGCACATTGTGTTCTGGAACCCTGGCTGGGTGATACAGCTCATCACTCTTCCAGTCCCAGCATAGCCCAAGAGCTGGCTCTGGATCGCCCCCCTGTGGGTCCAGTGACAACGATTGTACCTGACGAGTTGAACAAGGCTCATTGGGAAGACTCTCATGTACTGTCTGGAATCCTACTTCTTGTAAGCATTTGCGTGTGCTCTGGACAAGTTGGGTAGCCTCTTCTTCAGTGTCTCGACTGGCCAGCTGGTTGTCTACGTAGGTCTCTTTCTCTATTGTAGACTGGACTCGTGGATACTGGTCTACCCGGTCCACAGCAGCTTTCTGAAGGGCAAATGTTGCACAGCACCGACTACATGCAGCCCCGAATGGAAGCACCAACCACTCTATGACAACCCATTTGTCAAGATGCTCATCTTTCCAAAGGAACCGAAACATTTCTTCGCTCTTCCGGTCGGAGTCTAACTCGATGAAACATGGCGGTTATATCGCCTAAAACCGCCACTCGACCCTGACGAAATCGTAAGAGAACATCCAACAGAGATGGACCCAAGGTGGGGCCGGCAACCAGTTCATGATTGAGGCTCTGGCCTCCAAACTCAAATGATCAATTGAAAACGAGACCGTTTTTCCCACTGCTGTGTACAACATGACATGGAATATACCAACCTCGTAGTTGGTCTGCCGACAAGTCATCCACCGGTCCAAGAACCCTGACCTGTTTCTGGTCTTGGAGTTTGCAGATGTAAGTGCGACAATAACCTGCCAACTCTGAGTTTCCCTCAATCTTCCTCTGGTTTGAGCGGGCCAATGCCAATACTGCTTGTGGGAGACTGGAAGGTTTCTTGTGGTTAGGCTTCCACAAGAGTGGAGTTTCAAGCCGCTTCATCCCATCAACTTCAACTTCCCTGGTGTTCTCTTCCAGCATGTTGATGGCAAGCTTGTCGATCCTCGAGCGGGTTACCTGCTTTTCATTTACCTGTGGTAATTTATCAACTGTCATAAATTGCTCCATCAATTGGTGCAGCTGCTGGCCTGGTTGCTGTGTAGCACATGATGTGAACAGAATGCCTCGGCCATCCAAAGTTTTACCAGGGATTTGGAGACCTTGGTGACCAAGGACAGTCCAGCCGAACAAGGTGTTTACTGCCACGGGGGAACTACACTTTGGACCACAGCGGACTTCAGATGAAAGCGTGAGTTCGACATGGTCCGCACCGATGAGCACAGACGGTTGAACCCTGTGGGCCGAAAACAATGCTAGCCCTCGTAAGTGAGGCCACTTGTTTTGTAGATCCTCTGCAGACACACTGTAATCAACTAGCTGAACATCTGGGGCGCTGAAAGCACACTGTATGCCGTACCTTTCACTGTCTCCATGAGCAGAGACTTTGAAGTCAACACATTTTCCCTTCCAGCTGGTGTCACCCATCACAGTGCTGATGCAAAGTTGTTCTTCACGGCCAGGAATATTCAACTTGTCAACAACAGACTGCAGGACCATTGTCCTCTCCGCACATTCATCTAACACGCCGAAGGTGTCAATGCCACCTGAAGGCCCATGCACAGTAAGTGGCACAACTTTGATCAAAACATCACGCATGAAGTCCACTCTAGGGGTAGGCCCTACCCCTGAACACATTACTGCTTCCTTAACTATGGGTTCAGAAAGTTCGTGGAGGCTGGTGCGGTGGTCACCTTTGCATTCTTTACACTTTTTAGGATACACACATTCCTTCTCATGTTTCTTTGCACGTTTTTTACATTGTTGGTTTGTCTTCAACCACTGCAACTTCTGTTCTCTTGTCAGGCCCTGAAATTTTTGACAAGTTTCGAGGTAGTGGCCCGATTCTCTGACTTTGCAATACAAACAGCTAATCCTCTCTGGAGTCATTGCAGATGCATTGCTTTCACTCGGGGCTTTGGTTTCTGTAGCAATCTTCTTTCTGACTGCTGATGCAGTCGCTGCTGACTGAGGACTGGCTTTGGCCACGTAAGATCTGGATGGATACTGTTGGTTGGATGGAGACTTCTTTTGCCCCTGACCCCGCCATTGTGAAGACTCCCTGGGGGACTTTGACTTGTTCGCCTTTTCTAGGAGGATCAAACTAGCTGGGCCAGTCTTCTTCTTTAACCATCGAGTAAGATCATGTACTATGTATCTCATACCATGGCCTTGATTCCACATTTTGGACAGGAATTCTGAGTGAAGCCTCTCAGGCAATTTTTTGACAAGCTCAGTGGCATAGCGGTGGTGCTTAAGCTCATCACTAAAGTCCAATTTTTCAGCTGTTTCTACTGCTGTGGCCAGGTCATCTGAGAAGTCACAGAGTCCAGACCAATCATTGTACCCAAGGACAGGACAGGCCTCTAGCTGATTGAGTAGGCCTTGGACTATTCGTGCAGGATCCCCATATGCCTTATGCAACTGCTTCATTGTCGCCGCATATCCTCCATCTCCCAAGATGAGATTACGGTCAGCTATGGCTAGAGGACGACCTCCGAGATGACTTCGTAGGTAGGTGAATTTGGTGACATCTGGCAGTTGATGAATGGGGCCTTTCATGATGCTGTCCCATAGAGATCTAAAGGTTACATACTGCCTAACATCATGCTCACTGTCGAACTTAGGGATGTCCAACTTGGGAAGGCTATCCCAAACTCCAAAGCCACAGCCAAACGGGCCTGCGAAAGTCGTCACAGGGCCTTTAGTGGCATTGGCAGCAGGAGTTGGGGATTTGCCCTTACCCTTGGAAGATCCCTTAGGACAGTGTGAATGTTTGCTACGTTTATCACTCTCTGATGGGTCATCACCATTGGAGGAATTTGATTCGCCCTGTTCTTCACTACTGGAAGTGTCTGTGTCCTCTCTTGAAGTCGATGGCTCTGGAACCTTGCCATTCTTGGTGGACTGCTGCCTGGGGGCACCATGCTGGGTTGGGGATTGACTGCCCACTCCTTCCATGGCGGATGCACCACTGGTTGGTGAGAACTTGGAAACTGGCATGTCACTGAACAAACGAACTGTGGGCAAAGACTGAACTAACACGGTGTTAGGAAGAAATACGGAGGCATTTGGGTTAAAGACTTGTGGCAAGGAACTGGCCACTTGTACGCCTGCTGCCTGATGTGAAACATACGAGTCTGGCATAACACATGAAACCGGCGCATTTATTATCCCAGGAGGATGAGTGCTTGCCACCCCGTGTGAAATGTATGCGCCTGACCTGACATGCGAAATGTACGCGCTAGCTGCCCCAGGAAGGTAGGTGCTTGCCGCCCCGTGCGAAACGTATGCGCTTGACATGGCATGTGAAGTGTGTTGAGTTGCTGCCTCACGAGGGTTAGCACTTGTCATGGGGATGGCCATGCTGTGTAGCATTAACGGTACAGGCTCGGGCATGCGCGCGTTAAGTTTGACAGAGGTATTCATACCAATATCAGCCAACATGGATACAGAGGGCTCAGAAGTACTTACCCCTTCATTAACCCAAGCAAAGGTTCTATCTTTAAGTGACTCCACCTGCCCCGGTAAGTGACCACCCACTTTTGTTTGGTCTTTTTCTTCCTGGTAAATGACATCAATTTCATGTCTCAGTCTCTCAGTTTCTAGTTCTCTGCCTGCCTCAAATCTGAGTTGATTTGAATTTCCATCTGCTTGGCTTGGAACTGGACTTTCACTCTTTCCTCTTCCACCTTCCTCCTGAGCTCCTCCAGTTTCCTGCATGATTCCTGTTCAGCAAGATGTCTTGTGATCTTTGACTTGGATGATCTTGCTGAGGAGCTGCGTGAGGTCCCGCTGTACATGGAGGGAGGTCGTCCTGTATCGGGCACATCAGCATCCGCAGGTTGCCTGGGCAGAGAAACACTTGGTTGATGATGAAAACTTGAAGGCTGTATGACATGGTGGTCATGGGCCTCGGGAACATGTCGCGGATAACGCCCTTGGGCTTCTGGAACATGTGGCGGATAATGCTCTTGGGCTTCTGGTACATGTGGATAATGTCCCTGGGGATATGGCGGATAACGCCCCCGACGAACATTTAGGGTTTCTTCAGCTTGGGTTTCAGTTGTGACAGACATGTTGAACCTGACAGTTCTTAGTTAGCTGGATGTCATCCGGCTCGAAGGACCAGTTTTCTGTAGACTATTTTCCAAGTTTAGCTGGCAATCTGGTTTATTGCATGCTCAGCAAGAACTTGGTACACTGACTTGATGACTTGGACATGCATTTAAGAAGAAATTCAAGAAAAAAACCCTCCCGGTAAGTAGTTGCTGTCCCTCCCTTGAATATATGTGAGCTTCAAGTAAAGAGAAAACAAAGATAATTAACAGGCACGTTTAGTAAAGATCTTTTTATCGTTACACTCTCCTAATGACTTCAATCTAAATAGAATGAAAAGGCACGCCGGGAGATGTGTTGGTATTCCCGCAATAATTTGTGCGTAATAACCCATAGTAAATTTTAGATAAATAACCCAAATAAACGACTCCACTATTTGCTTGAAAATGCACTTGACTGAATAAAGATTTCAAATGATAACTCACCCAACTGAATACTTCTGAACCCCCTAGGATGTATGATGATTGCTGATTTGAAACCCTGTTCCGAATTCCATTAAATTGTATAAACTGAGGCGCTAAGTGTGGCCTTTTGATGAAGCGCTCCCTCACAAGACGGCCGTGAACACCGCTGTTTCGGCACGGAAAAGCGGTTGTGCGCATGCGCACGATTTGCGCCATTTAAGTGCGCTCTCTTGTGGTAAAAAGTACTATGAATATTAATGAGCTGAAAGGATCACCTTAATTAAATTCGTTTTGAGAGGTACTGTGTTAATGAATATTTATAGAATACGGCTTATTAAAAAAAACACAAAATTGGACTTTTAATTGTCAGTACGTTCGGCCATTTTGGTTGCCGGATACGCGTGAGAAGAGTGTCTAAAAGTTAACGTCTGTTTGTGATTGATCGACGATTACGGGATTTTTGACCGTTGTTAAAGCCTCAAAAGCATTGCTCCTAGAGTTTTGCCAGTCTAGGCTTGACATTCAGCGTGAAGAATGGACCTTTTACAATGTATTTGCGCTCTGTGAACTGTGCAAACCTAACGGTACGCATTTGCAAGGCATTATACGACACGCTGATTTTTGCATTGATACACTACATCTTGGAGGAATATCCACGAGAGCTCTACGCGCGTGATGGTTTCATGGGCGCCCTCACCGTGAAGGAGTTGCTCCGAAGTACTCGCCGTCAGGTACCTATCTTCAAATAGCATTTGACAAAGACAAACATATACACGACAAATATTCCTGTGCGTTTACCCCATTGCACAGTACATGTACGTTCATTTATAAATATGTCGGTTTTTGGTTTATAGATTATGTTATTATTATTTGCAAACCGTGCTTACAACATAACTAAGGCTATGCATGCCTTCACACATCAAAAGTGACTGCATGGTTTAGAATATCTCTTAATATCTTCTCATCAACAGGTGCTGAACTTTGTGGATTACTGCAGTCATGTCTTTCTGCATTTTTTGAGCCAACTGCTTTGGTTGCATTTCTTGCACTTGACCCTCCCATTCATGAGGACATTCACAAAGTAGTGCTTGGCAGGTTGGATATGCAAAAGGCTGATTTGCTTCTTACATACTGGGCAAAGAACTGTCGAAGATGACGATTTGGAAAACAGCTCTTCTAGGCATTCCAAGCAAACAATGTGCTCACACTGTGTTTCAGTAGGCCTGTTGAAGATTTTGCAGCAGTACTTGCAAATGAAAGAACTATCATCTGACTGAAAATCCTGCCCCATTGTCGGAGTCGTTGTTTGCCTAAGACACTCAAAGTTCCTCTGCACAGTTGCCTTGGCTTTCTCCTCTTCCCTGTCAAGAGTCATAAGACGAGCATGTTTCCCTTTCGAAGGACGACCACCTCTTTTGGAAATGTTCACCTTGTCACAAATAAAGCAGGGGCCTGTTGGAGGATGGGGGGCCAATCATTTGGCATAGGATGTGTCTTTGCAAGATAAAGATTTGAACCGCAAAGATGGCACATGAAGGGAGGGTGGCACTGTGGCTCATCGGTTTCTACATTGATTTTATACTTTGCTTGTATCTTCTCTTGATTTTCTGAGCAAGGCTTAGGTTGCCTGTTATGGATTTTCCATAGATTTACTCTCTCAGCACATATTCTGCATAATTTCTGGAAATTGTGTATGTGATCCATTATAATCAACGAGCCAATTTCCAATAGTCTGTCAATTAAAGTAATAAATTTACATGCTTGTATCCTTGAAAATTTTGTCAAGAGTAGCTTTGTTCTTTCCTTTTTGATTGGTATGTAGTTCCAGAACTATTTTTTTATTTAAGGTATTAAAAAGTGACAAATTAAAACAAACAGTTTCAGTGTAAGAAAACAATTTAAAATTTTCTTTCAAAGCCTTTCCAGTAAAAGTGATCCACATGTTATGTAGTTTTTGAAAGTACATGTACATGTAATCTGAAAAGAGGACTATTTCATTTATCAACTTCTGAGGATGTTATTTAAAATACCAGTCATTTAAAAGTTTTGACAATACCGCACCCAACCTGTTTATATATCAGAAAGTGGAGGTTATTCTGCACTGCTGGGAGGTCATAATTTACCAAAGAATATCGAGTTAAACTGCTGGTCGCCCCGCATTTTTTTCTAGTCAGGCGGGCATGCAGTATCGGGCAGATCGCCCGCGCGTGCATGTACGTACATGTACATGTACATGTACATGTAGTCTGGCACCGGTACCGCGCTTACGCGGGCTACCGAAATGGCGGTTCAGGCTGAAAATATCACCCATGTAAAGTCCACATTTCTCGAAAACCTCGGGGTTTGTACAGAAGAGAAAATACAGTTTGTAAGATGAAGAGTTGTTTTGTGATATTATGTGTTTTTTAGGCTTGGAAAACTCTAGGTCATATAGAATTTTCATCTGTAAATCTTACCTCGCGAGAAACACAAAATCGGAGCAGCTCAGTTTAGCTTTAAATTTCGCGCTTAAGAAATCCATTTCAGTTCTCTTCTCCTGTTGCACTTGTCAGTAAAAAGTGTAAATGTGTGGGAGTGGTCGAAAACATTCATCAGAATCATGAATATACAGTATTATCATGACTTTTAGGCAGTGTTTACAAAATGGGTCAAGATCATGAATTATGCAACGTGCCCGTACTCGTCAAAAAACTGACGCATGCGCACAACCGGTGTTCCCCGTTTAACACAGACGGAAACAGCGGTGTGAAATCGCGGCACTGCTGCAAAAGACTTCCAGCTGGAGATACTACTACTAAAACCCTGATGTTATACTCCTACCATACTCTCACCCATGGGACCTGTGTAAGTGACAAAAGTAACAGTCTGCTTGACAGCGGAGGTTCAAACTTGAACTGTATGTATGATAAAGGAACAAAAGGGCACACTGGGCACGTAAAAAAAACTTTGCCGGAGTTGGAAAGCCAAACAAGAGATATTACGATCATCTGAACCAGCTACAACTTGTGCCCTCACCATACATAGAGTGCCCTTTGTCTTTTTAGGCGGTGTTTTTACTAATTGCTTTATAAAAAAATATTACGGCCAACTATAATCACCTCCCATTATATCTTACCTCTGTTCATGTTGAACAGCCTGATTTAGTCACCTTAAACACTGGGGCTTCCCCTTAGCCAGTAAAAATAACTTTACTAGAGCCGGGGTCTCGCCAATTCTCATGGGAATATGTACAAACATCTTCCATATGGCAGTCATCAAGAGGACTGTTCTAGCCTTTGATCAAGGCGCCCGCAGCGAAATGGATAATCAAGACCACAAGATGAACTGCATGCATGCGTATGCAGTAGCCGAGCCCTGATCCAGCTGATCCCACGTGGCATCGAGGAAGCGCTGTAACCTCGGGGAGAAGGTTTTGTGAACAGTTCACTGATTACGCACACTGGAGCAAAACGGCAGCCAGTATTACGTGTACTTACACGCTGTCTATATGTCTTGTTGTCTTATCTCACGTAGTATCAGCTGAAACGATGAAAATGGGGAAATGGGAGGTTTTGGATGAGCGATATGCAGCGGTAACGAAAGAAGGTGACGCGGAAAAGCATGGGAATTGGCAAGTATCTACCAGTTTTCTACCAACTCTCAGCAAGAAAGCACATGGGCTTAATTGGGAACCAGCGTAATGTTGGTTACGTGTCTGGCGTCCGGGCCAACAGCGTGTGCATGGTACGTGTACAATGTCATGTACATGTACGTACACATGACATGTACGTCTTCACGATGTCACAAACTTGTTTTTCGCGCGCTTCAAGACTTGCACCGGATGTAGTTACGTCAAATTCTGAGATCTGATCAGGATCTGATCCTGCGTTGCGTTTACACACGTTTTTGATCTGGATCTGATCCCCCTTACCGGATCTGATCCTCCTCGCCGGATCAAGTGTAAACGCAGTGTGAAAGATTGGATTTAATGGTGTTAGGTTGCAGAGTACATCCATGTAGAATTTAAAACCATTTAGAACGAAATTTAACGGGGTTGCAAGACCACTGTCGAAAAAAGACAGCGCAACTGACTAAAGATAACAAAGACCAACTGTCCCACAGGGAGTTTCGTATTCATATAAAGAAAAGAAGATTTTGATTCATGAAATGCGATGACTTTAATTGTTATATAATCGAAATATATGAACTTATAAAAAAATAGTAACTCATGATAATGATATTCTAAGAAATTTAAAGTCAATATATCAATTATTTGTGACAGTATTGTTTCCGACAGGTGGCTGATATTTTGACGCCTATCTGTTATGACACTCCATTCAGAAGAAGCGTGGTGAGGAGAGTGTAATACACGATTGGACGAACTAATGCAGTGAGGTTCATTTTCAACCTATAGTTCTCTCCGCAAGTGTGCTAGGAATAGGTGTAACTAGGGTTAAATATGCGGAGGCATCATGCGGTGCACATATTCTTTTCAAGAGGGCACCACGATAAACTAAGCTTCAGCTGCAAAGTGATATAAACTCAATCGAGATTATTCAAAGATTACAAAGGGGGAGGGGCACCTGGGGGCACGGGCATCCGTGCCCCCGTAGTTACGCCACTCTGGCTTGGCATTGTAAACGCCCTCTTTGCTGTGTTATCCAGCCGCGAACAGAAGAGCATAGCGAGCCCGCGTCCGTGTAAAATACCGAAATTAATCAGGTTGAGGAAAAGTTATTCAATTCCATCACTATCATGTGCATTCTATAGATTTATTTCAAATTAAGGTTGTTTCCAGTTAACTTAGCACATTGTGCACTCTCGAAGGATTTGGCTCAGTCTGATTTGGTCTTCAAAAGCGCCCCCGTACGAGACCAAGGTTTCTCCGGATCCTCTTATATCGCCTCAAATCAACGTCAAATCAGACAAAAATGGCACCCTCATCAGGGCAGAGCAGCACAATGCGTTTTCATTAGAAATTTTCAATTGTGACCCTGGGACAGGTTTCCCTTCTTTTTCACCTTAAGCAGCTGCTTCATTTTTTTTCTTCCCCTCACTGGACCAAAAGCACCCTTCAGACGGTTGCCAGTCTTGGTTCTATGTCTAACCGTATCCCCAACTTCTATTTAAAATTGGCTCACAGCTGGATGTGGAACGGAAGGTTGTGAAGGAAATTTTCCGTGTCCAAGTTGACCCGCAAGTGAGTGCGCGATGCTCGCCTCCAGAATATTTGTACACTCAGTCTCTAGTGTTGTATATTTTTATGAATATACCCGTTTCTACCCATGAAATTTACTAAACATTATAAACGCCCACACACCCCAGGCACTACAAATGTTTAATATTTTTCTTCCACTTCTTTCCGATAAACCCGTGTGACATGTAGCGTCACTGTAGAATTATTTGTACACCACAGCAAACTCAGCATTAAACAGTACCTTAGCCGTTAGGGTGCATGGCAAATTATAATCAGTCTTTCTGAAGTATGGCAGACACAGCGGGAGGATGGAGGATGTCGTTTGAAGTGGGTGGATGTGAAATACGGAGTCAGCACAAAAATTACCACGTTTTACCCAAACCGGCATGTACAAGCGGCATGCATGCACACCTGACGATAAGCGCCAGTTACAGACATACCACACGTGCATCAGCCAATGCGTTGCACACTGCAGACGTAGGAATCACAGCGTCGCTGGCTAAGTAACAGAAGGCATATGCTGGTTGGGGGAGAGAAAAATGATTTGCTAAAGCCCCCCCCCCGTTTCTGGAAAAGGAACAAGAATGCAAGTAAATAGCTTTAATTCTCCCGTGCAATACCAATAAGAAATGAGCTGGTGACGTCTGGAATTGGAAACTCGGTCTGGTAATGATATACATATTAATTTTATTCTTTTGAAGAAGAACTGTTTGCCTCCCATAAAAAGGTTTACAACAGTGAACCTATCGCGATGTCCCTTACAACCAAACAGGACATAGTATACATCCCATACATGTGCGATTGTGATTACCTATTTCCTGGTATCAATTAAGTATGAATATATATGGATAATCAGTTTTAAATTCTAGTAACCGGATATACTGGTAGAAATGAAGGATTAAGTGCATCATTTGATTTATTATCACGTAATAGGATTTATTTCTTTTACACAACGAACCCAAGGCGTATATATACCTGTCCATCTACCGTCGTGTTGGATCACCTTATCCAAGGGCAGCGTACTAGACGTTTCATTTAGGTGAGGACCTAACTGCGATATGTATGGAACAAGTACTATATAATCATGTTCAGTCAACCTAACTCTTCAATTTGCTATCATGCATCGTCACAACAAGCTCTCCTCAGCATCTTCAACCATGCCAATCATCACCATCATTTCATTCATCCTCATGCATCATCAGTACAGACTGCCCGGTCCAGGTGTCACCTACTCATCATCACTTGTCTACCCATTCGGGGCCATTAGCTCTCAGATAATGTTTTAATGACGTTTCAGCTACAATCACCGGCTGCATTTGCTGCTCTTCCAAAACTTTATCTAAAACAGAGAAAATTTAAAAACGGTTTCATTCACAGAACAGAAATCATCTTCATTATCTGTGTCCTCATTAAAAACCACTTACACCCCCACTATAATAAACATTTTTTGTTCTCCGCATTCTCAAATTGTCTGTGTTTCATTCCGTCGTTATCATAAAGAATTGCAAAAATCTCTAATTCGTACTAAGAAAACTCTGATTTTTGCAATATGGTTACATACATTTGCCTGTTTTCGTCTCGGAGACGCCATGCTTCAGCTTATCACGGTACCTCTCTGCATTGTTGTCATCTTGCCGACCGTACTGGGAGTTCCCTTTACGCCAAGGGCACTTACCTTTCTTGGAAATGGATATAACATCCTCTTTGGTAACCCAGATGATGGAGATATCAGAACAGGAAGTGATGACCCCGGTCTGCTGGTAACTCGCAAAATCTTCGATTTCACTTACAGTGAAAACAAGGTAATAATACAATAATTATCTGGGTCACTCGTCACAATTTGAGAAACCCCAATCGATGGAACATGTTTGAAATTATTTTACTGATCAGATCTTTTAACAGGCCGTACTCTGCAGTGGTTGCGGGTAGGTTAAAGGGACTTGGCACATTGGTAGCTTGAGGATTACATGGAAAATCAGCCTAATTTAACACAAAAATTGAAAAGTTATTAAAAAAATACGAAATTGTGAAGAAAAAAACACCACCTCGCTTCTCGAAGGGCATTTTAATACACTGTCGGATGGCCACGCGTGGAAACAGCGCAGGTCATGGGGAACTGTAACTAAACAGAGAGGTTAGAGCGCCCCGTTTCGTCGTTGTTTATACATTCCCATAATTGTTCCGCATAAATTATGTTTATTAGTCTAGTGGCCCGACGTCTTCCACGATACACAACGCTGGCCTTGTTAGCGCCCCGAGGCTGTTGCTTGATATAAAAGGCCCATGCAGCTCGCGTATGTTTTTTGCGTAGGAAGGTTAGGGACAACTATCCTTTACGGGCGTGGTTAACTACAAGCTCGATCAGGTTAGTGGATACTTAGAAACTTAAGTGCTGAGGTAAATGTTGGGCTTTACTTACTATTACAAAATACAACCTTCAACCAACTATAATTCTCCACCCCCCTCCAAAAAAATTACATGTAGACTCGAACCTTCGGCTCGTTGGTTCCAAGTATAACGCTCTTATAAAAGAGCTACCAAACAAGTCGGCCCAAAAGGTAATTTTGTTCTGGCTTATACTTATACTTAAAAGTTCGTGTACCCTATTTATGATAATTGCCCCCAACCTTCCTAGATGAAAACCGCATGCGCGCAACGATTAAGATACGTCCATTTTATTGTAATTACCCCTAACCTTACGCGGGCAGCTTGGCCTTGGGGGAGGGGGTTAGCGTAGCAGTTCTTTATTTCCTTGCTTTGCACCAGTGAGACCTGGGTTCGAGTCCCAGCTTGGTCCAGGCTTTTAAGTGCATTTGGTTTCCAGTCCATACTCGCTCTCGCAGGTTTTCTCCGGGTACTCCGGTTTCCTCCTGCCTCTAAAACTGGACCTTTTTCCTAATAACTCCGTATACCCAGCACGATATGTGATGAAGGGGGACCCCCCAAATTAGCCCCACAAATTGAATAGGGCTGTATAGTGGCTCTCTTTTATAATCTGTCGCCACCACAGCCCTACTTTAAGGCATGTCCTAAGCGCCTGAAATCCAAACTGCAGGATTGTCACAAACTTTGAAACCTAGTATCTTCAGAAATGAGAATGACTCGACAATTTTACCTACATCCTAGTCACCGGCGTATTCCTCAGAGTTTGGAATTTTATATGAGCAACCTAAAGCTTTCCCAAACCGTATATTTTTCGATGCATCCTTGAAAACCGGGCCTGTGATATTTCTATGCTTACCAAGGGCAGCGCCATTTTGAAAAATAAAAGCAGCGCTTCTTGCGCCGGAAGTCAAGGCATCCGACAGGTTCCGTAGATGCATAATTCATGTTGTCACCATATTACTTAGTAATAAGATGCGCGATCACTTTGCTAGTGTACAGTACGCACACAGCACGTGTGTGGAGCGTGATACATACATGCATATTAATGTTATTCAAATTTGTTTTCACCGGTTCCTTGTTCGTCTGTCAGGCAAGGTGTGACGGAGAACCAGTTTTGTATGGTACAACGTATACCAGAGCGCCTGTCGGGTGCCTTGAAATCCGACACAAGAAGCGCTGCTTTCGTTTTTTTTAATGGCGCCGCCCATGGTCAGCATAGAAATATCACAGGCCCGGTTTTCAATGCGTCATGCATCGAAAAATATACAGTTTGGGAAAGCTTTAGGGTGCTCATATAAAATTTCAAACTCTGCGGAATACGCCGGTGAAGTAGGTAAAATTGTCGAGTTATTCTCATTTCGGAAGATATTAGGGTTCAAAGTTTGTGACAATCCTGCAGTTTGGATTTCAGGTGTTTAAGACATGACTTGAAGTAGGGCTGTGGTGGCGACAGATAAGAGACAGATTCTAAAAGAGAGCCACCACAGCTCTATTTGTAGGCTACACCCTGTTGTTGTTGTTTTGTTTTAATGGCACTTTCAGCAACTCAGGCTTTTTGCGCCAATAACTGTACGTTTATTCATACACTTTATTAATCAGCATCACATTACGGAGTTAGGAAGAAGGTCCAGTTTTAGAGGCACGAGGAAACCGGAGTACCCGGAGAAAACCTGCGAGAGCGAGTATGGACTGGAAACCAAATGCACTTAAAGCCTGGGCCAAGCCGGGACTCGAACCCAGGCCACATTGGTGCAAAGTGAGGAAAGAACCGCTACGCTAACCCGCCCCCCAGGCTACCCCCCTAATGTGGGGCACAAGCTATATACCCAAAGGCTATTGTACCGACTTCATTATACCCAGCAAGAAATGAGACCGAGGGGTGCCCCCCAACATGTCCAATCCCTATACACATTCCAGACTATTGTTACTTGACTCATCCCCCCCCAAGATGTCTGAAAGGAATTCCCCAGATTCCTGTGAGACAATGACCAACACAAAGCAGGGGGGTTCTCTCCGTCTTATACTTGCTGCATATGGACTTCATCCCCTGAAGATCTGAAAGGAATTCCAAAGATTCCATCAACACAAAAGAAGACAAGGGGGTCCTCCTTTGCCACATATTGTGCATCAAATGGAACTCCGCAAAGTGATGCTGATTAGTAAAATGTATGAATAAACCTACACGTATTGACGCAAATACCCTGAGTTGCTGAAAGTACCATTAAAACAAAACAACAGCTGGGCCTTTTCTGTTGCCTGACTATAAAGAATGACGCACGAGCAGCTCGACGTCTCTGTAGAAGATATGTTCCTCCTCTAGGGTGAAGCAAGACCTGGTCAGCTTCGATAGAGCATCCCCAGTACTATACACTATCAGCTCTTTGATAATGGTTAAGTTGATTGCGAGTAGGCCTATGTCGAGTGATTGCTTATTGAGCAGTTGTAAACGCCGAATCACCTACATAAATTCACCTTAATAGGGGATCACTTTGACTAATAAGTAAACGAGACTAATAAGAAAATTCCGCCACGTGTCCATCGACAAAGCCCCATCGACAATCTGCCTAGTACATGTAGTGATCCTGTAGTGTGTGCCAGCTAGCTTTGGCGCCTGGCGGTAGACTACCTCCAAACGGACCTCCCGCGGTCGCCTCTTCAGGCGCTCATTGGGTCGGCCGAGGGCAAGCCCGAGGCTCCGTCGGCAGAAACCGCCTCACTACGTTCAAACAAGGTGCTAAATAGTTGTTCTGAAAATATCAAGCCACTGTTATCCAGCCAGTGAAGAGTAAGTTATGCCACTAACAGTTGGCGCAACTTGGACTCCCCAAAATCGGTGGTTTAGCGTAAGTTGCGTCAAAGATAACGATCTTACCCCCTCCCCCTACACACACAGAACGATGAGCCGCGACACAACGTGTGGCCAAAACCATGGAGCGATGCCAAAACTGACCTTTACTTCAGGACGCACTTTATTCAATTTAATCCGAAGCGTTAGCACCTTGCAGGGCCTTCGCGTATGCAAGTGGCTGGAGACGCGTGCACATCACACTGAAAGAACTAAAAAAAATCCTGGAATCCGCCCATGAGCTGTTTAAATATGTCCAGTTGTTCTGTGAATTAAGATACTAAAATACACAAACTGGGAACTTGGGAGTGTCCATTACCAACTTTCGCCTCTATATACATTAAAATGTTGAGACGCTACGAGTGTATCAACACACGTCTACATGGTTGATGACTTTCAATAAATGTGAGTGCAATTCCCATGCAGACAACATTATGGTCTTCATAAGGGCCGACTCCTTGTCCTCTTCGTTGTGGCTCCTTGCTGGCTCTTCTTCAAAGAGTTACATCGAAAATATTTCTACTTGTTTCCTATATCAAATGTGAAAAACACCAATAAATCATTTTGACAACAAAGAGCATGGTATGTTTTTCGACGTTAAAGGTTTCCTTTGATGGAACACACCTGATACCTGACCAGGTGATCTTCTCACCAAGAGAATCTTGCATACCATCGGTTGCTACGTCCGTCTTTGAGGGGACTGAAAGTTATCAGAATAAGCTGAAGCAATACGTCAAGCTGTTGGGTAAATATTTCTCGCTTATAAGGACACTTAATCATTGATAAATATGTCTCATGTTACATATAGGGTATGGTCCAAACAAAAATGTTGAAAGGATTGGTAGATTTTAAGATGTCTCCGTCGTGATAACAGGCGTGTTTATATTTCAGCCTGTCCTTGTAACTAAACCTGATGACTTTTGAAGGCCTTCCACGCACCTTATACCTCAAGCAGTCCGAGGTTTTCGGGGTTCGTAATTAGCTTTCACTTGTGTTTGTTTTATAGAAACCTCTGCAGGTTCTGTTTTGCCATTTTATGCATTTTCAATTTGTTAATCTCAGACAGTCAGACTTTCCGGATATTCCTGAACACCTTTTCAGTTTTCGTTTCGGTTGAAAGCCTTGACGCACATTTGAAAAATTGTGAAGAAAGCTATTCTGAAAGTTATTGTCCAAATAGAAGTACACGGGGAAACATTTTCAAGTATCGGCATATGTTAATTCTCAAAAATTAATCGCACACAAAGGAAATTGAACTGACAAGTCGCCTTCTTCATAGTTTGCTTCAGTTTGTAATAATTAAACATTTTTTCAAAGACTGTAGGTATATTGTTTACTTCTAAAGTACACAAAGAATAGGAAGACTCTGATTATAAAAATAATCGATGGCGCGATTACGTCTGTTCCTTTGGAGATTAACTGCTGGAAGACTTGCAGTAAGGTTAGAGGAACTGGACTAATTAAGATACAGCTGTCATCCATAGTCATGTTTTGAATTTAGCTTGATGTTGCATGCCAATTAACTGCAGAGTTCGATTTTTATCAAAATGACGTTTACTATTATTTCAAATGATCATTTGGGCTTGTATACAAATTATCAAACGTGACGCAAGTTGCAGCCTTCATAAACCGATAAAGAGAGTTGCAGATTATATCGGCTGTCAATTATAGTTATAATCTGGCTGAAAGGAAACTAGTTTCTTTGCAGAAGAGATATACTTCCAAATTGTGTTAAGCAAAGAACGCAGTGTTGCAGCTGTTGTTTATGCCTACATTCCCAGGACTAGGAGAGGCGGTGATATGGTTCCTGCATGCATTTTTGTAGTTACACATAATTTTCGAACTCTCTGAGTTACTCTGATACGGTCTAACGGGATTCCCGTGGTCCGAAATTCTGTAGATTTGAGAAAAGACGAAAGTTTCCAAAGGGAAATAACATTGATAATTTAAATGTTGGTTTCTGATGTTCCAAGGGAATGAAGGTGCCTGAAACAATGATAATTGATTGTGATATCTGTTTTTAAGCCAAGGGAGGATCCATAACCATATTTTTGGGAAGGGCATTTTTGTCGATGGGCAAAAATTGTTCGTGATATTTTTTGTAACCTTTTAGACGTTTTGGTGCTTTTTACATGCTTATGAAAGGAAGGAAAGGGAATTAAACCATTTTTTGCTCTGGGAGGGCATGACTTTCCCCCCACCCATCCCAGGCTCTGACCTTTGGTGCAGCCAACCAGAGTAAACCAATTTTTATCTAAACCCTAATTTTTTATAAGTTTCTGAGCCGTGTCCTTCCGTGATTCTTTATTGCTTTTTCCAGATGGAAGAACACGAAAATGATATTTAAAGTGAAGTTTTAATTCTATTTTTTTTGTCTTTTACAGGAAACACGGAAGGTGCATGGTTGGGATATGAATTCTGCAAGAGTGCAAGTATGTCTTTTACATTCTCATGTCATATCAGACTCCAAGTGTGGCGAGAAGGCAGTGGACGATACTGACTTCTGCCTTAAGTCTGAAAAATGAGAGACTCCAAAGTAGCCTCAAAAATGAGAATATAACAACTGAATTAACCCAAAGCAACATCTATCTGTACGATGTTCAAGTTATGGAATACACCCGAGGCTTCAAGCAGATATAACATAATCTCCCTTGTACAAACGAAGAATACAAAAAAGAGATAATGTAGGTGTCTGTCTTTTAAACTTTTTTTTTCATGTTCATTGTTTGGTCCTTATTTATTAGTAACTTTCATAATTCTAAGCATTGGTTTAGAAATGAGATGTAATTTTCTTTATAGCTTATTAAGCAATAGTGTAATGTTTGTGAATAATAGACATAATCTGTGGCCTTGCCAAAACTCGTTAAGCGATTCCACATCTTCTGGTTTCTGAACAGAGTATGGTGCAACAAGCCAGTCCATAGATGTGGGACATCACGTGTTCTTCGACGAAGTTACAGTTTGCAACCTTGGTCAGGCAAGATATGTCACGGAACTCGCTTTCCCTGACAGGTTCTCACTCTCACGGGGTTTCGTCGCCAGCGCATGCGCTCTGCCGAAGTCCTTTGACCTGGAGGAGTACATGCAATTTGTGGATACATGGGGAACAGTGAGAATAATTTGTAATTCATTTTTATCTTTCCCGAGACATCATGCTATTTGTTGCAATAGCTATAGTTTAGAAAAGTAAGCAAAATTTTCTGTAAATAAACTCTGATTTAATGTATTCCAAAAATAGCTGTCGGAAAGTGTTGATGTGATAGTAATAATGGCTTACCCCATTTCCATTAAGACGAACAAGAAGGGCCAAGATTTTGCTTTCTGAATGCATCCGTAGGTCCGATTACGTTCTTTGCACGACAGTAATTAGTCAAAACGTGCTCAATAGTTCCATTAAAAAGAACACTGCAAAAACTGTAGTGTTAAATTGCAGCTCCTTTTACTTAGCATAACCATGTTCTGGGTCGCATTTCCCGCGTCGCTGAACAGTAGTTTCAACGGAGAGCAGACATGGTTGTCACGGAATAAATAAGTTGTGCTCAAAGTATTTTTATCATAAACTTTCAATTAACACGATACAGCACGTCGTAACGCAGATGGACATCGGCATCAAAACAATCAAA
This sequence comes from Acanthaster planci, assembly GCF_054643075.1. Classification (NCBI taxonomy): domain Eukaryota; kingdom Metazoa; phylum Echinodermata; class Asteroidea; order Valvatida; family Acanthasteridae; genus Acanthaster; species Acanthaster planci. The sequence goes on from NC_141790.1 coordinate 4,573,229, forward strand.
CGGTATCAGACTGATTACAAGACGCTGGCAAATTTTGCCAAAAAAATCGTAAGTAAAAATATCCAGACGATGTTGCCATTTCTTCTATGAACAATGGCCTCAAACATATTAGCCCTGGTGCCTTACCTGCAGATGACTATAGTCTATCTATTAATTGAAAAGACAATGCGATAAATTATCTCAACTTTTACGATGTCATCACCTCATGAAAAATTATCTCAGGTTGTCAACATCTTGCCTGTATCATGTCGTCATTGTATCAGGGTCATCCCGAGAAACAATGTCAGGATGTCCACAAGTCGGGTGGTACTTCCAGAGCACAGTAATGGAAAATATTTTTAATGAAGCTCTATATAAGTTTTCTTTGCTTATTTGATGAGGTACTGCATGCTCAATAAGAAAGTGGCTTACGTTCAGATACGTTTTCATGTGTTTTCTTCACTTGGGCCATTAAACCAGTATTCACTTAATCTTAATTCGTGTTTCAGGTTTAATGTTACCTAATGAATGGAGTGATTGGCCAAATAGAGGATACACCTTGTGACACTGCTTTGTAGAAACTTACATGTGCTCTTTGGCTTCAGGTTGCGGTAGCACAATGATAATGTAGCTGTCTCGTATTTGCAGACTAGTTTGATTTAAGTAACCTAAAAATATTCCCCTACACGTTTCATACTCAGGGCAAGTACTACTCCTCCGATGGCAAATCCATCTCGCTTGATATGGCTAATTTCCGAGCGCACCTGCTCACAGAGCCAGCCCTCTTCGGCGACCACGTAGAAACCTTGACGCTTGGTGATACTACTTCGCCTGTGCCTGTTTCATTTGATATGATCGGTATAGAGGAAGTCTTCAGTGTCGAACGCTGGCAACTGTTGGAGCAATATGTTTCGGAGCATCTCTGCTGGGCGGATGAAGACGCGGATTTTTCAGCTAAAAGAGCAAACCTGATAGAAGCTCTGAAAGCTTACCCCTACTGGCACAATGCACGGAAATCGTTCAGTAAGTATTAAGATGACGACTTTGGTCATAGTAGCCGTTATGCACTGGTTGAATGACGACATATAATCCCAGGAAAAGTTGCACACTAAGGATAAGGCGCTGTTATGTCATGAGCGCTAGAACAAAAAAACTCGGGTCATACCTCCGTCGCACAGAGACACTTTTCTACTTTGCGTTATATGGAATTAAAAATATATATAAACATACATATACATATCTCTATGGCTATACACTGATCTCAGCATGATGGACATTTACTCGTAGGGTTCCTCTTTTCGATGGTACTCACAGGATATAGTGTACATATCATTAAAACGCACTTTTCTTTTCAAAAATCCTTTAAGAAATACGAAAAGACACAAACACTGAACGGGAGTCCTCGGCTATGCTAGCCCCAGCTTCGGTATGTTGAAAGACATCCCTGCTAATTCTGAGCATGTGAGCCTAATGGGACAACCACACAAAGGAATGATAAGGGGATGTCATTTAAATTGTTTTTTTTTATGATTGAACTGCCTACCAGACCCAGTTGTCCAAAGTGCCATCACCTGGCCAGTTGGTACTTACAGCCTGCCCATGACCAACAGCTTGTCTGGCTGCCCCAACTCGGCTTTCTTCTGGAAGACCGGCCGAAGGTTTCAGGACACCCAGGATCTATTTGCCAGCAACGACTGGTCGGACCCCTGCCATATTCTTGGCCCTTACGCGAGAAACAACGTTCAACAGAACTTTTGTAGTAAGACCGACGCTGTACTGTCTGAGGACGACATGACGGAATGGGATGCCGGCGAGTACTGCATATTCAAGAAAGGAACCTGTCCAGTTGGTGAGAAAATAAATCCTCAATAAAAATCAAATATCTATTCAAGCTACAATATGAAATGAATCTTTCAAGATTTTTCCTACATATTCACGTCCTTGAGATAGTGTGCACACTGAAGGTGCACATCCTTCGCAATCGTGAATATCGAATGTGAATACAGCACGGCGCCATCTTAAGGCCTATGACCAGGGGCCAATTTCATAGAGCTGCTTAAGCACAAACTTTGCTTAGGCGCAAACAAACCTTGCTTAAAAACACGGGTCACTAACTCAAAATCTATGTGATTCTCATGCTATCCAAAAGATAGGCGAATACCATTCCAAAACAATATACATCACATGGAGTTTTGGCTGGTAACCTGATTTGTCAAGCAAAGTTTTTTCACATTTAAGCAACTTTTGCAGCTCTATGAAATTGGCCCCAGACACAACATACCTTCTCATAATTAAAGAATTAACGCGAAATCCGGAAGTCACTTCCGGATTAAGTATTTCATAGTCAATGGTTCCATAAAGTTGAGGAGCGATTTCCCAGATAACAGTAAGAAACAGGTCAGTGTAAATTCCTTACTTGCCAGGTTTTTCTGAAGGATGGGTGAAGTGGGACGACCAGGACGCACTGAATGGTAATACTATGAGCGGGGTGTTACCAGACGGCATATACGATCACAACACCCTGATTTACTTCTGCTGTCGGGAGGATGGTGACCCATTGAGTCCAATCCTCCTGCCCACTGAAGACCCTTTCTTCCTGTTCCGTAAGAATGATGTGTGCCAGGCTGTGGAGGGTATGACGCTCATCGAAGAGTGGTTTAAGTGGGACGGGGAGGATGATTTCATCGACTTTACCAAATACTACGGAGGTTCTCATCCATATATTGATAGTTGGGATGATGACCACAAGCTGTACTACTGCTATTATTACTAGGTTCCCGAACCTATCTCCTTTGCCTCCTTTTCCTTGGCATTATCTGGCTTCTGCAGAAAGGGGTTAGCCTTATATTTCTAAATAGATCACTTGGGAGACATTTTGTGGTAAATTTTTATACATTAGGGAGACATCTGTCATTACGGAGACATTTCAATGTCTCCCTAATGCTCCAACTACCAAAAGGAGGAAAACGTTTATCGTCCACATTTTGAGAGATGATAGATTAGGGTCTGAAAGGAAAACATGCAAAGTTTTGTTAAGATCAGATTAGGGAATATTGAATTATGGGACGGTAAAGTTTGAAAAATTGTGCACGTTCCTATGGGAATGTCTCCCAAGTGACCCATTTTCGGTAAATTATTATAAAGGATATTATAATAGAAAGGAAGGCGGAGACAACAGAATCGTGATTATGGTCATTTGGTCAGAGATCTATTGTAAGAACTTTGATTGAAGAGCTTGTCATTTTTTGTTGAACCTCTGGGAGGAGCCGGTTTTGTTCATAGTTGCATGATGGTTTTGAGAACATGCATGGCCAATGACGTTGGCTATAAATTCCCGCTAGTTCAAAGTATTAACGTGTTATACTAGAACAAAACAGGAAATAATTATACCACGTTTGGCTTTGATCACTATTATGAGTATGTTATCTCTGTGTTCGGAATTTAGGAGGTGTAGAAATAGTGTCAACTGAATAAAACGACTAATTTGCAGCATCATATATTTTGTTTGCATTGGCCTCTTCAAAAACAAACAAATCAAATACGATAATGTGATCTAAGCATGTCACTTTTGTCAATGTCAAATAACTAGGGCACGACCCCTAAAAAAGTCTTATTCAACTTTTTATGGTTGCTTCAGTCGCCCCAAATAAATTGTTAGATCAATTCTTTAAGTGTGAAATTTGTCATGAGCTAAACCTTTTTAATGTTGTTTCACTGTGTTTCCAAAGTGAAATTTTATTGCTCATTTAAGGGCCCTTCGGAATTTGTGTGTTTCCCATTCAGAAAAAAATTACATGAATTTGTCATTGCGCGCCACTTCTTTGCAAGCTGATTGGCTGGAGTAGGAAATGCGGATCAGGAAAATTAATGGGAAGCTCAACAGTGTCATTTTTGGCTCTACGAATAACCCTTCAAGCTACTTTCGGTGAACCACCCGCTTTGGGGTAAGCTTACTGTCTCCCTGGAGACTGTGGATATGTTTATAGTCTTACTGTCTAGTTCAGACAATTGTTAGAATTTTAAGTGACACCTTGTGTGGGAAATCAACAGTTGATTTGAGCGAAATCCACAGTTGATTTGAGCATACAGAGGTGTGCGTACCATGTACGCACCGCAGGGCTGTTTCTGTGTACACGTACAGTTCAGTGCGGGTATTCCTCTCTCGTTATGTTACAAGTTCGACCTCTGACACAATATCGATCTTGCATACACCGCGTTGACGCCCTATCTGCGTTGTGTTTGGAGAACATAGTGAATAGTAATGTCTATTGTTGTAATTGTTAGGTGGATTACTTGTGTACTATGTACAGAAGTTGGTGCTGGGAATCCACCAAACATTGAAGTGTTCGTGTCCTTACTAGAAGTCCCCCTGCAGAGGTATAACCTTAACCTCCCTCCTGGGATCCGCCCAGTAGGAACATCGGTATGACAACATCTGTCAACCAACCCCCGTCACTACAGGGAGAAAAATGGCGAAGTTGGCAGGATACGAAGAAATCTTAGTTTTATTTCTTTTTCTGAGGTCTTTTTAACCAACCCCATCACTACACTAAGAAAGAACGCAAAGTTCTGTGCTGGATAAAATAAACTGCTAAAATTAAACTATGCATTGATCGAATCAAAGGCGCCGATATATTATCATTATTCCTGCACAATGAGCTCATAACATCTGAACATTCCTGAAACCATCTCAGCTTCCTGGGAAGTAGGCCTATACGTGTCCGATGCTAACCGTATCAGGCGCAAACGGCTGAACGTAAGACCCATATCTGCCCTTACAGGTACCCAAGTGGGTAGAGAGGTGGCGTGTATTGGAGTAAAATGATTTGCCCAAGATTACAACATGCTGCCGTCAGCCGGATTCAAACCCTCAACCCTATCATCAAAGCTACAAACCCTTACCACTAGGCCATATGCCCCAAAGCATATAATATGATAATAATGAAAAATAATATCGTCACTTAGTAGAAAAATCCTTCATTTTGATCATCGGGTTCTTTTATTGTTAAGAATTAATTTGCACTGCAGATGTGAATGTGGCCATCACTATTAATTTCAAAGCTACCCTGACTAACTAAAAGTAGACTTCTTGAATGTAAGGCGGTGGAGGGTGGTTAATGACAACAGGATGGACGCTTTATTGGGATGCTGATAGAAGCCGAATTGGAACTGCAACATGGATTTTATAGTCATTATAAATACTTTAACAATTAAAGCATTAAAAAATGTGTTATGTCTGGATGGTGAAAACGAAACAATCCAAATTTACTTCTTCAGTGTTTAACACCGTGCTCAATAAGTCCTCAGGAGCAAAGCGGACTCGTCGAAGACAAACTGCAGCAAACGCAAGAACTACTAACATAATGTGTACTTTTGCGTCCTTGGACTTAAACGACGTGAACAATGATAATAATTATTGAAGCGTTTGGGTAGATTCTGTCATTGGAAAACGGCAAAATAATCACTTTGTGAATTACCCTAATTATGTCCATTAAGTCGTGTCAGTCAAACTGATAAAGATAACCAGCCGTTTCAAATGAATATTTACCTCTGAGGCAATGCAAATGAGATTCCTCTTGAGACAAAACACGCGGCACAGTTGCTGTTCAGTTAAAGGCACAGACTCGTATACGGGGACTTCATTTAACTGTACCGTGGTTTGCGAGAACAGGGCTTTCAAACAAGGTAAGTTCAATATCCAATTATCTACATGAAGATGGTGTCAGTATTTAGTGACATGCTATGCATCACTAACTGAGTTCTGAATAATTGTTTGGTACTTAATACGGGCTAAAGTTAAGATTCTAAGAAATAAAATTCAGATGACGTCTTTCAACAGGTCATTCTGAAAACAATTGCCTACATTCTCCACAACAAAAGGTTTATTCCCTTTTAGTCACAATTTATCCGATAGTTGTGCACATCTTAACTTGGGGCTTGGTTATACAGTCCTCTTTTGCAACGTACTTTCAACTGTCTGCAGGGTTTTTTACCACTCTTTTGAGTTTTGAGTCCTTCGTGGTTCCATCAGCAAAGAATCTATTAATAGTCACGAAATAACGTTGTTGGAATACACATATTTGCGAATAGAAAATGTGTTAGGAAAGGATGCGTACTTGAAACATGTGACAAGAACAGTGCGTTCTGTGTACTACTTTCTTCTTCCCCTCATTAGCACGACACGATGGACAACATTATGAGACCACTCTTTCTCGTTGCCTACTTCAGTTCAGCTGTATGGGCCGCTAAGCTACCTAGCGTCTGGCCAAGGGGAACCTACGCCCTGCCCATGCCTATCGGTGGCTGCCCCAACACCTACTACAACTGGGACACCGGCCGGAGGTACCAGGACACCCAAGACACATTCCCCAATAACCAGTGGTCTAAGTCGCTTCACTTGTATGGCTCGAAATCTTTGACACACGTGGAGCAGCACTTCTGTGTGAAGAAAGACTACGATATGGGTAGTCGGAGCAACCCAGATTGGGAGCCAGGACAGTATTGCATCTTTAAGAAGGGAAAATTGTGTCCAGACCGTGAGTTTTTGGCATTACAAAGAGACATAAGCTATTTTATTTGCCTTTAATGTTAACTTATAAACCTTTCCCCAACATATCTGCGGAAATCATGTGCATAGTTCAGTTTTAAAGTATCGGTTTCCGCACACCCGGTGTCGTTATACCAGGTGGACAAATAACTTATCTAAGGCCTAACTATCCCAGAACTGTGGGGTTTGTCGTCCGCCGGTGGCTGACTACGAACTCCACAGTTTCTGGGGGTTAGGCCTAACTAAAAGAGGTTTTTTCCCTTTTCTAATGTCTTAGGAGGCAGCACATGGGGGGTGCATAGGCCTCGGGTGGGAGCCCATACCCACTCCCGCCCCATATGTTACGACACTGTGTAGAAATATCGCACACTGACCTTACTCCAACGTTCTGATGGTCCCAGAAAATATATATATATGTTGGCAATCAAAGTTAATGTAACTAGGCGTACAGCGATGTACATTCGAGATATTCTGTATTTTTTACATTCAAGTACCTTGATTGAAATTGCCACGTCCGCTTTTGACTGCTAACGACCTAACCTAAACCACATTTTCACTTTACTACTGTGACATTCACACCTAGACCTAATTTACCTAAAGAACGAAAGAACATGTCACCTTCTTTACGCGGAGGCATTTACCTATGTAACGTCCAGTGCCTCCTAAAGCCAGCATTCCTAACAATTAATGTACCCCAATATATTTGTGAAAGTATCTAAGTATATTGAGGTTTTTAAGTCATTAGGCCTACTACTGGCCAATCTAGTCGATTCTGATGCCCCGATGCAAGTTGAAGTCAAAATCTTGACTGTTCATTCGTCAGGTTTCAGTGAAGGATGGATCAAGTGGGACGACCAGAACATATTTAACCGTAACGACCACAGCGGTGAGTTGCCGGAAGGTGTCTACGACGATGACACTAAGATCTACTTCTGCTGCAGGGAAGACGGTGATGCGGGCACTCCACTGACCTTGCCGGTAGACAAACCATTCTTCCTGTTTCGGAAGAACGGTGATTGCCAGGCTGTGGACCGCATGACCATGCTGGTAGAGTGGTTCCGCTGGGATGGTGAGGACGATTTGATTGACTTGGACAAATATCGCGATGGTAGTGTGCCAGATCTGGAAAACAAAAGCGGTGACAACCACAAGCTGATGTACTGCTATTACTATTAGACAGAAGAAAAACACACGATTAATTTTAAGAAATCTCGGCATCTTAATTCTTGCAAGAATATTTTGAATGAAATCAATATTAAATTTATCGACTCTAATCCTTCGCTCTGTAAGATAACTCATAATTAAGGCAAATTAACTCACGTCAGCCTTTAAATTTGTGATCAATTTACACCACAACCTCAGATGATTTCACTCCACAGCCCTATCAATTTTATTATAGTGTCCAAACAAGCAATTGCAATCTGTCACCGTGGTCCCTAGTCCACTTCCTGTAGTGCCAGATTGAAGATATTTTATTTCAAATCAGAAATAATTAATCAGTCTCACATTTGTGAAGAAGACCTGAAGAAATAGTTTTCTTTGACTTCCAGATGACTTTGTGACCACCACACTGCCAGGGAACCACGTAGCAAACTATCAGCTAATGAATCTAAACACAGCATTATGAGTGACCTGTGGTTGCTTAGTTGAATGTTGTAATGATTGAATAAAATTTTATGATCATCGAAAGCTGATTTCGAATGTTTATCGACGATTCCTGTGTCTATTAAATGCTTATGTATTCAGTTTCAACCACCCTATGGAACTAACACTTAATTGGAGACTTTGAAATGCTTCGGCTGAGTTCGGGCGGCTTGTTCTCGTATGTTCACGAGCAGTTCAATGTGTTGTTCGCCGGGAACGTACAACCGATCGTCATTGGTATATAAGTGGCAAGCAACATACAACACAACACGGTGGCGTCCATGTACGTTCTTCGGTGGTTAATGTTTGGATAACCTGGCTGAATTCTTTTCTGTTTAAAAGGAACATTCATCTCTGCATAAATTATGGAAAATTAAAATTTTGCAAAACTTCCCACTGTCTCTGGCTTTGTGCCACCTTGCTATTTGTTGCGGCTGTTCAAAAATCAAAATCTCACAAATTTTTCTGTGTTTTCCTGTAAAACCAAGACCAGGCCAGGAGGTGGTGCGTGATCCTGTTCTGAGAACCGTGTTCTTGGGTTGTGCTCCCACCGTTCGAGCTCGAGAAAAAAAACCGTGTAAAGAACAGGGCTTGGTGGCGACAAACATGCTCTTCCTTTTTACCAATTTCTGAGCGTGCGCCCGTTGTTCTTGGCATGCATCTGTATTTCTGAGCACGAGCAATACCTTAAAAACACAAAGATCATACTAAAGCTATGTTGGAAAAGGAACGGTGTCTCTCCTGCCACAAGCGTCTCAAAGTCTCTCACTGTCTTCAACTATGAGTCCTGAGCTGGACCAAGAGAGGGCCCAGTTTTCCAAACGACGCACTTTTTTTGGTAGAAACTTCACTGGGTCTCAAACGGCTGTGAAATGCACGCGTTACAGTCGTATCGCTATCGACAAAACCAACATAGCTCTTTTCAAACAATGAGGGGGTGCTTCTGCTCAAGGCAGATATAGCAATGCAACATCGGTTTGAGGAGTAATGCTCGTATAATGATGATACTTCCCAAAGTATAGTCAGCTCGGCTGGTCGGTTATTTTGGTCAGGCCCATGTCACGGTTTACCACCTTTAGTGGTGACTCCCAGGTTCTTTCAGTCAAAATAGCTGACGAAATAATGAAATCAAGAATCTTAAATTCCTCCTTTTATATTAATACTATATTTACAACTTCCGATATTACTCTGTATTTACAAGTATTTACAAAATGAAATTAGATATCACTATCGTCAACAATGTTATTACCTCTTACCCAGATAGCTCTGAGTAAAATTTGCTAGGGTAATACAAGTTCTTGAAGCTTTATGGCTTGGAAAGTGGCACAGTTTCTTTTCCTTTAAACAAAGACTGACTTGAAAGTAATAATTAACTGAATAATAACCGAAAATGGCTCACTTGGGAGACATTCCCATAAGCACAAACTTTACTGTCCCATCATTAAATATTCCCTGATCTGATCTGAACCAAACTTTGTATATTCTCAATTTAGACCCTCATCTATCATCTCTCAAAATTTGGACGGTAAAATTCGGCTTCCTTCTGGTAGATGGGGCAGTAGGGAGACATTGAAATGTCTCCCTAATGACCGATTTCTCCCTAAGGTCGAAGAATTGACCAATTGACGAAAAAATGTTTCCCTAATGACCCATTTGTAAGAATAAAGTAAACCCTTGTCATCTTCAGTGCTTTACAAGAAGATGGTACGTTACTTTGTACGCTCAAAAGTTGAACTCAGGTGGTCTACCTTCTCGCTTCCAGCGGGTAGTGGGTACCGTAGCTTTTTGGATTATGTCTGCCTCAATAACTTTCAAACCTCAGTATGATTGGTGTGAGAACGGCTATGGGTATGTTCATGGGTATGTTCAACAAAAGTCTGTATAATTCTTTGATGAGGTGTGATATCCCGCCTGAGTGTTGTAAAATGTGAAGAAACCGGTCGCTGATTTAGGACCGATATGGGCTCTGATTTAGCTAAATCTTAGCCCGATCGCACCGTGACTGATTTCTCACGTTCTGGTTGCGACCACCACCTGCTGTTCCCGGGGATCTCAGACAACGTTGATACCAGTATCTCAGCACCTACCACACACACCCACACTCACCTTACATGCCTACTGAGGACATTCCTTTCTTTCGTGCAGTTAAGAAAACTCAGTAAAAATACTCATATTTCTTGAACTAGGAACACGATTTTCAGCTATTTTTTGTAGGTTTCTTCGACTATTCCTATGCCTTTTACGACGGATGACCCCTACCCCAAAATGCCTCTAAACCTCTTTTTCAGAGTAGAGGAAACGTCCCGTGGATGTGTGTAAGTGCGCAGAACGTCTTTCTTTCCTGCATCGTGTGGACGTCTTTTGTTCACAAGTCCACACTAGGTATGTAAGGTTAGCGCACAATTCCGCTTTCGAATGTGAATGTTCCTCAGTGACGTTCAGTATCGCTCTGACTCTTTTTGTTCGCACACTCTCAACCACGGTATCTACCATTTTAATTTACAAATCAGCACAAACAAACAGATGTACTAACGCAGCAAACAATAACAGAAACGTGTTGAACAAAAAACCTTGGCCCTTAAGTTACACAACTACCTTAGCAACCGACAGAGCGTCTCGCGATCACCGTGAAACGCCCGGCAATGAAAATTACGGATGGTGTGATCGCAGAGCGGGAAAAGTAAAACGTATTTCATTGGTCTCCGACGGCTATCGGGGGGAACCAAACCATTTTTTTCATATGGGAAATCTTTTTCTTATTCTACAAATGATGGGATGTACAAAATTGCTGTGTAACAGCCCAATGAGCGAAGAAGTCGCGCTTGCACACATAGCGAGTAAAGGCCGGCCGATAACTTAGGCGAAAGCAAGCGAGTTCGTTCAAAACACCTATAGCGAAATTCGCAGCGAATTTCATCTGACGCCCCAAATCACAATCATTTTTGCTTTCGTGTATGAACTGACCTTTAAATGTAGGGATAGTAATCAAACACTCTGTTCATTATAGTGACTACTTCAGAGTCTCCGTTTGATTGAATAAGCAATACATTATACTAATATTCAATAGCTTTACGATTTTCGTTAGCTTCTAAAACGAACATCTAGCAGACTGTCTCCAGAGTAAGCATGTCCATTTAGATTGTGTTTTGATGGCATGGGTCCAGATCGCAAACGGTGATCCGTCGTTGGTTCACGGAAACCACAACTCGCCTATGGGTGCAAACCAACGTTAAGGCCGGTTCATGCAGGCAAATGTTAGAGCAAAGCCGATTTGACGTCATGAGAGATTTGCAGCGAAGTTTCGCTCGAGATGAAAGTAGGGCGTAGTGAAGGTGTCTTTGGGGTGTGCCAGAGTCATTTTGCCGACTTGTAACTTGTTCGCCATCAAATGTCTTGCAAACTTTACGGAGTGAGAAAAATGGAAATCTTTGGTACCTTTCAATGTATATTCTTTATGTACCAAAAGGCCCCATCCCTGATCGAGACTCAGATGGGTGCAGAAACACCTCTGCGTGGATCTTCGCACGCATGTGTATCAACTCCGAGCGGAACAAAAGAGGGCGTTTTTGTATTCACAAACATTGATCTCCACTGTAGACTGGATAGGACATCGCATCCAAAACGAGTCCCGCGTATGCGTGTTTTCAAGAGGGTAAATAACAAGCGTTGCGAATTTCGTTGCATGTACTTTCAAATGGAGTTTTTCAAAAACTGGTTGAGGTTTTTGTGCTCCAATCGTCAGATTTCGAAGAAAAACTGAATTCTGCACTTGGAATGGATAAATTTGGAAAGATTAATGGTTGAGGTGTACGCAGCACTGAATTACCGGAGATCAACGTCAAGTTTGGAAGAAGGAACAGCAGGAAATGTGAGTCACACTTTTTTAGTTTCAGAAAGTTTCTCAAGTTGTACTTTATAATGCTTAACTTTAAACCTGTATCAATGGGCCAATTAAGAAATTTATGACAGTCTATCTAGCCTATCTCGAAGTTGGGAGCGTCTGAAATGCTACTTATTGGCAAAAGTGGTTTCAAAAACTGAACGACTAATTTGTCGTTTATTTTCCCCAGATTTCACCGGAAAAATCTCCAAGACAGCCATGATTTGTGTTTGTCGGATCTAAAGACGCACGAAACCCAATTTCTGTAACAGACGATGTGATATGAGTGACAGAATTCTGCTGACGTTTCTGTTGAATGAAGTTACAAACAGGGGAATTCAAAGTCAACACAATGAAAGAAACCTTGTCTACATAACAAAATTATTCGTTCTCAGTTAAAACTGACTTTTTTATGCTGAAAAGTAGTTATTAAATGTAAATCTTCAAGTCAGGTTGTGAACTCAACTTTTTAAGCTAAATTAATAAGTGTCTGTTTTAAAAACGGCAGTAAGTTTGGTCGTTCATTTAAAGCTGTGCTCACTTTGTGCTGACAGAAAAGATTCTCACACTTCCATATGCCGCATGTCGGTTTTCAGTAAAATTTACTCAATGAATTTTATTTAGTACAATTTTCCTGAAAGTGTGTAAAATGTTGGCTCATTGAAACCAGACGGAAAAACACGTAGACGATTTGGACATCATATTTACTGACAAAACCTATTTCATGTCCTGGTGAAATTCTCAAAGTTTTACACACTGAATAAATCACGATTGAACCGACCTCAAATGAAAATATTGCTAAAGCGAGACCGTAGACAATATGTGTAAAAAATGAATTAAAACAAATACACACAAAAATAAGTTAACATTATTGCTTACGAGTGGATTAAATGATAAGAAAATGGTCAATTATTTCCGGAAATGATATTCTGGCATTTTCTGTGTATTTTTGGCTTTTTTTCGGGAGGGAGGCTGAGGGCTTAGCCATCATCCCATGAGAAAAAGGTATGTTGACCAGAAATGCAAAGCACACAGCATCACATTACCCTTCTGAAGCGCCGCCATGTTCGGCCGCGCATTTAGTGATAAATAATAATGCGCGATGTCCTATCCAGTTTATAATTATAATGGAGATCAATGCTCACAACTCAGGCGCACCATAAGGCACGCAAGTAAATACGCCTCTCACGCAGAGCACGCTGAGTACGCGCAACTAATTTATTCCGGCATGTATGGTCCTTGCGGACACGCAGAAAGCGTGCAAGAACCCACTTGTAACCACATGTCTTTCTTTCGCCGATTGGGTGTGCACTTCAACTCGGGGCAGATAGGCCACTCTCATTTTGCCCAAAACTTATGTGGGCAGCCAAAGTTTAGAAAAATGTCGCCTTCTGATTGGTTTTAGATTTTACCTCAAATTTGTTCAAAATGAAAACTTGTTCAATAAATTTTAAAAAGTGTTAATATTTTCATTTAGTATTCATTAGCACGCGTATTGTAAATCTGGTGGTGGGATTTTTAATCCTTTGTGACCAACGACCAACCATGGTTTTAGCATCCAACTGAAAAAAAATACGACTGCAACGCCAAAATAGTAGACCCTATTGTGAACAGCAAAACTAGCAGCTGACACGTTGATGAACAAAGCAGTGAGAATTCTGCCCACGTAAATATGAATACACCTTATGTGCAAAATTAATGGAGAGGGGGTACGCGACGTGATTTATGATAGATGCTAAATATGTTCAAGCCTTCAAGTCATAACCATGCAGAGTTATCGCGTAATGCCCCAGACTTCCACATGGCGGCTTTGCAACGTAGCTTATAACCTCTCTCGGGATGTCAGACCAGTGGCGAATCTTGGGTAAACTTTCCGTGGTGGGGGGGGGGTCGGAGGTGCACACATTTCTTAAAGGGGGATTTTGTAGTTGAAGAAACTTTGTGGATATTGGACAGTGGACACAGCTGAGGTGTACAGTTGGGATCGAGCTCACATCGGAATGAAAAAGTGTTAAAAGATGTTGCTCAAAAATATCAATGAATCGAAATCACTCAGGGATAATATGGTTCGACTCGACCTGACTACAAACCATGATTTAATAACTCCATTCTTGAGTCGAAAATCTACTGACTCGTCTCAACACTGACCTAAAGTATGGAACCCCAAAATGTACCAATTTAAGATAAATACTGGATAAATGTTGTCTGATGATGTCCTCAATCTACAATGTGAAATTCTCAATCCATTATGTGATGTTGTCAATTAATTCTGTTATCGCATAAACGATAAAAGTCATTACTCGCTGAAAACACGCGAGGGCGCCCTTTGGCTTTTATTGTTTTGCTGTCATGTAGGCGGGACCGTGAATGATCACGTGACTGGGCTGTAATGTTTGGGTTCGCGAGTTTCTTGGATACGAAGTGTCCTTATGCAAATTGGTTAAACTTTAGGCAGAAATTGCAGTTTTCAGCGTCCCTTTCGTGAATGGGAAAGGCGGCAAGCTTCATTTTTGGACAGTTGGAGCTAGCAGTTGCACCCAAAAAAATTTCCACCACCTCCCCGCCACCACCATTATTAAGTCTTTTGGTTTGGGGCAATGAAATGGTATGGTAGAGCGACTCGCAGCAGCAACTTTAAAGTTAAGCCGTTTGATTGTTTATTGTTGAAGTTAACCATTGTTGGAATTCACAACAATTTTCTCTTTACTGTTAGAGTTTTGCCTATCGCAAATTCAGCGGTGGCCAAGCAACTATTCCTACCGCAAGTTTAACGGTGGATAGGCTAACCCTACCGCAAGTACAGTGGTGGGCCCATACAAAAAAAAAACCAATAAATGTCAATTTCTCAGTTAAGGCAAACTCCCACAGTGGTTCCCGCTACCCTTTATGTTCGTTGTCTTTGGGGCCTGCAGACTCGTCTCCGTGTTGGGTTGAAGTTCGTACAAGTACTGTACATACGTACGTTGAGCATTCCACCAAATGGTTGGATTTCTGCGTACGAGCTCTTTAATATTTTGTAATCCCACAGGTTTTTTACAAAAAGACATGCCATAATCGGGAGGGATCATAGAAATATTTCTATAGACCCTTAATTTGGGACTGGTACTTTCCAATTCGAGCATTCAGAGCTGAGCGCATAGTTTTACTACAATTTGGGGTATCTTTGGGGAAAGACGAATCAAACAAATTTTTTGTGGCTAACCCCCATAACGTTGAAACGAAAAGTGATCGTCTGGCCATAATCTTGAATTTCAAGTGAAAAAACGGAGGCCAACCTCTTCTTGAGAGTCATCAGGTGGTGCTATTTTGGTCCGATTTTGCACCGTTTTCTATGGGCGCGTATTTGGTGTAGTGCAACCTGTTGCGTTGACTTTCGGGAATTTTTATGAAAATCTTTTCAAGAAGGTCAATTTTCCAGGCACTTTTTCGGTCATGACTATTGCAGAACAACTGTTGGTGTCACGTTAACCGCCAACAGTGGCCAAGTATCACGTCTGGGATGGAAACACACTGGATGGCCAGCAACTTGCCGGCGCCTTGTACAGTATTCGAGAAATGTGCAAAAACGTTCGAACGTCACACAAGAAATGGAATAGCCCGTGGGCACACTCATAATAAAGATCCTCATTAACGGAAAAACCAAGTAGATTAAGGTCGTTCGGGTGAACAGGAAGTAAACGGAAGGCAGATTTAACATCAGACTTGGCCATTAGGGCCCCCTTACCCAGCTTTGAAACCAGTGCAACTGCATTATCGAAACTAGTGTACGAAACTGCAGTATTGATAGGGTAAATGTGATCATTGACAGGTTGGGCAGGAGATGGTAGGTTGTGAATTACACGAAACTCACTGGGTACTTGCTTGGGCAAAAGGCCAATAGGTGAGCAAAGGAGGACTAGAAAATGGGCCCACAATCCGGCCCAACTACAATTCCTTATCAATTTTTTTTGCTGCAAAATAGCTGGATGTTCCCGCGCCGAGACCAAATTTCGGGTAGTTGAACCAACTCTTTAGACCTGCATACCCAAGTCGAAAACCAAAAGAAAACCCGTTCACTAGGAAATTGGCATCTTGTTTGTTAAGATACGAACTGAGAAAGGGCCGCATTTTATTTATCTTCACCGGTGTTGGCAGTTGATTGTGGGGGACCTTACTTTCGGGCTGCACTGCGGTTGGAGGAACTGCAATCATCGGCTGAATGGGCCGCGGACATGAAATTTGCACACTTCTGTGTAAAGCAACTACCATTCTGATGCAACGACCGCGGTTGAAGTCAAAACAGATTTCGGCATTCTGATCTCGCTGGAACATCGCATCGCCGGGAATGAAGTTTCCCGAGCCGACAAATGCGCGTACTTGGCTGTCCCTTCCGGTGGCGTTGAAGGGGCGAAAAGTAGGTGCCTTTGTCGGAGCCCCCCAACAGCGTAAGCCACAATTCAGCGTCAATTGAAGCCCATGAACGAGTCGGTGCACGCGTTTGCTTTAGGCGAAACTGAACATCATAATCCCGGCAACCGAAACCTGCATGACGATATGCCGCTGAACGAGTGATGTCAGCGTATTTAAGCAATTGCCCCGCCTTAGTTGGACGCAGCCATAATGGAGGAGAAAATCAGAAAAGCCGAGGTCCACTGCTCGACTGATATTATGCGCTGTGGTTGGTTATGGGGGCGGATTTGCGATGTTGGGGATTCGGTCGATCCTAGCATAAATACACGGTCACTGCAGGCTGTGGAAACACTTCGATAAGGACGCAAGAGCAAACCGAAATTCACAATTCCCCATTCCAAATTTGTCTTGTCATTGCTATGGGGGACCTCCGAAGCCAGATCGTCGCAAATACTGGTGAGGGACGAACTGCAAGCGTCAGACGTGGTAACGAGGATACGGCCAGAACTGAGTCGGCGGGTTCGGCGACAAAGAAACATTCAGGGCAGACGACATAGAATTGACCAGTGGTGATGTTGAACCTATGGCAAAGGGTAGGGAATTCCATATCTGCCGTCGTGCGTCGCCCGTCGTGCGTCGCCCGTCGTTTTTTTGTCACGATTGCGCAGTGGTATTTTTAACTTTGACCCTTGATCGTTTCACATGTACATGTCCTTGTTCGATCGATCCACCATGCCTGACTCTCATTTTAGCAATAGAACTAAAAGATGTACATGTATTCGTTTTTGCAGTTGCGCCAAACTCCAATTGAAAGAAGAAATAATATCCTGATGTCGGTTAAGTAACGTTTATATGAAATAATACCATTTTGGTTACATAAATAAATTAACAAAATAGACTTTTGTTAGGGTAGATTGTTTTTCTCGATAATTGAGTTACTCTAGACGTAACTTTACTCGTTAACAGCCTAACTTTAGGTCTATAGCCTATGTAATATTTCTGTCTGTCCCTGCACGATATCCCACAGAACGGAATGTAAATAAAAGATTATTTACAATGTTTGATTCCCAATAGTTTTCACAAGAGACGAACTGATTCAACATTATTTTGAGGGCGGGTATACCTATGATGAAATCTGTTGTATACTCCAAATTAGACATGACTTTATTTGCAGGTTGGCTCACAGAAGTCTTTTAAACAGTAACGTTACTTGTTAGCCCCATAAATAATGCTGATGTGCTGCACAACCTGTTCTCATTGGTCTATCCACCATGGCATACACACCCACAAAAACCAACACGTCATATTTTCTGAACCCCCAACAATGCATTTAATAAACAGTTTGTTATCCACAGCACGTCTAGTGTTTCTGGATTTCAAGGTGAAATTGAGAGGACAAGATGGAATATCTGTATCGGTTGGCAGATTTCTTCCTGGAATTTGATGAAAACAAGTCGGCACATTTTTACACTATGCAAATTAGAATAATACTGTGGATAAGTTGGCAGGAACATTTTTGCTGAAAATGCTTTTCCCCCAAAAAAATTTGGTTGAATTCTCAGAGTGTACTGTGCAAGCAAGGGCTGGGGGAAGGAAATGAAAGAAAACAGTAAAGGCGCCCTCTGTAAACACCATGAAGCAAAGAGCGACAGCACACGACACGTTGCGTCGTGCGTCGTGCCGTGCGTCGCGTCGTACTTCAGGCAACATAATAGACGACGCGATGCACGACACGACGCACGACAGTGCCATACGACAGGCGACGGAAGACGCGACGTTTAGGCAGAAAAAAATGCAGCAAGGAAAGGACCTAAGACAGCACGACGTGACGGGCGACGGCACGACACGATGCGACACCTCGTGTGTGTACAAACGTAATGGCAAGAAGGCGACGGTGCGACTCAACAGCACGACGCAAGAGAGCCGCAGTGCCGTCGTATCGTGTAGTTGCGTCGCCTGGAAGGAGGCTAAATAGAGAGAGAAATGTGTGTCCTAAATAGTACACCATAGGCATTAACTACGCAAAGTATGATGCCTGGACTACACAATTAAAGGATTAAGAACATCGCATAATGGTTTGAACACGTGGCATAATGGAATGAGAATTTTACCTAACAGACTGACAACAACACATCGTGGATTGACAACATCCCACAACGGTTGGACAACATCCATAATGGTTTGACATCACATTATAGAATGACAATAGGCCTATAACGTTTAATACGGTTTGACAACGTCACAGAGCTTATTGAGAACTTCACACAGTAGATTGACAACATCACGTAATGGTTGGACATCAAATAATGATTTGAACGCATCCCATAATGGACTGACAACATCACATAAGGGTTTAACAACATCACATAATGGATTGAGAACTTCAAATGACAGATTGGTACATTTGGCGTTCCTACAGGCAGAGTTGACTTAATAGTTATCCATATGGTCGCCGTAGCCTTGCTTTCACAAAATTAAATTTGCATTTAAGTACCAGTACACAAAATAATCCGCAAGGGGAACGGACATAGGAAAATCCAACATTAAACTGAATTAAATTATATTCAATGAAACCGAAATCGTACTTCAAGATTCAAAGAAATTTTATTTCTCATGGGTCTTAGATCTTTAAACACATTTATAAGGTAGATGTCCCATATAAGAAAAAAATAAAAGACGAACAAAAGGAAGTACTAGGTCCAGACCATAAACAAGGTTGGGGAGGCGATCTTTACGTACTGTGCTACTGACTGGCACCGAGTGAGGAGTTGGTGAAATTGTATATTTTTTACAGCGTTAGTCAAAACAGCCGACACGCTGTACACATTTTGATGTTGGTCTTTTCATGATGGGAGCTGCAAAATGTTCGGTGTTTTGTCGTATTCGAAGAAGCTGGAGTTGTCGGGGTAGTGTTATAGACGGACGCTTTAAAAGCAGAATCGGATTTTAAAATCATTATTAATACACCATAAATGCACGACCAGGAGGGTGGAAATAGTTGATTGAACAGTGAGTAATGTGTCACAAAATATTTTTTCAGAGAGACCGAAATAGTTTGCGTAGCGAGAATGGGACAATCCAACTTTAATACATTAGTGTTTAACACCGTGCTCATTAAATCTAAGGAAGCAAAGCAGCCTCGAAGACAAAGTGCAACAAACGCAAGAACTACTATACATCACGATGTTCACCTTTCCGTCCTTGGACTCAAACAACGTGAATAATGATAATTACTTGAAGCCTTTGGTTAGAATCTGTCAATAGAAAACGGCAAAATGATTTCTTTGTCAATTACCCTATATTTTGTCGATTATGTCGTGTCAATCAAACTGATAAAGATAACCAGCCCTTTCAAATGAATATTTACCTCTGAGGCAATGCAAATGGGATTCCTCAAAACACGCCGCATAGGTGATGCTCACTTAAAGACACAGGCTCGTATACGCAGACTTCATTTAACTGTACTGTTCTTTGCGAGCAACAGGGCTTTAAACAAGGTAAGTTCCATATCCAATTATGTACATGAAGATGTCAGTATTTTTAGTGATAGGCAACGCATTACTACATGTAACTGACTCTTGAATAATTGTTTAGTACTTAATACGCACTTAAAGATTCGAAGAAATGAAATTCAGGAACAATGCCGGTCAACTTGTCATTCTGAAATGATTGTCTACATTCCCTACGACAGCAGGTTTATTCCTTTTTCCTCATAATTTATCCGAGAGTTATGTACGTCTTTTTTGCAACGTATTTTCAACTGTCTGTTGGGTTTTTACCACTCTTTGAGTATTGAGTGCTTCGTGTTTCCATCAGCAAAGAATTAATAGTCACGAAATAACGTTGTTCGAATACATGTATTTGCAGATAGAAAACGTGTTAAAAAAGGATGCATGCGTGAGACGTGAAAAACAATGCATTCCTCTTCCCCTCATTAGCACGATGGACAACATTATGAGACCACTCCTTCTCGTTGCCTTCTTCAGTTCAGCTGTATGGGCCTCTAAGCTACCTAGCGTCTGGCCAAGGGGAACCTACGCCCTGCCCATGCCTATCGGTGGCTGCCCCAATACTTACTACTACTGGAAGACCGGCCGGAGGTACCAGGACACCACAGACGTCTTCCCCAACAACAAGTGGTCTAACCCGTTACACTTATATGGCTCGAAGTCTTGGACACACGTAGAGCAGAACTTTTGTGTCAAGACAGACTACAATATGGGTGGTGGGAGCAACCCAGATTGGGAGCCAGGACAGTACTGCATCTTTAAAAAGGGAAAGTTCTGTCCAGACCGTGAGTTTTTAGCATTACTTAGAGACATTTACATGTTCCTGATGTTTAAGCTATTTCAAGTACCTTTAACGTTAAAAAACGCTCCCCAACGTATCTGCAGAAATTCTGTTTTAGCATAGTTTGCCTAGTGTTGTTTTAATTGATTCATCTAAGGCCTAACTTAGAGAAGGTTCAGAAAGGTTTCGTAGAAGCAGTGGAAGGGGCACTCGATTTGTTCAGTCGCATAGCATTTTTCCTCCGTTAACTTCCAAGGGGGAGCACACGAAGGGGGTACATAGGCCACGAAGCCCCCCCCCTACGCCACTATGTGGAAATATCGCACACTGACCTTAATCCAACGTTGTGATGGTCCAAGAAAGCAGGAGAAATAACTGTAATGAAAAAAAATACACTTTACGTCATGCGCATTGGAAACCAAAGTTATTGTAACGAGGCGAATATATACGTTATGTATACAAGAGATGTGCTGTATTTTTGACATTCCACTACTTGCACTGCCTTGAAAGACTGAAATTGCCACATTCAGTTTTGGCTGCTTATCAGTTTGCTATTTTCACGTGACAGTGAGTAAGAAACGGTCAGTAGTGGTTGTGGCAATTCTGAGGTGTCTTCTCAAAAACTGGTAATTGTCCTTTCCCCTTTTCTCTCCCGCTTATTTTTCCTTCTTTTTCTCGGGGTAGGCCTACAAACTCTGCCCCTAAACTTGTCATCCCTACAATATGTATACTAAGAATGATAAAAAGAGTTATTATTTTTTCTATCCTAGCATAATTATAGCTGTACTTGTGTTTACCGCTAATGGGTCATTAGGGAGACATTCCCAAAAGAACTTTCCAACTTTACTGTCCCATAATTCAATATTCCCTAATCTGATCTGAACCAAACTTTGTATGTTTTCAATTTAGACCCTAATCTTTCATCTCTCAAAATTTGGACGGTAAAATTCGGCCTCCTTCTGGTAGTTTGAAAATAGGGAGACACTGAAATGTCTCCCTAATGCTGAAACATGTACCACAAAATGTCTCCCAAATGACCTATTTGTAAATATAGATATTCACACACTATGCAGACATCACACCTTTCATCATAAATATTTCAGGGAGACATTTTTGAAAGCACGTGTGCACAGTTATGACTACACCTAGACTAGAGCTCCCAAATGACATGAACCACATAGTTCATTTTACTACATTCAGGCCGTGACTTCATTTACCAAGAGAACGAAAGAACACGTCACCTTCTTGGCGCGGAGGCATTTACCTACGTAACGTCCAGTGCCCTCCCAGAGCTAGCATTCCTAATAATCAATTTATCCCAATACATTTGTTACAGTTTGTCCAAGTATGTTGAAGTATTAATTAACGAGTGAGATCAAGGATTATTGATGACTCAGTACTACTGGCCAGCGCAGTGTTTTCCTCTGCCCCGATGAAGTTGAAGTCAAGGTCTTGACTGTTCATTTTTCAGGTTTCAGGGAAGGATGGATCAAGTGGGACGACCAGAACATATTTAACCGTAACGACCAGAGTGGTGAGTTGCCGGAAGGTGTCTATGACGATGACACTAAGATCTACTTCTGCTGCAGGGAAGACGGTGATGCGGGCACTCCACTGACCTTGCCGGTAGACAAACCATTCTTCCTGTTTCGGAAGAACGGCAATTGCCAGGCTGTGGACCGCATGACCGTGCTGGTAGAGTGGTTCCGCTGGGATGGTCAGGACGACTTGATTGACTTGAACAAATATCGCGATGGTAGTGTGCCAGATCTGGAAAACAAAAGCGGTGACAACCACAAGCTGATGTACTGCTATTACTCTTAGAACAAAGAGAAACCTACCATTAAATTTGAGAAATCTCGGCATCTTAATTCTCGCAAGATTATTTTGAATGAAATCAATATTAAATTTATCGACTCTAATCCTTTTCTCTGTGAGTTAACGCATGATTAATTTAAAACCACATCGCGCCGGGGGCATTTATGAATGTTAATGATGCTGGGACGGTATAATTTTAATTTTTTCTGTTTTCAAAATTCTTCAAAAATTCATATCTTCATTTACTGGACACTTACACCCACAAGAAGAACTGTCTGGTCCACTCTAATCTGACAGACAACATCTATTGACGCCGGAGTATTTCAGCCAGGCCTGCGCGGTGTTACGTAATTTTTTTTTGTTCACGAAACTGGCACAGTGCGCTGCTACCTCTTTCAAAAGGGGCGAGATTAGCGTGCAGCGGTACTGTGTGGCTCATCGCTACGTTAGTGGAGCGCTCGTGCTGAATGTCTCAAACCGTACTGTTTCAAAACAAGGCTGGATTATCTCCACTATTGAGAGTGAAAAAATGTCGTTAATTCTTTTGTTAAAAGGCCCAGTTTACTTTGTCCGATTTCGGAGACCCCGGCTACGTGTGTAATGAATCCGTGCCCAGAACCGGAATCCCCGGTGGCAAGTGGTTTTAAGGCAAATTAACCTACTTCAGTCTTTAAATTTGCGATTGATTTATACCCACAATCTCAGATGATTTACTACTCCTCAGCCCTATCCAGTGGCGTATCCAGCTGGGAGGGCAACTTGTCCTCCCTGACAGAGTTTTTTTTCCCAAAGAATACTTCATAGGTGAGTAGAAAGATAGAAATCGGATTTAATCGGAATTTCGGAATATTTATCTAAAATCAGTACCAAAACCCTAAGAAAACAACACCAGCAAATAAAGGCAAGGATGTCGGGACTGTGAGTAAGGCTTTTGATTTTTTCTCCCTAACATCATGTTGATTGAGACCAAAGCCGCATTCACTTTTGAACCCCCCCACCAAAAGTTGGATATGCCGCTGGCGCATAACCCCATTAATTTAGTGTCCAAATAAGGTATTGCAATCTGTCACCGCAGTCCCTAATCCACTTCCTGTAGTGCCAGACTTAAGACATTTTGTTTCAAACCATAAATAACTAATCAGTCCCACATTTGTGAAAAAGACCTGAAGAATAGTTTTTTTTACTTCCAGATGACTTTGTGACCACCACACTGCCAAGGAATCACGTAGCAAACTATCGGCTAATGAATCTTAACACAGCATTATGAGTGACCTGTGGTTGCTTAGTTGAATGTAGTAATGATACAATAAAATGTTATCATTGAAAGGTCACTACGGTCGTTGCCTTGGGGGCCTGCAGACTCGTCTCCATGTTGGGTGCCGTACGTATGTCTACGAACCTTGAGCAGTCTAGTCTGTGCATTCCATTGTGCATTCCACCAAATCGTTGGATTTCTGCGCGTGAGCTCATTAATATTTTGTGATTCCACGGGGTTTTTACAAAAACACATGCCAAATTCAGGAGGGATCACAGGAATATTTCTATAGGTCCCAAATTTGAGACTGGTAGTTTCTAGTTGGGGTATTTCTTTCACACACACACACACACACAAAATTTTGCGCCGCGTGATTAGTTCAATCTTTATACCAGGCAAAATATGGGACGAAGGGGTACCCCCTTACCTGTCCAATCCCTATACACACTCTAGACTACTGTTACCAAACACACCCCCCCCCTAGAAGTCTGTGAAGAATTCCTGAGATTCCGATCAAACAATGACCAACACAAAGGCGGGGGGGTTCTCTACGTCCCTTATCTTGCTTCAAATGTCAATCTTACTACTTAATTACTCACAAATACTTGCATGGTAACGGCGCTGTCCCTTTTGTCCACGCTGTTAAGGAGCTTGTAATATTTAATTATGCTTACCCACATCATGCTGAATTTTTTTAGAGGTCCTTTTTGAAATATCGTTTCAATGTTGTTCTCCGACTACATCCTTTTAAAAAAGTGTATTTTCCTGAGATCGACTGTTGAATTTATAATGTGCCCATCGATATTACAGTACTTTGTTAAGTAACATTAAAAGTTCATATACGTTCCTGTTTTCCTTTATTCAAAAATGGTTGAAAATCTAAAATGTATCATTTTGACGCGCTAATTATAAGATTTAATAACTGTCATACACAGTCAGCTGGATCAATGCGTCAAATATTACTAGGACGTTTGAAAGCAGGTTTTAAAAGTGGCTACTCTGCAATTTGTTTAGTGGTTAAAATTTGGCGATAAGATTTGTGTTGTAAAAACATGAGGAAGGAGAAGACGAATGATGAAGAAGCGGCATCCACGTTGTCAAGCAATCAACGACCTAAGCTTCACCAATTGAAATAACATCATCAATCAGGTTGGGTCTTTAAAGGGAGATCAGACGTTTTGGTCATAAGGTGAGAGGTACACTCAAAGCCACGCAGGAATTTTTTTCTTAGTCAAGTTCATAAGTTAGCATGCATTCTAAATGTGAACAGAACAATGACACTTTTAAGTTTCGTGATACTATTTACATTCTTGCATGTAAGTTAGTAAGTGTTAGTAAGCACATCGCTTACTGAAGAGCAGCCATTGTGGAGATGTTACGACTTGATTTATAAAACTCTGCCTTCAAACTCCCCAGTAGTAATGCAATGAACATTTATTTACACTTATAAATAAACTTTCAATAAAATAATTGTTTGGATGGTTCCAGCCTACTCACCTTCCTCAATCTCTAGAAGGGAAACTGGATACTCGAGTGGCCACCCAAAAACCCCTTAAACATGTCAGTAGCTTGCTCGAGATTCAGCTTACCCTAAGTCGGTATTTGGCGGATTAATTAGGGGAGAGGTAGCGATATATATTCGATTGTGCATACGATAAATAGATTTTGTGAAGGTTGAATTCTGCAGGAACATATTTAGAAAACGCGGATACAACCAATAAGATTTAGCCCTCCTTCCTTAAGAAGGCGAGACGCATGCCTGTGACCCCTAGCAAGCATACTAAAACTAAGAAAGGGATCCCGCTTGTATTTGTCCTGCTATACTACATGCAAGTAAGGCATTTATCGTGGAAACAGACCCTGAGGGAAATCAAAGAAAACAAAGAAATCAGCGGAAATGAATATCTTGGTGCAATTTTCCCAACCAAACCTATCATTTAGTAAAAATGGCACAGGAATGTAAAAGATGGCCTGGTACGGTCGGAGATTTATCGATCTCCACCATCCAACCCAAAAGAACAGATCTGGAAGTAGAGAACATTCAAATCTTGTTAGAATTCCTGGACGAAACAAATTAAGAAGTTTCCGGTAGGTATGGAAATACACACACTCAAAAACAAAACTGAAACCCACACACTCCGATCATAACTAATACAACAATAAACACAATAAAAATTCTTCAGCAGTAAAGAAATAAAGAGGAACTAAAAATGGTAAAAATGGGGACTGATAAGTGCGGAAAAAATAACAGAAAATATGCACTGTTTACCCCGACACAGGGCATTTCCCAAGAATTTTGTGACCTGTCCGTAGTATACCGGTCGGAGTACACCATCCACTACTAAGTAGAATTAGCGTCAAAAAATTGGAACATGTTTTTGTTAAATTGATTGCATTTTAGTTTCAAATTTAATGTGTTTTAAGTGAATGTCATTTTTAAAAAGCTCGTATTTTAGAAGTTTAGTAGAAATTTTTCAAAACCCGAACAAAATATTAAGGATCTAATTTCTTTTTTAGATTCCAAATCAAATGAATTTTCAATGAGGAGTGAATGAATTTTTAAACGTAACGTAATCTCTAGGATTGAATGAATTTTTTAAGTTCGAATTTTTTTAAAAATAGAAGAAAAACTTTACAATTTGAACATTTTTGTCGAAATTTAAACTTTTTTTACAGCGTAATAGCTCATGTATTTACGAAAATCTCACTTTATCCGAATTAAGAAACTATCTGAATTGAGAAATCATCTGATCTGAGAAAGCATCTGAATTGAGAACGCATCCGAATTGAGAACGAATCCAAAGCTGCATGTAAAAAATATTCGATCTTTTAATTCGGTATTCTGCGAAAGCCTCATAGTGCTTCAAATAATTTTTGAAAAGTGAAGCATATTTTTCCAAGATTGTTTTAACAAAGTTTTCACAAGTTGCTTTTTTTATTCGTGGTTGCTAATAAATTTGGATTTATGTCAATTTGGATGCTCTCCCATTTAGGATTGCATGAGATTATTTTGTTGTAAAATACGTACACCGAATAGCTGCCTACGCTGAAAAAGTATTCCCATTTCCAAAATACGTTCAGTCTATTCTGTACAAAATATTTTGTTTTGATCTGAAAAAACTTTGGGTTTTAAAACTTCATTCCAATCCAGAAAAAAAATGTATTAGATCCTTAAAATGTTGTTCTGCTTTTGAAAAATCTACTCTAAATTTCTAAAATACGAAGTTTGAAAATGGCATTTGCTTTAAAACACGTTCAATTTAAAAAATGATTTCTATTTATCAAAAACATGTTCCAGTCTTTTCCATCCTAGTTCTGCTTCGTAAGTGGGGAGTAATCCGACCGATATAACCCGGACAGTTCACAAAATTCTTCGTTCAGACGCGGCTGGAAAATCCCGAACATTACCGATACTCCCTGAATGGTCTTTATCTTCTCCCTTTACTCATTTGGCTAACAATTTTATTCATTTTAATCTTTGCATTAATTTTTACAATTTTGAGGAGTATCAAAGAAAAAGTGTTGACGTTAAACTGAATTTAACATGGACAGGATAAGTTCGGAATAGTTCGACTATTCTCGGAAATCTCGAGGAGTGTTGATCACGTGATACAGGACCCTTGACCACGGACGTGTATAATAAAATCTGGACTCGCAATGCCCTTAATCAGCTTATAGAGTCATTGAATCCAATCGCAGCCATTTTACCGAGCCGAATACAAAGCTTTCCTGGTAATGCCCGCCTTTGTTCTTCCTGACGTCAATAGTAGGGAGCCAACCCACGCCTTTGTATTCGGCTCGGTAAAATGGCCGGTGGTTGGCTTCTTTTTCATACAAATGCGTTGCAAGTCCAGGTTTTTTTTATATACGTCCGTGCCCTTGACTAGAAGAGTAGTCGGAATCATTGGGTCTGGTATCCAGACTGGGTCTTAATATGCAGCGAGTTGAACTAGTTTTAGCTAACTCGCCGCGGCAAAATAGTAAGTCGCCGCGGAGAGATTAATAACTCGCTGCGGCAAGATAGTATCTCGAAAAATGTTTTCTGCAAGTGGTCCTTATACGCTTCCGTTAAATTGCAATGGAAGATTACTATTTAAAATCTGTCTGCAGCCCCCCAAATAATAGATGAATAATGAAACGATTTCCATGGCGCGGCGACATAGGCCTATACAGGACATGCACAGATTTATCAGATACCACAGGCTCCCCAAAAAGCTTCGCATGTACATAAAGTAACTATGTATTAATGTTCAACTTATCAAAGGGCAAAACGTGTACTTACGTTTTCCCTGACATTCTGACAACAGGTGTGCCAACTCCAAATTCTTTAAAATGCGCTCCATCCTCCTAGTATGCTGCATGGCCACATTACGCGGTGCCCTTTCAGATGACACCTAGATTACAAAATTTAGATAAATATGAGACATTTTATGCCCAAATATGCATTCTCTGTGCGAGAACCGGAGACGGTAAACTACTAAGTCAGACTTGCGCAAAAATTGAAGCAATCACGGCCATACCCATTGAGAGCTACCACTGCCCGTGCAGGGATAGCTCCACAAGAGGAGGGGAGGCATAATGCTTTGACGACACACGTCATTCGCTGACAATACCACATAATAGATTCACTACATCACATAATTCGACACTGGCTGTGTAAGGGGATAGCTCACCACGTAATGCATACGCGAAGTAAAGCCCCGACTACACAACGTAACGGATTAAGAACATCGCATGATGGTTTGAAAACGTGACATCACGATTGCGAACTTCATCTATCAGACTGACAACACATCGTGGATTGACAACATGACACAGTGGTTTGATAACATCTTTAATAGATTGATAATACGGTTTGACACATTATAAAATGGATCGAGGACTTCATAAAATTGATCGAGAACGTCACAGAATTGAATGAGAACTTCACACAGTTGATTGACATCACATAACGGGTTGACAGCATCAAATAATGGTTAGACAACATCACATAATTGACAGGCAGAATTTACTTCACAACTCCAAATTATTATCCATATGGCCGCCGTAGCCTTGCTTTCACAAAATTGAATTTGCATTTAAGTACCAGTTCACCAAATAATCCACAAGGGGAACAGGCAGAGGAAAATCCAACATTAAACTGAATTAAATTATATTCAATGAAACAGAAATCGTACTTCAAGATTCAGAGAAAAGTTGTTTTCTTATGGGTCTTAGGATCTTTGAACAGATTTGTAGGGTGGATATCACATATTAGAAAAAATAAAAGACCAACAAAATGAAGTGTTAGGTCCAGACCATAAACAAGGTTGGGGAGGCGATGTTTATTTAATGTGCTACTGACTGGCACTGTGAGAGGAGTTGGTGAAATCATATATTTTTGCAGCATTAGCTGGGAACCGCGTTCGTCAAAACAGCCGACACGCTGTACACATTTTGATGTTCGATGTGGTCTTCTAATAGTAAAAGTAATATGTTTCGTCGTATTCGAAGAAGCCGGAGTTTGTCGGAGTTTTGTTATAGACGGACGCTTTAAAAACAGAATCAGATTTTAAAATCATTATTAATACACCAAAAATGCACGACCAGGAGGGTGAAAATAGTTGATTAAAGCATTGAATAATGTGTTATAAAATATTATTTCAAATACTACAATGTCTGAATAGCGAAAATGGGACAATCCAACTTTAACAATAAATGTTTAACACCGTGCTCTTTAAATCTTCGGCAGCAAAGCAGCCTGGAAGACAAACTGCAACAAACGCAAGAACTACTATACACGATGTTCACCTTTCCGTCCTTGGACTTAAACAACGTGAACATTGATAATAATTATTGAAGTCTTTGGGTAGAATCTGTCAATAGAAAACGGCAAAATGATTTCTTTGCCAATTACCCTATATTTTGTCGATTATGTCATGTCAATCAAACTGATAAAGATAACCAGCCCTTTCAAATGAATATTTACCTCTGAGGCAATGCAAATGGGATTCCTCAAAACACGCCGCATAGGTGATGCTCACTTAAAGACACAGGCTCGTATACGCAGACTTCATTTAACTGTACTGTTCTTTGCGAGCAACAGGGCTTTAAACAAGGTAAGTTCCATATCCCATTATGTACATGAGGATGTCAGTATTTTTAGTGATAGGCAACGCATTACTACATGTAACTGACTCTTGAATAATTGTTTAGTACTTAATACGCACTTAAAGATTCGAAGAAATGAAATTCAGGTACAGTGCCTGTCAACTTATCATTCTGAAATGAATGTCTACATTACCTACAACAGAAGGTTTATTCCTTTTTCCTCATAATTTATCCGAGAGTTATGTAGGCCTACGTCTTAACTTGGGGCTCGGTTACACAGCCCTCTTTTGCAACGTACTTTCAACTGTCTGTAGGTTTTTTTCTGCTCTTTGAGTATCGAGTCCGTCGTAGTCCCTTCAGCAAAGAATTATGTAGTCATGAAATAACGTCTAATAGAAAATGTGTTCGAAAAGGATGCATAGGCCAACGGTGAGACATGTGACAAAAACAGTGCGTTCTGTGTACTGTTTTTTCCCCTCTTAGCACGATGGGCAACATTATGAGACCACTCCTTCTCGTTGCCTTCTTCAGTTCAGCTGTATGGGCCGCCAAGCAACCTAGCGTCTGGCCAAGGGGAACCTACGCCCTGCCCATGCCTATCGGTGGCTGCCCCAATACTTACTACTACTGGAAGACCGGCTGGAGGTACCAAGACACCGCAGACTTCTTCCCCAGCAACAGGTGGTCTAACCCGTTACACTTATATGGCTCGAAGTCTTTGACACATGTGGAGCAGCACTTTTGTGTGAAGACAGACTTCGACATGGGCAATGGGAGCAACCCAGATTGGGAGCCAGGACAGTACTGCATCTTTAAAAAGGGAAAGTTCTGTCCAGACCGTGAGTTTTTAGCATTACTTAGAGACATTTACATGCTTCTGGTGTTTAAGCTATTTCAAGTACCTTTAACGTAAAAAACGCTCCCCAACGTATCTGCAGAAATTCTGTTTTAGCATAGTTCGCGTAGTGTTGTTTTAATTGATTCATCTAAGGCCTAACTTAGAGAAGGTTCAGAAAGGTTTCGTAGAAGCAGTGGAGGGGCACTCGATTTGTTCAGTCGCATAGCATTTTTCCTCCGTTAACTTCCAAGGGGGAGCACACGAAGGGGGTACATAAGCCACGAAGCCCCCCCCCCCCGACGCCACTATGTGGAAATATCGAACACTGACCTTAATCCAACGTTGTGATGGTCCAAGAAAGCAGGAGAAATAACTGTAATAAAAAATTACACTTTACATCATGCGATTGGAGTAATGTAACGAGGCGAATACAAATGTATACTCGAGATGTATGTATACTATATTTTTTTAAATTCCACTACTTTTGCCTTGAAAGACTGAAATTGCCACATTTAGTTTTGGCTGCTTATCAGTCTGCTATTTTTACGTGACAGTGAGTAAGAAACGGTCAAAAGTGGCTGTGGCAATTCTGAGGTGTCTTCTCAAAAACTGGTAACTGTCATCTCCTTTTCCCTTTTCTCTCCCGCTTATTTTTCTTGCTTTTTCTCGGGGTATATGCAAACCCTGCCCCCTAAACTTGTCATGCCCACAATATGCACACTGTGAGCATTAAAATATGTTATTACATTTTTTATCCTAGCATAATTATGGCTGTACTAGATATTCACACTATGCAGACATCACACATTTTATAATAAATGTCTCAGAGAGACATTTTTGAAAGCACGTGTGCACAGTTATGACTACACCTAGACTAGAACTCCCAAATGACATGAACCACATAGTTCAATTTACTACATTTAGACCAAGACTTCATGTACCAAGAGAACGAAAGAACACGTCACCTTCTTGGCGCGGAGGCATTTACCTACGTAACGTCCAGTGCCCTCCCAAAGCTAGCATTCCTAATAATCAATTTATCCCAATACATTTGTTAAAGTTTGTCCAAATATGTTGAAGTATTAATTAACGAGTGAGATCAAGGATTATTGATGCCTCAGTACTACTGGCCAGCGCAGTGTTTTCCTCTGCCCCGATGAAGTTGAAGTCAAGGTCTTGACTGTTCATTTGTCAGGTTTCAGTGAAGGATGGATCAAGTGGGACGACAAGAACCACGTGAACGATAACGATAAGAGCGGTGAGCTGCCGGAAGGTGTCTACGACGACGACACTAAGATTTACTTCTGCTGCAGGGAAGACGGCGATGTTGGCTCTCCATTGACCCTGCCGATAGACAAACCATTCTTCCTGTTTCGGAAGAACGGCGATTGCCAGGCTGTGGACCGCATGACCATGCTGGTAGAGTGGTTCCGCTGGGATGGTGAGAACGATCTGATTGATTTCAACAAATATCGCGATGGTAGTGTGCCAGATCTGGAAAACAAAGGCGGTGACAACCACAAGCTGATGTACTGCTATTACTATTAGACCGAAGAAAAACACTCGATTAGTTTTGAGAAATCTCGGCAATTTAATTCTCGCAAGAGTATTATCGACTCTAATCCTTCTCTCTTTAAATGAACACATAATTGAGACAAATTAACCAACTTCAGTCTTTTAATTTGTGATTGATATGTACCACAATCTCAGGTGATTCACTACTCCTCGGCCCTATCCATTGGACCGGCATCGTGCTCGATGCTGCATTCACTTTTGAATCCCCCCCACACACACATCCCAAAAGTTGGACACGCCGCTGGCGCAAAGCCCTATCAATTTAGTATCCAAATAAGGTATTGCAATTGTCAGAAATGATTAAATAAAATATTTTGATCATTGAAAAGCTAATATATGCACGACGATCTCCATGTTTATTAAATACTAATGTCTTCAGGTTCAAACACCCTGCGGAACTGACACTCAATTTTCTTCAAATATGAACCCCGAGCTGGACCAAGAGTGGGCGCAGTTTTCCTAATAACGCGGGCTCCCGTGGTCGGTTATAATGTTCCGAGTTGGTCTACCAAACTTTACATCGCCAATGAGTCCTCACTGTTTATTTCTCATTTCTAATTGAATATGGTATGTTAATTCGTCAAAGGTCAAACATTACATTTTGAGTCAACTGTCAAGTTTCCACTATATCTACTTTCGATCTATGGTTTTACGGAGGGTTAACAAAGGGGGTTCTACAGTCATTTGCAAGAGTTTAAGACTGCATGCAAAATGCAGTAACTCGAAGGAAAAACAACATTTAGCAAGTGCATCTTGGAAACTTACATTTATTTTCAGTGTGTAATATTATATTATATTTTAAAATTTGTGAATTCAAAGAGACTACGAGGAAAAATTAATGAGATTCGTATTATTTTTCCCCACTCAGAATTCGTAGCATGGCTCCTTGGAAAGTTGCTCATAAAAAGTGATATTTTCTGTAATGTATTAATAATCTGGCAAAGACGTTTTATTCAGACGCAGGAAAGACGCAGGAAATAAAATGAATTGAAAAATCCCAGATACATGTATAAAGCAGCTGCAAGAGTGATAGATTTGTGTTGATTTTTGATGGTATGACGCGTGGTTAAATAATTACGCTCCGGCCTTTTCTGTCTGACACTCTGTCGCGTAAAGGTCAAGGCTTCAAACCAAATCAAACGCCAAAGGTCGACGTGAAATGAAGGGCACTTAATACCTCTAAGGTTAATGTTTAACTGGGAATAGGACCCAGTTGGAATATCTTTGGCGAATAATACAAGGAATTTAAAAGATCGTTTTTTTGTCTCGATGCACTACATCTGGAAAAAAATTTAAACACCGCCGATATGACGGAGAATTGAAAAAAATTCTAGAATTGTTTTCCTTTGTACTTAGAAGTTGCTTGCACGATTACTGGTGGCTCAATTTTCCCGCGGGCATTGCTCATGAGAGCCCTTCCTGCAGCAGAAAACCATCACTGAAACCATATCCAACAACACTCCTTGGTTGCGAATTTTTTAGACAGATATTTGCATCTCACTTTTCCTCGCCAGTACCCATCGAATCCACTTGCTTGGTAAAAGAAATGGAAAGACCACGACATCACGCGGTTGAAGACGGACTCTATTTCTTAGATTTCACTCCAGTTACCTCACTCTCGCAGACGCTTTATTCGGAGCGCCCTCACCGGTGAACCACGCCCAGTCACCTCAAACGCCACAGGTCGTCTTGTGACGGAGGAAACACAAGGGTGTTTGTTTTACCTTAAATGAAACCTAGGCGACAGAAGGGCTACATTTCCTGAATTGGTGCTTAATATTTGTGAGATCAAAAATTGGTTGCTATTTATTGGGGATATTACTTATGACACTCGTCACACGCTGTCAACAGCAATCTGGCCTCAAAACCATATCAAACACCGTATTATAGGTTTCTTCGGGCCATCCAAATAAACAAGATCCCGATGTACTGCCAATGTAAGAATCAAATTTGTACATGTAGATGTTAAAGTTTGCTATGATAATCCAAGAACACCGTAGGCAAACCTGTCCGCTAAAAACACCCCAAATGCCACAGGTTGGTTGGAAACTGCAGTAGTATGACGCCTGCGAAGACGCCACGCAGAAAGGGAAATTTTATGTAGAGTTTCGTCACATTCGACACCTGGAGTGTGAGATACATGTAGATTGTCGGCTATTTGTCTCTACTCAATTGATTAATTAAAAACATGAATCAAAATTAATTTAGAATAATGTCTTGTGACCTGCGGTGGCAGCTAGTTTGAATCAATCACTGACAGTTTTAAAGTAGTTACTTTGTATAATTTTTCCACATTCTTTCTATAGAAAATTCACCCTGTAAACCAGTCGACCTGTGACGTTAGAGATGACTTTCGACGGAACATAGTTCTGTAAACTTGTGCAAAGCTGTTATCCTGACAAAGATCAAAACTAGTTTCCCTCACAGTCCACAGTAAAAAACATGTAATTTACAAATTGTTGGTTTTTTCAAATTTCAAAAACGTCCTTGCTTCTAAAAATATGTAAATGTAAAAGTAAAAAAAAAACTCCTCAGTGTCTCGGGACCGAAATTGACCCGTGGCGTTTGAGATGGTAGCATTAAAGGTGATTTTCAGCAGATCAACAGTTAATTTGCCAAAAAGCAACAAGTTTGTTCGGTAAGTGGTCCTTACCATAAACGTGACGCTTAGAAGATTATTATTGAGCATTGGCATAAACTGAAATTAGTTTTCGTTTATTTTCAACACATCTTATTTTTCCAGCGTCCTCCTACCGTAATCAGCCAGTGCTTTTTGAAATACCATACAACGGAATACCACAAAAAATGACATCGACAGTACATACATTTGAGCAATGCCAAGGTCAAACCACATTTCTGCGCGTGTTCAAGGTCAGGTTTTTTCTTCCCTTTTGGCGTTTTAGCGCCTTTGTGTTGTCCCCTACGAACTTGTGTTCCCCTGGTCTTGGTCAAGACGTTCTTGTGTTGTTGATACGCGAGAGGGCCCCACAAGACGAATAGCTGGAACGCACGAGCCGCAACTAGCCCCGCCAGCAACAACGTCTTGGGAATTAAAGTTGGTCAAATCCGTATCGTGGGCGCACACATAATTAGCATAATACATGATGCGCACTGTCTCACTCATCAGTGAATAGACCTCTTCACTAATAAATTCATTATTATGCACGCATGCGCACAAGAAGTGTGAGCGAGCCATTGAAACTTTTTCAATCTCACTTTTTCTGACTTTGTTCATTTTTTTCTTCAGGAAATCCCATTAAATCGTTTGTGCTATTAGTTTCTAATTTAAGTGGAATTTTTAGCGCTCTATGAAAAGATTTTAAAATCGTAATTTTTCCTATGTGCACGAGATCGTTGTTTCTTAGTGTGGCCCCCTTCCATCATAAGTAGTATAAATTACATAGTTAGTGTTCTTGGAACCAGCATGTGCATTTTGTAAAAAAAAAACCATACCGATGTTCAATGTACATGTATATATGCATATACGTAGCTTACCGCTGAACTTGGTCATAGCTTGGAGTACTACCAAAAGAAATGGTATCCAGTTGTTGTGTTTGGGGT
Organism: Acanthaster planci; assembly: GCF_054643075.1. NCBI lineage: Eukaryota > Metazoa > Echinodermata > Asteroidea > Valvatida > Acanthasteridae > Acanthaster > Acanthaster planci. The sequence continues at coordinate 4,609,095 of NC_141790.1, forward strand.
TGTACAAGACAAAAGGCAGATTCCAAAGAGAAAAAGATCAGATTTCCAAAGTGCAGGAAGCAGCGAATCGAATGGGTACAGCACCGGTACATGTACATTGAACCATAGCGGTAGATTGAACATTTTTTTTTACAAATGTACAGGTTTGCTCCAAGAACACCTACTTTGTAGTTTATACTACTTATGGTGGAAGGGGGCCATATACTAAGAAACGACGACCTCGCGCGCACAGGAAAAATTAAGAATTTAAAATCTTTTCACAGAGCACTAAAAATTCCACTTAAATTACAAACTAATAACAAACACGATTTAATGGGATATTCTGAAGAAAAAAATGAACATAGCCAGAAAACCTGAGAGAAAAATGCTCATCAAAGTCGCACCCCGTACCTTTTCAATGGCCCCTTCACACGTCTTGCCGCCAAGGCCATTTGTGCGCATGCGTGCATAAATATGAATTTATTAGTGTGAGAGCTCTATAGGGCCGTTTTCCAATACTCAACTTCGTCCCCATCTCCGATTGTCGGCCTGAAGCGTTTGAATTAAATTGAAGTACTGTAATTATGTAAAACGGGGGGTAGCTGATGGGTTTTAATCTCACAAGTGAAACTGATTTCCTCTGTTACTCTTGGTCGATGAAGCTGTGGTTTATTTCTTCCTTTCCAGTTCTTTCTGTCTATTCTTTCTGCCTTTTCTTTTGTCTTTAGGCTTTTGGCTTTATGCCAGGTTGGGTAACATGCCAGACTAAAAAGGGGCGTATACATCTTGCATCAAAATGGAGACTTCACGTAACATTTGGAATAGGCGTGGTTTTGAAGAGCGCCACCAATTTTAAGGAAAATAGACCTCAGCACCATCAAGCTGTGATAGCGCTCTCTATGAACTACATGTATCTAGATTCTACAGTAATGTTTGGCTCTTTTACATCTTACTTGATGTTCTGTGGCACTATCAGATTTACTATTGCGCTCACAACTTCAAAGTCAGGTCGTAAAAATACAGTTGAAGCCTGAGAGGGAGCCTAAGTATCACACTTGAAAAAGGCATCATTTGTGATTTGTCTATTCCCCTGACTCCTGTCTGTACGTTCAACTTTCTATTGGATGGTTTAACGGAGAAGTATTTCTTACAGGTAATTAGGCCTAACCCATTATTACAAATCACCGTGGTCCATGCTGTCGGGAAGACTCTGGGTACGGAAACTTAGCCGCCGTGAAAATGTGACTGTCCGTTCGCGTCAGACCGTCGACCGGCCGGCCAGCAGTGGCAAGTACATGTATATGTACGTGCACCATACACTCGCGATCGGACACAACTTTCGACCAGTGCCATGCAAGATTGTACCAGCTCTCTATTGTGCAACTTCATCGTAGCTGTTCAACGTATATGTGCGTGTATGAACAGAAAATGGGAAGCGCCTGCATTCGTAAGTACGCATGCGCACTGAGTTTCCCCCATTTTGGGAGGACATTTGACCAACGAAAGAATAACAAATTTTACTTTTTTCGGTGAGAAACGACAGAGAAGAATCATTAACAATGAAGGAGCTGGAATTTGGCGTTTGAAATCTGTACGCGGGCCTATAGAGGTCTTAAAATCGCTACGCGCAATTTTTTAAAGCGTATAATTAAAAAGAAACCCAACTATGAGTTTCAACCACCCTGAAAAACTTTACCCCGATGTACAGGAACCTCTAGGGAAAACAAGAGAAGAGAATAAACATCGCAAAGCGCCCTACCGGGTTTGCAATAAGCTAAGATAAAAAATAATAAAACAAGACAAGTCAAACAAACCACACTAGCAAGTTTTTCAGGAGCACTGTGAGCCATTGGGCTGTTTACCCTAGCGCTTCTCCTTATCCTGTGTCAGAGAACTAATTACACGAGAACAAGCAGCCCAGAGGGACACAAGGTTAAGCACCGCAAGGTTAAGGGTGTAAGCTAAAGGGGTAGTTTTTATAGCGATCCACCAACGAGAAGCCTCTAATTTCTCACCTGAGAAATTAGAGGGTCATTTTATTTTATTATTTTTTTTTACCAACTGCGGTTATTCTAGACCCAGTCTCGATACCAGCCTGAACCCAGTCTCGAGACTGACAAACTTGACTGTGTCCGAGGGCGCGGGGTCTTTAAGTTAGCAAAGAAATGCGGTTGCGCGAGTTTTGGGGTAGGTACCCGAGGTTTTTTATGGCACATTATCCCCAGGTCTCTACAACTACGGAATCACCAACACTTCCTTTCTTTAAGGTTGGTTCCATTGGCGACAGATGCTCATAACCATGTCAGGTTTTTGACCTCCTAACTATTCGCTAAGCTTTTACCGTTTGGAACATTTTTTTGTCCCCTAACACTGGCTTCATAACAGTGAGTGTCAGTAATAGAAATGTTGCGTTTCCTTATATCAAGTCGGTGGTAGCATGGTCTTTATTAGTGTCTGCGGGATGTGATATTTGGGATCAACAATTTATTAAAAGTTGGACGTGAAACAAGGCGTTTGGGTGACAGTCAAACTGTATGGTTGGTTTATTGCTCTCACTTCTCTTCATCAAAGTTCAATGAGGGTTTGAAGAAGGTGTAGCTTGACATAATACAACACACAAAAGGCAAAGTTATAGAGAGGCGAAGTTGTATACGAGTGTAACTAAACTATGGTTTGGCAGGACCATTGGAAATGCAAGTCAGGCGGAGTGGGTACGGTACGGGTGCGTAGCACCGCACAACTAGGCTACACTAATCGGGCCGGGTCGTGATGGGAGCTGTCCCGGACCACCATGGTGACTAGCAATAGCTGGACGGGGCCAGCGCCGGTATGTACCGACCGCACTAGCTGCCACTCAGACCGCAATGTGATGAGCGCAATGATAGAATCGCCGCACTATGTACCATTGGCTCAGCGAAGAGACGGGGAGGACTGGGCTAGTTAGCAGGACAAGGGTGACGAAGGACACGGGGGTGTCTCGCCCGGCAATCGGTTCGGACGTAGCGGTGACGGGCCGCTACGAGTACAACTCTCACTAGCACCCTGGCCTTTTCGTACCGCTCTCGCATCGGTCCAAGCTAAGCTAGCTGGGCATCCATATGGTTACATTTCTTCGCCATAAGAATGGTTACTATCGCACTTCTCTCAGAAAGGGTCCAACCGCCGCACTGCGTTAGGTTTGGTCCACCCCACCTGATGACCTACGAACTAGGGGGAATCTGCTTTATTTATAGGATTCTAGAGGCTTAGGAATTAATAAAATATGAGCGTCGCTGAACAGCTCAACCAATGAAAATCTGCCATCTCAAAGGGCTCACATGACTTCCTGCTAGAATCGTGTGCAAGAATCTAAGGCCGTTTTCCAATACCTAACTTCGTCTCCGTCTCAGGTTTGTGTAGGAAATCAATCCCCGATTGTTGGCCTGAAGCGTTTAAATTAAATTGAAATACTGCAATGTTTGGCTCTTTTGCATCTTACTTGATGTTTTGTGGCACTACCAGACTTACTTTTGCGCTTACAACCTCAAAGTCAGGAATTAAAAATAGTTGAAGCCTGAGACTGAGCCCAAGTCGAGTATTGGAAAACGGCGTTACTGAGGAAGAGTTCCCAAATCAGAGTTGGTAAGTTTAGAATGGCTATTGCATGGCGCCCTCTGCCGATCGAATAGAGTGACTTCTGATCAATCGAAAAGCGTTGTGTTTTGTTTTATTTTGCTTGGTTTGCGTTCGGTCGTGCCCTTGCTTTATTTAGTACTAGTGGGGGCCTACATGAGCATTCTACGTTTCCGTCACATCGTTGAATTTGTGTGCGCGAGCTCATTAAACGAGGGTTTTACCATAAGACATGCCATAATCAGGAGGGATCATAGAAACGTTTCTATAAATCCTGAATTTGTGATTGGTAGTTTCCAGTTTGGGGTATTTCTTTCACTAACGGCCCCAAGTTCTGAACTTATTTTGGCGGGCGGCTGCATTCAGAGCTGAGCGCATAGTTTTACTACTATTTGGGGGTATTAACGGGGAAAGGCGAACCAAAAAAAAATCACATGGCTTACCCCCATAAAATTGAAACGAAAAGAGATCTTCTCAGGGCCATAATCTTGAATTCTATATAGTGAAGGTAGCCATGTCAGTCAGGTAAAATACAAATATAAAGAATCAGTAGCACTTCCATGACTAACTATTAAAGTAAAACTCTGCATAAGCTTTCTTAGCTCCAGCTACTGCATCTGATGAAGTAGCTGGAGCTAAGAAAGCTTATGCAGAGTTTCACTTTAATAGTTAGTCATTAAAGTGCTACTGATTCTTTATATTTAAATAGTGAAAAAAACAGAGGCCAACCTCTTCCTGCGAGAGTCAACAGGCGGCGCTATTTCGGTCTGATTTTACACTGTTTTCTATGGGCGCGTATTTGGAGTAATGCAACCAGTACATGGTTAACTCAGAAGTGTTCGCAGGGCCTAGTAATAGTATTAGTAAGTAGTAGTACTATAGTTACTAATCATCGTGGGTTTTCGTCTTAAATTGAAAACAAATGTGATAATAAATAGCACATCAAATAAATAACAGTACAATTACAAAGTGACAACAAATATGGACGATGAATTTCAGAGAGAAGCAAAGAAAGCCGGGTGAGTAACGTTTTATTAGTAAATACATGTAGACCTAGCCTACTGTCATGACTCTGTGTAATGCATGGAGGTAGGAAAAGTCTACCTCCATGAATGTACTACTTGTACTAGTAGCAATATAATGACCTTGGGCATGTTGGGCCCACAGTAGGCTACAGGGTAGGACTACATGATATACATGTACTTCCATTCCCAGAAATGTGAGGCGCCACTTCACATGAATTAGTGGATCAAGTTCTGGGACAACTTGAGGTAGGCCTATGATGTAGGCCTAGGGCCTATGAAAAAAACTCTTGAAAAGGGTGTAGGCCTAACAAGTGTTTCAGCTTATTGGACCAAGTCCTAGGCCTATTTTTTTGAAAAACTGAAATTAATTTTACTCACCAGTCAATCCCTAGCTTCCACCTGACAACGGTTGTAATGTTCATGCTGTTTACATGGTTTATGTTTATCACTTTGCTCATCTGCATGTAAGGCCAGCTAATGGCCAAGAATGCTCCGCTCCAAGCTCCACCATTTTTGGAGTGGGAGGGAGGGACTCTAAGATCTTGCAATCTGTCACATCTCAGTGTCAACTCCATGGGCTGCTTGCACATTCCCTCACTAGCCCCTGGTCCTGTAGACAGTCGTACTAATTAACGTCAACACAACGTTAACATGCGTCAACACATGATAGTAATGTCAACACATCCAAATCACGTTCAAAGTTAACAGAAACGCAATTCAATAGCAATGTAATGCCTAAAATACAATTTGGCTAACAACAGTAGGCGACAATTGAGGGGAAAAGCCGTTTTATTTCACGAAAATAACACCCACCGCACAATCACGAAAGACGGTAGCCATGTTGCCTCGATCAGATGGACCATACCATTATGCTACAGGGGGTCATCTTTTACAGAAAACCATGGTACAGTCCAAACGCCGTGAGAAGGCAAGATGGCGGCGAACAGCTACGCTGCTCAGAGACAATTTTGCGCGTGAAAAATCTCCCTTGAAATGTAGTAAAATGTAATCTTGATTAAATAGAAATTATTCCTAAGCGTATACATTACAGTTCGATACGTCTGTTTTCTTTTTTCAATGCATTTTGTAAGTGTCGGCGGTGTGTTGACGTTACTATCAATGTGTTGACGCCGTGTTGACGGTGCGTTGACACTGATTAGTACGACCCCCTGTAGACTATGAAAATGATGCTGACTGGCTATTAAGGATGACTATGCACTGTACTGTACATAAAGTGAATTGCACATGTCCACGTACATGTATGTGTATTCCAGAAGCTTACACGCTTGTGCCCAGGTATTCTCCTGCACATAAACACATCTACTAGTCCTCATTTAAGTCTCCTGAATAGTGGGATATTTCAATTATATAATTGGGGTTCAGATCACGCAAGGCATGTTGAGAACCAATTTTGTGTAGCAACCTGTACACAGCACAGTGCATGTCGATGGGCTCCCATGGTGTCAGCTTACAGGTCACGACAGTCGTGCATTAAAAACAAGTAAAGATGGCATCCCCGTCACCAAAAATGGCCGAACCAAGATGCGGAGCAAGCATGGCCCTTGGTGGGCCTGACGCATAAGCAGTGTGATGGATGAATGGTATGATCATCAGCAGGTATGCTCGAAACGAGAGATTGGCTTGTAAAAACTCAGTTCTCAAAAAATACTCTGTCTCATGCTCTGAAACCCCTGTTACACCGTTTTTAAGAGCTATGCCGGTAGGTATCTCTTGAAAGTTTACTCTCATGTTCAGGAAAATTTGATTGAAAGTATCATATCATACACCAGTGTGGCTTCACTCAACTTGGTATACGTGTACATGTAACTCATCTTAAATCGTGACTGTTTGTAGGTTGTTTGATGGACCAATGTCATCTTGTGAAGCAGAATTGCAAGAACTCATGCGACAAATTGACATTATGGTCCACAATAGAAAGACAGAGTGGGAAGCTGACATGGAACGGGTCAAGGGTCAACTGAGGTTACGTGAACAGGAAGTAGCATCTCAGCGTGCTCTGTTAGAGTCCAAGCACCAAGAGGTAGGCCCACATGTACCTGTTACGAGACATTAACAACACATTTATTCCCATGAATGGCATAAATACATGTATGACAGCATGAAAAAAATCCTATTGACAACGGAGGACACACTGTCACGTCTCGGTTAGAAAGCAAATCATCAATCCCAAAGGAAGTGTGCATGTCTCTGTGGGGAAACATTTGGTGAGCAGGGACAATACCAAATCTTTGACAACACAAACAATTTTATTGACCAAGTTACATGGAAAAGCATTGATTACAACCCCATTTTATATTTAGAACGAACTTTTGATGATGCAAAGACAAGGCATGCTGGTGTGGCAGAAGGTTTCATTTGTGGGCTTGAATATCTACTGTCCATGCAAGACATTGATGCTGTAGCACAGTGACAACATGTGAATTGGGATGAAACAGCATGTGCACTGCAACCCAGTTACATCATGGCCAATGTTACAGTCCATAGCGCAGCACGCTGTGTTGAGTCTAAAGTGTGTTTCATCGAGAGTCATCGAAAGTCATTGAACATGTTGAAAGTCATTAGTGTAGAAAATCCAAACTCAAGACAAATGTTATTTTAATTGCCCCATGTTGACCTATATTGTTGACCATGTTGACCTAATATTGGACTGATAAAAATGAGTTGTGAAATACATAAGCCCTCTGCCATCTTTCATTGAGATTGTCTCTACAAAACTTAATTTCTGAGTGCTGATTCCATGTGGTTTCCGTGCCTACTGTAGTTCTTTTTAACGGTAGTCATGTTTTCAATTGTTATTTCAAATGGTTTAACCTCCTTTACTGTTGCAAGTTCTCCAATGTTATTCCATATTTTTCTTGTCCATGTTTATACCAGCAGTTACATGTACACGTAGTGCAGTGCTCAAATTTCGGAGGAACGTACTCTACATACAATCATATCTACGCAATACATGTACAGTGAATGAAAAGGCTGGTACTCTGTCGTACAGTGAATTGACTGCAGCATATCAGGCTGCTACGTGCATAGCATGTAGGAGTTTATGGTATGGACCCCACACAGCGCAGGGAGTGGTACATACATTTATGTATGTAGGAATGTTTGCTGTTACACATAGGTGTCTTTGGAGCACCAGTGCATGTAGGTGTTTATTAGCAAAAATAGCAAACACTGCATTAGATGCTGTCCGTCAACAAAGACATAGGATCAGGTATAATAAGGCACTTTTATTTACCCAGCACAAAAACTAATCTTAAAGACATTTTTCTGAGTATTTGAGTAATCATTCCCTATGATATCTAAATACTGATTTGATAGCTATTGATGTTATACTGTTAGGTTGGTCGTTTGCGGCACCAACTTGACAGCAGTGAAGGAGAGAAGTGTTTTCTTGCATCCCAATATGAAGAGAAACTCCAACAGCTTAGATCACAGGTACACTGTCATAGCATGATTGATAAGGGAAGTTTCTGTTGATTTGCATGTATATTGAAATGTAATTGCCCTGAATAATACTAATGATCTTCATCATGGAAAGCTATTAGTGAAGCTGTGTATGGCTGTTCACATACATGCACATGTAATACATACAGAAACATATCAAGACTTTAGTCTTCGTCCTCTGCACATGTACACATGATATACACAGCCACTACACCCCCCCTTCTCCCTGTATGCAACATGTAAATTTACTGAGGCAGTTGTTAGCCCATCCATTCAGAACTTTCCTGTGAAGTAGCAGTTCTAATCATATGAAGTAGCCTTTCATCAGAAAATGCTATCAAAGACAAAGTGGATAAAACTTACTTTTGTTTGGGCATATATGCAAAGACAGTACACATGCATCTCCCTTTCCCCTGATGGAAGGTGTATGTCCCTTTCCCCTGATGGAAGGTGTATGTCCCTTTCCCCTGATGGAAGGTGTATGTCCCTTTCCCCTGATGGAAGGTGTATGTCCCTTTCCCCTGATGGAAGGTGTATGTCCCTTTCCCCTGATGGAAGGTGTATGACCCTCTCCCCTGATGGAAGGTGTATGTCCCTCTCCCCTGATGGAAGGTGTATGTCCCTCTCCCCTGATGGAAGGTGTATGTCCCTTTCCCCTGATGGAAGGTGTATGACCCTCTCCCCTGATGGAAGGTGTATGTCCCTTTCCCCTGATGGAAGGTGTATGACCCTCTCCCCTGATGGAAGGTGTATGTCCCTTTCCCCTGATGGAAGGTGTATGTCCCTCTCCCCTGATGGAAGGTGTATGTCCCTCTCCCCTGATGGAAGGTGTATGTCCCTTTCCCTGATGGAAGGTGTATGTCCCTTTCCCTGATGGAAGGTGTATGTCCCTTTCCCTGATGGAAGGTGTATGTCCCTCTCCCCTGATGGAAGGTGTATGTCCCTCTCCCCTGATGGAAGGTGTATGTCCCTTTCCCTGATGGAAGGTGTATGTCCCTTTCCCTGATGGAAGGTGTATGTCCCTTTCCCTGATGGAAGGTGTATGTCCCTCTCCCCTGATGGAAGGTGTATGTCCCTTTCCCCTGATGGAAGGTGTATGTCCCTTTCCCCTGATGGAAGGTGTATGTCCCTTTCCCCTGATGGAAGGTGTATGTCCCTTTCCCCTGATGGAAGGTGTATGTCCCTCTCCCCTGATGGAAGGTGTATGTCCCTTTCCCCTGATGGAAGGTGTATGTCCCTCTCCCCTGATGGAAGGTGTATGTCCCTTTCCCCTGATGGAAGGTGTATGTCCCTCTCCCCTGATGGAAGGTGTATGTCCCTCTCCCCTGATGGAAGGTGTATGTCCCTCTCCCCTGATGGAAGGTGTATGTCCCTCTCCCCTGATGGAAGGTGTATGTCCCTCTCCCCTTTCTGCATACTTATTACAAAGTGTGTGAACAGTCTTTGTCCTCTTTGTCAATGGATTATTGTGCGCCCATCGGCAAACTAAATGTGCATGAATGCCCCTTTTTGCTGCTGTGTACATGTACAGTATGTGACCCTGTCTCTCTCAGATGTTGCGTAAGTGCATACAGTGGAACATTACTATCCCAAACACCGCTATACCGAACATTAAGCTGTACCGAAAATCGTCCTTGGCTCCTAATATTTTGTGCACAAAACCTACCGAACATTATGCAGTTGCAAATCAACCGAGATTCGCCACAGCATGCATCAGGGATCCATCCTGAGCGGTAGCTTCACGACTTTTAGGATAAATTAAATATCAATTTTGTAACTCAAGATTTCATGAAAAAACAAAAATAATTAACAGATACATTTCTAGAAACCTCAAACATAAATGCAACGGCAGAACATCACAGAAACAGCGAATCATAGTATCACAAGAGGGTGCACTTTAGTTAGACAAGAGAGGGCGCTATTCAACATGGCAACGAAACGTTCGGCAGTTAATTTCGCTATACCGAACGACCGCTGTACCGAACATTTAGCATGGACCCCGTCGTGTTCGTTATAGCAGCGTTCCACTGTAATAGTTTCTTTTTTTTGCCATCACTGACACAAACAGCGTGTTCTGATCCATCACTGTCTCAATTAATAGTAGTGCTGTTGCTTACTGTTAGCTTTGTGATGTGGGTACAGGTTTATGGCTCCTGACTAGCGCACTTGGAGAAACCACCACCATAGGGCTATAGCACGACACTGACACGGTATCCCTAACGTTGGAGGTTCTCATCTCCAGCCAATGTCTTTATAATACCACAAGTACACATGGAATACTCCATTAATTTAACCCTAACCCACCTCAATCCTGCAAAATCCTCCGGGTGGTTTTGGAGGATTTCGGAGGATCCAGGATGGACAGATGAATGATGATTTGAACATTGGAGGATTTTGGAGGATTGAGGATGAATGCAGTTTTTGAAGTTGGGAAATTGGAGGATTTCGGAAGATTGAGGATGTACATGTATCTTAGTAAAAAGGCCCTATTGGGTTAGGGTTAACATTGCAAAAGTTAACTCATGTTGGCCCATTTTGGTTCACTGTAGTATGCAGGCTGCAGGAAAGTGCATGTATCTTAAAATCTTACTCGGTAATGCATACAATGTTTGTTTTCTTCAAAGAGCTACATGTAGACCACTTGTGTGAGTCCCTGTGCTCAGGGCAGTACATGTACATGAACATGTGTAAACTTGGTCTATATTGTATTCTCAGTTATCCAGCTTACAGAGAGACTATGAAAAAGTTGAGAGGCATCACAATAAACATACTGCAAGTGCAGAGAGAGACAGAAACCAGGCTAGTATCCAACTACAGGATACTCAGAACCAACTCAAGACAGTCCAAACAACAATCCAAGTGAGTAATGATTTCGTCACTGTCATTACAAAGATTGATTTTGAGATAGATCTCCAACGAATTGAACTTTTTTTGTGCAATTATACCAAACATCGGGGGTAAAATAAATAAAGAATCTTTGATGACTGCAAGTGCTCTGTCGTCTTACAGCTAAGAAATATGAACCTTCAGTGAAATGATCCTTGCTAGCATTGCATTCTCTAATTTAATTTGTTTTGCTGAGGATACCTTTTAGGTTTTCTTGTCAGCATGTAGGATTTCAAAGGGATGGTATTTGACCATTTGGCAAACCTCAGAGTTGGAGACCTTTATAGTGATGTGCCATTGGGCAGTAAATGATCAGCTCAAAGGTCCCCAGAAATTCTTGAGTGTGCAGTTAGAGTTTTGTTAAAGAACTCTTGGAGTCTGATGACTGGAGAGAGTAATGCTAAAGCACTTATCACCAGAATGAGTAAGAAATGTGTTGAACTCTGATACCCTCAATACTTGCCTTGCTTGGAGGCTTCAGTTAAGACTCAAATCCTCAATAATTCAACAGTGCTGCAAGTCAGTGGCACAGGTTATGTACTCCAACTTTCCATGGTCAGGCCTTATGTGAAATCAAAGTGCCGGTCCATACTTTTCTACAAATTCCTTATCTGGGATGTTTGGGTTGATGTCTGTACCAGACACATCCATCGTTTGATGCAGACTACAGAGAGTTTTAAATGTACATGTAGGCATTGCTTTATAATTTCTTCAAATTGGATGTACACTATGTGGTTTATTCTGTGATTTGTCGCATTGTAGAATTACCAGAAAAAAGCCAACGAGTGGGAGATACAGAAGAGAGCCTACAGACAACAGATAGAAAGCTTAGAAACACAGAGGAAGACGTTAGCAGACAAATGTCAGTTAATTCAGGTAGACAAGATAGATTTAATTGATTGGCATTGTACCCATGATGAAGGCAGGTTAGGTAAGATAGGAAGTGGTAACAGATTAAAATGAATTGCTTTCCTTGGGTTGGCAGACAGTTAATCCTCATGAAGAGTTGATGTTGGGTAGTTAGTTTCCTTTGAGAAACCAGCCTTCTGAGAAAGTACCAGCAGGACAGGGTTCAAATAAATGTACATGTAGGATAGAGGCCCTGTCCAGGCCTCGTGCCCTGACGTCGTTGTCAGGTCTAGACTATCAAGTCTCTCGGTGAATTTCGGTGCCTCAGTCTACGTCACAGGCCGCGCCCCATTTTGAAACCCCAAAAAGGGGGGTCACTTAACGGGTGGCAAATAAACATATGAATACTTTGTGTGAACCATTTCTGCTTTTATTTTGTTCAAAATGTGTATAAGTTAATGTAATTATGAATTGAAATGGGTTTTTACAAATTTTGGCTTCCTTGTTCTTTTAAGAAAATTCTTACCACACAAGCAACTGCATTCATTGGCAGTACAGACACCTGCTGATAATCTTATCTTGTTGGCCTGTCAGTAGTTTTGGGGCAGCACGTATCTGTGGGCTGGGTTTTAGCAGGGTACACTTACGTGTACATACATACATGTATCATATACCATTTATTCCAGGCAACAAATGAAGTTTTAGTGCTCTTGAAAAGCATGTTTTGAGTCAAAATCTGCCTCTCATTTTAACCACCCAATAACACTTTGTTCAAAAGATAGGCTGACATCTGCATGCACTAGTCATGTTTTTTGGTTAAGCCTACAGACAATGCTACATGACTTGGACTAGCCAGCCGATGCTGGCAAGCTCCGTGTTCAAGTGGTTAGTAGAAAGCACAAGCACTGAGTGTACATTAGTAATTACCATACATGTCAGTGAAAGGGCAAAACCTGTACTGAAAAGTAATATTCTGAATTAACTCCGTCAGCAATAGATGGAACATTGTATTAACCATTGCTGCCTCCTCCATTCTTACTGTTTCATAGATAAGCTGTAGAAGAAACCTACATTTGTCCCTCATTATTTCTGATGGGAAGAATAATAATACGCAGTAATTGGCTAGTCGTGGATGAAGTCTTCATGCATAAGTTTCTTATAACTCAACAGTCTGTCATTGAACTTTGACATAGGTTTTCTAAAAAAAATCCAGGAAAAGCAAGTCCAAAATCTATGGTCACTGCTCTAGTTATATTGATGAAGACCCATAATTTGGCTTTACATGTAACTCTCCAAGAACAGGAAGACAAACGTTAGTATAATTGTTGGCTTGCAGTTTTTGACCAAGGATGAAATATGAAAGTGGAGTTTGTCTATTCTTACCCTAGCAACAGTCAGAAGGTTACCAAGACCAGCTGGCTAAACGACGCCACTTGCTAGAGCAGACTGAGTTAAACTTCCAATCACAGCTTACCCATCTGGAGGGATGCCTGACACGTTCCCAGGATACAGTGGAAGAAAAGAATGCTACCATACAGCGACTGGAAGAGAGGTTAGAGGAGATGAGTGGAGATAGGAAAGCTGAGGAGGGAGAGAAATTAGACAGTAAAGAGAGATGTAGAAGGTTGGAGAGTCATCTCAAGGTAAGACAAAGACAGCATCAGAAGAAAAATCAGGGTTCTTAACTTTTGCCGTTTTGAGACTCCAAACCATGTAACAAGGTGGGTCAATGCAGATCATGTGAATACAGGTTAACGGGAAATAATATTTTCTTGTAATATTTGTATTGGATAATTTTATGGATCACCAACATTTATTTATAAAAATATACTCATTTTTTTCTGAATATGTGAAAAAAATCACAAGCTTGCTGGGATGAGGTTTGAACACATGAAACACTAAGTATACCATATTTGTTATAAATGTTGAAGTGCAGAAGCACTTAGTAAAATCAACTGACATCTCTTTGACACAAAATATGTTGATACATGTAGATCCTATTGGTACATAAGATTTAAAAAGTACAGTTATTAATATACATGTAGGTCATGCTTTGTTTTCTCTGAAACTTTAAGGTGGAATACCGGGGTAAGTTGAGATTGAACAGCGTATTGCGCGAGTGTGAAAACCCTGTTGAAGTGATGCATAAAGATGTTGTTCACCGATGGAGGATATTTGGGGTTGTGTGTGACTGAAAACCAAAATAAATATAATTCTTGCCATCTGACGAATATTAAAAGGACTTTTAGAACCTTATTCCCTGGGCTGGTTTACTAAAACAAGTCATCATCTATATAAAATAGTCATTAAGGGCAGCATGTGAATCAGCCAAACTTATGATGTGATACTTGGGAGTTGTTCCGGCAGGGTGTTTTAAATCACTCTGCGTGGTGCGCTCCATGCAGTACGTTGTTATGCGGTAAAACACTGTCGGTGTTCTGAAGTTTTGTTGTGTCCACCCAGGACGATCTGCTTCCCAAAGTTCAGACTAACATTGATTTTGCCAAACCGCTTCATTGCTGCTGCTTGCCATTGACAAGATTCTTGTCATCATAGGAGTGAGAAGAAACTGACAGATCATCAGCGTCACTGTCAGAAGACACACTGACACTGAGACTGATAGGCTTGGAGCCCTTCTTTATTGTGTACATGCTACGGCAGTAAACAGTCGTAGCTATTCTCACTCCCATGTACTGCGTCACACTTCAACGGAATGGTAAAATGAAACCGACAACTGTTTTTCTTTTTGAGTCCATCGGACCCCCCACATCACGAACTTTTGTCTCGCATTGAATTTTAAGTACACAAGTTAAAAAAGAGACCTTGTCTCTGATACATATGGGTACACTCTACAGTAAAAGATATATTGCAGAAAAATGTCCTCCATCGTTGAACTACATCTTCAAAAAAGTAGTACATGTACCATATGTACACAAGAAGATTTACCCTGGATAAAATTAATATAAGAGTAGGGTCAGTTCATGTTATAATGTACCAGTAGCTTAGTTGCATGTACTTGGGAGCTGCATGGATTACTCTCATGTGAAGACTAGTTGACACTTGGGAGTGACAAACGTGAATATCAAGGTCTCTGTCCAAAACTCAAAAGAAATTCTAATTTAGAAGACAAATGGTGTGTGTCAATTCTTTTTAAGGAACTGTACAGGTAGTTTAGAAGTTTAGAGAAATTTACATCTACATGTAGATGTAGGGATTAAGTTGTACATGAACATGTAGGTCATATCCAGATACAGACTGTTAACTTTACACGAACGTGTTCAACACTCATCAACTTCATCAGGTTATTTTGTTGTTTGTCCTTGCAGTGTTTGGAGGATGAAAAGGTTCAGTTGAAGTCGGAGCTAGAATCACGAGACAATCTCATTGCAGAAGCAGAAAGAGCTATGAAACAACTGAAACAAAATTTAGCTAAAATGGATGAATCACTTGCACTCAAGGAAGATATGATTAGGTATAGAACCTGCTCTTAACTTGTAAGACTAATATGTTTGAGATATTTGGATTCAAGAAGTTATTGGATGTTCTCTTACAGTGTATGCATTCTTACGTACATGTATTCATACATTCAAATGTGCTAAACTGAGCCTCAAAATTTTCCGCACTTGTTAGATGAAATCTAATAGATGGATTGTGCCTGCTAAGTCACATGACCTGCAGTGGGTGCATGTATCAAACATCAGCAAACATAGCATTCTCCCACAGTAAAGTGAGTTGTATGTGTTATTTACCAAAAATAAAGCTAACAGTCAGTACAGTACTGAGATTACTGAGGTGCTAAGTGATATAATTACAGTTGGCATATTTTGGGTAAACAACACTTATATATATATCAGCACTTGTTGATGTTTGATACCCACTATGGGTCAAGTGACCAAGCAGGCGCAGTTGGTCTGTTATCTTGGTGCTTCTTTACAAATTTACATGTTACATTATTATCAATGGAATTAAACTTCTGCACTTAGCCCCTTTGAAAGCCCACATGTTTTGGGAGTTACTTGAGTAATCAATCAGTGTACTTATTATTCAGTTACATTTTTCCTTTCAATTACTGTGAAAGTAAAGGATTCCTTTCAGAATGGAAAAGAAAATAGCCAGTAACTTCTTAATCTAAGTACATGTTCATGTATCCCAAATATACCATAGACCCACTTAATTTAAAGGTGCTGATAGATTACATGTGTAAAAACGATTTTGAGAAAAGATTTCCGTTTGACTGTCTCACGATAGGCCGCTTGCCTCTTTATTATTGATTGAATCTTACATGAAAATTTATTATTGTTTGCAACAAATATGCCATTCCGTTATTTAAGGCCACAAGCAGAAAGAGAATAAGAAATGTATTAATCATCAAACTATAATCAGAAACTTGCAGGCCTATTTTTCTGCAAGAGTGAACGCCTTCTCAAAAATCTTTCTGTAGTAAGTCAGCCCTTGCAATAGCAATGTTGTTACATTGTGTCCATTTGTGTTTATGCTATGTCCATTACAACTGTAGACACACATCCATGATGGCACAGTACAATGCTTGTATTACAGGTCACTTCAAGAAGTGAGTGGGCAGGAGGCTCTACATCAAGTAAATGAGTTACAAAGCCAGCTAGAGCAGGCACAGAGAGACAATGCTAGATGGCTGCGTCTTGAGACACAGCTGCAGGAAGATATACAAAGACTACAAGCTAGGTAGGATCAGGACGCAGCAAGATAGTATGGAACTGCAGGAATACTTCCATATCAATAGTAGACCAGAGAATGTTGCAGTCAAGGCCAGAGAGGAATCAGAGATATCGTCACCATTTTCACAAAGCGACAAATTTGGCCAAACAGCATTCCCTGAAATTAATACCGCCCAAAAAACTTCCTGCACAAAACTGTTTAGAATTAGGATCAGGATGGTGTCACACACAAGAAGAGCTGTAAACAAGTGGAAACAATGTGCATTAGGGTTTCTTTGGGGAGGGAAGCTTGTCAAAGGATGGTAACCTCACAATGTGCATAGACACGAGTGTCACTTAACATGCTTAAAATCTTTCACAAATAACTTGTCAAGTGTGAACTCAAGGAACTCAACCATCAAAGGAACAAATAATAAACATAAATCAGTCCAGTGTTGAATTGACTAGAATTAGAGGTAATCTCTGCGAGACTTTCTAATATGCGTGCATATGACAAATTTAATATTAAGTGTATTATTTAAGTGAGTGTGCTGCCTCCGCAGGGTGTCTTCTGCAATTAGTCTGTACTCAGAAGAATTATTGTCATTATGATGTACACACATTAGGTTCTACTGGAATATGACCAAATGTTTTGATTGGTATACAAATGTGTAGCAGTTCTGTAGTCAAGTACTTTTTGGATTCCTAGTTCTCTGCCAAATATTGAACTGGTTAGGAGGAAATAAAGCAGGAGTACATGACCATTGCATGGAAAATGCACAAAGGTGAGGTTATGAAATGAAGACTTTAGATCCTGAATTTTGTAAAATTAAGTTTTAAAAAGAAAAGTACTCAAAATTTGAGTATTTTTGTTGTAAGCCATAATTTTTATCAATCAATGATGGTCTGAAGTTACAATTTTATTTTACAACCTCACTTTTGTGCATCTACATGTACCATCCAATGCCTGTGTACTCCAGCTTTGTAACCAGTTCAATATGTGGCAAGAGACTTGAAAAGTACTTGATCACAGCACTGATGTGTAGGAACTGCATGGAAGATCCTTCTGGCTGAATTCATTGTTGTGTCTTCTCACTGTGCGTGAGAATGAATCACAAGGCATCCTGCTGTCTCCAGCTATTTGGGTTTTTCATTTTCAGACATCTTGTTTTTATTTATGTCCAATGGTGTCATTGAGCTTCAATTACTTCAACCTTTAGCTAAGATTACATGCAAGAACATGTACATGTATGTGTTGTAGGTTAGATGAATCCCATTTGGAATGTGCACGACTCAATACAGAACTAGCTACAAAGATAGAAGAACTACGTCGTCTGGAGGGTACAGAGATGAAACAGTTACAAGACCAGCTTACTAAGGTCAGGACAAACTTGTGTAATTATGTGTCACTAATTAATTAGTAATTTGAACTTTATGTAAGTCCTTCACATGGTCTCTTCACATGCCCATTTAACTCCCGTGGAAATTTCATCTGTGTGCGCCGTGGGAACTGAACCAGCCAAAGCATACGTGTGTTACTTTGAATCCAGTGTCATGTATGTAGTTAGATTAAGTTATTACCGTACATTTAAATGTCTGTAGTAGGGTAATTGAACAAGGGAAATCATTTGGCATGTTATTGAGGGGGACACCAAATTAAGCCTCAAATCACAGCTTCTCAGGCTCATAGTTTGGCCTTGCAGCTGCCTGCATTAACTTGGACCCAGTTTAGTGATGTTACTGGGAGAGCATGTACATGTACATGTATTTCACAGATTCCATCAAAGAGCGCGTAGGCTTTAGAGGCAGAGATTGCTTCCAGAGATGATGCAGTTTTCTTCCATTGCACTGCTTACAAACCATTAGCACATCTACACCGTAAAGCATTCTTAGAAGTAGAAACATTTTGCTGCTAACATTTGCAGGGATTTTAAACAGTACCTTTATTAAGTTGGTCCAAGTTCCAAAAGATTATGCTACAAATACCCGAGTGTTAACCTAACTTGAAGGAACACACTGGTTAGTTTCTAAAATTAAATAGTTTATTTCATATTCAGTGTAATGAGTGTTGTTTGCAGGAGAAAGCTTGGAGTAGTGAGCAGGAACAACATTATATGTCTCACCTGGATGGCATGAAGTCCGAGGTCACAGCATTAACTTCTGATCTCCATCACCGTGACAGTACCATAGCAACATTGAGTCAGAAGATTGCATCTCTTGAAAGAAAGGAGAGGGAGGGAGCACAGACAGTGGAACGGCATCAACATGAACTGCAAGTTAGTGCTATTGCTGTTGGATTGCAGGCAACTGTTGTCAGCTGCCTGGTAAAAGGCATGATCATATATCAGACTATCATTAGAAAATCACATTTAATCTTTCCTGCTTGCTTATTCATTGTAAATTAATTCAAGCACGCATAATAGAATAATAATCTACTTGAAACAGCATCACCCCAATGTCCCATTACCAGATACTAAATGATGTGTTGTTATTTTATTATGTCTGGTAATGATACCAAGGATCCCTAAAAAACACCCTAGGCACTGTAGGTTTACAAGCCTGAAGAAACCTGTAGAGCGGAGACTATGAGAAGCAGTTACAGTTTTACAGGTAGGAGGAAAACCCCAGAGGAATATTCTTGGTAAAATTCATGGAGTCAGGTAGGGACCGAAAACCCAATACACATGTGGATCGAGCCAGGTCAACCCCCAACGCAATACACATGTGGATCGAGCCAGGTCAACCCTCCTAGATCCTAACCCAATACACATGTGGATTGAGCCAGGTCAACCCTCCTAGATCCTAACCCAATACACATGTGGATTGAGCCAGGTCAACCCTCCTAGATCCTAACCCAATACACATGTGGATCGAGCCAGGTCAACCCTCCTAGATCCTAACCCAATACACATGTGGATCGAGCCAGGTCAACCCTCCTAGATCCTTCTTCATTCATAAGGAGCTTTGGGAAGATGTCAAAGAATTGAAGAATGGTAGCCTAGTTGCTGTAAGTGTTGCTTTGCTACATGTATATCATTGCTTTGATCCCATTACAAACAAGGTGTGTGTTCACTGGCACAGTGGTAGATTGTGGTGCATTGACACAATGCTAAGGGAGACATAGGATGAAGCATTCTGTGGATTTCAAAATCATTGGCACTAATAAATGCTGTATAATTAAGCATTTGTTTTACTACATAGAGTTTGGATTTTTATTTTTACAAGTATTTTTATTTGTCCAATGCCAACAATTTTATCAAAAGTCTCAAACTGTGATGACTATTTTCCAATTTCAACCTGCCATCTGACCCTAACTAACTCGGTGTATAAGTGGCAAGACATCAGCAATAATGATAAGGGAGTCATGGATTCTATCCTGACCTACATAATCTTGGCAGGGTTTTTCTCATGCACTCATGGATAGCAATTGAATTTCAGTTTTTATGGAGGTACACGGATGTCAGTGAAGGGAAACCCAATGTTAGGATTTCTATCTCTCCAACAAAAATATCTTTGGAGTTTTATAATGTAACTGACTTGGTTCCAGTTTGTTGGACGTTTTGCACCTTTGAAAGCACCCATAACCCTTCAGAGCACATGACTCTTTATATAGAGAACTATGCTCCACACTAATAATTTCAAGTGAAAGTACATGTACCCGTATGTTATCATTTTCTTACTACAGATTACCAATGCCCAGCTGGATGCATTGAGGATTGAGAACCGTAGCTTACGAGAGAACACCAACAATCCTGATACGACTTCTATGTCATCTGAGATACTGAATGCTCAGTCACAGCTCCAGGACTTGAGAAATATGCACACACAGCACATGAAGACCTCACAGATATTACAGGTAGGTACACTCTTCACTGAATGAACATGAGTGAAAGTGGAAGGATTGACGAAAAGATTGTCTGATAACAGTTGAAAGGGAATGCTGAGATATTCCACCAAAAACTTGAATTGCAGACTGGAACTGTAATATTTGAATCCTAAGCTCTTGATATTTGAGAAATACAGATACATGTATAATCAGTTTAATCAGGGTTGTAAGTAGAAATGTTAGCACCAGCTGTTTGGGGGCTGGATGGCTAAGCTGACATAGTATCAGTTGCAAGAATGAATGACTCACACATGTGGGCCAGTGAAGTACATATATGCACATGGATAGGTACATGAAGTTTGAATACAAAAAGAGGCACGTGAGACAATGCTATTTTGCAGTATATTCCAAGCCATTTGTTTCCTGTCAAAATTTCAAAATCACAGTGTAATGCAGCACAATTGTTGCCAGCAGATAAGCTTTATTTTCACCCCCAAGCACAAGCTGGTGACTTGGAGTGCTCCCCAGCACCCCGAGTACTAGCTGGTGACTTGGAGTGCTGTCCAGCGCCCCTAGGTACTAGCTAGTGACTTGGAATGCTGTCCAGCACCCCAAGTACTAGCTAGTGACTTGAAGTGCTGTCCACCACCCCCAGGTACCAGCTGGTGCCTTGCAGTGCTGTCCAGCACCCCCCAAGTACTACCTGATGACTTGGAGTGCTGTCGAGCACCCCGAGGTACTAGCTGGTGCCTTAGAGTGCTGTCCAGCACTCCTAGGTACTAGCTGGTAACTTGGAATGCTGTCCAGCACCCCAAGTACTAGCTAGTGACTTGGAGTGCTGTCCAGCACCAGCTGGTAGTGGAATGTGTAGCTACAACACCAGAGCATCATTCACAAGCTGATTTACTATCCTAGTGTTGTGGTAATACATTCTGCTGAGATTGTTTTCATAGCAAGTTTTCATAGCTAGTTTCTAGGCTTACTTCAAAAGCAGGATTCCAACTGTTGGTACTTTGTATCTACATGTACCACAGTTGATCTACATGTTAGGCTTGGGCGGTATTTCCTTTTTCGATACCACGGTATCCATGAAAAAAATACCGCGGAATTTACTAATACCGCGGTATTCATTGCAGAAGACAATGACTACATCAAAAAGCAGCGGCGATGCTGGCATTCAAAGGCAAACCACAAACAACACTAGGGGCCAGCATAAAGGGTTTTTAACGTCACAAAATCCCCTTTTTCTGTCCATTTGATGTCAAATAAAAATTATTTATATGAATTTTTTTAAAAAGGGACGGTGTTTTAAATACCGATTCATTGCTCCGTGATTCCTATATCTGTGTGGTCACTCGTACGGTGTGAAAATCTGCACATGTGCTACAGTCATGTTGGTACTCGCTGAGACAGTGCATTATTGTAATGATTACGTGCGGATTACCAGTGGCTGCTCCTTTTAGCTGCGCCCTAACACTGCGCGTGTGCAATGGTAAGGTGGCTTTCAGAAAACTCTGCGACGCGGCAGTCGATTCTTGTCATTACAAAATTGGTTGTAACGAAATTCAGATTACAACAAGCACAAATCTTAGGTCCCGGTGAAAACATGCATATTTCTATAGCGAGAAAATATGTTATAGCGAAATAGCATTGTACGAAATTCCTGGTACAACGAAAGGTTTTCGTGACTCCGTTGCCTGAAAACCATTCTTGACGACCCATTCATAAAGCGTTTGCAAATCGCGGTGGTTAAAACACGTGTGCGGTTGCACCACACTGGTTCCCGCCGGGCCGAACCGTTGACAATGAAGGCATGATGGAAATGCGGCAACCAGTCAATGTACAGGTTCTGCCAAAAAAGGGTCGTACGTTCCACTACATCGAATGCAGGTCTATAGTTGCAAGTCAAAAAATTTGATCTCATGTCTATGTTTGTGTTTTCTGTGTTCATGAATTTAATTTGAAGTTGTACTGCTTGTACTCAAGCAAGCGTGCTTCCACAAAATGTCCAGTCGCGCAACATAAGGCTTATCGCACGCACGCTTACAATGCGGTATACAGACATCGGTTGCCAGATTCCTGTCGTCATGACACGCATAGTGCATGATTTAAAAAATCTGTGATATTTTACAAAACAAAAATTCCCATTCCATTTCCGATAAAATACGCCTCAAATAAGTTCGCATGACTATTCTCGTATCTCAAGAGTCCAACTAATCGCCCAACACTGCATTATTCATATTGCTGCAAAAAGATCTAGCGTGCCCGCCAATGAGACTGTGCGTTTTCATGACGTACATTTGGCAAGACACAGCTATCCAATCGTAGTACTCGTTCATGACATTCTGCTTCTTCAGCGACCATCTCGCGCACGGGAGACCGCGCCGCAGTGGGCGAGTGATCTCGGACTACCAATCAATCGTGTCATGCAGCTTGTGTCAAAAATCAAAAGAGAGGCGAAAAATTAAACAAAAAATGTCTCTCTGTGACACAATTTGTGTTGGAAAGACTACTTACATGGATAGGGGCTTTAGTCGGTGAGCCTTCAAATTCTTGCAGGTACATCCAGGCCTACATGTGCATGCAGGTTAGTTACTGTTGGCTTCGTCATCATCCATGGTGATTGAAGTCTTTTAAAAATCCCTGGATCGATGCTTTTACATGTATTTGCTTTTTTAAATTTCACATGCACATTAAACATGTTGTCCTATGACAATGAAGTTTATTATTCTAAACATATCACAAGGTATTTGATTAATCATAACTGAGACGTCTTTTTGATCAACCACGTTGTCCTAAATTTATATTCCGAAAAAACTGAAATACAAGCAGTGACAAGTGAGGAATCGGGTTTTTGCTTCTCTTTTCATGTGGTTGGAACAAATGTGAGAACAATAAAAAAAAGATTGTTGATTGCCGTGGATGTCGAACAGATGCAGATTTATGGAATCATTTTATAGTTTATAACACACATTCCTGGCTTCAGTTCGATTTTCACACAATACTTGTACATGTTGTATATAAAGGACAAAAAAGACCCTAAGTGAGCACAAGGCCAGCACAAGCAGCATTCGCATTTTCTGATCCGCCAAAAAAGTCTTCAGAAAATAAAGTCCAGTGCGGACACCGAAGACCAGCTGATTTTTTAATTCCCAACCTGTAGGGCTGTGATACATGTACATGTATACATGTGCCAACGAGTAATACAAGAAGCACTGCCTACAAGCTATTCCAAAACCGAAAACTTGATGGCGGCGATAGGGAAACAAAACCTTTTGACAGGCAGGTTGATGGCTGCATGCTGAAGTATCACGTTACGTTACGTCTTATCTCTTCACCAAAAAGCACAACACAAATGGGATGCTGGATGACTGAAACCACAAAGTATGCAGTCACTTGTTGTGGATATAATTGTCTGCTTTCATCTTATGAGGGTTGTGGGAACATTCTGAACAAATTAGCCAGAATACCGCGGTATTGAAATCCAATACCGAATTAGTCGGTATTCTGGTATTCATGGATTGTTAGTCGGTATTGCTCAGTATTAAAAACAAAACTGCGGTATTCGGTAATACCGAAATACCGCCCAAGCCAACTACATGTAACCAAGCTCAGAGCTGGTTCAGTGCGTGTTACTGCCGGCACAATATCAAAGCAGAAATTAAATTGGATTATGTAACACTTTCATTAACAAACATACATTCCTGTCTACCACTCAGTTTTCTTGTAATATTTTAAGTCAGGGTACACCCTTTCTAAAATTATGCTGCTCAAGCTATTTCATCCTATACATTCTGAGAAAGTGTACCACAAAATTGGGGAATTTTGCCTCGTTTGTCCTTGAAATCGATAAATGACGAAGATTTATTCGTCAAAACAAATAGATTTAAACACCGTGTCGGCGCTTTGTCTCGGCATAACCACCGCTGCACTGTACATGCTGCATGCTGCAACCTGTGTCATGTGGTCGCGAGTTTTCTCGAGAAAAGTTGAGAGCGCCTGCGGGGGTAATAACAATCCGTAGCACGCATGGAACCAAGGTGGCACATGTGTTTGCACTGGGGCCACTCACGGTTGCACATCCCTGGGTAAATGGTCCGTGGTGTAACTACTCACCCACAAGAAGCACAATTAATGGACAAAAGGTCACATCCTGATTTGGTTCTTCTATTATTTGTGTAATTGTTGTTTTTCTAGGATGAGAACAGTATGTTGAGGAGAAAACTGACATCATTAACACAGCAGCTACTGGAGGCTGAAAGTGCCAGTGACCTTCAATATCAGGCAGCTATTAAGCAGTCCCATCTCAGGATAGCAGAACTTACTCAAGAATATGAGCGGTAAGAGATGACATTAGTATTTTCAACCTACAGTACAGGTTAGTATTTTAGCCACGCTAACACGATCAGTGAACCTGACACGCTGTTCAATACACGCTTTGCAGTTTTACCGTGCATTGCTGGTTCAAAACACGATAAGCCTGACCCTGGACCTCATTATCGCGGCCAGGGTTGCGCTTGCAGACCGCAAAGTTGACCGATAACATGTAGTGAACCACTGCACACGCAGAGCCATCGCTCTAGCTTGTGTATGCGTGTACGTGTATATACATGTACAACGTACAGTGTGTGGCAGTGCACTGAATAAGTGAAATCACATACATGAACGTGTAGTGCCTGACTGGCAAGATGACCATCTTGAAGTATCAAAATATGTATCACTATCACAGCTGTTTTCTTTTTATTTTGGATCACAAAAGTTGTTCAGCCGGATTACATCTGGAAAATGTCAAATTTTAGTGAAACTGGCCAGTATTCCACCGTATGTGTTTAGCTACTACAAAACTTTTTCCCAAATGTAAGCTTTGAATCTTAAACTCACGGGATCAACTGGAGTGACGACGACGATGACGCTTTTCTTGCTGGTTCTAATGCTAGATTGGTTTTAAGCAATTCCTGATTGCGCAAAAACTTTTTCACAAATAAACATTAACTACGAAAGTAATCCAGTCCTCAGCCAGAACTATTACAACAAGCAAGTTCAGCAGGTGTTTTTTTAATTATGTAATTATGTTCATGTATCAGAATTCCAGTAAATTAAAAAACACCTACTGAACTTGCGTAAATTTAACTTGACTTTTTCATTTGCTGCCATGTGCTGCAACCATGCGGCAACCAAGCAATCACGAAACTACAACCACCCCAGTGCTTCCATCCCAACCACCAATTATAAATTGAAACAAGTGTATTGCATATTTATTTTGAAACAGCGCCAACAAATGCAAAGCTACAGCCCTTACATGTCACACGACATGCACATGAAGTTCACATGGGCGCTACTTTGTCCGTTGTGTGCAGCCAGTGCATGCACGTTGCTGGCGCTAGTGCAGACTGGACTTCCTTTCATTTCAGTAAGATCGTTGCCGTTCAGTTTGGTCCTAACATTGTCACAACCAGAGCAATTTTTTAGGTAGGTGTTCCAGCTCAAAGGTCGAAAATGATGGGAAAGATCCCCACCTCACTTTGAATTCATATTCATGCAATTTTGAACACAATGAGGTCAAGTGTGTATGCCAGGATCGCCGCTGTGGGGGCCGTCTTGACTGAAATTTGGCTAGCGGACCGGCAAGGTCAAACCCCGTTTATTTTTTGTGGATTTCTTACAAAATAGTTTTCTCTAATTTAGGAAATGTTTTGTCATAAAAACTGCTAGTTACAATCATCTCTGTTGAAAGATTGATTTCATACTTTTCTGTGCCTGATTCAGATGTTTTTGGAACAATTCAGACATTAACCAAAAGTGTTGTCTGCATGGCATTATTATCGATCCTGTATGGACAAGCAAAACGCTTTATCTTTGAAAATAATTTTGTGATGCCTGCTACATACAAGGTAAACTACTGACCACATTTCCATGGAATTTGAAGATAACTTGAGCTGCAGTCAAACTGAATACTTTTCATTGTGGGAAACTAGGAAAATGACTGCTCCGGTCATCAAAGGCCTGGCTGTTCTTGGGTTTACGTGTCATGTGTGCATGTTTATACTCAGTAGATCAGATTGCAGTGTCGGCCTTCTCTGTTATGCAGGGGTCACCGTGTTTTGTGTTTGCAGTTAACTCCTTTCGTGTCTCTTTGACTCGATACATGCTGACACGCTGAGCATGTTTGCATGTTGGCTAAAATTCTGACTTGTACCGTAATTAAAAAAACTGATGCTTTGGAGGGACAAGAATAAAGTTACAAACATTACATGGATAACAGTGTACAAAATAAACCAGTTTATTTATGATGGCAAAGGTAGGTCTAACATTTAGGATTTTCCCTTTCTATTTCCAGGTCACAGTGATAAGTTGTTGTTACTCTCAAGCAAAGCTCTACAACTTTGCTAGGATATTACTGGCCCCTCTTGTTTGGCTAAACTGCCGGCAGTCAGGCATTTTTGGAATGTTTTCTATTATTGGAACACTTTGAAGTGCCAGAGTTGTAACTCTCTCTTTGCCCTTCCTCCATGGATAGATTTGGCGTGGTTGGGATAGATTTGGCATGGTTGGGATAGATTTGGCATGGTTGGGATAGATTTGGCATGGTTGGGATAGATTTGGCATGGTTGGGATAGATTTGGCATGGTTGGGATAGATTTGGCATGGTTGGGATAGATTTGGCGTGGTTGGGTTTGATCAGGGTGTAGATACATTGTAAGTTTCAGCCAGTGTTAGTGTTAAGAGATGGTAAGATATTTCAACTACCAAGAATTAAAAGTAAGTACTGTAGTGCATATCCCAACTTTGCAGAAAGCTCTTGGTTTCACTTTAAATGCTTTGTTACCCTAGTGGAAATGGGCTCAATGTGATTTTGTATCAAGAACCAACTTGGTCATTAACTCAGCATGATGCAGATACCAGTATCTTGGATTTTTGCAATGATGCAAAATCACATTGGTGGAAGTTAGTCCAGGTTTGATGCAGGATTGCAAACATTTGCCATTGAAAGTTATTGTGCTGATGTTGCTGACCAATCATAAAGCACTTTTTGTTCATAATGTTCATGAGTGCAGTCTTTAAAAATGATAGTATACACTAACCTGGTGTGAAAGTTTGATATGAGCATTGCCCTGTACACGTGTGTAGGGTGCATCTTTGGGAGTGCCATCAGTCTCTCAATTTCATCTTCTTCAAAATGAGTCCTAGCTGTTTATCCTTTGGATTTAGCAGTGATTACAACAAACATGTTGGCTTCTTTGTGGCATCCCTTGTGTGAAAAAAATGGCCCCCCCCCGTCACAGCGCTCAACAATTAAATGACATGAAGTAGTACATGTACATACATGTACCATTCTGGTATACCATATAATAAGCAAACAAAGGAATGGTCACATTGGGTAAGTAATGTGTGATCATACAGAAAAACCAGCTGTCATTCTTGGACATTTCTTTCTTGGTTTAGGAAGCTGGAGAAGATGTCAGAACACGAGAGCCACAACACAGAGATGTTGCAGTCCCAGCTAGATACCACAGTGCAACAATATGAAGCAGAAATGACTAGACTCAGAGATGTTTGTACAGCCCTCAAACAGCAACTGAAAGACAAGACACATTTACTCAACAGTAAGTCCACCGTGGAAATATTCATCCAACTAATCAAAGTTTTTATCTGACTGGTTTTGTCAGCTGCACAGAAACAGTTGCAGTGTGTGACATCTAGGTGAGGAAAATAGTTTTTCTGTAAAAACAGGACTCCAAGCGACTTTAGTGCATCGTCATATATCACCGTCCAAAAATCAGTGTGTAAGCTCATAGTTTGCCACAGATACAGAACAGAATGGTAATATAGTGTCTGTAAGTTCTTACACTGGGCTTCTAATGAAGAAACATCGTCTGTGGTGATGGATTGACTCAGATTTCCTTGGATTGCAAACCGTAAATGTTGACAGTTACGCTCGTAATAGCTGTACCAACATGTGAAGACACAACAAATGTCGCGACCCCATCCTTGTTCCCTGTTGTAGGAAACGATTCATGTGCATGTTTTGCATACATACTGCATGGGTAATGGGTACGAGGCTGTGTATATGGGCAATTCCACTACATATACATGTAGGACACAGATGCCAAAAATTCAGAATGATATTTGGTTTGAACACCTTATATTTTTAAACAAAGTTAAAGTTTTACGAATCAACAATATTGTTTATGAAGGTGGCCATTTTGATTTTCCAAATGATGGCCAAAGTATGGCAATAACTTGACGGTAAAAAGATTGCATTGGCATACAACTTATCTCCACTATGTATCTCCACTATGCCAGTGCTCTAAAAGGTAATCTTTCACATGGATGGAGTTACCAGAGAAACACTTTACCAAATGATAAGAAAAAAATTGCTGGTTTCATGAATCAATGTTACAAAAAACCTTGATCAGTTTGACCATAATGGATGTAATGTCAGTTACCCCAAACATGGATTTTTAATTTCATTCCACAAAGAAGATGATCCGTA
The DNA here is from genome assembly GCF_054643075.1 of Acanthaster planci. Taxonomy (NCBI): domain Eukaryota; kingdom Metazoa; phylum Echinodermata; class Asteroidea; order Valvatida; family Acanthasteridae; genus Acanthaster; species Acanthaster planci. The sequence goes on from NC_141790.1 coordinate 4,637,901, forward strand.
TGGTGTAACTTGAGACTTCTAATCTATGAGCAAATGTCTTCCTCTCCGTACCAAAAATAGGGATACTCAACGTACCACTGAGCCAAAACTGACTCTTCGAAATGTGTAACATCAGTAACCGAAATGTTACCCCGTAGAAACCAATTTGTAACGTCAGTTACCGTGATGTAACGTCAGTTACTAAGAAAATTATGATAACCTGGCCCCATTTATTCACCTGATGGGTTGCAGGCCAGTAGGTCCAATATTGCCTATGCAGACCGAATCACAATTTGTAGGCTTCAAATTCTCTGCTATAAGAGCATTTCATGACCCATGGACTTTGTGGTTTGTTAACAAGGAGGATGGAATCTATCAGCAGGATTACCAGCTTGTATTTCTGAAAGTATCGGACCAAACGGGGCCCTCCAAATTGCTCTATTTTGCCATGGAGTGTAGGCATCAATTTTCAAAATGGTGATGGGCCTCGTCATGACTGGTTTGAGGGGTGATTTTCTCTGGAAAGCAATATCTTCAAAAGTCGTTGGTTACAGGTGGTGTACACCATTGGTTTTATGTTGTAATTTCACAAGATTAGCTGATTACAGTGTGTTATACTCACTGCAACTTACATTCCACTCACTTGTTTCATGATTGAGTCAACTGCTTTGTGAAAAATCAAGAAAAACAGCGCGACATTTTCAACGCTTAAATTGAAGGTCTTGTAATTTATCTTGCGTAAAATCTATGGATTATAGTGCATTCGTGGTAAAGCGAACATCGTCCACAGGGTCAGGGTGGGAAACAAACATGACAGGTTCTCATTCCCGGAAAGGAGCAGTTTTCAACGGCTAGGAGTAATCAGTGAATTTACCTTAGAGTAATGCGCCTCCTCGACCATGTCGACAATGTAGCATTGCGGATTCATAGAAAAACTTCATCCAGGAAAACAGCAGTCAACTCATGTCTGTGACATCGAAACAAGTAGGCCTATATGATAATGTAGTGCGCGCGTGATCGTGTTTATAACGGCACTTTCATGTCAGTTCGCACGTCGATGAAAGTCAGAAACAGCATAGTTGAATCATTAATATTTGTAATTAAAAAGAATTATGTCTTAAAACAAGGGAGGATTTACGTGTGGAATTTCGTACTTCTTGTTGACGAAAATCATTGTGCTAGGAAACATCTGCCATATTGGATCATACCATTATTATCCAGGGGTAATTTTGAATTCGCAAAGATTTCCTTAAAGAAACCTTTCCTTCAATAAAATTCAACATCACACGGATCCTATTTATTTTCTACTTTACGCCTAACACTCAGATTTCTATAATTTCAGTTCACAGTGTTTTTCACGAAAGAATGTTAGTATATATTCTTAGCTACTTTTAGGTTTAATCAGTTAATAAATGGAGACTCCCACAACATCTGCACTACATGTACATATAAGAAATTTGGCGCCTGTTAAAGGATGTGATATGCGAAGTGAAATTAACTCTACTACGATGGTCGGCTGACCACCATAATAAAAGAGAACAAAATTATTGTTTTTCTCAAAAACTACAGCATTCTGAGTCAAAATATTTGACAGATTGATTGAGATGGTGTGTACTTTCTTTCAAGTAAGATATTTCAGGATTATAGGGTAGTCCGATTTTGGGGATTTTACCAATGGTGTACACCACCTTTAAGCCACTGAAACGTGAAAGGAAAATGAAAGATGAGGAAGTGAGTTGAGTAGCACAAAGTTTATACTTCAGTTCCAGTATATGACCATCAGTTTGTGGATACCATAATCTGTTTGTCTGAATCAAGGAAGTGTAAACGGAATGAATGTGAGCACTGCAGAGATAGTAATGGCCTCAAAACTCGCTTCCTGATGAGGGATGCTGTTAGGACCCACTGGTGAAAACTGCCACTACCAACAGTTGTCTCTGCACAAGGGCACCTCTCATTCACTTAAAGCTAAAGAGTTGGTACTCTAAACTTCACAAGATCCTTCTTTTTTAAGGTTTCCAGTAAGGACCTGTTAAGGTAATATCATCAACGCTGAGTGCTTGTCAAATACACTGTCCAGTAAAACCCAATATTAAAATTTGAAGTTGTACAGGATAAGAAATCTACCGGTAAATTAATTCAGAGTTTGGTAATCAATGACAGTTTTGTGGTTGTAGGATAACCACCTTTTCTAAAACATACATATAATTACAGGCTATGCTTAAGGTTTTAAAATCTGAACTTAATGATTGCTTTCAAAAAATTGTAGTGTTTCTGTTTTTCAATAACCTTGGTCAAGTTTTTTTAAAGACAAATGAATACACAGATGTACTCAGTTGTTTGTAGTTTTACAAATCAGTTACTGTCATGTTTATGATAAAGTCTTCATAAACTTAAAAGAAAATTGACCAACGTTTCCATTCATTTGTGCTTCTGTACTTTAAAAACCAAGATATGATTCCATATCAAATAATATTCGAATTCGAATTCGAATGAGTCAGGGACATGAGATATTACAAACCAATTCTCAATTATGATTTTCCATGTGTAAATCCTACGGCAAATGTAAGCGTGACGTCAGTTACTGTCATATCTTCACTAAAGCGTTAAAATGGAAACGTTTAACTTAACTTATTATTTTGCACCTCTGTACCTAAGAAACTATGTTTTATGTCAAATTAAACAAGTCAGGGGCATGAGATATTTCAATTTGACTCTACACGATAATTTACCCTGTCCTTTTTGCTTAACGTCAGTTACTGGACACATTTTTTGCTTGCTGTTCAATGGGAACTGCAGTTTGGGTGAAAAACCTTCCACCTATTTCTACACTCTCCTTAACTGATATACCGTAAGTGTACTTATTACAAGCCCCTGATATTTCTATTTACATAACTACAATTCAAACAGTGTAGTTAAAACTCTGCCTTATAACGTCAGTTGTATGTAGTGTGGAATGCCCCAGTGTAGTTTTACTGGAATGTACACCAGCAAGTGTAAGCTTGATGCGGTACACAACGCACACTCATAACGTGTTACAAGGAGGACGCGATTGCAATCGTAGTGAGAAAAGTCTGCAAATTTAATTCATGTCCACAGTTGCAGATTCCTTGGGCGTTCTGAATTTACAAATGGGTAATTTTTAATTGATAGGGGCAACTGGGCAAATTAAAACTTTTTGTGGTGATAAAGCAGCATCAGCGTGGACACTCGTAACCACTCAGGACACCACGTTACGAACGTAACCATAAACTAAGATGACTTTACAAAATGCACGATATGTCAGTTATTGAACTGAATATACCTACAAGCATTCAGAAGGTATAACAACATGAAACACACCAGAAGAAAAATTGAACAGCATTTATAACAGTCATTACAAACTTTATAATCCGTCATTATTGCCATGTCACATTTTGGTGTCTCATTTACAACCGTTACCATCATGTTTAGTCCTCATAAAAATGTGGTGGTTGTGTCTATGTTCAAGATATTATTGCATTTATGACTTCATGTATTGAGGTCCACATTAGATACATTTCTTTTGGGCCTTTACATCCAGATTTTTAAAGCAGGTTTTTATATACCCTGTCTCATGTCTCTCCAGTATTACATAGTTACATGTACATGTACCGGTATATTTGTCACATCTGGATTTGCTATTTGCTAAGTTATTCAAGTGTTAATAGGTTCACTTCATTTATTCAGTGTCCATAGTCTCTTTCCACATTGTAATTTTGCTCAGTGTCTCCTTTGTGTGCAAATCATCTCTTAAGATGAAATTATAAACACCTGGGACAGTTTCTCTATTCCTGTTGGTCCAAATGCATCACTTAACCATGTACCATATTGACATTTGATAATGCCCAGCTTGGATACGTGAATGTTCACGTCACATAATTATAATACCTCATGTTTCTGCTGTAAGAATATTTTCTATCAAAGAAATTTTCAGTAGTGTACTCATTTCAATGACTTTTCTATTCACTGAAGGTCCAAACAGCCCATCCGCCGTTCTTTTCTGTTGCTTTTGAGTACCTTGGAAAAGAGAGAAACAAGCACCATGACCATTCATTAAAAGCTACTCCCAAATGCAATATTTGAGTTTGTCTTGCGCTCTAGAAATTCAAACACACCATTTTTACATTTTGAGATCATTATTAGTTGAATGTACATGTATGGTTGCCTTGTTCATGTTTTCTCCGTAACGTCTTCGTTGGTGAGTGGGGTTTGAATCTGGTTTTGCCCGTAGCATGTTTGTCCTGTACAGTTTCAGGCAAGGCAAATAACTTTTCCTGTTACATCACTTTCATCATCCAGGATCTTAATTTGGGATTTTTGCCCTGCCTGACGTGTGTTTTAACACTGTATACTCAGTGTTTGCCCCAAAGGCTTGTGAAAAGAACACAAGTTTACTCGGGTGGGACTCGAACCCATGACCTCCTGCTTACTAGTGCAGACATCTTAACCACTCGACCACCGAGCTTGTTTTCAGGATCTTTTATTGTGTGTCATCATCAGATATGTCAGATAACTGTAATATTTTGTTAAAGCGATATGACGTTTAGTTTCATATTCAGCTATATTCAGCTATACCAATCTGCGGAGAAGGCGTCAAAATGGCTCATTCCAGAGGGCACCAGTACTTTGAGTTTAATGTCAACGTGTATGTAGTCCCCAAATGTTATCCACAAATCTGAAAAAGTTAGGCAAAACACACTAGTCTTTGAAATCTAGTTTTGGTTTCGCGTGCACAGGAAAAATCACGATAATGAAGTCTTTTCTCGGAGCACTAAAAATTTGGCTCAGATTAGAAACTAATAGCAAAAACAATTTAATGGGATTTTCTGAAGAAAAAACTGAACAAAGCCAGGAAACCTGAGAGAAAATGATCAAAAGTGCACCCCTGTGTGTTTTCAGGGGTCTGCTCACACTTCTTGCTGCCAAGGCCATTTGTGCACATGCGTGCATTATTATGATTTTATTAGTGAAAAGGTCTATCAGAAATGACAACCCCTCATACGCAGATTTGCACACATGGTGCATTTTTCATGTGTTGCACAGCTAACTGGTACTTTATCAAGTGTTAAGGCTGGCTGTACCACAGACAACTGTTTTAGGTATTTATGAATGTTAATTAAATTCAGTATACGTAGAATAATGAAGGTGAATGTTGTATGTGTATTTGCATTTGGTTTTCAGGGTTGCAAGGGGAGAACTCTGCAATGGCTGACTTCGTCAGTAACATAGAGACAATTGCAACTTCACCACCCCAACCCTCAAGCCATGTCTCATCCCGTCCATCACTACCTGCATTAACTCATCTCTCAGAGCATTCATCACCCCAACTGCCAACCCATCTGTTACCTGTTCATTCCAACCATTCCACCGGCACACCTCATGGCCGGCAGCCATCACCAACTGTTAAGAAGTTGTTTGATGATAACTACGAGTCCGCAGCTGTACCAGAAATGTTGGGCTTTCCAGAGCTGGTTATACCTTCCAGTAAATGGGAGTCAGAGGTGAGGTGTGGCAAGAGATCAACTGTCTTTGTCTTGTCAGACAAACAAGTCGTCAGTCATGTGTTGTTAACCATCCTGAAGGCTGACACAAATGGGTGCTGACCACATGACACTGTGTTTGTTAGCAGCTTGAATCAGTGCACTGCCCTCTTGGGGCTGCACTAATTTGAAATGAAATCTGGCTAAATGAATCAGTATGCCGTGAACGATTTCTTTCTATCACAAGCAAGACATTGAAAGAGCCTACCCTATGAAAAAGGTCACAGTCACTACGTTGGAAACCAACAGATTTTGTTGTTTGATTTTTTCTTTTGAATTTTGTTTTTAATTGAATTTAAATGTAACTGTAGCCATAACAAACTGTTAATTATTATTAGTCTTAATGGAACGTTGTTCACGTTTCAAATATAGATGACATGATGTATTACAATGACATCCTATGAAATAAGTTTTTGTAAAACTACTGAACTCATCGTGAATTATTTGCAAAGAAGACATTGTGGGAAAAAACATAGCTCATTCCATGTAACATACATGTACATGAAATTTTGATATATTTTTGTCTTTTCTATCTTAGAGGCCTGATTCCAGACAGTCCATTACAGCTAACTTTGTAGCAGAGGATCTACGCAGAACCAAAGATCTTGAGAAACTTCTAGATGATCACATTGCTAGCCTAGAACAGCAAACTGAAGATACATTACAACGGAGACGCATTGCTGGGGATGGGGGTGATCTGAACCACCAGAAGGCTGACAGTAACATGACATGACATTTGTGACCAGAAGTATCAGGGCAAGAAGATCTCAGTGGTCATACTGTGCAAATATACTGTGGTTTGAGGATGGATAGATGAACTAACTCCCAGGGCAACCTGAGAGAATTGCATGTGCCAGTAGTTTGTCAACTTCCAGTACAAATGGAAGGGGTTATCAACTATCTAACCAAAATTAGCCATATTTGTTAAAACCATACCTCAAGTCATGGCATTCTGAGTATAGAAAATACTGAGAACAATTTTTGTGTGTTGTTATTTTCTCAATGTGTTTATTTGCATACCACCCCAATGGGACAGTTCCCCTATTGCCTCGTAAAAGCACAAGACTCACTTTAGTAGTTAGTAGCCAGGTGTCAGTCTAGTGCATGTGGATATTTGACGTATGTATGATCGTGTGTATACCTATTAAGCTGGATTAATAGTGACTGACATGTGACAGTGAATGAAGCATTCCTATTTTAGCTCTCAGTGAGATGCCTATAATTTCACCTGGTTCTATTTTATTGGTCCCAACATCCTGAACTGATAGTGAATTCTGACCAGACATGATGTAGTCCTTGTAAAAGTTTACATGTTTATTAACTGAAACCCAAGTGTTCAACCAGTTTGCCTGGATTATTTACAATGAATGCATGGAATTTGTTTATGGTCAAGAAAAAATTGACAACTGAAATTTGAAAAGTGTCTCATATACTGACTTGAGAGAGTCATTGCATAATTTTCTTAGAGCATTTCTAACCATAATATTTGCTGTGGCATGCAGAGATCTGCACATGAATAAAACATGTGCTAGATTTACTATCACAAAAAGCCACTCCTTGGTAGATCGATTTGCAAGGCTCAGTGGTTTAGATACTCTGTAAGCTGGAGGTTAGTTGGTCAATTCCTGCCCAAACTGTTTGTTTGTTTGTTTTACATCTTTCGTTTTTTTCAAATTGTCAGCAACATGTTGGAGTTTGAGCGTATTTCACAGTTTGGGAATTGTGAAGTGTTTACACACTTTAACCACTTGCTGCCGGGTGCTTTTAAAAATGCAGTGCACACATATGGGATATTCTTAAGATTTTAAGTTTTCAAAAATCTTTAAAAATTTATCATTTCATTTAATGCTTACACCCACACGAATGACTGTTTGGTGGCTACTCTAAGCTGACAGGTAACCTTCATTGACTCCTGAATATTTCAGCCAGGCCTGCCACCCTGTAAAGAGAGCCCAGAATTTGTGAGGTGTTGCATCATTTCCTTTGTTCCCAGTGAATGCGAGTGGCGTCTTTTCAAACGCGGCTGGATTAGCATGCAGTGGTGCTGTGTTGCTCATCAATGGGCCCTGGAGCACTTTTGTCCACGGTGCTAATCCACGTGTGCGCTATGCCCAAAACAGTGGTATATTGCTTAAAAACAGTGACAGAATTCCCAGCAGCAGGTCCTTTGTTCCAAGTGTGGTCTTTTGTTACACGGACCGGCCCTTTTGTCCCATTTCGGGCACCCCAGCTCTGCATATAAACCCATGGTGCTCGAAATGGAGTTCCCCGGCAGCAAGTGGTTAATACCTGTCACTAGAGACTTGGCAGGGCGAATATGTGGTAAGGAAAAAATGTTCTCTGGACCTGTCAGACAGTGTGTATGTACAAAACCAATATGAACCAGTGAAGCCTGGGTGCACATTGTCTCATCTTGCTCATCTGCAGTATGCATCGGCAGATAATGTTGACCAATGCTTGTAAGTTTCCTGGAAAGTCTTTACAGGTTTACATGTCATCCTGTGTGAAGTGGTTAGTTGCAGTTTTTTCAGAAGATACATACTCCCGGTAGCTGACTTACCTTTCATTTTTTGCAGCAATCAGAACTTCTAGTTTGTTTGCATACATTCTTTTTTTTTGTAAATGCCAATAATGCCAGGAATTTGAAATTGACTCATGGTCCAAGATTATTCCAAAAAAGTCCAGAACTTGTAAAGATGAAGCCCGCTACCTTCAGTAATTTATCTTGTATGCTATCTGCTCCAGGGTGTTAATTTTTGTCAAGTGTCAAGATATTAGTAAGTTGCAGTAACACAAAGTCGTAAACTTTTGTTTTCTTGTCTATCTAGGAAATATTCTTATTTTCCTCAGCTCCACATTTCTCTGTTCTGCTGTGAGTGATACATGTTCCAATCCCTACCTAGCTTTCATGTCATATCTTTATACATGTTTTTTGTGGAATTTTTAACCATGAGTGCAAAAGTGCCCTAATCCTAAATGCCCTAAGAGATAGGGATGTGTGTGCTTGAAGTCACGACCTGTGATTTGGGTATGAGCGATATTTTGTGTATACCCATACAAAAGAAAATGCCACCACAAAGACAGAATGTCACTTAAAATAGCAACCAGGACCCAATTTTGCAGTGCTACTTAGCACACAATTTCACACTAACAGAAGCTTCACATACTTCATGAAGACCGTAAGCAGTAAGCACAGCCAAAGGCATGCTAACCTTGCAGGACAAATTTGCTTGAACTTAGTGGTATGCACAACCGTTAGCATACCCACACTAAGCACTGCCATGAAATAGTGCTTAATGTTAGCGCCGTGTTTCTGCTGTTACATGTAAGTAACTTTGTGAAATTGGGCCCCATATAATGAAAGTAGTAAGGCAACACCTGCTCTTGTGATGCACATGTCAAGTGGATGGTGTGTAAACCATGGAACAGACTGGTTATTGTTGTGCATGTTTGGGACTGGTATACACTTCTTAATCCTTAGTAATGTTATATGATTTTGTGCTGCAAAAATGCAGTTTTCAACTCATTTCACAAATTCCATTCTATTACCTGGATCATCAGTACATTAGCAGTGTCGCATGTTGGACCCCTAATGCTTTGAGAAAGAGGATTGGTTACACCTAGAAAAATTCATATTTTGATATTTTCTCACATGCTGAATATGTTAAATGTGTTCAAAATCTCACATTTTATCTAAAAGTATCATTCAAACCTTGACATTTTGTTATTTAGAATACACATGTACTTGTATACTATACGTTTTAGATGCCTTGTATGTCGCATTTTCTCTCCAAACTACTGTTTATTTCTGTAACAATTAAGCCAAGCACCCATTTCAGCACTTTTGGCTTGAAATTAAAATATGCATGTGCTACCCACATTGGTAAATGTTAATATGGCACTGGAGTTATATAGTAAAAAAAAAACAATGACTGCTGTTATATTGCCATTCCATTGCATGGGACATGCATGTATTAGAAGCAAACACAAAAAGTACAGCTGAACAAGACAAGGTTACAAGCTTCATTCTGGTAATGACCCTTTCCACTGTTTATTGCTATTAAGGCAGACTGTTAAATTACTGAATACAATCCATTATGGCAGGCATGTACAAAAAAATAATCACTACGTATCAAAATGTAGCTTTATTTCATTGAATAGTACATCTAGGTTTGGGTCTAACAGTGGGTAGTTTCAGCATCACTGAACATTGAGACCAGATAGTATGTCCTACTGTGAAATGTGCCACAAGTATTCAAATCTGTTCCAAAAAGCAAGGAAATTAGTCAAACTGAATATTCAGTTGGCATGCTACTGCACAGTAGAACCTGGACGGGCTGTGTACCAAACCATCCTTTTGAAAAGCTTGTAATATTTGGTATAACCATATCAATATGGCTCCAACTAATTTATATACACGATAACAGTACCACAAGGAATCCAATACGTATATACATGCACACTCAACTACTAGTACGTGGCTACTAGTACATATGGCAATGGTTTAACACCAATAGTTGATAGTACGTTTCTTTGTAAACAGTTCCATTCTAATCTACAATAAACACCAATATACCCCCATGTAATCAACCTAAATTGGATCATTTTTTAGTCCATTCCAACTGTTCAGAAAAAGGACACTTATAGAGCTCAATCAGAAGGTTTTCCTTCACGATTCATTTATGCTGTCTGCAATGATCTGAACAGGTGTAGGGATTTCGATGCAAAAGGCCCCCCCAGTCAAGTATATATCCCTAGGAAGACATACATGTACATCTCAAATGTTTCAAAAGAACCATGTCTTTCTTCAGTCGATTGTTCTTTTCCATCCATGATGTTAACTCACCATACAGATTTTTTCTTTTCATATGATTAGTACAATATTTCTTTTAAAATTGGGAAGCTCTGGATAATTTCATTCATTTAAGGCTAATTACCAATAGTACAAAATACATGTTTAGCCTGACTGTCAAGCAACAGGAACTGTGTGTAATTCCCTTATTATTTAGTAGCAGGTCTGTCTCTTAAAGGTATGTGCAAAGCCTGTCCTTTTATTTTGAGCTCATCATTTTAGTAGTATTGGTTTGATTGGTAATGTCATACACGTATAGGGCAAAAACTGCAAGTACAAAGTGTAATATTTTGCACATTGTATGAGCCTGCAGTATATTAAAACTCAGTAGAGTGTTTTACATAGGCCCTTTTTATTGTAGTTTTCTACAGAAATACTTGCCAATAAGTCACATTGCTTTGTTTGCATTGAGGTGAAGTTACAAAGCAGTGGGCAACGGAAGCTCAGTAGTATGGTTAGTATGCAGCAAAAGGAGTTCCCAAATATAAATCCCATCAATTTTTTTTTAACATTAACTTGACAATGAAACGCTTGGTTCCCTACAGAATAACATACATCAATACTTACACAATTCTTCACTTCTTTATACAGTCTGGATATTTTCTGTACACTGAATAATGAATCAAAAGGCACTTCTCGTTCTGTTGGCTGAAAATCAAAATGATTTGGATGGATTAAATTTGTATGAGGAAGAACTCCCACCACTTATTCCAAAGTTATCAAATATAAAACTGTATAAATTAACTATAATTTGACAAGTATTACCATTACAAAAATACTGTTGTTATAATTTACCTAACAAAAGTAGAAGGCGAGTACAGAGTGCAAGTAGCAATGCTTAGAATACATGATGCTCTCCAACCTCAACTACCCCACTTTAGTAGTCTCTACTGGACATCAAAATCATAAAACTATACTATTTTCCAGCCTGATAGTATTTCTGAAAAGATTCTTCTTCAAAGCATTCAGTTGAGAATGTGTCAAATTTGCAATGTTCACAAATTTCTTGGATAGCAGTTGTTTTCTATATATGTTTTGTTCCTTTACAAATGTTGTAAGCCCCTTTTTTTGTAAATACCAGGAATCAGATACAGTCCAATAAGTAGCAAACATTATGTACTGGCATTTATGATTTTTACTGATGCATTGCCCATTTAAGACATTGCACCAGTAAACATGCCAGCCCTGTTGATCTGTTTTATAAGAAGTGCAGCTTCAGAATAATTTCAGGTGGTAAATAACCACGTTCACGTGATTACATAACAAGTTGGACAGTTTTCTTTTTGTCAGGAAATGTGGAATTGATTCCAAAACAGGTCATGACTCCTACACAGACTAAGGATTTCAGAGTGATGTCACCTCTGCCTTCTGTGCCCCGTTCACAGCACAGATTTCACACGAAACTACACACGTGTGATTCATTACAAGCTATTGGTTACTGTGAAGTAGGACATGAAGTGTTTTCAATCATACCAAGAAAATTCCTGTCGCAGGTTTTCCTTGGGAAAGCAAAGGATGGCATGCATTTTCCAGACTATCAACACTCTGTCTCACATCAAAAAAATCACCAATTTAGTTCCAACGGTACAGTGCAGTGCTGTCCCTTTCACAAGTCCCTTCGCAAGGCTAGTCAAAAGTAACAGGGCGAACAATGACAAAAGAATGCTTTGTCACAGCTCATTTGCATAGCTTGTGAATTGGCTTAAGACTGAATGACTTATGATCGATTTGTGATGGACTTACAGGGACTTGCAGGGACTTGTGATGGACTTAAATACAGCACTGTTACATGTAATGCCTGTATGTGCATAAGGTAATCAATTCCTACTACAATGGAACTTCTACAATGCAGCTACACTTTAGCCGTAGCAAAGTTTGATTTTTACGAGTATAAATGTTGAACTGACGACAAATTTGGTGCGTCGGTTTAAACAAATTTGTGCACTGTAACATGTATGATGTGCATCATGAGTGAAACATTTTGCATGAAAAGTTGCATGAAGCCCCCCGACGAGCTTGCGCAGAGAACAGAATGGTCTGCAGCCATGATGTGACAAGACTAATTACTGCATCACTAATGCAGATGTATCAATGTACCAGTGATCCATATGAAGTACAGTGATGCATGTAATGTACATGTACCTGTGAGCTTAAATTAAGGCAAATGCAGATGTCAAACTAAGGATTGTACACCATAGGCATTGTGCAGGTATTACTTGGCAGATGATACCAGAGATGATATACGATAAGCAGTCCCGTGGACAACATTTACTCATTCTAGGAATTCTATATACAGCACAATGATAGTCTGTCTCTCAAGTCTGACTGGCATTTCGTACATAGAGTTTTCTTACATGGTCTATGGCTATACATGTAACTACACTTCATTCCAATGACCAAGTGGCAATCTACGCCAATGATACAAATATATATTTCCTTGACCTCCAACTACTGTATATCCTACATATATAAATCCAACTGCATATCCACTATTCTATCAAACACATCTCTAGAAAAGTAATTATACAAGTAAGTTATGAGGCATATCAAAGTTTAATGAACAAGACATTAGATATTTACAAGAATATTCAATACTTTAAATGGTCAGGTAAATAAAAAAAAAAATTAAAATGTTAAAAATATAAAGCACGGCATAACAATTCCAGAACTAGACTTTAGAATTGTTGCAACACACAAGTTAAATGTCAATATGATCACAATTCAGTAATTCATTACTGTCCATACAATTTCTTACAACAGTATTTGGTCTATTTTGACTTGTCTTTTTAGTTTTTCCTTTCTCTTCATATCGACCACCAGTATCTTCAACAAAACCACATCTGTAGTCCTCAAAATCACAAAGGCATTTTGTACACTTCCAACAAATGTTTTTAAAGATATCTTTTTATTAAAGGAAGATGAATTACGTACATGTAAGAGTACAAAGTCTTTCTTTAAAAAAGCTTGAATATAAACATATCTGAGGTACCAAGGCTTTCTGAATAGCCATGAATTGGAAGGCACAGTTCTAGTACTTTTAATCTGAATAACTGTCAAATCAACTGTGAACAAGTAATTATTTTTAACACAAAAAATACCTTTTGATAAATATTTGTTTCAACAAAACATTTGTGGTAAAAGTAGATAAATATAAAGAGTAATATTTGTGTGTGTTATACCAAGTCAATTTGAGTGAACTCTAATCATGTGCAGAAATGCTAGCATAGCCATGCATTGAACAGGCTTGTCCCAAAAGTACAAGCTTGACTCCTGGTCAACTGCCAGAAGAGACTGGACTGTCATACAATTTGCAGATGTACTGAAGACTCCAGTATCTCAGTATGCCATGCCAGTGCATCTAAGTACGTGGATCTTTGGATCCTTGTGGGCAATTTGCATGAAACAGTGACTACCCAGCACCAGCTTATAAGACACATTGCATACCCGCTGGTTTTCATTTGGCATTACAAAGCAAAGTGTTACGCTCCGAGACCAGAACAGCAGAAGTTGCCCGGTCTGGTTATGTACATGTACATAAATGTATGTGTAAGGCACAAGTTGTAAACAAATTGCTTGCTTTTCATAGAAGCACATATAATGTAAAATTACTTATTCCAAAGACTGGGAAGAGCAGAATTACATGTATGCCCAATCAAGTAGACTGTCACATCATGACGATAGTATCCTTCATTTCATATTTATATTACCTACTTAATTTATGATAACAAACATGAATAAGGTTTACTTTTTTAAAATCTGTACTTTGATCTTACATTTACTGTCATGAATTACTTTATCAAAATAAATATGCTTATTTGCCCCAGAAAGTTCCAAGAAAAGCCACTGAAGCAATTGCATAAATTCCAGAGTGCACTGTTCGTCAGTGTCTTTTTTCTAATTCAGGGAAACAACTTACACTCAATAGCTTTTCCCATGATCAATATACATAATGTACATCACAGAAAAAATGAATGTGGACTATGCACACATTCCATAAGGACAATGTTGCCTTCAGTAGTGGCAGTACCAAGCATCACTCTCAATGCAGATGTTGGATGCTTCCTAATGTCCAGTGATGTATATGTACTGGTACTTCACACTGATTCCCAATCACTTCCATGTTGTGTTGATGTAACTCCTGAATGTTAACCAATGAACAGCACACATGCATATCAGAGATAAGAGTGTCTTTGATTCCATCTTGCTGCTAGATAACAAAACTCCTCATCTACACTGTGCACGTCTGGTAGTCAATACTACTCAGATAAATTGAATGTAATGCACACTTTTTGTTAACATGTTAACATGGCAGGTATTCTTCGACACATACATTCAAAGTGCTGGAAGAAAAATGCTCAACCAGCATGAATGTGACAGCAAGGTCAACGTGTAAGAATTTTGGTCATAATCCTTACAATACACCTGCTTCATATTTCACGCTTAAAATTCAGCCAAAGCAGGTTCACTAAAAACTTGATAGCTCTTATAACAGTTTCTAGGGCTTATTGGACACTGAACAAAAATCCATCTCAATGTTAGCCCCTGACAATGGCTCTAGAGTCAGGTGCATGTTTATTTTAGGGAGAAGCGGCATCTATATTTCCCATGCTACAATCACTTTGGTCTTATTCTGTGAACCCCAAGATAGTACAGTGCATCAAAGAGCCCACTCCCACTGCAGATACATGTATTTTCTCCCATACAAAGTTAAGCATGAGAATAGGACTGCATGTGAAGATTTCTCTTCCAAGGTTCTTGACTGTTCTAAGTCCAAATAGCACATGACTGGCTTGGTGCATGTAACATGAAAAATCAGGTAAGTCTGATGATACAGGTATGCTTGTAATACCAAATGCTATTCATGTACAGGAGGTCTGTACGTGAGTAAATTATGCAAATGATGCCATCACATCAAGTCATCAGTACCAACAACTTATCGTATTAGGCACTGGCAAGTTGGCTTTGCAACTGATGTTCTTGTGACATTAGGTTAACAGTTATAGTCAGAACTAGAAGTAATCATTCAGGAAATGATAACACAAGCAATGGCCACATTTGCAAATACATGTAGGAAAGCATCAATCAGATAGGTCAATCAGTTACAGCATGTCCAAGGCCTGAGGACAAGCCAGTTACTGTAGATACATGCTCCAGCCTCTACAGCCAGGTTAGGAAGTTTTCAATTCTGTTTGGTGATGACAGCACGTCATTCAAGATGTCTGTGTTGAGAGCTTCATGCAGACTGGGCACCAACTCGTCACTGTCCATGTTGCCTTGGTTACTGTTGTCTCCGTTCCCTTCCATTGGTCCCATGTCAATGTTGGTACCTGGCATGGAATCTAGAAAGTCCATGTGTTGGCGTGGCGTCAGGGGGGCAGGTATGGGTGTCTTACGTTCACCTGTCACAAATTAAAGATAAAATGTAAATGATCTATCACTAAGAGCATGGAATGGACTGCTGTGCATCCTGCAGCATGGTACCTAGTCCACAATGTGTAATAACCTTTGTGTTGCCCAGTACTTGCCATACCTCAACAATGCTGCATGATGGATCACAGTCTGTCAGTAGAAGTAAAAGGTGGCATTTGGAATCACAAAACAAATGTCAAATAATCTATTAATATACTATCAACCCTTTGAACAGAAAAAAAACCATTTGGTAGCCATTGGCTCCTAATGGGGAAAAATCTAGGCACCAGCACTTTTATGAAAGTTTATATAGTAATCAATTGGCTCCTGGAGGGAAAAAATATTGTAACTAGCAAAAAGACAGCAATAACTTATGTACAATTTGTACATGCAATAATAAGCATGGTAAGTTCAAGTTGGTAACCTACTTGCACAGATTTGACTAAACTGTGCTACTAATCTCCACTTGCGCTGAATATTCATGAACGTACGTACACACATGTAGTATAAATACTGGTTACATTGTCCATCCATGCCATGGAATCATGGCCTGGCCTGACGCACGTCCTTGTACACCACAAAACGTGCATACGTATCTTGTCACAAATAGCGACTGTATGGTGAAAATATGATTGCACAGGCAAAAATTTGGTCGCATTTGCGACTGACTGAGGTGCTATTTAAAACATTGTATATAGGTACTATACATGATGAAGAAAGTAACGGTATGGGAGGAAATGGAAATTCATCAGTCGGCACACACAGTTTGGGAAATTCACACACTTGCATAATAATAATAATATAGATTTATACAGTGCACTTATCCAGAAAACCGATCAAGACGCAATTCCATTATTATTTCCCCTGTTCACTGGACCCATGAAACATTCCAAATACCATCTCGGCTCCATAGGGAGTATACAGCTCGATGCTGCCACTTCGGCGCAACGCAGCTAAATCAACCACAATAACCATCTCTGCCTATATAGGTACCCTATTACTCCTGGGTGGAGAGAGGCCATGAGTGACAAAGTGCCTTGCCAAAGGGCACACACATCATGACCCCAGGCTAGAGTCGAACCTGCAACCTGGGGCTTTACCCGGCCGACTACGAATCCAATGCCCTTAACCACAAGGCCACAGCACTCCACTCCACAGCATTCCCTCCACACAACCACAAGTAATTTTGAAATACTTCAAAAGTAAATGGAGAAGTGAGTTTACCAGCTACTTTACTTTGAAAAGTTCACTTCTTAATTTTTACAGTGACAAGAGTAACAGACTTTCGAACACAATGAAGGATAAAAATTCTACCAAATGGTTGAGTACATGTAAATGAATGACTACAAAGTAGACTTGAACAAATCTATTGATTGGAAACATTCAAGACAACTACGTGTACTTGCAATTGTGTGTACTGTGGAAACTAATACTGCTCTGTGTTTGCTACATCAATCTAAATAGACCGGAATATGGGATTTAAAGTACAGCTTTGTGTAGGCACAATGTACCTGTTTCAAATAACATAGTTCTGTAAAGCAGCAGTTTCCTTCACTCAAAAATATCTTATCATCTTCAGAAATTTCCAAAACCAAAGAGGTAACATCAATACCGACACTGTATTGTTCATTATGTAATTTCTAATACTGAACTCAGCACTGGCTTACAAAAATCACAAAAATGCACTAATTAACATCTTCCAATCATTTCTTATTCCAAGCTGTATTTCCTATGCAACTGACCTTCAATAGCCTCCATGTCTTCCACATTACTCAGCAAATCATCAGGGGTTCTAGGATGACTGTAGTTACTCATACCACACCCACTATCACCGCTCTCCTCTCGGCTGTGGAAGTTAGAGGTATTACCACTGCTGAGGAAAGGATCTAGGCCTGTAGTACTGACAGCATTACCATCACTGCCATTACTCACAGTAGCTGGGTCCAAGTCACGCCGCAGTTGCATCTCCTGTAGAAAATATGCAATCCCCAAAATAACTCTGGTTTGAAGTATTTGAATGAGTCAGTTTGGTGATTCCATCTGGAGGTGGGCACATCAAGCTTTGAAAAATGTCATTGGGCACTGTCAATCCACAACTGTGGACGGTGTATTCACCAATGAAATTAAGAAAACTTCTTCATCAAGTATTCATTTTTTTGTCTTCAATTCTTAACTCAAATGCACAAGCTCAGTGTGAACTATACCTCCATCTTTTTTGATGAATTGCAAATTATAGGTTGGTTGCCATTGCCCTTTTCCAAAAAATGTAAATTTCTAATAAATAATATGTAATGTGTGGATGCATAGTTGGCATACACAACGGACTTTCTTTTCTTGTTGAAAATGATTCATGATTCACAACATCCAATGGGATATCAAACAGAAAACGTTATGTTACCTAAAGAAGGCCCCCACGGGATATATTAAATTCAAACACAACTGGGAAGCAATTTGTATGTTAAATAATGACATCGCTACATAGAAGTACATGTACAGTCCATGCAACTAAAAGGTTAATGTGGTCATCAAGCCAGAGTCATTTCATATGCATAGCAGACACCCAATGATGACAAATGAGGTTGGAAAGATAAATAAATCCTATCTTCCAGACTAAGGTTAGTATTTGCAATTTCAAATTCATCACATTATATTTAGAATATTATAACAACTCATGTTTCATCACGGCTGATTATCTGACATGATAAGCCAATTACTGGTACATGTACATGTATGGTTACATGTACATGTATGGTTACATGTACATGTATGGTTACATGTACATGTATGGTTACATGTACATGTACGGTTACATGTACATGTATGGTTACATGTACATGTACGGTTACATGTACATGTATACGGTACATGTGTACAGTGCATTCCCACCCTATCTGATTTAGAGAGACTTTACTGCACAAAATCTGCAGTACATTCATACACTGTCAACTGAATGTCTTAACATTATGGATACTTGTAAAATAACACAATGGTCCAATGTCACAGGGCTGCTGAGCAGTTACATGTACATGTATGTGTAGCAGAAACTGTGTGCTTACTATAGCAACAAAATTATAGCACTATTTCATGGTGTGACTTGGTCTGGTTGTACTTACGGTTGCAAGCACAGAGAGATTTCACTGTTTTGTCACTACACTAAGCCACTTTTTCCCCCAAGGTAAGCATGCATTTTGCCATGCTCCCTGCCTACGGTCTCCTTGAATTCACAGAGCCTCTGTTAGCATTAACTCATATGCTCAGCAGTGCAATGACACTGGACCAGGGTTGCATTGCCATAAACTATATGTATGCACATACATGTAAATTGTAAGCAAATGGTTTCATGTCTCAAACTTCACTGTACATTTAGACTTTTACTTATTGACAGACACAGACTATAACTGGTAGTTTGAATGTAGATACAGTGTACATTACGAATATAATATGTCTCTAAACAAGATCCAAAGCTATGATTACATTCACACATTTCTACTGGTACATATGGCACTGTCCAAGCAATGTTAAATTTGCTTTCAAAATATGGAGCGAGTTTTATTCATTCGTCAGCATGTATATACAGTAAAACTCAAAAATCATGGGAATAGATAGAAACTCCGAGGTACCCGGTTTACTTAGTCAAGTCAGTTACCATACCCACAGGCCACACCCACAGAGGCCACACACACAGGTAGAGCAACCACAACTCACTCTGTGCTAGCTATTCAAATTCGATTTATTTACTGTACAAATGGTGCATGATTTTTAACTCAATCATTTTACTTTTGTTCTTACCTAAAAGTTATATTTTATTGCTAAATCAATAATAAATCACTTACATGTACCTGTGTACTTTCCTATGGCAAATCTTTCTTTTCGTGTTGTTTGGTCTATTGTGTCTATAGGGCAATGCTCCATGCACGCTCAGGTTTTCACTCAGGTTTTCATGTTTGGTCACATGACCTTTCCTTTTGCAGTCACAAGGCCACAGCAAAGAGTCAACGATTGGACTGCCGGCATGCGGGCTAAAATTGGGCCTATGGCAGCAATGTGACTACATGCATTGTACATGTATACATATGTATGTCATTTGAAAGCCGGCATTTGTTGCAGGGAGGGCAGTCAGTAAAAGCCTATTCTTTAGGCAAGAATGACATACATGTGTATGTACATGTATGTCTTCAAGATAGAGTTTAGGCTTAACAGACTCTGAGTTATTGAGATTTTGCTGTCGTAAAAGTAACAGTGACCCCAAGCATCAGTAAATGAAACTGACCATTAATTCATACTGTGAACACATGTCCCTTGAATAAACACTTCTAAGTTTAACCCTAACCCCCTAGGGTGTACAGTGTATATAAAGTCTATTGAAATTGGAGGATTTGGGACTGTTAGGGTTAAACTAATAAAAGCAGCATTCACAAATGACTCCATCCACACTGAATCACCTAATTCTGAAGAGTTGACCAACTTACCGGTAGACTCTGAGTTTTTTCTTTTGTTTTTGTTTTTCTCTGTACATACAGGTAAATAGTGCATGAAAACAATGCTTTGTACATGTAATATGAACACGCGAAAGTGAGACTATCAGCCAAGATGCATGTATAAATCCTGTGAGCTCCTTCCATTCATAAACAGTGTTTAAATTTTGAACATGTATTAATTGTACATTTTCAAGCAATCAGTTTGTTGAAATATTTGTTGAAATGTTTAAATTAGTCTTGTAAGGAGAACAGGTATCTGATAAGAAATAAGTGGTTGCACCCACATACCAATAAACTTGTAACACTGCCTTCCACCAAACTAACCTTACAGGTGCAGTGTAATTGACACAATTCTGTTAGTTTTGCATGGCTATGGTTAACAAGTTCATGTATGCCAACTTACTAGTATTACTAATCAACTTATTAGTATTACTAATCAACTTACTAGTTTTTGGTAAAATCATTTAATTGAACATCTCTATTTCTGTAATTCTGAATGAATTTGAACCCCTGATGTTCTGATTGTGAGTCACGCATCCAAACCACTAGGCCCCTGTCTCATGTACAGTACGTGCATCATACAAGAAATGACGTTGGGTAACTCTCTCTTAATGACCAGTACATGGATTCAAAATACTGACATCCCCAGTTTTACAAGCACCAATCGGCAGCTAGTATTTCTTCTTTGAGAATGGCTGCTTTCCTGTCTGGATGGGACAAAGCTTGTGTGTTTAGCACTGTGCTGATCGTCCCAATGGCACATGTTATTTCTAGGTACATGTACACTACATGTATGTAAACTATAGTGAATGACCTTGCAAGACCTGTGATCCAGCTGACTAGACATCAACAACCAGCAATGGGTCATCCCTCCTTCTGTCAAGCCTTGATTGATGCCATTTTGCACTTACATGTATGTGTAACGTACCTGTACATGTACTATACCCCACAGGACTACACTGGCCAACAATGTAAACAGGCCATTTCCAAATCATAAGCAAGAACTGTTTGCAGAATACCTGCATGTTGTAAAGATAATGCTATCTTGGAATGGTGACAGATAACTGGGCAATAGTTGGGTCTACATACATGTACATGTATGCATTAGAGGAATGCTTTGAAAGAGCACAGACGATTTGCAAGGATTTCTACTTAGCATTTCTGCACAGCATTCCCAGATGACACGAGTTACAGTGCTACAATACCTCTGAATAATTTGGTTGGGAAAAAAGAAAAAAGTACTTCCGATTACATGCCTCTCTACTTCGAAACTAGGGTTAGTAGGCCTTGGTCAGAAAATTTTGTTTGGTGAATTTTTCCTTTCTGATTGAATAGGCAAAAAGTAACCAAACACTATCACAGAAAGTGATAAAACTTGTCTTGATCCATGTAAAACATCTACAGTCCACAACTCTTAACAACACAAAAAATACATTATATAGACAACAGATTAAGTTCTGGGAATTCTTGTAGAAATCATCCTGCTACATCAATTTTTTTCAATGTGCAGCTGTAGATTTGCATACGGGGTAGTGTAAGACACTATCTGACCGGGATGGTTGCCGCATTACCATCAAGAAGGCGTACATTTTTTTAGTTGTTTTAGTATTGAATAATTCCAGATTTAAGGGTCCAAAAGTGTGGTTTTTTTGTCCCTGTTGCATGTGACCTTTGTTATTTGACATGGAAATATCACCGGAATTGATTTCAAACTATTACTATTTGTTTGGCAGGAAATTTGCATTACTTCATCACTCTTGGAAATCAGAAAAATTTGTTCTGAACTTACAAAATCATGTGTCAGATGTACCCTGTAAATGGGACCAAAAAAAGACCCCAATTTCTGGAATAACCCTATTGCCCATTCATTAATGGAGACTCCCACAACATCTGCAAACACAACACACAAGAAAATTGGTGCCTGTTAACGAATGTGCAATGAACTCTTAAATGATGGTCAGCTGACCATCGTAAAAAAAAGAAAACAAAATTTCTGTATTCTCAAAAACTACGGCATTCTGGGCGGAAATAATTTACAGACTGACAGAGGCTGTTATGTACATGTACTTTCAAAGAAGATATTTCGGGATTATACAGTGGCCCGATTTGGGGGATTTTTTCAATAGTGTACCCTACCTATAAACAATTGATAAACTGACCTCCAACGTGCACTGAGACTATGGAATGGCCCGTGCAACAGTGCAGTGGAATGATAGCCACTTTACACTGTACATGCAAGTTCCATGTACAAACCCCTGGAACTGTCAAATTCACAAAATTCAGCAAAATGAAATTTTGTGTACCGGCATGTTGCATGTATCTTGAAGATATCAAGAGTAAATACATGTCAGGTAGTTTAGAACCAATGACATGCATATACATGTGTACACTGTAGCATAGGAACATTTTGTAAACCTGAGGTGTTGCTGGTCAAGCGTTACATACATGTATACTATCACAACCAGCATCCAACCTAAATACATGTAGCTGTGTCAAGAAAATCTGTCCATTTTGTACAGTGCATAAAACTCAACAGGCTCTGAAAAACAAAGTTGTCTGCTCAAACAATAGAAACTGTACACCTTTCCCTTCAATTTACGTTTAGCCGAAAAGGATATACATGTAAAGGGTATGGTTAGGCTGAAAAAAGTGGTTAAAGTCAATATGGTTAGTGCCTATATACAGTATGTGCAAGTATGCCATGTGGCATGTACCAGTACTGCTACTGCAATATATGTACATGTACATGTCTTGTAGCCTTTCATTTGTTCATGCTATTTAGAATGCTTGCCATGCACTACATGTTAGTATTAGTTAACATGCAAAGGGAAGTCAGTGTTCTCCCCAACAAGCCATATGTAACATGGCCTTCTGGCCATTTTCTTCAAACTCATTGTCAAGGCATCCCATTGTCTCTGCAAACAACCAGAGCCACCACTGTGTATGGGAGAACACTGTCAGTCATTAGAATGGGAAAGATGTGGCTAGAACCAGCTACATCTGGTTGATGCTGGATGCAACTCACCTTGGGCACACTGCCCTGGCCCCCCTTCATATGAGCACTGCCCTCTTGTGGCCAAAAATTTCTAGGCAGAGATCTGTTTTTTCCACTTGCGGCCATCTAGAGAAGATATAAATAAGGAGTAGCAGGGTTGGCACTGGTCAGGGGGAACTTCCATCCATTTATAATACACTGAGACCCAATCTCTATAAAATCCAACATACCTGTCTTACTTTAACATCATGATACCTTGAGGCATCATATCCCCAGTACTATGACCATGACTGGTGGTCAAGCATGGCATCTGTCTTCTCTTGTACTGTTGTTTGTCAAACATTTGGCTTGGAGTTGACCACTACATAATAATGTCCTTACCGGTACATGTACTACACAAGAAACTTCAGTTCATACACATGTACATGTATCCCTGGTCAAATAGATTTAACAAGGTAACAGAGGGCCATGAGTGGACAGGTTACTAGGGTTTGTTGTCTCTACTAGTCACACAAGGTACAGGTACCGGTGCATTGACCGTTAATTCCAGCTACACTGTACCGGTACAAGTAACCCCCGGCATATTGAACCTCATACATTGTATCAACTAGGCTCATACAATTGGTGCAACTAGTTATCAATTTTCAGACAGGACCGTCTATAAAATATATAAACACAAAATGCTGACTTTCCAGACCCCCTCCTCCATACGCATGGCCTACGCAATGGCTCCACCATCTCCCCCCGTAAGCATACACAATCATGTGACTTGAGGGTATCAGTACCTTGCTTTAGTATCATTAAATGTAACAGTGCATTGTACAATACTGCTATTCGCATGTCGCTTCCAAATTCTTAAATAAATGACCAAAGTAATAAAAGGTTTGATATCAGTATTTCTTCATTAACAGCCCTGGAAAATATTTACTTGGCAGCTTATAAAAAGATGTTGAATAAAAACAAAAAATAATCCAGGTGCCTTTCTGTCTTACATGTATGCAACATTGTTACTTTACACCTTATGTTTATTTGTATGAGCAAGTATTCATATTCAAGAAGATTCAGTTGTAGGAAAAATTTTGGTTTGCATAAAGTAACACTCTTGAACCCCCCCCCGTACACATGGTGTACGCCATGGCATCAACCCCCCCGTACACATGGTGTACGCCATGGCATCAACCCCCCTGTACACATGGTGTATGCAATGGCATCAACCCCCCTGTACACATGGTGTATGCCATGGCATCAACCCCCCTGTACACATGGTGTATGCCATGGCATCAACCCCCCTGTACACATGGTGTATGCCATGGCATCAACCCCCCCTGTACACATGGTGTATGCCATGGCATCAACCCCCCGTACACATGGTGTACGCCATGGCATCAACCCCCCCGTACACATGGTGTACGCCATGGCATCAACCCCCCTGTACACATGGTGTACGCCATGGCATCAACCCCCCTGTACACATGGTGTATGCCATGGCATCAACCCCCCTGTACACATGGTGTATGCCATGGCATCAACCCCCCTGTACACATGGTGTATGCAATGGCATCAACCCCCCTGTACACATGGTGTATGCAATGGCATCAACCCCCCCCGTACACATGGTGTATGCAATGGCATCAACCCCCCTGTACACATGGTGTACGCCATGGCATCAACCCCCCCTGTACACATGGTGTATGCAATGGCATCAACCCCCCTGTACACATGGTGTATGCAATGGCATCAACCCCCCCGTACACATGGTGTATGCAATGGCATCAACCCCCCTGTACACATGGTGTATGCCATGGCATCAACCCCCCCGTACACATGGTGTACGCCATGGCATCAACCCCCCTCCCCTTCGTGCATACAAACTTTATGAACGGCCCCATAGTCAACTAGTAACCAGTTATGATGTGGTGACTCGTAAGTGGTCAGACCTCGTAACCCCCCCCCGGAAACCATTCATTTGTGCCCACAACTACACAGTGGAATACCCAGTCCTCGCAATGCAGCACCGCAACACAGTACTCATGTTGTGCAGCGCAGCACACACTGGCAATGCGCAATATACCATGTATATGTACATATACAGTTTGCACACTGAAGTTTGTTGAACATTTTACACACACCGCAAATTGCACACACTGTGGAAATATAGTACATGCTTTATAAATATGGACAACTGGTCCAATCTGGACATGATTGCTTGCACAGAGCACCCGTGGGTGGAACCTTACATCTTTCATATGATTCCTCCTTGCTTGAAGATTATTATTCATGAGTGGAACCATGTACTTATGCTTTACCCTGTGTCTGTTGAATGTACACACGGTATTTGAATCTTCTGCCACAAATTTTGTTGTACACACCAAAGTTTAATTTTTCCTCTTCCATCAAAAGGGAGATTTGAAGAATTGTGCAGCACCTGGTTACAATTCATTGAAAAGAATAGAGATCATTTCTTTCTTTCTTTTTGCTGTGTTTCATTTGTAATGTAGACATGTTTGTCAGTGAAAACAGTTGTTTTCAGACAGTAGTAACAGTGATCTTACAATATTTCATTCATCATGAGCTGTCTCATTATCGTTTTATATAATAATTGGGTTTTATTATCAGTAGCTTAAGAAGCTAACATCCCTCCCCTTAAAGAAAATGGAAGTTTCCAAGTCATGAACGTGACCGATAATCCTGAGGATGCACCTCACCCATATTAACATGCAGTACACATGTAGATAGACTCATTAACATTCAGGCTAACTACAGGTACTCAGTGTCCCATATGAAACTAGTCCATCAAAATATGTAGGAGTAATTCCTTTATGAAATGTCAAAGCTTTTATTTTTGGGGGCTACCAAGAACAGAGAACCCTGATTGACAATGTGCAGTTTGGACGAAAGCTGTTGAAACCGACTCTCTCAAGTGACAAAACCTTGCATTAATACGGGCGTCTCACAATAGTTCGCCTCAACACATTGACCAATCACAGTGTGTGAAATATGTTGACCCAATGCGCGTTTGGAAGGGGTTGAAAGATTTCGCATCTTGTGATTGGTTGGCATGTCACAAACTCTTGGATTTTGTTTGCATGGCAAACACACTGGCCGTGTATCGCACAGTATCAGCATGCATACATGTAGCTGTACTGTGCATGTGGCAGGCCCGCACGAGCAATGAACCAACAACCACAGCGGTATAAAATTTCTCGAAAATTCCCTACGCTGCATGGCTGTATCACCTCAAGTGCGAGCAGTGCAACCTTGAAATAAAGACATTAACTGTAACAGTCCTCAGTCCTCCAATTTTGATATCATTTTACATGAGGTACTGGTATATACATGTACATGCACTGTACACCCTGGGAGATTAGGATTAAAACAGAGAACACCAATAAGACAAAATCAAGTTCTGTGAATAAAACCTGCTACAAATTCCTTTCTCCATCGATAGTTATTTGGTATTTTTACAACAATCAGACTTGAAGGTTGCTTGCGGCCCGATTCAGCCCAGCCATAAACTGGGCCCTGTCCTCCACTGTAGCGACCACAGCACTGAGGCGCGCGTTGGGCACCATTCAGACATTGCTGAATGTATAAATGCATGGGATTTTCATGTGTGCGAAAGTTGTTGCCAATCACACTGTGGAAAACAATCAAGGTTTCTTTCTAAAAAAGTGGTTGTACAGTAAGTACATGTACGGTAGGCAGAGAGGTGAATAAGGGATATCACAAGCATTTTTGACAAAAGTCTTTATATGACAACATGGCCTTGTATTTTGTTTTAAGACACCATGACAACTAGAATTCAATAGTCGTCCGCACAGGTCTAGCACTGCATCAACACCATAGCACATGCAACAAAAGCCGTGTTCCCATGGTTAACTTACCCCAACTCTCCTGCAGAATAACAAAATTAAATCCAATGGGAACATGTGGTAAACTGATGTCCCGGTCAACTTACTGTAAACATGATGTAAAAATACCAGGCCAAAAGTGATCGCTCAAGATTTCCGCACGGACATGGTACGGTAAGTTAGCAGGGACACTAAAAAGCTCAATGGGAACAATTCCACAACGTAGATCTACCACGACCATGCTGTAACCCTCTGAACTAGACAGCTCATTGCTGTCTACAATGTACAGCAGGTGTGTAAAAATTAGTTGTATGGTTCCCAGTCTCCTTGGGTATAGCACACCAACATACGAGGTGCACAGACAGTGAAATATACCTAGAGAAAGCTAAATACACATACTGTATGTACACACGTGTGTATTTTGCTTGATCATCTCTAAACCACTTCCAGCGGGGGGCCCGGTACCAGAGCCATAGGCCTTATATTTGTGGCCGGGGACTCCGAAATCGGAACTTTACTATAAAAAAAAAAAAAAAGTTGCTGGGCATTTCTTAAAAAGTTTGGGCTGTCAGTTAAAAAGTTTAAGCTATCATTGGCCGTAAATAAATTGGTAAATAAATGGGTTGCTGGGGCCGGTGAATTGAGACTTTATTTTATAGCCGGGGTGACCGAACTTATCAAAGCCTGGAATAAAAGTACGAGCTGCTGAGAGCTGCCGGGCACTGCCAATCAATCCCTGTATTCTTTCAGCGCAGAGCGCTGTAATTAGCGGAGGTAATCCGTGTATTGTTTGTGCAGAGCGCATTTGTTCGCGCTGCCGGGCACTCGCAGCGGATTATCGCTGCACTGCACTGAAGACAAAGCGCGGGCTGTGCGGGCTCATTATGCACCGGCGCCCCATGAATGACCCGGCCCGGGCGCTGCTGGCCCTTCCCACATTGACTGACAGGGCACGGCCCTCGCTGCTTGAGAATAAAAATGACGTGCAGTGGCTACATGTGTTCATATTGGGTATCGTGTTATTCAGAGCACAGACAGCATGGCTGAAGTTATATCCAGAGAGTCCGGTTCTCCCAGTGAAAGCGAGTTTTATCTGACTTCAGACGAAGGTTCTTCGTCTTCTTCATCACCGCTGTCACCTGCTCAAGTACAGTCAAGTACAGAAATTGACAGTGATGTACCCTTGGCGGTATATGCCAAGCGCAGGAGACAGTCCCGTACACAGACCGCCTCAAGTGAGGCAGCAGCAGTGCCGCACTGTTCCGGTGGACAGATGAAGACAGTACAACGCTGAAGTACGGCTTCACCGGTAATGGTGGTGCCGTCGATCCCCACCTGCATCGCAGCTCGACCTGCAGTGAAGCCTTTGAACTGTTTTCTGACGACGTTCTCTACAACAAGATAGTGCAAGCGACCAACCGGTATGCCATGCACAGGCCTGCTACGACATCGGCGCACATGTGATCATGGACTGATCTGAACACTAGAGAACTGAAAGCCTTTCTGGGCCTTTGCATAATGACGGGCATTGCGAAGCACCCCACCCTTCATAGCTTCTGGTCCACCGACCCACTACTGAAGATGAGCCTATTCCCGTCCGTCATGCCCCGAGATCGCTTCCTTGCCATCCTGCAGTCCCTGCACTTCAACGATAACACCGCCATGCCAGATGACTGCACCGACCGCCTCTTCAAAGTGTACCCAGTCGTCGACCATCTTGCTCAGAAGTTTGCCACTGTCTACGTTCCTCAATGGGACATTTCCGTTGACGACTCCCTGCTGAAGTTTTACGTGCGTCTCCGCTTCACTACCTACAACCCCAGAAAGAGGGCCTGCTTCGGCATCAAGATGTACAAGTTGTGCCAGAGCACCGGGAATGCTGCCGGGTATTGCTACAACTGCAAAATCTACACCGGCCAAAGTAACGGAGACCTCCCAGCAACTACACAATTACACATATTACACGCTGAGGTCTTGACCGTCAATCGCTCCGCATAGCAACACGGCAGCATAGCAACGCACTGGGCCATGGCCCGGAACAAACGAGCCCTTATGTAACACACACATTGTGGGCTCTATACAGAGCGGGCGGCGTGGCCGCAAAACCGAAGGGTCAATGGAAGTTGCCTGTGAGGGCTAGACTCACCCCGGAACACTCATTATATGGGGTTTAGGCGTTCAGAAAAAGAGATATGAATTTTTGAAGATTTTGGAAAAACGAAAATATTAAAAAAACACCCGGCAGCGTATGTAACGGTTAAAAAAAGCACCCGGCAGCAAGTGGTTAAAATGTGGCAAATGTGGCTGATATTGTCAGATGTTGTCATACTTTTGTCAGATTTTGCTGATTTGGGTATATCCCGCTCAGGTCAAAGGTGATTTAATTCACAATGTGTGACATTCAGCTAGTCTCCCTTACCAATAAACAGTTTATTATAGTTTAAAGAAAGTCAAGTGGCTTTGACTCAAAGTAAGATATGATATGACAAACAGACTGCTTGATGGCATTTACTGGTACATGTACAGGTACATGTAGGACGAAAGTGCTCCCCTACACCATTCATACACAACATTCATGTTGTATGTACATGTACCAGTATGTGGCAAACAACTAAACATTACAAACAACCAGTTGTGTAGAGGGCTTGCTTTCATTTAGTTTCAATAACTGTTAAAACCTTTAAGGATCTAAAGGGTTCTTTCAACAAATCGTAGCAATAATGAAAGGGGTATACTGGTACATACCCAGGGCTCGAATTTCAACTTTTGGGGGGCACTGCCTTTTTGGCATCAGGAAATGAACATTTGAAGGGGCACTGAGGCCAGCAACAGGGGCAACTAATGCTAACATGTACAAGAGTCTGCAAAAGTTTATCAAACGAAAAAAGAACAAATGGTGTTTTATGGGCTTGATCTATCATATTTAAATAGCCTATATCCCAGAAATCATTCCCAAAATATGGTTTGTATGCCAACATGTATGCTAATGACAAAACATCCTACTGTGGGATGTCTATGATTAAACATCATGTCACTGTTGTAACAGGCAGATTTTCTGACAAAGCATTTCTTAATTTGGAAAAAATCAATTAATACAAAAGAATTCCAATGAATTAAAAAAGAGAACTTATTTTGTTTACATGTTGACTCGTTTCTTCCAACTACACAGTGCGAGCTCACTAACTATATGCCGCCATACCACTAAGTTGACCAACCCATTACATCAAGTAAAAATCAATAATGCACGTGTACAGTGTACCAGTCTACGTGCATACATGTGCGATCCGAAACTACAACAGACCTAGCCTTTAAATGTTTCAGATATAGCCATAGCCTTACATCTACGCATGTGCCAGCTGGGTTGCTGCACATCATGCACATGCCTGTAGCGTGAAGACAATCGTCCACTATACGTTGGGCTGCAGAGCAAAATACACGAACATTTATGTATTGTAAATCAAAGCCAACCGCAGGAAAGCCTCACATGGCGCTGCAACGCAGTCAGGTCTTTGTTGGCTGGCCTGACCATGAATACACCCATGTGGCATGAAGACAACTGTGCAACAGTAGACTGTACCACAAAATACATTCACAAGAATTTGAGGTTGGAAACTTACGGAAAACAGAGGGTATTGCTTCAAGGGGGACCAATGCAGGAAGATGGGGCACACGGCCAGTTTTGGCCATGGACAAAAAGGAATTTTCAAGGCACCGCAGCCACTTGTACGTTAAAACATCGTAGGCTGTTTGACCTTTGACATTGGCCCAGAGAGTGCGTCCTCTTTTACATTCGATATTCACGAGCCCCTCCATGGAATGGTGACACTTTAGGATTTTTCTCTTCTTACCAAGGTTTCTCTAAAGAAAATCTGTCAAACTGAATAACGTTCGCAAAACAATGAAACAAAATATGATTCGTGATGAAAATTAAATGTTCTTAGTTCTTCATTTTGAGTGAGGATATCTCCAAAATAAGCAGCAAAATGAGGAGAGCACATGGAATTTTCAAGCACTACATGTGACAGCATTTTTAGTATGAACAACGTCATGCGTTTTCAGTCAAAATTCAATCAACTATGACGTTTGCAAGGAACATGTACTCATATTTTTAATGTAGCCAAACTTACAACTATTTTCAGTGGTTGAAAGATATGAGACCTGGCAGATATGCTGGTACAGTGGGAGCAATTCTAAATGGTAAGAGAATGAAGACAGCCAAATTTTTCTCATCACTTTCGGTCAATTTTGTTCTTTTTTTTTCATGGCTCATATATCTTTCAAGTTATTTCTGTGAGGTTAAAATACATCACTGAAAATATACTGAATTTGTTTTATTGTTGAGAAAAGTTTTGAAATCAAGTCATCTCGTGCAAACGCTCTGACAAAACCTTAAATGAATTCAACTCCATTTGATTCGCTCAGGTAGCCAACCCAAAGTCCATCAAATGTACACAGTATGCCTAATTACCCCCCAGATAATCATTTTTATAAATCAGTCAAATAATAATATAATATCAATCAAATAATGAACATGTAGTATCAACACCACAATTTCTTCGTCAGATGACATCACAATTTCATGAATATGGACACCGTATGTAGTGGTATAAAAACACTTGAAAGCCTTGGCATCTGCATATTCTTGGAAACATCACACCTGAAAATGAAAGCAAGTGGGTCACAAAGGTACCTTTAGAAGGTTAAATGAACCATTTCTATGCCATGGGACCCTTTAATATTGTAGGTACATGTACATGCATAGTGCACATGTACATGTAGTGCTTACAATAGATCCTGCTCAGGTAGGGTTACTGCATCCAGGCATGTGGATTTATGAACTGTCTTTGTATTATGGGGATCTGTAGGCACAGCTTGACTACTCACATTGCTGTACATGTACTGTATCAAACACCTTAATAGCCACTGTTACTGCATTATAGGTTTGCCTTTATGGTTATCAGATGCCTGTAAGGTTCACGACTTGACATTTAAAACTGCAGACTTCACAGCAGACAATCTCACCCAGACTATATACACTGTACATGGACACTGCTAAGGGCTACATGCACTGTACAGGAAGCAGTGTTTTCACCCCCAATCATATCAACATACATGTACATGTACATGTTCTTCTATTATGACACACCAGACAAGCATACATATACCAATAAGTCCAATTAGTACCAAAAACACTGAATATAACAGATTCCAATATTTTGGATAAATCTTCTTGTTTATGTGTGTATTTCAGAAGTTTGAACTCTTCAATTGTGTCCAGCACTGTACACACAATGCACCACCGTAAGGTGAAGGCATAACGACAGGAACAAGAAGACATGAATTTTTAGTAGTTTAAATACAAGTACATGTATACTGGTGAGTATACTTTGCATGAAACCTTTTCTGAAGTGTTTTTACAGTCAAATTGTGTGTTACAATGTCTGTTCTATTTTTTTGTGGATCCCTGATGATAGCCACAGTCTTATACAATGAAGTGTCAGAACCCAGTCCTAAATCATCAAACATTGCTAGAAGCAACAAGGAATTAGTCTGCCCTTTTGAGTGGTCCAAGTATTTTGTTGAGAGCGTAGCGGTCATAAAGGTGCACTGCCTTGTGGGTACTAATCCAAGTAATCAAGTGTATGAGTTCCATGAGAAGAATTACATATATCAATACTAAATTAAAATTAGAAAGGTTTGATTTATTAATCCCTTATAGAACTCTCCATAAACAACTGAACTGGCAATCTCATGTACACATATGTTTACGTGATCATTGATTCACTGATACTGGTGACCTCATGAACCAGCCAGATGTGGCTGAATTATCCATCCAATACAATCATTATGAAAGTAATTGATTGTGTTTGAAGGTTATCACCAAATTAAAGGCTACGAGTACCAATACATGTATGTTACTCAGCAAGTATAGCCAAATAACTTAATATGAATCTGCAAGTATAAAAACTGCATGTGAAGTTTTTGAGCATGTCAAATATGGTCATTTACCAATGTGTTCATGTACACATGTACATGTAATTGCTTACATCCATGTGTGTGGAAAGTACTGTACATGTGTAAGAGGGACCCTTCAGATACTGGTACATGTTCATGTTTATAAATTCAATCACTTCAATTTCACCTGTACTTGACGTACATGTACATGAGCTATTGTACAGTGTACATATATTTCTTTGCTTCTGACATGCACTTCTCAAACCCCCATGTAGTGTACATGTACATGTACATACATTGATCACATACCGCAACATGAAGATTTGTCACCATATATTTCTTCATTTTTCAATTACACATGTACATAGGATTCTGTTAAGTTACATGTTAGCCTCTGCATTTTAAATTACATGTAATTTCCAAGTGATAAAATCCATTCCTTTTTAGAGCAGAGGCGATCATACATTACATGTACACTGTGTATGCATGAACTCTCAAGGGAGCATCAGGCTGGTCAATTAGTGCAAAGAGAGCAAGAGTTCAGATAAGAATAGCAAGCTAGACATCTGACTGCAGCTGTCTCCACTCATAATGCACAGCTCATTTTACTACACAAGTCAATCTGTATCATCCTGTGTATGGTAATACCAGGAGAGTATTATCATGTGTGCAGTACCAGCTGGTATAGAAGGAATGGAAAGTAGTGAGAGAAGAACCCATGATGTACCCCTCCCCCCCCCAAGGCTAGCTTACTAACAATCAGCTTGGTGCTGGACATGACCTTATAAGGTCTGATAAGTTAATGTGAAGACTACCCTGTGGACTCTAGCCACAAAGACCAATACTCACCAATCAGATGTTAAAGTCATAATGCACAAGCTACTAAAAGGATGGCAATATTGGAGAACAACTTTCCACATGCCTGTATAATGTACATGTGCATAATATCCATGACGGTACATGTATCTATAGGTCAGTACATGTACATGTACACCACCACAGGTTTCATGTACATGCACAGTGCTGCACATACCTGTATTCATACCAGTCTTTTCCCTGAACATGTACACTAAACTGATTCTACCTCAGCTCCACTTTGTTCTGGCATTTAAATTTCTTGGTGATGGGAAATCATTCAGTCCGAAAATTATCCTTTCAAACAATAGCCTCTGCACATGTATACCAGAAGTAGAAACGGAGGTACATGCATAATGTACAGCTAACACCTAAAAAGTTCATTTTGCTGCATTTTGTTCATAGACTGTTTACCTTCATTTATGGTGAACAACTTTGTCATTCTAATTTCCAGACAGCTTTCATGTTTAGTTATTGCCTTCGTGGCATTTACCATGTTTATATGTACTGTACATGTACATGTAGGTAGTACTTCATCAGTGTTACTGGCAGTGTTGTATCCGAGACTTTGATGTCCGAGACCAAGTCATACGAGACCAAGAGCGAGACTTACTCCTTCAAGACCAAGACCAGAACTTCAAGACCAAGACTTTTGCAGGTCGAGACCGAGACTGAGACCACGACATCTGAGACCAACCATAAACCAATTTTTAGATTTCACCAAAAGGTAAATAGGGACAAACATATGGCAGTACAATTAAGTACAAAAGAAATAAAATGAAAACATTAACATAAACTCACACACACACAAATTGGTCAAATATTTGTTAAAGAATGTCTCACTTCTTTTATCAGTGACACTGCTCTATTTTTACCCTGGTCTGGTCATTTTTAACTCAAGTGTCCCAAATGATATGATGTGAACATTAAAACAAATATCCTTAGACTGTTTTTTTGTAAGTAAAATACTAAAAAACAAATATCCAAAAAAGATGTACCATAACAAAACTACTAAAACAACACGTACCACATACAAGACAGAATAAAAGCACTTTCTCACGTGCACACAATTCATAGCATGCGCACACACAGACTGGTTCCCATCCCAGCCCTACGTTCAGCAGGAGACTACGTAGGGAACAGGAACCAGTCAAGTGTGCGAATTCCGCTACTCGCAACTTCATCTCCATGGTGTCAAGCAGCATGGCTACTCTGGATTGGAAATAAAGCAACAACTTGGGACAAGGTTGCATCATGCTGCACTGACTAGTCTTCATTCCAGCATTGATTTCATTGTTTATTGCAAAAATCTGAACATTACTGTGTTGCGTTTGTATCAGTGGTTGAAGATTTGACTCAAGCAGAGGTAATTTTGCCTTTTCAACCGCATGCATGCGTGGTAGCTACATGTAGATGCACATTTTGTTATGGTCTCGACTCGACTGGTCTCGAGGGGGAGACCCAAGACTATGGCATTCCGAGACCGAGACCAAGACCGAGACCGACGCTTTCGAGACCGAGACCAGCTCTCCCAAGACCGAGACTTTGACAGGGCGCGACCGAGACTGAGACCGCGAAAATAGCTCTCGAGACGGTCTTGAGACCTTCAACACTGGTTAGTGGTGCTTCATCAGTGTACAGGTACACGTACATGTACATTTATGCAATACATGTATATGGGATTTCAGACCTACAAGTAAAAGGTTTTGGACCCTGAAATTCTACAGCTACATGTAGCGGTAACAAGAAACAAGATTTGCATTAAAGGTACTGGTTGTGTACAAGATTTGCATGTAATGCAATTGTTCAAAATTGGCCAATTTGGTGGACTGTTTACTGACTTCAGGTACGTGTATCATTCCCTGGACTTTTTAGTCCACTACTTTGAGACAAATCAAAAAAGCACTTTTTATTTTTAAAACTCAAAGTGCAGCTCATGTAATATGTTTTACAAGAAATCCATGTGACAGGGCCATATGATGATAGGACGTTCCCAAGTGTTTGGATAATGCACAGGTGAGGTCGATCTGCAGATCAAATTTTGACCCTCTAAAAGCGATTTTTTAACACAGCTCTGAGTGGTGCAAGTGGTCGACAAATTGACCTTCAAGTTTGGGCCTCTTCAACAACAAAACGCTGAGAATATGTTGAATAAATGCTTCATTGTGCAGTGAAGCGACTGCAATCGCTACACTCACTGGAAGACCACACATAAGCACACGGACAAGTGACCATACAGCCACGGTTTGTCACATGTACATGACATGTACGTCAGTCAAAAACTGTCCACATACCGTCAGTACACATCATAAACCAGGGTTCGACCGTAGCGCTGGTCCGCTAGACAAATTCTAGTAAAAACTGCGGCGGACCAGTCAAACCCGTCGTCTGGGTAGTCCGACTGTCTAGTGAAGCAAAAACAATACCGACCGCATGAAATCAGACGGCGTCGTTAGCTAGTCTACAGTAAAAAATAAAGCCCAAACGAAGTCTGGATCGGCTGTTCAAACAGTTCTGTGCAAGTCTTGCTGTATCATAAGTCAGGGAGTTCTAGTTCTGTCGGATAATAAAGTTTTGTAACAAAATGTATTCTTATGTGTCTATTTATTATGCCACGGACCTTACTCTGGGATTTTACTGTAGTTTGTATACAAAACAATGCGTACAGCTGGTACTTATCTCATGGGGAAAACGAAGAAGTAGTTTGTATACAAAACAATGCGTCAAGCTGTTACTTATCTCATGGGGAAAACGAAGAAGTAGCGTTAATTAACTGAAAACATTTAGTTGTCTTGCAAGTTCAGATCAAGTAGGTTCGTGAACAAGTCTGAAGTTATGTGGCGATTTTTCCCCTCTGTTTCTGATCCTGGGGCTGGGAAATCTACCAGTACCAAGCGTGATCGTGTAGATCGTGACCGGGGATACGATCGAATTAAACGTCAAAGATCCTACCGCAAGGAATGGGAGTCAGAATTTAAGTGGCTTTCTTATGACGACAACCTTGGCCTCATGTTCTGCAAGTTATGCCGAGCTGCTAATGTCACGGGCAACCGAGGAAAGAAGCAAAATGTCTTCTACAAAGGGTCAGATAACTTTAAGATCGATTCGCGCTCAAGAGACCAGCGACAACCATCGCCTCGCAGTAGATCGGGAGAAAGCCAGACAGTGTGCCCCCGGTACAAGCCCAGCAGAAGTCATGCTGAAATCGATGAATATCGCCGCTCTGAATCGTCTGAAACTTCTATTCCGGAACGCCCATGCCATCGCGTTGAATTGTCGGCCGTTCACTGACCATCGATGGCCCGTCTTGACAGCGCGAAAGGCCTTGACGTCGGTTCTGCCTACCGCACTGACAAAGCTGCACGTGCTTTTATACACAGCATTGCCGAGGTGAGCTTCATGAATATGTACCTTGCTGTATTTGTGACGTCACGAAGTATAAATTTTGCCATTGGTGTGAATGCGTTTACTGCGCGTCATGAATATGCAATTACTGGTATTCAGTTTTGTGATTGGTGGTTGTGACATGTACTCAATCGACATGGTCATGGCGCATGGCACGTACGTGTATGTCCATTTACGCCGCGTGTACGTATACGTAGACGTGTACACATGTATGATGTACATGTACAATGTGTGCATGTACAGTGCGTGTGTGCACTGGTAGCGCGCGGCAAGACAGCATCGTTCGAGCGAACAAATGATTCAGATTTTTAAATAGACCTCATCATTGTATAAGAATATCAAAGAATTTCAGACCAGCAGCCTATGTTTATGAGGCAAACATTGTCAACATTCTTTCATTTGATTTACCGTACAAAT
Organism: Acanthaster planci; assembly: GCF_054643075.1. Taxonomy (NCBI): domain Eukaryota; kingdom Metazoa; phylum Echinodermata; class Asteroidea; order Valvatida; family Acanthasteridae; genus Acanthaster; species Acanthaster planci. Next base: position 4,675,658 of record NC_141790.1, read on the forward strand.
TACTTTAACATCAACCTTCCACCTGTCACCTTTTCATTTGAACTTAACATAAAATTTTGCTTGGAAACCTGTAAAAGAAAGGAGGGAAAACAGAGGTTCGCATTTATGTAAAATGTTATATCATTTTGAGCCTTCTCTGTCTCTTCTGACAGACTGTGAATAAAGCAACCCATTTTCAACTGTTAACCACCTACTTGTCTGTGTGGTTATTGCTTGATTGAAATCTATAATTAATCTCATCACTCATCATGTAAACAATACGCACCATGTGCACGCTGTTATTTATGAAGTTGAAGTCAGCAACCTACAGACAAAAAATTACCTTAAACATTAAGGGGGAAGGATGCGGACCAGTGAAAATGCTGGCGGACTAGTGAAAAAAGTCTACATTACTGGTCCGGATGGCCAGTGAAAAAAAAAGTTAAGGGAAAACCCTGTAAACACTTTATAAGGTAGTCAACAAATGTGGTAACTACATGTACCTTTGCATTTTAGGCATCAGAAGTTATTGAGATTGGAAAAATGGGAGGTTAAATGTCTCGAAACTACAGATTTTGTTACCAGAACAGGCTTCGCCACAGAGCCCGAAAACGAACAGCCATGTTGCACAAGGGCTGCTCGGTTGAGACCATACCATTATCCTAAGGGGTGACAGTGAGATGGTGACGTATATGTACATATAACCTCCTTTTAAGAAAGAAACTTTAACTTCAAACCAATCGAAATTCTCCTTTAGCCAATTATTTGCGGTTTTATGTCTATTTTATCATTTATTAATGTGTTTGGGTGTACCAAAGGTGAATTGGTAGCTTTTATTTTTACCCGTTCATAGAGACTCCTCCAACAGCTAAACACACACGTAAGTTAACATTAACCCATTAACAGTTGCAGTATTTAAATAAGGTGTACTGTGCTTTCCAGATGATCTTTGAGATTTTGCAAATTGTGCACACTGCCTTCGAAGGAAACACAAAATAGGATTTTCATTGTATAATTTCTGTACAAAAATATAAATTGTTATCGAAAGAAAGACGGTTAGTGATATTTTGACTTAGCTGTTGGTTTCTGGGGCAAGTAGGAGAAAATACTGCAAAGGTTTTGGTAAGCCACTCTACCCATGGAATTCTACCTTCATGAACACAAATCTTCACAAAGGGTATGACATAAACTAAGGTACCGTACCAGCTTGCTGGGCTGCAAGGTATGCGTGATTGCAGAAGGCGTGTGATATTGTATTTCACTTTAAAAAGCATGCTTTTTCGACCATGCCAACAACGTGTGTTTCTTCTGCATTCCGCAGAGCCACAAATGATGGTGTTATTGGTGTGAGCCGGCATGTACTGTATGTTTCCCACTAATATAAACTTCTGGAGAATTGGACTGCTAAAATCAAGACTGCTACAGTGAAGCAGTCCAGTCACTGAGCAGCAACCACTTACAGTCGTCATACTTTGAATCTGGATTAAATAGCAACAAAGATATGACATGTTCTTCATAAAATGGACCAAAATGCAACTCCACATGTCATTTTTCAAAACTTCTAAAAGAGTGACTTTGATCACGTAAAATACAAAGTAGCACCTTCAGATTTATAAAAATGATTATATGGGGATAATTAGGCATAATATGTACTTACGGTGGACATTTGGTTGGCTACCAGTGCAAATCAAATGGAGTTGAATTCATTTAAAATTTTACATCAAAGTGTTTACACCAGAGGACTTGATTTCAAAACTTCTCTCAACAAGGAGAATTCAGTATATTTTTCAACTGATGTATTTTAAAGCACCAAAGAAATAACTTTTTAAAAATAAAAGCCACGAAAAAAAGAGCACAAAATTGACGGAAAATGATGAGAAAAGTTTGGCTCTCTTCATTCTCTTATCGTTTATAATCACTCTCGCTATACCAACGTATCTACCAGGTCTTTCGACCACCAAAAATTATCTTCAGTTTGGCTGCATCAACAATTTATAATGAGTACAATATGTTCCTTGCAAACGTCATATTTGACAGAATTTTGATGACGTTCGAGAACTTTGACAGAAACTGCATGATGTTCGAGAATGCTGAAAATGCTGTGACATGTAGTGCTTGAAAATTCCATGTGCAATTTTCATTTTGCCGGTTATTTTGGAGATAATTTCGCTGAAAATAAAATTAAAATTAACAACTCTGAGCATTAGATTTTCATCATGAATTGTATTTTATGTCTTGAATGTCATTTTTTTGCAAACGTTCTTCAGAATGATAGATTTTCTTTTGAGAAAAATTGTTCCAAAGAGAAAAATCGTGGAGCGTCGCCATTCCGTGAGGGGCTCATGAATATCGAAAAAGAGGGCGCACTATCTTGGTTGATGTCAAAAGTCAAACAGGCCACAATGCAGCCAAATGTTTCTCTAACGTCACCGCGAGAGATTGATGGAAGACGCAAAATGGCCACGATCGGTATTTTGAACTGCGGTTTTCGGGAACATACTTGAAGAAAATGTGATCGGTCCAGTCGTAAAAGGATGATGGTTTGGCGGTGCTTTTTTGCACTCTTTTTCAAAGCTTGTGTTGTACACCAATATATGGATTTTACTCACTTTTTTGCAGTTGATTTTTTTTTTACACTTGCATTACATTTTTGAAAGAATCAAATGACATTCAGGACTGCCGACTTATGGACCCCATTAATTGTGTGAGGTACTTTTAAATTTTGTGATTATGGTTTTAATATGTGTAAATACTATCACCTTTCACCACATATACATGTGTAAATCTGTGTAAAATAACCTCAGGGATTATCACTCCTTAGTAAATTCTATTGGCTCGGATTTTAACAGGGAGTTCATGTCCCTCAAAATTGCTAACATTTGCGACTTTAACTCCAATTAAGTTGAAAGGTTGACACGGTCATCATTGTTCCAGATATCAGCCATGACTTCCCTCATTACATCAAACATTGAAAATTAATTCACTGCTGTTCACTTCAGCAAAAATGAACAACAAAGTTGAACATTATCTAATGGTCCATATTTTGAGGAACCTGCCATATGCAAAGACTGATGCCATTCCTACCTGATTCCCCTCTGCAAGGAAAGGAAAGTAGCTGGACAAACTGACCAAGCACCCAAATACAAGAGGAGCATTCGCTATGCCCTGCTGGCCCAGCGAAAACAAGTGCATCCACATATAGTTTCAAGCAGTACCAATCGTCTCGCGCTTAGATGTCATTTCACGAGTCCAGACTATTGAATCGGCTCATGAATTTCAGTACCTCAGTCAGTGTCAAAGAATTTGAACAGTAACGTAATCATGACAAATTTTGTCTTTCCTGTTCCTTTAAATGCTAATACTGTAGTTTATGCTAGAACTGTATGTACATGTACTACCGGTACTTAGACTTGACAGACTAGCTCTGATTCAGAATTGACTGGTCCTTACACAGATGTTCAGGAGGTACCATACATGTACATGTACAGTGTACATGCGTCAGCTTTACTCTTTCCAAACAAGGTGCTTTTTTCATAGTATCGAATAAACATTTCCTTCTTCTCAAGAGTGGCTCATCAAATCCATCACAGATTTCCTTTGGTCTGTTGGTTGGGCTTGAAACCACGAACCCTTGCTTACTATTACAGATGACTCTACCTTCCTACTTGAACATGATGTACATGTACATGTAGGCCAGAGGCTGAGCCATCCTCTGACCTGGATATGCAACAAACTCACAAGTGTATGCATTATGCCTGAATATGGAGTTGTATTTTACAGTCAATTACCGGTATGTATGTGAAGGTGATTAAGCAACATCTGTAAGAGTGAAGTATGGTACATATACATTAACAATGCACATAGGTAAATCATTTGATAAAGCCAAAAAAAAATAGTGCTGCTTCCGATTTCCTGACCGACCCTAATTTTTTGGCGCAACCCTAAAATTTATATGGGTATTAAAGTTAGAAAACCAAATTTAATTTTTTTCAATCATTAAAAACCCTGTCTTTTTTCTTCACGAAACACCTCTAAACAACTTTTTTTGCACATCAAAATGTTTGTATTTATATTCCTACTTATATTTACAAGTTTTCAAAAGAAACTTTGATTATTATCACAAGTTTCCTTCACGTTTCACTACTGTAGTGGTGAAAACACTTGCACAATCCTCAGTGCAATGAAGTAATGCTACACTGGTTACCACCGTGCCATCAATAAAGACGGCATAATGGAAATGCAGCAACTAGCCTATGTATCCCAGCCAGAATAGTGTCGTCGACATTGCACTACACCATACACGCTAGCAGCTCTACAGCAGAGAAACGTTTGCTCCTGAACTGGTAAAAATGATATAAATGCCACAAAGAAAAAGTACCAAAGATGTGCGTGGAATTGTATGCCCATTCAATAGCAAAGCAACAGAAGTGCCACAGTATGATTTTCCTGTGATATTGAGATATGATTCTACTGTAATCCAGTCCTTGTTAGCAGCACACAAATTTCCCTGCTGGTCAGATTTGCAACCAGGTCTCCCTGATCCAGCAGTCAAATTGTTGGTCATTTGATATTTCTCTGATATAATTTAACAAAACTTTACAGAAACATGCATGTGTGCTCCTGCTATGCACACAATCTATAGCAAGTATATTTTGAAGAACTAAAGAGCTATAAGATTACATACAGCATCTCTACTGGGAGAGGCTACCAATTTATTTTAAAGACACAAATACAGATATTTGTGTCCATGATCAAATACATTCAACATCATAAATTCTGAGGAAGGACTGCAGGATTAATGGTCCCTCAGTGTCAATTGACTTGTATTTATATTTTGCTCTTTGTTGCAAAGAACAAGCAGAAGAAGCCTACGGCTCAAGACCTACTATTCCACACTATTAATCTCTCTTCATCAAACCATATTGTGATTGTATGTAAGAAGCAGATGACATCAATGTAGTAGTCATGCGGCCAGTCCAACATTCAGAAATCAACACACTTGGCATCCTGCCTCACTTTGCTGCATTACAAACTAACCTGCTGCAGTATTTCCTGCTGTCGTCGTTGAAGACATTCTCTTTCCATCTGCAGACGCTGCAACCGCAGCTGCTGCTGCCGCTGCTGTAGTGATATATCAGGCCCAGGAACCTTGCTTGCCTGCTGTGCTGGAGTAGGTGATATAGCCATAGTTTGCTGAGCTGGTTGCTGTGCTGTTTGCTGTGTATTCTGCAGGGCTGCTGCAGCTGCCTGTACTGTTCCTGGAGCTCGCATAGCTTGAACGGAATAACAAATGTTAACACTGAACTAGTACCATCTTAATGACTGATGATGACGAACTCATGGACAAAATGGCTACATCTGGCAGTGAAACCCGATGGCTGTGTTTAAGCAGTGTCTTTTGTTATTTTGTGGCTATTTAAGTGACCTTTGAATTATGTTTTATAAATCAATGAAATTTCACTAGAGACATTTGAAAATACAGAAATTTATGTGAACACTAAACAGCCACTTTGTGCATGCTAAATCCAAATGCTGATTGACTGGACGATATGATCCTAAAGCTGCAAGTAGCACTCTCAAAGTAGCAACATTAATCTACAATACGTGTATGCATGCTGTCAGTGTTAGAATAATGAGAATTACCAATTCTTGGGTCCAGCCAAGTTGTGGTCCTCTCCAGGTGGTTGATGAAATATACCTCCCCTTCAGGAGTGGTTGCCTGTTCCCAGTTAGGTGGTAGAGGTCCCAAGTCCTGCATCGCAGGCAATGGTTGCTGACTACCAGTAGGTGGTGGTGGTGTCATGGTGTTGATCTGTGCAGTCAATGTCGGTGGTGGGTTTGGGGCGACAGAATTCACCTTGTTGAGCTGGGAAGTGCTCAGTGTCTTCCGTGGGTCCTGCCATGTAGTGGTATGTCTGTTGTGACTGTTGACAAATATGAAAACATGCAGTGTTATATTTTGGTATTAAAATAGAACACTGATATATCTATGTAACAAAAATTGCTATAATAAATATTTATAACACCTACAGGCTCCCAAAATGTGAACATTTGCAGAGTAGCAGAACATCATCAAATTCTGCTAATGCAGAACAGGATTAAAAGTTTCTGTATGTAATTTTACAAATTCGTTCAATTATGTATATGTGTAAGGTCACAATACTGGCCAACTTTCATGATGCAAAAAATGAACTTTAATTTATCAGATGATGTAACCATTTTCAAGCAATGTTTGCTTGAGATTATAGTTGTACATGTATTTGAGAGATAAATAAAGATAAATAATTCAGTGTAAATGCGAGTCTATAATTTTTATTCACGTTGAAGAGCAAATTTTAGTTCAAAATGGCGCCCAAAAATGGGACATTGCTTGAACAAAATTTAATGAACTCAACTACTTTACTTATAGCTCACGTATTTTATCACAATGGTCATATTTTTTGAGTTAAGCAATGAAGTAATATTTTGGCCCTTTACAAAAAAAAAAATAAATAAATCCACGCTCCAAAATGGCAGCTGAACCTGCGTTAACGTTCGTTTCACATCGTGTCCACCACACCATACCATGACGAAAAGGGCCAGAATCATCATTTACAAGCCTCACCCTTACCTGTAAAAGCCATTTTTATTCGAAATGAGCTTAATAAACATCGTGTAAAATGTGTGCTAGACCATAATTACCCTCGAGGATGAGAAAACATCAGCATATCGATCGCTATAATTTTCGTGTCCATTTTGTAACTAACGTAAAATGTCCACATGTTTTAACTGGTGATCAACGCAGTCTGACTAGTGGTCGTACACGTGCAATGGTACCCTGCATGGATGACCTAAAGGTCAATTGTTTTAGGCTCGAATACGTCTTTTCCGAGATAAAGCTATTTTAAGCACCGTGTCCACCGCGCGCCGCTTTCGCGTCTCTTTGTAACGAACGGAGAAAGTTGCTGCGCGCGACAGCTTTCCCTCCAACAATCAGGAAAAGAGCAGCCAATATCCGGAAAAAGAGCAGCCAAAAGGTTTGTATCAACTTAAATAGATTTTATTTTCTGTATTTTTTTGTGAAAAGAGGTCAGATGGCATTGTAAAAGGGAAGATTTTAATGGATAGTCAATGGGTGATTTTTGGGCTTTGTAGCGGACCGCTTGGATGGTTTCGTGTGAATCGTGTCCATGTTTAACGAACGGAAGAAAAAAATAGTAAACATCTGAAGTCCCGCTTGAAATTGCAAAACGACAAAAAATTTACGCTTTTTAAGCTAAAGTCCATCACAAAAATGAACAAACTTAAAGAATAGCCTTGCCAAGTTCAAGAAATCATCAGTGTTTCACGTTCGTTACACACCGGCACTTTCGACTTCGCCCCATTCGTATTAAAATTCGCCCCATTTGTCATCCAATAGTATGGGGGCGAGTTCGCAGTGAATTAAAAGTAAATGGAGCGAAGTTGATGTAACACGTAGGCAAGTGATGTTTACACAGATAGGGGAACTTGCCTTTGTGGAACCCCTGGGGTCTTGTTAGAGTTTTTTTTTTATGTTTCTACAAATCAAGCCACTGCCGGTTATGTTAAAAAATTGTTCTATTTGAATTTTATTTTTCTTCTATCTTATTTCAGAAGCCAGAAAGGAGAAAAAGATTCAATGGTTGGATAAGATTATATGTCTGTAGATTCACATGTCCTTGTGAAAGAAGCTTTAGTAGTAATTAAATCAAAGATTATTCGATTTCAACCATTCCTGTTGCCATTTCTGTAATTTCAGGACCCCACAAGAGCCTGCCGATCGCCAGCTCACTGCAGGGGATATAGTTGTCGTCGCATTTGAGGATGCATCCAGGTGCCATCAAGCGCATCATTAGTGATGAACTGGCAGTTATATACTGCATGGATCGTCCAAATAAAAATAAGCAAAGTTTTGTTTGGGAAAAAGATCTGACCGTTAACAGGAAATTCATTCTGTGTGTTGTTAATCCAAGTTCACTTATTCCAGATCCATCTTTGCGTTACTTTCACTTGGACAGCAAAGAAGTAGGTAAAATTAATGCACTATACAGTGTCTATGCTAATAAGTATTTTTAAACGTTTATTGCCAAAAGTAGTTTTGTCTAAGTATGTCATCAGAGGTTTGTCTAAGGTCTGTAGTCAAAAATTCATCAGTTTTTCAGCAAAGATGAGTCACCCAGGTGGCACGAACTGAATAAATTCAATGAAATTCATTTAATGAGATGTGCCATGTTCTTCAGATGGGATCGTCAGTGTATAGCCTCCACAATGAAATACAGTTTTTAAGAAACAAGATTAGAATGAAAAATAAAATAGTCATTGACTCAATTTACTTGTTCCTCAGAATTGTTTAATGTTGCAAATGGTGCACATTTAAATATACATACATGTACGTAAGTTCACAATGTCAAAGATTTCAACTTCTGTGAAGCTCATGTGCAACCTTCTTGCATGCATATAGGGCATCTAAAAATAGGCTGAAGTGGCTTATCAGATATGTAGATCACAGAGATGCTCCAAGAAATGAAAAAGCATGTGCATGTATTAACACCTGCACATAGTAACATAGGCAATTTTCTGAAGGTGAGGCAACTGCCTTGAGGGCTCCAGTAAAGCAAGTCATAATAAACTTGTCACATGAAATGTTAGCTTTGATTCGAAATTTTTGGTGTCCGTGTCATTTTTGTAACTAACGTTAAACTACAGGACAAAGATCTTTGAAATTGAGGGTATCTGTTCTTTGGTTGTCAATGATAATGTCCTCTTTGAAGTACTTGCAAGCTTCGCAACCAGCTGTTTTCCTCAAGTCATCAAACTGCAAATCATTTGAAATTGTTGTGTGTGAAAAAGTACACTTGTTAACGTTAGTTACGGTGTCCACCTTATTAAGATATCGTAAAATTAGTAACAATTAACATTTTTTTTAAAGATGACCTTCAGAAAGGAGGAAAAGCTTAACCACAACAATACAACTCCACATTGTTTTTCTTTGACTTTTATTATTGCATGGTTGACTGCAAAGTGGACACCGTAACCAACGTTAACTTATGAGGTCCCCCTCTACAGAAAGCACTGCATGGAAGAAAATTTCTTGGGCCGATTATCTTCCCATTGCTATTTTCTGATAGAGGGTGGTCCATTGTCATAATTTAAAAGTAAATTAAACACCTTTCACTAGATTGAATTTTTACCTATGTGTCCCATTTTTGTTAGCCAGTATTGTGTCCTTACACATATAGCAATACATCAAACGATACCGGTACCTGACAACTGCCGTATAAAAAGGAACCCACAGGCATGTATTGCAGACAACTTTTTGCAGAACCCATCATGTTCACTACAGCAAATGCACAACTTGTCTTCGATGTATCTCTAGGTTTGTTTATGAAAACTGTTTGCTGGAATGAGGCTGTTTCTAATTGAATTTGATACAGGTATATGTTAACAGGAATGATGTTAAATTCACATCTTATAAAAAAAATACACATTAGCTGAACATGTACATGTAGCTGAACAAAGTCATATGAGCATGTACATTGTACATACATGTACATTGTACATACATGTACATTGTACATACATGTACATACATGTACATTGTACATACATGTACATTGTACATACATGTACATACATGTACATTGTACATACATGTACATACATGTACACTGTACATACATGTACATTGTACATACATGTATATACATGTACATTGTACATACATGTACATACATGTACATTGTACATACATGTACATTGTACATACATGTACATACATGTACATTGTACATACATGTACATTGTACATACATGTACATCATTTCATATTTGAAAAAAAAACAATTAATTTCACATAGCCTGAGACTTGAGGCTGCTTTCTTTGAATTAACTGCTACCTGTCCAATAATAGTACATGGCATGACATGGCACTGCATAGCATGGAATGAAATTCAAATTATAATCATTGAAAAGTTAACATCTAAAAGCAGTATTGATAGGGAACGTGTACTGTACGTGTGTTAGTCATGACATACAAACAATGGACTTTGTGCCTTGGGTTTCTGCTTCCGGTTCCAATTCGCAGGAGTGACCTATATTGTACAAACAGTGAAATAAGTTTCGGTGCCTATTGTCAGTCCGGTAAAGTTTGCATTTACACGCAAAAAACAAATTTCTAGGAAAAGCCCTCCAGATCAGCCCACGTCACATAGATGCAGACACGTACACATACATTCATGACATACTGTATACCAGTGAACTAGTACCCCATTAAAATAGACAAATGCACCCAGCCTCATTGTTGCAGTCATCCAATGTAACATAAAGCAAAGCATGCCAATCTACATGTACATGTACAAGTACATGTACTATCTCACTATATAGTTACATGTAGATACATGTACAGCATGTGCAAACACAGTGAAGCTGTTGAAATTGGTAGCTACCACTACATGTACAAATGTACGTACGCTAGCAAGGCCAACACTTCATGAATTCTAGTAGTTCTGCATAAGTTACACAGTCCTCTGCTGGCTCACAGAAAGCTGCTACATGTACATGTATGCATGTTTGCCAAGTTCCTTATGGTTTCATGGTTCCAACAAGCAGGCGTTTAATATACGGTATATGGCATGTTCTTCATAAAATGGACCAAAATGTAGCTCCACAAGTCATTTTTCAAAACTTCTAACAGAGTGACTTTGATCACATAAAATACAAATTAGCACCTTCAGACTTATAAAAATGATTATATGGAGATACTGGTTATTAGGCATGATATGTACTTACGGTGGACATTTGGTTGGCTACCAGTGCAAATCAAATGGTTTTGAATTCATTTAATAAAACAATTTATGTCACAGTGTCTGCACCAGAGAACTTGATTTCAAAACTTCTCTTAACAAGAAGGAGAATTCAGTACAGTCGACTCTCGTTAATACGAGGGTCTTGGGACTTTCTAAATTAGCTCCTATTATCCGGACCTCATCTTACACAAAAGCTGCTGTCCCGCTTGTTGCATGTGTAACTGATCAACCGCATTGTTACGTGTACATACTTGTAGACCTATGTGTACTTTATATGCATGCACATGTGGTTTGGAATTTAATTTCAAAACAGTTTATGTTTATGAAAGTGAGAAGTAACTGTACTTTTTAAGAATAAAGACTTGAAATAAAGAACAATAACATAATACAAGAACGGAGAAACCGGTCAAGTCGAGTTGGAGGATGCATGGTTAGAGTGATGCCGTTTTACGTCCCCAGCATGCCGCGATGAGATCGTCATACAATGCACGCAAGTATGTAAGTACATTAACATTTCAGGTAGTAACCAACATCGGTGCTGCGCTTGTTGCACAAAAAGGGCAGGAACCAGTTATTGGTGGTGTGGATCAGCCAGTAGAGGGCGAATAAATTATGGAGTATTGTACGTTTTAATTTGAAACAGCGTGGGGTTTGGTGAGAAATTAAGTGAGGGACGCGCTTTTTTTCTTCCAATTACGGAAGTGCCTTTCTGAATTCAATGGACTGACTGATTGACAAGTTGCCTTCAAAACCACTTGTGCTAATTAGACGGGTAACAATACATTTGCATGCATCTGGGGGGCCCCCAATATACTCATCTTAACCGGAGTCTCGTCTTAACCGAGTTCGTATTACTGAGAGTCGACTGTATATTTTTCAACTGACGTATTCTAAAGGACCTAATAAATAACTTTAAAAAAAAAAAGCCATGAAAAAAACAGCACAAAATTGACGGAAAATGAGAAAGGTTTGCCTCTCTTCATTCTCTTACCGTTTATAATCACTCTTGCTATACCAGCATATCTACCAGGTCTTACACCTTTCAACTACCTAAAATAATCTTTAAGTTTGGCTGCATCAAAAATGTATAATGAGTACAATATGTTCGTTGCGAACGTCATATTTGAAGGAATTTTGACCAAAAATGCATGATGTTTGAGAATGCCAAAAATGCTGTCACATGTAGTGCTTGAAAATTCCATGCACGATGTACATTTTGCCGCTTATTTTGGAGATATCCCTGCTAAAAATTAAATTACAATTAACAAGTCCGAGTATTAGGTTTGCATCATGAATCGTAGTTTATGTCTAGGACGTCATTTTTTACAAACGTCATTCAGCATGACAGATTTTCTTTTGAGAAACCTTGGCACGAAAAGAAAAGTCCCAGAGCGTCGCCATTCTGTGGACGGGCTCATGAATATCGCATGAAAAAGAGGGCACACTAATGGGTTGATGTCAAAGGTCAAACAGCCCACGATGCAGCAAAATGTTTCTCCAACATCATGAGATATTGACAGAAGCCGCAAAATCGCCACGATCGGTATTTTTGACTGTGGTCCAGTCATAAAAGGATGAGGGTTTGGGGGTGCTTTTGGAACTTTTTTTGAAGCTTGTGTTGTACATCGATTTTGATTTCACTCACTGCTTTTTGCAGTCAATTTTTTGACAGAATCGAATGACGTTCACGACTGCCGACTTCGGAACCCAATTACTTGGGAGAGGTATTTTTAATTTTGTGATTATGTTTTTATACATGTATGTGTGAATATTATCACCTTTCACCACATATAAATCTGTGTAAAACATCCGCAGGTATTATCACTTCCCAGTAACTTTTATTGGCTAGGATTTCAACAGGTTGTTTATGTCATCAAAAATGCTGACGTTCAAGACTTAAATTAATCAACTTCGATTCAGTTGAAAGATGGGCATGATCATCATTGTTCAGATATCAGCCATGACTTCCCTCATTTCATCAGTCATTAGGAATTTATTCACTGCTGTTCACTTCAGAAAAAATAAAGCCCCAAAGTTGAACATTATCTAATGGTCCATATTTTGAGGAACCTGCCTTTTACAAATGATCAACTCCGATTTACAGTCATTATAACTAAGAATAAAATCACAAATAATGACCATCTCCTTTATAATTTGATGAAACATTTAAAGATTAATGCTAGTGAGTACAAATGAAGGACAAATGTAGGTCCCGCCCATCACTATATATGTACTGTACGTACGAACTTGCGTATGTACATGTATATGTACCGGTACAAAGGAAAAGCACTATATAAAAGCTCTTTGGATGCACTATCAGAAGTCTTTAGTCTACATGTATCTTGTGCATGTTGTTCAAGCAAGAAGTTTGTAACAAGGTACATGTACATACCAGTACATGTATACATGTATAAATTCACATCCAAGGGTACAGTACTTCTCTGCTCATGGTAGTTGCCAAAGGGCACAGTGAAAGACATTGACGAGGCCCTACATGTACATACAGTTGAAAGCTGTCTATGGTCATTCACAAGCTCCTACAGTACAGTACCAGTATGTCTAGAATAACTTATGGTTCACGTCCAATATTTTGACTCTCCTGGAGGCAACAACCACAAATCATGCCAAAAATAGAACTTTCACTGGTAAGGTACATGTACTCTGATGTACATCCTGTGACAAACATACTTTTCATTCAATAAAATAGTTTACCCAACTTTATCTGAATAGCTACATGTACATATATAATCTAAAAAAGTATGATAAATGTACTATATGTGACACCACATCGGATGTTACCTTCTCCTATGGACTCTGCTCACAGACTCGCATCGCATCGGACTCGCGAGTCCTGAGCGCGCCTGCAGACAACTTGGACAACCTTCATAAATCTTCATTTGCAAAGCCAAGCCATGACAAGTAGGCCCTACATGTACATGTATGTAAGTATACATGTACATGTAAAGCATGCCAGTACTCTCAATATGCTTTCACTTCAAATCTGACCTTGTGAGAGTTACATGTACTTGTTGTACATTCACATACCTCTATCTTTGTCCCCACCCTTGGGTGATTTTTCTCACTGAGATTTATCAAACAAGGTTGTTAAAATCACTATTTAAGAAAATTACAATTAATTGGATTGATTCCTTTCAATTAGATTTTTTTTACTTTAAATCAAATTTTTTTTTTACTTGTACTGTATCTTTGTATGAGCAGCCAAAAAGTTTTGGTCCTAAAGTTTTACCTTATGCGCATTAAATTATTCAGAACACATCTCATCATTGACCACTGTTGGAACCTACCAGTTCCGATACCACTATTATACTGTAGGTATATTTAAGTTTTATTATCTGACATTAAGTGCTGTTTTAGTCTATAAACTAGTCCCCAATGTTCTTTCCACAAATCTTGCATATTGCGCGACTTCCATTTTTCACTGGCATTTCTAATTTTCTCTCAAGCCATGTCGAATCTTACTTTCAGCAACACATCTTTTACAAATCTAATGCAAAGCTTCAAGTTTTATACATTCCTGTGCACATGCTTTTTTTGGCTGCCTTTTATTTTGAAGGCCGAACAGAATATGAAATACCCTAAGTACATGAATCAAATCAATGTCCACATTTACACACATCATATGCATATCATGCATGAACTTTGCACACGCACAGTGAAGAGAATTTATCTCAACATGGGCATTTCACAAGAGTGTACCTCCAAGAAGTTGCAAAGCGTTGGCCAGTCGCAATGCGCCAAATCTGTCAACCCAGTGGGAAAGGGTTGACAGATTTTGCGCATTGTGATTGGCAAACTCTTACAAACTCTTGGAGGTGCACTATTGCGAATTTTTTATTTTCCAGTCAGCCATCTTGAATTGAAAGCGAGGCAAGCTCCGTATAAACTTTAAGATGATGCAACTGGGCAAATTACAAATTGCCATCCTTCCAATGGGTAATTCAAACATTCGTATTATCTTTATTTTCCGGATGAAAAAAAATTCAACACGAGGCTATACATGTACATCTACCTTTAATTGTAACAAAACAGTTAGGCTCCTTCCTGTTTCAGAGTATTCATTAATGGCTGTGGATTTGGAGAACATTGATCCAAAATGGCCGTCCTGTCCATAATATACCGGTACATACGTAACTGCAGCACATTATATGTAAATACCCAAATGAGCTAATTATGGTTATGATTACACGTTTTAGATGAACCTGTCTTCCTTTCAAAAATTCAACAAAAAGATTTCTTAGTTTTTATTTTACATAACTTTGAATGACACATGTGTGTTATATTTATTCAAGTAATTTAAATCATGATTAAATCAAATTGCCAAATAATTAAATCAATTGATTTCAATAAAACTTCCCTGCTATTCAAGCACTCCACATCGGCCAGTCAAGTTCATGCTGGCCAGCTACAGAGTAGTGAAATAGTACTACATGTAAGTTCAATTACTGATCCACCCTCCTCATAGAAAATTTGTAAGTCATTTTCACGGTGAAAGAAAAATCCCTTCATAGGCCTACTTACAGCAAAGACAATTCAGCATTCTTCTCCTTTCTAACACAGATGAGACTTTGACCTTTTCAACCTTAATTCACGAACTGCTTGGATATGTTGGAGAAACCCTGACCACAAACCAAATTTGACCTCCAGATCAAGCATGTCTACATGTACATGTATTTCAAGTTACAACACAGACAATACCCAGTACTTCCATAACATCAATCTGGCTTCCACGATTTGAAGTGTTGGCTTTTAAGATCTGAATTCAATAGGATTCTCAAGGGTACTAAGGCCAACATGTATTGTACATGTAATGTTTACACATGTACACCTACATGTACATGTACACCAGAAACTTGACAACTAAATATCACCCAGTCAAGTTCCTGGGAAGGCAAGGGCAGAAGACATGGATCTGAATACCAGCATGCATAAATGGAAGCACAAGGCCAACACAAGATTCTCTCCTGACCCTGTGATTGTAACAATTGGACACAAATGTACCAGAGAAAAACCTACATGTATATAACAGTTTTATATTCTCATGTACATGTATTAAGCAGAGCAAAGGTGTAAATGTACATGTAATAAAAATCAATGATTTAGAACATGTATGAAAGCCTCCTTCAATTCGGAGAGCAGCTTGCTTTCCAGCCTGGGAGTGTAGCTAGCACCCTTAATTCCAACTCAGCCACATCCAGTGTCATCTTGAGGTACATGTATCCCTTATCCAACTGACAGCTACAACGTACAACGTACATGTAGCAAAGTTAATCGTGCAGCTTTATCTTTGAAAAGCCATTGAAACACAAAAAGAAATTACATTTAGGAAAGAACACTTCTGGCTTTACAGCCTCACCATGATACTAATAGAGAACATTTCATTCAACAAATTGTACAGATCATACATGTACATGTACGTACATGATGTACAATTACATGTACATGATGATCCCATACATGTACGTACATGATGTACAATTACATGTACATGTTGATCCCATACATGTATGTACATGTACTATACACTTGTACGTGCTTGCATTTACTTTCTGTAACAATAACCTTGTTCCAACACATGTAGTCTCGATTGTATTAACCACTTCAAATACCAGGATATCCTGATTATACCTGTTGCAGGAAGTCATAAGATGTTATCCAATCAATGCAATGATGGATAAATACCGGCACCTATATGACTATGCACAATGTGCTTACGGTACATTACATGTTCAGAAACTTGCATGTAAGTATACCTGGTACATATACACTGTTCACGTGTACATCAATCAGTTCAGGAACTATCCATTCACTGAAATGAAAGCTCAAAGAGGAAAGTCTAGCTACCGCTACATGTAATGCAAATATACATGTGGTACTAAGGTATTTTCAATTTTCACAAATTTATCTTGAGATCTCAATGCTACAGCAGGTACATGTATTTGTAGCAATCCAAGAAAGCAGGTTTTTACATGTACACAGGTACCAGTACAGTGCAAGTTTGTACTTGTACATGTAAAACATCTCTCGTTCACACACGAACGTGTATTGGCTGGTTCAAATGGACCGATAAGGACAATGTCGTTTCTCTATGGTTGGACCATTCACCCAATGCAAGTACCGATTGTGGTACACAGGACATTTTCCCTCGGTTCTACACATGATCATACATATAGGCCTTGTCAAGTCAGTTTTTGAAAAAAGGCACTGAGGCCAAAAACAAAACACAGTTCTGCTTCCGATTACATGCCTCCCCAAGATAGGGTCAGTACGTGTAGGTTGGACCAATTTTTGTGCTGATTGAATGGCGTGAATGGGGATGAAAGCTTCCACAAACACACCTTAATCAATGTAAGAAGTATCTGCAGTGGACAAATCTCCACAATTGCAGACATTCACACCACTATGCCCAACACTAGTCAGGTAATCATGACAGCAAACTGGCAAACAATGTCCGTATATCGAGTGGTAATAGTGCGTTATGCATGCAGCTAGGGCGGGAAGTAAACCTCATGAAACGACAGAAAATTTTGAGGAAACACGCTCACTTCAACATCTCGACCTTTTCAAACACTAGCAAAACAACCTCAAATTAAATTCAGGAGCACAGAAAATACATATATAGACAAGACATCAAATTCTGTGAATTAACTTGCAGAGATCTTTTGGCAACATCAATGTTTTTCCAACGTGCAACTATATGTATACAGCTGTTTGTATTGTTTGTAAAAATGCTATTTCAGCTAGAATTCATAGACAGGTTGCCGCATTTCCATCATGGCTTCTTTTGCATGGGCATGGCCCGGGTATTTGCGTGCACTTGACAATTTTTCAGCCAATTTTGAAGACAGAAGTTCTAATTCATTTGATTAGCTGTAAACGTGTATATACGAAAAAGTACTGGTGAAGTGACCTATCGCCCTGCAAATTGTTGCTGATTTTTTTGGCTCCAGTGATTTCAACAAACTCAAATGTCGAAGTGTAAACTACAAATCTGGCCTACTCCAGAAAGTTTGAGAAGAAATATATTTTACCTTTCAAATATAACTTGTCTTAGAATGCGAACTGAAGAACAGCACAAAAAAGACAGTAGGTTTTAAATTCAAACGATCCAGAATTTAAGATCTGGAACTAGAAAAACGACGATCAAGTGTCGTGACTTTATTTGCACGTAGATGTTGTGGAATCCTGTCCTCCTAAAAAAACTCAACTTGACCGTTTTTGTAGAAATAAGTATTACAGAAATAATTCCTATTGTCCTGAAATTGCATCTGTTTCCTAAATCAGAACCAGCACTATTAGTATTTAACTGACACAGACAAACCTCGATCCCAAGGACATGAAGGAGAAGCACAATTTAAAACGCGATATGCTTGGCATGGAACTTTGCCATGTTTGGAAGGCTAAGAAGCCATACCTCAATTAGACTGCTCGTTTTTCGCTATTTCTAAGTTTTCCAGAGCAACATCTCTCTCCAATCCATCAAACTGTTTCAACTGCTCGCAACATATCACATATTTTCACCAACTTACATGTATCTCTATAAACTGTGAAATTTTTCCTGATTCTTTTTAAACACGGCAAACGCCTGTTTGCTCATGCCAGCGCCATGTTCACTTGTCCCCAGGTGCAACGGTGGTATTTCATGAGCTCAAATTAATAAAGGATCGAGGTTGGAGTGAAAAAGGGCGAACAAAACACAAGCACTTTTGCATTTTTATACCCTTATTTTTCACATTAAAGAGCAAAATATCCGGATGACAACAGACAAAATATTGATTCATAGTATGTAAGGTGTCTATTAGAGCAAAAAGTAAGTTGCTACTCAAAACTCTCAACGAAACTGCAAGCTATGATTTAAGGCCCACGGTCTAAATGCAAAAGGAGGCGTTTTCTGAAGACAAAAAAGACACACGATTTATTTCTGTACTTTTGAAATGTTTTAAAAATCAGTTTTTTTTAACTTGCCGACAAATTTTTAGGGTAGCATAAAAATTAGGGTCAGTCAGGAAACCAGAAGCAGAATTATTATTTTTGGGGGGGCCTTAACAGGATCCACAGTATGACCAGACTACTCATCGGAAGTGCATCTTTATGCTTGAGGGACATCACACTTTACACCAGTACACCAATACCACACAGTGGAGGTCATCATGGCCATTGTAAAAGTCCAACCTTAACTTCATTAACAAAAGATGGGTGTGTTCACCAGTTTGTGGAATTGTGGTCTTGACCTGCTGTTTACTCGAAACAAGACAATCACCTTTGATGACATTTCATCTAAAATGCACTGTTTATGCCACATACATGTACATGCAAGTACATGTACATGTACCGATGATTAAAACTCAACCATAACGCTGCTACGTTACCTCCCCTTCCACAAAATCTGAGCAAGTTCATACGTCATCTGAGAGTAGGGTTGGCATAATGGTTCTAGGGAGTTGGGTTAGCATAGTACACAGATTTCTTTCCTCACCTTCCACCTCTGCGGTCTGGGTTCGATTCCGGGCTTGGTCCATATGCCGATTGGGTCGTCAGTCCCTACCTGATTTCATGGGTTTTACCCAGAATATTCCTCTGGGGTTTTCATCCCACCTCTAAAACTGTTACTGCAAGCTGCAATGCCTAGAGCACTTTTGAGGAATCATTGGTATCATTACCAGAAATAAATAATACTAATAATCGTAACTGAACATGACAATGTATTGAATGTACACATGTACATTGTACATGTACAATGTACATGTAACATTTGCAGACTTGATACCTAATTCTCCACATCAGGATTTTCTTTGCCAGTGCATGGAGGACTTGTAAACACATCACAGTAATATCTGTACAATGTACATGTACATGTATGCAATACCAAGTGATATTTATTCCTATCCCAAAGTTTCAATTATGCCTATGGCTTTTGAACTCAACAAAAAGGCTCAAACTAGTTCAAAGTCTTTGTGTAAGAGTACACACAAATGGCCAAGTCCAACTTAATAACAGACTTTAGCCATAGGACATGTATCTTGTTTATAAAAGTTAATATTTATAGCTGAAAATAATTCCAAACCTGAGACAATGTGGCCTTGAAAGAATACCAGTGTCAGCAGTGTCAATGAGAATACTGCTGGGTTTATGAATATTCATCAGACTCTATGAACCTTGTAAACAGCCTGATATTGCTAAGAAGGTTAGAGTAACTGTTTCCAGTGCTATATATGTACATGTGTACAAGTATTTCAAATTATGCACACACTACCTGTAGCATATTCACAATTTACAATGTACAAGGAAATATCATCATTAGCCATGTTAACTCTTGCAAGTATTTCAGCTTTTCTCAGTTTTCTGATCTGCACAACTTAACTCAACATTTTTCTCAATGAAGGTACAATAACCAGCATATGGTATTTGTTCAAAACATTAAATGAATACATACTTGTTATCTGGCTTTGGGGTTGACAGTAAAAATCTTCCCTTGTCACTGAAAAACAATCAGATATAGCATACTCCACTGTCAAAATTCAAATTGTAATTTGTATGACCCAATCACCGAATAAATGCACTGAAACAAATTATACAAATTCATTTGGGCTAATGGACAACATGAGCACAGTGAAAAGAGTACAAAATGTTTGCCAAATGTAATAACAATGAAACACATTTTTTTTCAAGTTAAAGTTAGCCATGTCATGAATAGTGATGCATGTACATACCTGCACCTTTTGCTATGCATGAATTGAAGTTGATTTTTTAAATAAGCCTTAAAACAATCCTTCCCAAGTAAAATACACACTACTGTTTTGGTAACCATTTGTAGACTGTATTATTTTTGGCCTAAAACAACATTTTTGAAAGCCCAAGATGTGCGTAGCGGCCAACTTTTGAAATCAAACCAAGCACAGCATATACTGACAGCCATCGGAACAACTTCTCAATACCAGTGTCTTTTGTAACACTTGAAGCCCCTGCTCCTAAGCGATATTTGGTCACTTATTCTTGTAATGGAGAAATTCATTCATTAAGGAAATCTGGACTTTCAGAATGGTACAAGTTATGACAGACTGTGATATACATACATGTACAAATGTACATGTATTTGGCACAAATTTGTTTAGTTTTAACATTTAGAAAGCATGCTTAAATTGAGATGGATGAAAAGGATGTATTATTAATGTTGATGTACAAGTACATGTATGTATGATTACAAATATGTGCAACTTATATTTTTTGTTTATAAGCACCATGGTTGAGGGTGTTTTGTATGTTCTGACTCCTTTGTGGGTAAGTTGCCATCTTCTTTTTTACTGAAATAAAAATTGCGGAAGTCAGACTTGATTACAACATGCTCCCTGCAAATATTTACATGTACATGTAAGTGCATTATTAATTTACTACAAACCAAAGAAAAACTACACCAAATTAGACAGGTATTCTGGTGTCACGCCCAACCAAAAAGATGAAGAGTGACTCACATCAACCTAACTCAATTTTGGTTTCAAACAGGTGAACTTAATTTGTATAGGGAGACAACAACACTCACAAATTTACATTTATGCACAAACCCTCATTTGTCCTGCACCAAAAGTGATTTGTCATAATTCTCTACTTACATGTACACTCAATCATCATTCAAATTTGTTGTTTCCAAATGATCTATTTTTAATTATTCCATGGACTACAATAGTCATGAATATGTACATGTGTTAATACAACTATTGATAACGCATGACCTGAGCACATGTATCAAGTTAGTGTCAAGTCACTGTGGAGAAATCAAGTACATGTACAGCACACACTGAACTGGTTCCTACCGCATAGCTGAAAAGATAACAAGAATAGATGAGTAGAGCGCCAGACTACAACTCAGGATTCCACAGTGCAGGGCCACGATCGCATGAAAGAGCAGGCAACACGGTAACTGTCCAAACTTTTTAAACAGAGTTGAAACCTATTGAAATCTCAGATGAGATTCACCAAACTTGGGTCTTCTCTCTCTGCATGAATATTCTTTTCTAATGTGTTTATTTCAATTTTAAGTCTGACGTACTTTGTAGTGGTCCTCAAGGACAATTTGTCCAATTTCGTTGTCGGCATGAACACTCGGTGGTACACGTTTGTATATGTATATGTACATGTTGCAGCCAATCCATGCACAGTCAAGTATTTTTTTGGATATACTCTCTTTGTATGTATGTTTGTGGAACAGAACATTTTCCTTCGGTTTTCTGGTTGTTCTCACTAATGTTTTTTAGCTTTTGTTTATAATATTAGGACCAAACTTTTTTATTTGGCACAAACATTCCCTGTTACACAGTACAGCCTTTAAGCTTTTGATGATAAAATAAGCTTGGAATGATGGAAGTTTTCTTTATGATTGAAATGACAAATGTCAAAAAAACCCCGAAAGTACTAACAATGATACATACATGTAGGTGAACAATATTATGTTAATTTTTAAGTGGGTACGCCTGTACATGTATACATGTTTAAGTGGGTATGCCTGTGCATGTATACATGTTTAAGTGGGTATGCCTGTACATGTATACATGTTTAAGTGGGTATGCCTGTACATGTATACATGTTTAAGTGGGTATGCCTGTACATGTATACATGTTTAAGTGGGTATGCCTGTACATGTATACATGTTTAAGTGGGTATGCCTGTACATGTATACATGTTTAAGTGGGTATGCCTGTACATGTATACATGTTTAAGTGGGTATGCCTGTACATGTATACGTATACATGTTCGAATGTAGAATAACCATACACATACCAGTACATGTTGAGTTGAAAGCCCAAGAAAATGTTTAAAATGTAATTTTCAAAATACAATGAACGCTGAGGTATTATACACTGTCTATTTATTGATGAGCATAAAAAATGTCATATCATGAACTTCTGAAAGAAAGAACAAGCATGTGTAAACTATAACTGTGCACTAATGAAAAAGGAATCATGTAAGCCATGGTTTATTCCCCTACTGGTACCCAGCAAAAGCAAAATAAAGCACAAAGCCAACCCTACCAAAAAAACAGTGGAGAAGAGGGCAGAAGTCAGTCTCATACTGCCAGAAGGGGTGAGATTGACCAATGATAAAAATAGCTGATAACAGCTGAAAAAAGGCATAAAAAAGCTAAACAGTGAAAATCTCCTATACTTTTGTCCACAGCCAGTGAGGACAAAAAGCTGAAATCCAAAACAAAAAAAGCTGAAATTAGCTAAAAAGCTGAGAAATCGCACCCCGTGCAGCCACTTTGCTTTTAACAATGACTGCCTGGGAAGATGGAGGCTTAAAACACAGCTATTACACTTATAATAACATGTTACATGTAAGTGTTAAACAGCACCCTCATAATAATAATGTCCAGTCCCCCCCCCATGCATCCGCAGAACACCAGATTAGACCAAAAAAGTGCTCAGGCAAAAAGTCATTACACAATCAATTTCGTTCTGCCATTACCAGCTTTTGATCTGCCATATTCTATAAAAGGTAGAGTTGGGGTTCCCAACCCTATTATTATTTTTGTTCAGACTGTGGGGACCGGGAAACAGTCTAACTCGGAACACATTCGAGCTGTGACTAGGGGCTGCATTCGAGCAAGCTATTTGTGTTCTGCAGGAGTATAGACCCATGGGTCAACAAGGGTATACTCCCATCGCACATACAGAAATATAATGCGCATGCACCAAACTCGGGTTGAACTGGAGGAACCGCGCGAACGCAGCCAACCACTACTGGTCCATATTGCCTAGTACCCAGGTCATGTGTCATGTCATTTCATGTGTGTGCAAGTAAAGTATACACGTGTGTTCATACATGCGTGGCACTGGGTGACATGGGCCGGTGATGAGCGATCAGCCCTGATGAATGTTGGGCATAATTAACGTAATTCTTACACAAAACTAATAATACATGTACATGTTAAATTAGACGCCATAATCCTACATATTCGGTTGACATTTTAAGAGCTGTTATTGATATGTTAGTCGGACAATTTGCTCAAGCATCTTTGATTTTGTTCGGACAAACACAGTAAGTACTCGGAAAATGTCCGATGTCCAACCCTAATTTCACACTCGGCATCCGCCGTGTTGGGCAGATGCCCTAACCTTTAACTTTATCTTGGCTAGAACCTTGTCCCAGTCCAAGGTACTGTATTTGTTACTGAGACTCTAGTCCGAGTCTGAAAAATGGGACCAAATCAGAAGAGTCAAAGTTATGTCATGCAAGTGACTGTTCCTCAGTTTGCTTTATGGTTTTGAAGTACATGTACCCCTGTTGATTGAAAAAACAGTTCTAAGACAAAATGAACTGTTTACAAACACAAATGCCCTGCCAAGCCCATGCCTAAACCCACAATTTTAATTTTTGGATTATAAACAAGATTTATCTTGATTGCTTTAGCCATTGTGACCTTTACCCTTGACCTTTTGGGCGTAAATGCAATAGGTTTGTGGGATTACCCAGAAGAATGCACAAGCCAAATTTTTCACTACATGTAAGTATTTCTCAAGTTATGCTTAAATTTCTAATGTTTTAGTCACTTTCACCTTTCAGACCCAAATGCAATAGGCTTCCTAGGATCACCTAGAGTAAGTTCAGACACAAAGCAGGCCTCCCCTACATGTATTTCTCACAATATCATGTTGACAAGTTTTCTATTGTTTTAGCCATTGTGACCTTTGATCTTTGGCCTTTTGACCCCCAATGCAATAGGCTTCCTAGGATCACCTAGAACAAATTCAGACACAAAGTAGGCCTCCCCTACATGTATTTCTCACGTTATCATGTTAACAAGGTTTCTCTTGTTTTAGCCACTGTGACTTTTGATCTTTGGCCTTTTGACCCCCAATGCAATAGGCTTCCTAGGATCACCTAGAGCAAGTTCAGACACAAAGCAGGCCTCCCCTACATGTATTTCTCACGTTATCATGTTGACAAGTTTTCTATTGTTTTAGCCATTGTGACCTTTGATCTTTGGCCTTTTGGCCCCAAATGCAATAGGCTTCTTAGGATCATTTACAGCAATTTCCAAACCAAATTTGAAGTTCATACACAAAGTAATTCTCAATTATCACACTGACAAGAATGTTCCAGACAAACACATGCACCCACACACACTCCCGCCCACACAAGGCCCAGGTGAAAACAATATGCCCCATTGATTTCATCACCAGGGCATGAAATTCAAGAAATAAAAATTCCCAGTAATACAAACTAATGAGGCATGAAATATCTTCTATCTTATTAACACATAAATTTTGGAACGAGTGTCATATCTGGCCACCACATCAATATATTTCCCTCCAAGCAAAACAAAGTCCACCTCTCCTATTTTCATTCACGACAAGCCTCTTGGGAAAAACAGCACTAGACATTATTTATGAGTTACATGTAGTAACACTAAAATTGAAAGCTAGACTTAATTTTCATATTTAAACCTAACTTGAAAACATAAATGAAAAAATAAAATGAAATTTCTTGACAAAGTTAAACTACCGATAGGGTACATATTTTGCTGAGGAGTGCACTTATTGAGAAAATCATGTTTTGTAGAGGTAATCTTTTACAACAAAGAACTTGAGATTAATTCAAGATTTGATGAAGTGCAAACCAAAGCATGTACATGTACGTGTATCTTAAACTGCAATAAAATACATGTACTAGACATTGTCTTATCTTTTATTTGAATGTACATGTACCAGTTATTAAGGATAATAAATTTATTCACCTGAAATTTGTCCCTTCATGAAAACTCTAACACAAGGAAAACTCTCATCAGTGCACATGCTGTTGCCATTGCACATGCCAGGTACCGGTATGAAATTGTTTCACTTGTATATAAAAGAGCTGAACTGGTCTCTTTGTGGATAGTGAAAAACCTCAACCGGGTGAAATAAGCCCATGGAGCACAAATTTGTCCTTTCATAAAAATGAAAGGTCCGCACCTATAACCTGGTTGATCTGGCTGAACAAAAATAAAGCAAAACAAATTTAAGAAGTGATGATCTAGGACTTAATTTGTCTTTTCACGGTTTTTTTTTATTGTTGAAATAAAACTTCCTTGACAAATGTTGAAGTACTCGTACATGTACATAGATGTACAGTATATGTACTCAACATCTGGCACTTTTCTTGACGATTGTAGGTTTTTTGGTCCTTGAAAAACGTATCAAGTTTTGGCTTTTATTACTTTTTCAGGTTCACCAAAAGAACTTTAATCAATGAGTACATGTACCAAGTATCACGTGGGCAGTTCTCACCAACAAATACATGTACATGTACAATGTACATGTTGGCCCTATGCAATTTAGTATACACAACATTATGCAAGGCATGATGTTAATGTGTACAGCAAAAACCCTTTCCAGGTCCCCACACAAACTGCCTTACTTTTTAAGAGTAAGGATATTTTGAACACTTCCCCAAACGCCCAATGATGTGAAACACCTGGGACCAGCTACACACTGGCAAGAGATGGTACAGCATACACAGGTATGCTGAATGTGATTTAAAAAAACTGTTGAAGAGTGATCTGGAACTGTCGGGTTGAGTCCTTCACAAAAGTAGGGCTGTAAGCTTCCCTTCGACCAATTGGTGCTGGAGGTGTCAAAGTAATCTGGCAGTCTGCATACAGTTCATTACACAGGGATGGTTGAAAGGTTAACCCACTACACCCGCCCTGAGTCCCTGCTAGCAGAATGTTTGTGTGCTAATTCCTCATTCTTGAACACAGAAACAAAGTCTTCGAGTCTGTGGAGATGTACTAGGCATTGAACTTGAACCTGACCACTGTACACGGCCTGTTATAAATGTACATGTAGATCTATAGTAAATATCACTCCATGGCACTGATGGCAGCACCCAAGGAGTATTGCAAAATGTGGATGAGTCAGATAAGAAATAAATGTACATGTACATGTATCTAACAGATGTACATTGTACTCTTCAAATAACCCTAACTAGTAACAAGTCAATATTTGTACACTGTAGCACTTGGCTGTACCTGTACGCCAAAAGTTAGGCGTATGTATCTTCAATGTATCTTCCCTTTTTCAAACTTAAGACTAAATTTTTGGCCAAAATAATGCAGTCCACAGTGGTCAAACTGAGTCTGTAAAAACATTTTTGTCCACGTTTCACATGATTTACTTCTATACACATTAACCTCTTACAATCTTCACCCTGGTCTGCTGCAGTTACTGCGTAGCTACTTGAGTAACAGAATGCACAGAGTCGTTGTGGATGGAAAGTGTTCATCGTGGTTCCATCTGGTGTCCCCCAGGGTGCCATTCTTGGGCCTCTACTGTTCACATTATTTGTTCATGATATTCCCATCTTGTACAATAAGAGCCTTATGTTTGCTGACAATTTGAAAGTATTTCGTCAAATTCCATCTTCTGCTGATGCATAACTACTACAGGAGGATCTTAGTAAGATTTTGTCATGGTCCTCAGACTGGCAGCTATCTCTAAATGCTACCAAATGCAGTGTTCTATCAAATCGCTCAAAAGGAAGCCTCTTGTGTACAATTATCACATAGGTAATGATGTTCTTGCCAGAGTTAATGTACAGAAAGACCTTGGTATCTTGATTGACTCTAAGCTTCGTTTTATCCCCAATGATGACCACATTATCAAAAAGGCTAATAGTATGTCTAGTTTAATATGGCATAATTTTAGATCAATAATAACATGCATGCACTCCGTGCTTTATACTGCACCTTGATCAGACCCCATTTAGAGTATTGTACAGTTACTTTTAACTCTATCTCCACTTACCAAGAAACCAGGATTGAAAGGGTTCAGCGGCGATTTCTTCATTTTATGCATAAGACTCTCAATGGTTACAACAGCAATGTTCCTGAATACCTATCTTGATCTTTGTGATTTGTAAAAATTATCGCCACTCTCTGTTAGGCGTACTGTTAATGACTGTCTTTTTCTATATAAACACCTTCACAATCATTATAGTTTGACCGATGCTAACCTTTTTAGTTTACATGTGCCTGCACGACAGACAAGGCTTGGTAAGGAGCGCATCTTGCATGTCCCATGGAGTCCCGTTGAGGTCACAATGCAAGGCTTTGTCTGTAGAATCTCTTCTACCTACAATGGACTCCATGGGAGATGTGATGTGTTTGGTGTTGCAAGCCTTGCAAGTTTCAGGACTTTGATTTACCGTGCAATTAATTATTCGACTTGATTTTTTATTACGGACTCAAGTTTTTTCCTCAGCATATGGTTATGATTTGTACTTTTTTACCTTTAACTAAATTTGTAACTTTTTTATGAAACCTGTAAATATTGAGAACTTTATTTTTTATCGAAATCAGAGTTAGTTTTTATCTTTTGTGTTTATATTTTATATTTATTTTTAATACCTATTCTGTAAATGGCGATTTGTTCACTGTTGGTTATGGAAACAAAATAAATAAATAAAACTAAATAAACATTTGGTTTCAAAATACACAAAAGCAATTTAGCTAAGAATCATCACACCGATCATGCCAATATTACATGATAACGTGATCACATTCACCATACATGCCATAGTACTCTTATTTTTACCCATCTCACAGCTGGGGAGGGAGGAAAATCCCCCTTGAACTTGGCTGTGCCCAGCTTTTTTTTTTAACACAGTAAACTCCAACTAAGTGGGCACCCTCGGGACCCACAAATATGTGATGACTTACATGAAGGTCGACTTCTACTGTAAGTCGTCATTTTGCCGAATTACATGAAGTGATGACATGCACATGTGTACATGCAGATATATGTAAATGTACATATTTGTGATTGGGTTGCAACGCTCAAAATATCTACATGTACATGTAGGCCAAGCATGGAGGAAGGAAGAGACAATGAAAACATGATATAGTTTGCAATGCTCCAAAATTTTAACC
This sequence comes from Acanthaster planci, assembly GCF_054643075.1. Taxonomy (NCBI): domain Eukaryota; kingdom Metazoa; phylum Echinodermata; class Asteroidea; order Valvatida; family Acanthasteridae; genus Acanthaster; species Acanthaster planci. Next base: position 4,704,365 of record NC_141790.1, read on the forward strand.
GGGGATTGGATTTTGTGAAGAACAGCTGTCCATAAGTGCAAACAGAATGCCTGCATTTCTACATACCGGTACATGTACAGTACCAGGACCGATAAACGCTGAATGTGCCCAGCTACAGCCTAACAAAACCTTGCACTGCACTGAACCACTGAAAATATATGCACTAAAACCTTCGAAACACATAAAAGCTGAAAATACCCACGAATAGAGGGGAATCTTGTTCTGTGACTAGCTCATTCCCTTAAGTATTTCAGAAGTTTTTCAATGATCCCTTCATGTTTTCAGAGTGTCAATGTTTGGAATGTACTTTGAGTTGTTGCGGACGTCACTGGCTCCCGGCCATTCCATGCAGTTCTTGCTATTTTTTGGTCGTAGGAACCCGTGTGCCATATCAAGTATCGTGTGCTTCCACCACAATGCGCTCACAATGCAACTTGTCATGCTTGGGCCGTGGGAAAGCAGAATATCAATTTTGACTTCACATACATGTACCCTCATATTATACATGAACACATACATGTACTTTTGGCAAGAAAAATCCATATATTTCTGTATGACATGTACATGTGATATCCTCTAAATGTACACGTGCTGACAGAGAAAGGTCTGGGGTCCGTCCATGATAGAGGTACATGTACATGAACTGGTACGTGTACACACGAAGAGCAGACAAATTCCCAGGATGACATCATCATGACATACAGTACATTGTGCAACGTAACAAAATGTTTCAAACTACCGGTACCCACACATCTACATGTACCTGGCATACTAGAGTCTTACAAAAGGATTTTTAAAAATACCATACATGTATTTACATGTAGTTCAAAAGATATGTTGAAAAGAATGTCAAAATATATGAAAATACAGTAAGATTTGTAAAAAAATCAAGCGATGATGTCATAACACATCACTGTATACCTAGATGTACATACAGAGTTGCATCCAAATTGGACTTACTGTACCATTCTTGAGATACAGTGGCTTAAAATTCACACATGATGTCACATGGCCCATGATGACATCTTCATTCATGACGTCATTTTCGCAAATAATGTTACGTTTTTATTGTCAAACAAATTTGAAATCCAAGGAAAGACTTTATACAATTTCTGTTAATTTCTCCTAGTTTAAACAGAAAATATTATAAATATTGAGTTAATTACACGTACATGCAATATATTTTACGCTCAGTATGTTTTTCTCTTATTCACAGACTACCCACTGATGATGAAAAGCAAATAAACCACTAAAACCGCTGTCACTTCTGCATCTAAACCTTAGGAAACTATTCGTTTCACAGTCCTGCATATTAATGACTTTAGTGACTTTTAAAGTGCTCGATGTTGAGTTCACCACTGCACCAAGCACACTTACATGTACATGTAGCTGGCAGTTCCAAAGTTTATGACATGTTTATAACGCAGATCCACGAGGCATACATGTACTTAAAGTGTGGGTAAGCAGTGTGCATAACCATTACGGGCTCTTGGGTGTGCATGCGAGGAATTGCTGGTAGCGTTTCTCTTCATAGGGGGGGTTAGGCTTCACCAAGCTTGTTGGCACCGTGCCAGATCCTGGCCATGGCATAGTTTGAACACATGCACATAGCCTACGAATCTGCTTGGAGCCCGGACGAATAACATTAAATTAAGGGAAAGCAATGGACGGCCATTAGGGTGTTTTAATCATTGGTGGGACATGTGTATGAACAATTAAATAAGTCTAATACTTTGTACAATGAACAACAGTATTAACTCTTATCATTTGATTAGCAATTCCAGACTTCATAGATAACAGTTGATTTGTTTTAGTGATTTTTGTAAAATTAAAGCTCTTTTAATTATAACTTCTCATCTAATGACATCATCAGCCTGCGGTTTTGCACATGCGTACATGTATATGGATGACGGTCATTGTATCTACCAAGTTTCAAGTGATTTTGGTAAACTTCGGAACAGTCATTAACTCAAAATACATTTTTGACGTTTTTCAAACAGCCACCACAGGGCACTCAAGTTTTTCATGACATTACAAGTACATCTTGTGAGAAATCAAGTTCATATCTTTTATCATACTATGGCATAACCATTTTCGACTGAAAGCAAGGGTCAGGTGATTTTACTTACACAGAAAGAGATGTAGACCTAAATTTACTCTGGTACTTACCATAAAAGCAAGTAACTGGAACTCACAACTGATTTTATATGCATTTTTAAAGAATAAAGCTTATCATACTTTAATAGTGACCAAAAAAGGTCTTTAGAAAAACTGTTCATAAAGTCAGTGAGTATTCAAAATTTACATTCTACATGTATGCGACAGGCCTTTGAAAAGTTTCTTTGACCGTGTAAAAGTTTTAATGTTGTCATACATGTATGACCTGTACAAAATCTAGGGGAGTTGGGACAGATGACCAAGAATAAGGAAGAAAGAAGTACAAAAACAAGGGCTTTCCTGCAATATACAAGAAAGGCCAATTAGCATCAGTTAAAGAGTTAAATTTCATTTTTAAGAAAAGAATTGTTCCACATGAAAAATGTCACCATCTCACAAGCACCCCTGAAGCATGATACAAGTACGTGTACACTGTATGGTCCACACTGCTGGCTGTGCAGAGGTCAATATCCGTGGGTAACCTTTCCAAGCTATAAAGTGAAAGACCTACATGTACATGTACATGTATTGTTGTCAATGAAAATTTCAATTTCAGACACTAAACTTCCCATTTTCCAGCCATAATTTCCTCTGCATCCATAACTTGTGGTTAGGACCTACATGCACAGTACATCTATCAACTGACAATGTTTTGGACTTGCAGTAAGACGTGCACACAAATGTGAAAGGGTGGTCATGCGGTCGCATGGTATAATATACATGTACATGAACATGTATCTCACCTGCAGTAACATTGATGCTTGATAAAGTTGTTGTTTAACAGATCCACAGCGTTTACTGTTGCAAGAGGCACATTACTAATTACTCCAAGGTAACTTTACGGACAACTCTCCGCCAAGAAAAACTGCTCTTTTTGAAAAAAGACCACTGATAATACACTACTTTCTTTCTGTTTCTCAAAGCAGTGAACTAAAATTACATTTATGTCACTTTACAGTATTATTATTACTACAAAAAAGAGTAAAATTCACACGCCATTAACATTTAGGTGAGCACGGTGAGGAGCACTCCCATGGCATTCATGTTACAGATTGCCACATTTTTCACAGTCAAGGGGTTTGAGGAACTTCAAAAAAGTCAGTCCCAACAAAGGGTAGCACAACACACACTTGTACATGTACATGTGTGGAAACATTTGATAGCGGTCAATCGTGTATCAGTCCAAGTAATTAGGGCCTTACATGTATCACCTTTCTTTTAACATTAGGATTATCTGGCAATAGTAAAGTCCAAAGGCCAATTTGTTTCATGAACATCGGGATCACGATCAGTGATCCATCGGATCAAACTGGCCCAAGTGGATTGGCAGGGGTGGCTCTACAGATAATCAGCAAGACAAAACATCAAATTTCACCCTAAACTTGTGTGTTCCCACGGGCCTAACTTACATGACTTTCCTGTAGAATGACAAGATTAATTTAATCCAATGGGGACACACGGTAAACCGACATCCCTCTCAACTTACTGCAACTGTGATGCAAAACAACCTGGCCAAAAGTGGTTGTGGAAGATTTCCGAACAACCACAGTAAGTTAGCAGGGGCACTAAAACATCCAGTGAGAACAGTTCCATGATAAAGATCTACCACAGCTGCACTGTAAACCTCTACAGGACAGCTCAACGCTGCACAGAGAATATGTCAGCACTCAATAACATGCAAGCCTACATGTAAATTACTAGAGTGTCTCAAGACAAAAATTAATTGTCTTGTCTCTAGTCTTTCAATTCCTGTTCAATTTTTGGTGGATTAGCCAATTACAGTTTTAATTATTCTTAATTATTCTCACAAAACAAACAACCACCAGAATGTGACAGTCCCCAAGCCGGCTCGCAACCACTTTTCAAATGGCTTCTCTCTACTTTATTGGGCACATAGGACCATTTCATTCGTAATTTTATTGAGTCTATCCTCAGAAGCCCTAAACCCAGGGAGTAGATCCTAGCCTGTATTTCCACAATCCCTCAATTTTCCGGCCAAAAGAAAACATGGGGCACTTTTTATTAATGAGTTCAGCGAAATTATCACTTGAATTAGTGCACTGCACCCCACATACGTGTACGTACATTGTGTTTGATCACCACTTGAATCATGGCATATTTGGCTGATGTTTTTTCAACTTTGTGGCTACTTTTTATGCCAACAAAAATGCTGAAGAACATGGAACAGAGTAGGAGACATGGAAGAAATTCTGTTAGCACTAACAAGAACAGGGCATATACACCTTTCTCAGAACACTAGTGGAGAATATACATGTAGAAGATGAATGGGGGTCATGTAGAATTTTGCCATACACCTGTACTACTGAGCTGACCAGAAATAATGGGCGACATTCAGCTAGTCTCACATACCAGGCCTCGAAATAGTACTAGCCCGGCATACAAATTCTAGCGAAAAATGCTCCGAGCTATTTAGACTTGGTTCCTTGGTTGCCCAGTGGGCTAGTGAAAAAATTAGTATAGAACCTACCTGTAGTGTTAAAATTTAGATCAAAACACTTTTATTGCTTTTGGTGATAATAAATGCACGATTGCAAAACCTTCACCTACGAGTGCATGTGACATACAGCAAATCGTGCCTCTTATTTTTCCCATCAGCAATTTATTTTCTTCATTGGTATTAAAGCTAACAACAATTTTGGGTTTTCTTTTTTTGCATACAGGCTAGTAAAACTCTTAACGGGCTAGTAAAATACCCAGTTTACTAGCCCGGTGGGCTATCCAGGAAAAAGTTAGCGCAAGCCCTGCACACCAAATAAACATTCTGTTGCTGTTTCAAAAGTTTAAGTGGGAATGTGTGGTAGACTGACATGAAGGTATATGTACGTCCCTTAAGTTTCAGTATGGCAGCAAAAGAAAAAGTCCACTGGGAATGCAGCTTTCAACGGTGGCAAAAATGTTTACGCTACTCAAGGTACACCTGAAGTTCCAGAATTACAGTACATTAGAAATACAACACCAATACACCAAACAACTGGGTATATCGAACATTCTCATTGACTCCTGAATTTTACGAACACTTTTACCACACATTACAAAATTTGCTACAAATAAGAGAAATACATTAAGAAATGATGACTAAAGTTATTAAAAATCTTGCGAAGGAAAACCGGCCAACATGCGGTGCGGTCGGTATTGTCTGCAGGTACTACAGTATATGTACATGCATACACAGGGGCCATGTAAACCAGCCACAAAGAACGTACAACAGGGCTGACTACATGTATATGAACATTCTTGCTTTGCATTATCGCTACAAAGACAAGCATGCTTACCTCAAAAGAAGCTCATCAAAACAGAAAATAAAGACCCAGACAGACAGAATAGCTTTTGTGAATTGTGTGCTACTCTCAGAATCTTTGTTGAAATTTTGCTTGTTTCAGTTTGTTTTCATCAACACTTGCCCGAGTGGAAGTTGGGAGTGTAGGCTAAAAAAAAGCATACAGATATATTCCAGAGAAAAACTGATGCATGTTTGAAAGTGCTTATGCCAGGAACAGGTGTATCAGCAACTGGAAACTGCTATACCGAACGTCTGCTAAACTGAACATTTTGTGTGGGTCCCATCGTGTTCATCACTGTACTGCACTAAGGTTTTCTTACAATGTGCCAGATAAGAAGTGCAATTTCATGTTAAAGTATGAGTGCTCCCGTAGCACATATTGCCATTGGTGTTACCAAGTTCAAAACGGCACACAAGTCGTGACCCGAATTGACCTCGCATATCATCAAGTCACAAGTGCACTTCCATGCATCCCTCATGCGAACGACTGTTTCCTAATGTGTACAGTACAAATTGCATGCTATGAGACAAGCTGCTCGCGTGCGATTGTCTGTTATGTACATGTATGTTGACTGTTGTGTAACAGTCCTCCACAAAAGTGAAGCCAGGAGCTACATGTACACATATATGTACACAGTACAGTATTTAAGTTACAGGCTACAGGGGCACTACAGGAACCCTTTTAATTTATTGGGAAAATACACTTTTCGGTAAGAGTTCCATATACGGACATCACTAATTTTCCATTACTGTGGTTTATTGGCCATCTTTTAGTCAAGTTCAGCAGGGAAAATGGCATTTAGGCCTAATTATAAATAATTAGAATTGTTCAGATCAGTTTCATACTAGGGTTCGTGCACAGAGGGCCAAGTAATGTTATGGATGTCCAGATACAGAACTTTTCCGCACTTTTCATGAACGTACATGTAAGTCAACCTACATGTACATGTACCGGTATAGGCAAGTTCTTCAAACATTATCCTCTAACTCTAACCATGTGACTGGGCCTTCTGGTGACCGATCTAGAATTTTTGTGGCTGTTACATAGGCCTACCCAAGGAACTGTGGAGTTCATTGTCCACCCCTTTCCCACATAACCCACAGTTCTAGGGGTAGCCATTCCATAAGAAGAGTTCGATATATGGATATCACTTTATATTCCCTTGCACTTCTGCAGTGATACACACGTTTATAACTTCTAAACCATCAGAAAGTGATAACACGCCCCAAAAGTCAAATAAGGTAATAAAATTATGAATCATTTACTAATAAACTCCTTAATTTTTTTCAGACCAGGCTCAAAGGGTTGGTGCCCAGAATGTCACAGTCCGTATATGGAACTCTTTCCTAGCCATTCATAGGATGAAATTGGATAGGCATATCCAAGTTCAATCATGGTTCAATTTAGTTGGGCCATATGTAAACAAACATGACAAGGTAAACCTCTGCCATGTCTGCCAATCTGCTTGGACCCTTCAATTGCTTACGCAAAATCATATCCTTATATCAGAAAAGGGCAAAATCTAGGGTCTAAGTTACTCGGACTAGCAGACTCGGCTACAGTACTAGGCTACAGTACATAGCTGACAAGTAGGCCTATACTTTAAGTGTAAAGGCCCTAGGCTAACTTACTCGAGATAATATCTTTGACCAGTACTTGTTGATGCCATCTCCCAACCTGGTGGAAGTGGTGTATTGTCATCTGTTATATCGTAACTTTGTTGTCTCAGATGCTGATGCTGCAAACTTTGTGCTCCAACGGCATGCATTTCCTGCAAGGCGGCCGGCGATGAATGCGCCCGGGAGTGGGCGACGGTAAGCCCAGGAGCTGCCAGTGTCTGTCCGCTACCACTGACATTACTGCCATTTGCACTTGGCCCGTAGTTCGTGCTGTCCGCACTGGACTCCCGAGAGTGATGTGCGTGAACACGGTCTGGTTCTTTGAAAAAAGACGACGGTAAATTTCTCATCCGCATGGGGATAGAGCTGCTCTGACTGGTTTCCCGGGGGTTCATAACACTTTTAAATAAATCCTCCAACTCTGCATCTGAATCACTTCGGACGTGTAAAACTTGTCGCGGTTGGGCCTGTTGGTTCTGGGTTTCCATCGTGTTCAGATAGTGTGAGTAGGCCTGAGAGAATGAAAACTTATCCTGACTAAAATTTCAACACTCAACAGATCGATGGCTTGGTCTCAAAAAACGCTCACCGAAAACCCACTCATTGAAGTAACAACCCCGGTCCACAAGGACATTGGATACGTAGTGTATATTTCTACTGCCTGCCGTCAGCTGGATGGCAGAAGATATTTCAAGAGGCAAGAAAATGTAGTTTGAACCTACAAATGGCGACGAGATTGCATAGGTCTCCAGTAGTTGTCGATATATATACCACACACCGTGTACTGCCACTCACGCTTCTACAGTTCTAGTTCTAGTTGTGCAGATTGATACTATCTCTCCCCGACCCTCTACGCACGTACACGTTCACCTTGGCCAGTACGACTCCCTCCACTCCGCATTGCGTATCGATGTATCGGTTGCGCTTGTTTTAATTACGTGCGCATAGCTATAGGCCAACGATGTCTTTACCAATAAAATATAGGTCCTTAAGGTCACATGGGGGTCATAGCCACATCTACTGTAAGTTCAGCCCCTATTTTATTTTATTTGAAAGTTAATTTCATCCTGATAATTATTCGGGAAAAGTGCTTACTGAAAGAAATATTACCCAAAGAAATGAAAAAGTAAGCACAAGTAGCGGATTGATACTTGTGGGTTATTCGACGCTTCCGGGGTGCAAATGCTGGTCACATCAAATACGTCACCAAATGGCATCTCCGATCCGCTTGCCTCAGCTCAGTGCTGGGAGCGATGGGATAAGAAATACATGTATGCATCATGCCAATGCATGATAGAGGGTGTGGCACTTTTGGCTGAGTGTCTCATCATGACTGGGTCTCAAGTTACTCTTAACAGAGGACTGATTGCAGATCCTTGATCAAGATACCTGGTCTCATTCAACTTAAAAAAGTCACTGGGTCTGACGTCTCGATCAAAATCTTTCTCAAAAATTCTCTGATGATTTTGTTGTTCCTTGTTTCACAAAAAGCCTGACGATCTCGACGTCAAGTCAAAATCCTTATTACATTTCACAGTGAGGTAATTAATTAAAATGCTCGCTTACAAAACTTTAAATTACATACAACTATACAAAAAATAATGAAATTAAAACGATTAAAATTCATTAAGCAATTGGAGTAAATAAACTCAGTATGCAATCTAAAAATTACCCCTCTTAACACACTTTAATAACAACGCTGCAAAAGAATATTATAGTGTTGGTTTGTTACCACATATGATAACCGGGACCCAACGTACGCCGACCAGACATTGGGATCAGTCGTTCAACAAACCTGCCATGAAGTGGGCGGATTTTGTTGTCCATTATCATCGCATATGAAATATATGTATTTGTAATAACACCTAATATTTGTTAGACGGTACCACGGAGGCATAGCATGGAACGTCCCACCCAAATCAAACTTTCTTTAAAATGACACTTGTGCGGAGCATGAGAGACACTAACTCCAGCCTCCGCCCCCACCCGCACCCCCCCTGCAAAAAAGGTGATGTAAGGCATAGCAAGAAACAGGGCAAAGTATAGTACATTTTTTAAATCTAAATTATAAGCTTTTAAGTTCAGAGAGGTCAAACGAAACTGTTCAGCGCTACCTATAGCTGGATACGGACCATATTTATGATTTCAGCAAGTATCAAGTGCATTGCGTTTTCGTTCGGCCCCATACCCTTGTGTTGGTCGAGGAGACATTCAGTTCTGTTCAAGCGTGAACGGAAGTTATAGATGAGACCACTACAGTCGTGGCGCCCCACCAACGGATCCGAGAATAGGGAGGGGTCCCATTAACAGTGAAGATACTGCCCTTAATCTTGCAAACTCCAGCCCCGAAACAGCTAAGCAATGGTCCTGGATTAGTTTGCAAGGGTGTATCAATGGCCCGCGCAGCGCTCTATATACAACAATTGTTTGTAGAGAGAGAGAGAGAGAAGTGACACGAGTGTCTCAATTATTATTATTATTATTATTATTCATTTCTAATAATGACTCCAAGGATTACTCAAAAGCGCCCGCTGCACTGTAGCTCACAGGCCTGAAGAAATTAACCTTTCGAGAGGAGACAATGAGAAGGAGTTACAATTTTTAGATATGAGAGGAAACCCCAGAGATTAATTAACATGGGCAATTAGCACACAACAGCTGCGTGCAGTAATTTACTACACACATGAACAGCCGTTTTATTTGGTTCCCAAATCTAAAGTTGGCGCTAATATAAAAGCTCTGCTACTAATATACATGTATGATCTACGGAATCGTATTACCTCCATACGCTTATTTTTTTCGCTTAGTTTTCACTTCCGGACGTGACAGTTCCACGTACATGAAACTTTCAAGAACCTATGTGAAAAATAGTTTTGAGTGTGGCACTAATACGTTTCCGTAATGATCCAATGTGTAGGAGCCGTCTATGCTCATTTCGAAAAGCGCCCTCACCATTATGCCATAATTATCACAAGTCTCTATCAAATATTTTTGAGTGTGGCAGTAATATGTTTCTGTAATGATCCAATGTGTAGGAGCCATCCATGCTCAATTCGAAAAGCGCCCTCGCCATTATGACATAATTATCATGAATCTCTATCAGCATTTCACATACTTTCTTCTTGATAACGTCTCCCTTTCAGGGTTTTAATTTGTGAAAGTCTCGAGGTCCTCTTTTCAAGATGACAAAGTTGCATCCGAAACTAAGTTCAAGCCAATTGTCTATCTCTTTCTGTTGCAAGTATATCTTCATTTTTGTGTGGGGTGTGCTTGTGTGTGTGTGGTACTCACAGCAGAGGCGCGCCATGAGGCGGGCACGCGTAACTAATTTATCCGGTTCGTAAGTAACTTCGTCACAAAGGCAGACGCGCCACGATTTGCAGGCTCTCGTTGGACGATCGCTGAAGTCGAGCACTGTGACGAGCACTGTGACCAGAAATGCGCAGTGCAGTTTGGGGCTCGCGGCGGTCCTGACCATTTGGCTCTGGTCAACCTGACTTTCGGTGTCCAAATTCGTCTAAATTTCGCTTCGGTTGAAAAGTTATGCAGGCTTGTCCAATCATTATAGGTGTTGCAGTGGCTGCCGCAATAAATCTGGTTGGCATGATTTCTAAATTCTAAACACCAAGATTGGACGATTGGACTGGATTGGATTGGATTGGAAGTTTCCGAACTCGACCCAAGACGGTTCGACGCTGCGACGATGTCTTCTCAAATGTAGGTCACAGATATGCAAATTTTTTATGTTAATTAATACCTCTTGGGGGCGGGGCCGTTTCGCCGAAATTTACTTTAATTTTTTCTCTTATTTATTAATCAAACAACAACTTTTACACTCTGGATTTGATTTAAAAACATAGAATTTTCAATAACAACTAAAAAAACTTTCATAGGCCCTTTAAAATTCCCAGATTACAGCCACCACAAGCACAAACTTTGCGTTCAGACTGAATGTGCGATATAGTATTTTTGAAAATGCATCCCATCCTTTAAATTAATCAATTAAACTATATAAAATCAATTAAACTATATTTGTGACTTCAGTCTATTTCGAAAATGTAGATTATTTTTTACGAATCTACACTAAACTGTAGATTATTTAGTTTTACAATAACTACAAGGTAAAAACTCTGGAGTTAAAATCAACACTTTTGGGTGTTATTAGATGACCACACCATAGTGTGTTACTTTAACACCGCTGGTTTTACTTTGCACACCTGTAAGTGTTACAATGTACTGGAGGGTGTTAAAAATAACACCAGGTAACATCCAAATTTTTAACAAAAGTGAAAAGTGTTGGTGTAGTCCTTTGATGACACTGGGGGTGTTAAATTTAATACCTTAATTTTTGCAGTGTACATGTATACAAAATACAAAACTACACCTGACGATCCAGGAAGCGTTTCACAAGAATTTTCAACTTTATAAACGTCACTTTGACAGCAAAATTCAGAAAATGTTCTTTAAACTAATTTTAAGAAATCATTGCAATTATAAACTTCATCGACATTATCCAAAAAAGTGCCTGCAAGGTAATATTTCCATTTAAGATTGCTCAATATCTTTAAAACCTTGAAAGAAACTGTGCAAATGGACAATGACCTTCACATGTATTTCACTGCTGTCTGCGTGATTGGTCACAGGTCTCCCAAAGCTAGCTAATGCTACCTGGTGCAAGAACGCCGATGTCTTTACTATATTTTTCTGTGGGACGCTTCTTGGAGACCAGATCGAGCATTACTGATGGCTTCACGTTGCTCATCCGTGGTTCGTTTGCAACACCAGACGGCAGAGGAGCGGTGACCAGTAGCCTCACATGTCAGCTGCTCGTCGAAGTTCTGAAAGTACAAACGCGCAGCGGCCGCAGCACGGAGAGAGAGTGGTTAGAAAAATAACCAACCAATTCAGTTCGCTCACATAGGCGTCGCACAGTGAATTCGTTGTAGCTGACAACTTCAATTACACCATATATCACGGTTTGGCTTTGCAAGAGGACAAAGATAGAAAGCCGGACTACACTTCCCTGATGTTGGTCTGTGGTTAATGTACTTCTCGTAGACGTACTATACTGTCCAAATGTAAGGGGTTTTCGTTCGCGTCCACTGTCTTGGGAGAAACAGCTTCCCACTGGAAGTTGTCTGAAGGCTAATCCGTGAGTTTAGTGCAGCTTTTTATGTTCTTCACCAGCCGTCAAAGCAAGGTGGATTCTGAATAGGTTCAACACGTATCCACTAGTTGTTGTGGTGTATCACTCCGCAGAATCATTTTCTTCTTCTCCCACATGACCGTGTTCGCATCTTCCGTGCTGATTATTTCTGCCTTCCGGCATTTCACTCTGTGTCCAGCAGCAGAAGGTTCCTTCATCTTGTTGTCAAGCGTATTTCTCAAAGAAGAAAATTTCTCATCTTGAATAAACTGATATTCCTTGCCGTGCATTGCCATATAAAGCTGGATACATATCAGCATCTCGTAGAGGGTTTCATCCTCGCCGTTGACCTTGAGCACTTCCAGGATGAAACGGGTGAGAGAATAACAGTTCATCTAAAACCCTTTTGTTTTGAATATCTTTCAAGACCTGTAAAGGAATACGAGAATACGAGAAAAGAATCACATTACATCCGGCAACGGGAGGTTTGAATCTACTGCATTCATCATTCAGTTGTTTGTTTTGGTTTGGGGTTTGGGTTGGCTGGAACATATTCGTCCGATACGTCAGAAAAATAAATCGATTTATCATAGGCGCACTCTTTTTGGTAAACCACTTGGACGTCATTTTCTAGCATCAACAGGAAGTTAGCTACAGCAGCAGCCCTGTCAGAATCAATGGATGAGGTTTGAAACTCTTCTGAGTAAGAGGTATAGAGGGATCCCAATACGACGCTTTTAGCGTCGATCTGCGCATTTCCGCGTTTGAAAACGAGGCTGTATGTGTTGGCTTTAATTCTTTTACGATCAGACGATGGAAAGTAAGGAGTCAAGACACAAAAAACATAAAGGAATGTAAAATTAAGACTTTCCAGGCTTCAACTTTTTGTGGAAGAGTCTTTCAGGATGACTCAACACTCTTTTTAAGGCGATTATGTAATCCTTGTACCCGTAGCTTAAACAATACCAATCTACACTTGTTTCAAAACCTCTCGATAAAGGCAACGCCAGAGCTTCGTTTGAATTATCCTTTAAATTTGTTATTTAAAAATAGTTTTAAGTCAGAGAACAGAACTTGGAACTGTAGATTCGTGCAAGAATGGTTTCGGCTTCGTCCTGCCCATTCTTTGCACGAATCTGCCGTCTTTGTCCATTCTCTATGACGCAATGAAACTACGTGAAGCTATCATGAAATAGAAAAGGGATGTGTAGAACAATAAACTCATTTTCTCGTTGTTGCTTCTGTCATACAAGGAATCGGTAGTATTACAAAATAAGACAGCCTGCAATAAATTCTGATGTACCCGTTGGACGGAAACACACCACACGACTACGGATCCCCCACGGAAGAGCAGCATGTTAGAGCTCTAAACGTCTTTGTTTTTCAGATGCAGTTAAAAGTGCATAGGAGGAATTAAAATCTGGAAAGAAGCAGAAAATGAGACTTAAATTTGTGGCCAAGAGCTTGTTTGAATAAAAATCCTGTGTGTTTTAAGATTTCGCCAGTACTTTATATCGATTCAACATTTCGCTCACAATCATTTTTAAAAGCTCCAATTTAACAAAAAATGTAAGCGGTGGAATTCCACGAGAGTGTGGACCATAATTGCCACAATCAAGTTGATCGATTATGAAGTGAGCTACCAATGAAGCTCTTGGCCTCCTTTGGGTTTCGAGGAAAAAAGGCTAGTACCAGTGGATTCAATGTGAGATAATATGAGATTACACGGTTTCAAGGTAATGAACTTAAAGCAATATTAGCGCTCAGCCTACGTAAGCATTACCTTGGACTGTCTCCTTTCACCATCCTAAATGAAAGGAGTAAATGGCAGGGTTTTCAATTTTTGGCGGCAGGAATTCTACTGTGCACTTTTATTACCACCTTATAGAACAATGAATTATGCATAAAATTCAGACTATCTGGTTCCCCAAGTGGAAACTGAGGCCAGAAGTCTTATACATTTGGCCTCAGCTGATTAATTAGTTACATCGGTGTTTACATTTGGGCTGAAAGTCCATAAGCAGTATTAGCTGAGTAAACGTGGACATACATGTAGCTTGTGCAGTCACACACATCCATCCAATTTGTGCTGCAAGTGGACCACAGCAGGTCAGTCCAAAGTGCATTGCGCTTATTCCCACCCTTTTTGTCTTATTGGAGGAGACACCGAATAAAGTACGTTTGTAAAAAATTGCCTTCCACGCAAATATCCAGTCATGGTGTGCTGTGCCGGTAAAAAGATGAACAGAGTTTATCAGATAACAGTCGACCAACCCCGTCAGAAGTATGGGTACCTTTACTGGTCATGTCGTCCCAGGTGCTTTCTTCATACTCTTTGCTATGTGGAACTTGATACACCCATGTATGCAGCCAAGGTCATCTGAACACATAAGATATATCAGTCACTGCCATCAACTGAAGAGTCTACTTCGCAATCCCCTCTTTACCGAAGGACTTGTGAAATTTGTTGTTACATTTGCAGCTGCCGTTGGAGAGTTGTGGTGGGGAGGCTGGAAAATAATCAACCATGGTAGATTTGTGAGTCTCAACAATTACCAACATGCCACAATGTACAGCTTCTTTGGATTGGCAGGTCTGGCAGAGATGCTAAGTGTAACATGCATCAAACTCAGATCCAGACAAGACAAATTATTTCAAGCAACTGCATTCTTTGCTGAAGGCTTCCTGTTTTACTTTCATCTGCATGAGCGATCAGCTGTTGATGTGAGACTTCATATTCTCTTAGTGTTGGCCACCATTGGATGCTGTGTTGGTTCAGCTTTAGAAGGTCTTACCAGTTCTGAGAGGGGCCAGTCCTTCTTTAGATACGTGTGGATTGTTTGTACTTTTTTGCAAGGGACGTGGTTCATACAGACAGGGTTCATACTGTACAACCCATGGCTCTCCGGATCAAGCCCCTGGGCAGGTGATGAATTGTCAGCACTCAGCATAGTGACCACAGTTTATGCCTGGCATGTATTGCTGGCCATCCTCATCACTGCATTTATCAACACAGTAGTTACGCGGTGTGTTCAGAGGAAAGGATTTAGGCCAAAACAGTTCTCGCCATGAATAGCAGCTGTGTCACAAAGCAAGCCTTGAAGGAAATTAGGCATTGGAGAGTAAAGGTGGAACCTTGGAGCTACCATCTATATGGTTACAGCAAAGACCATACACGGAAACTGCCTTTTTCTATATTGTCATTTCAGTGTACTTGTACTCTGCAGTTTTGCAGATTAGGTGTAGATGATTAGGCTTAAAAACCTGAAAGTAAGCAGACATATAGCCATGAATGTGTATCAGGAAACTTATGTGAAATTCACTTTTAATAAGGGAATACATAATGTGCTTGACAAGTCTTCAACATTTATGGAAGACCATCTGTGCAGAACAGACTAATGCCCAAGTTGTAGGCGAGGGCATATACAGACATGCATGCAGCTTGGACTTTGAAAAAAACCAAGGAAATTCCAATCTTTACAAGACTTTGTACAGTATTTTTCAATTTTCTATGGCATGAGTGTGAAGTGAAAAATGAGGAAATCAGCTGATCTAAGGAAAAGTTGCATGCCTGCATATACGTGTATTGTAGAATGGATACTGAGACTGCCAACTAAATACATGTACTCATTCCCATTCATAAATACCTCTTGATTCTGAAAGTCCAAATGTTTAAAATTGCGTAGTTCTAAATACCCTTCTAGCCATGTTATTATGGTGTGTCCCTTTTGTGAGCAGTCATGAACAATGTCCTTATATGGAGATTGGTGTGTTCGCGGTGTGTACTGTGTGAGATGGCACACAACCAACCCAGTGCTTCATTAACTTTTATAGACGTTATGGGCTCTCAACCAATAGGATCTAGGAATGGCAAAACTGCCTTAAGAATTTATGAATGCACAATTATGCATCGTAGTTCCCATGCAGTATTACGTCATGCTCAGAGTTAAGCTTTTCCAAAAGACTGGTTCCACCAACCAATAATTCAGGCATTTAATCATTTATGGGATGATCTTCAATCTAGAATCATTCTTTTTATCAAGTTTAAATAAGTGTTCGTTTCATTTTGTTTTGCTTCTTTATTTACTTGTATCTGTGGATGGCATCTTTATAGGTGTGGTAGAGAATATAGGCACAACATTTGTTCAGCAGGATTGAGGATATATGCTCCTCTGCAATGTTGGTGGGAGAATGGCAATATGATTAAATGCTGCCTTTAGATCCTATGCAGGATGAGGATTGAGGATATATGCTCCTATGTGATGTTGGTGGGAGAAAGGCAATATCATGGTCAAATGCTGCCTTTAGATCCTATGCAGGATGAGGACTGAGGACATATGCTCCTATGTGATGATGGTGGGACAAAGGCAATATGGTCAAATGTTGCCTTTAGATCCTATGCAGGATGAGGACTGAGGACATATGCTCCTATGTGATGTTGGTGGGACAAAGGCAATATGGTCAAATGTTGCCTTTAGATCCTATGCAGGATGAGGACTGAGGACATATGCTCCTATGTGATGTTGGTGGGAGAAAGGCAATATGGTCAAATGCTGCCTTTAGATCCTATGCAGGATGAGGACTGAGGACATATGCTCCTATGTGATGTTGGTGGGACAAAGGCAATATGGTCAAATGCTGCCTTTACATCCTATGCAGGATGAGGACTGAGGACATATGCTCCTATGCGATGTTGGTGGGACAAAGGCAATATGGTCAAATGCTGCCTTTAGATCCTATTTAGGATGAGGATTGAGGATATATGCTCCTATGCGATGTTGGTGGGACAAAGGCAATATGGTCAAATGCTGCCTTTAGATCCTATTTAGGATGAGGATTGAGGATATATGCACCCATGCAATGTGGGGGAAGAATTTTTTACCAGTTTCCTTTGGCTAGTACTCAGAAGACAATTTACAAGTTCCTCAAAATCTATTAATAGCAGGTAAATAGGTAAAATATTGAGTTTTATAACTGAAAACAGGAAAAAGTGAGTTCCAGATATGTAACACGACTCGAGTTTTCCTAAAATGCATCCACCATTAACCAAACATCATTTCTCAGATGTGTACACTTATACAATGTATTTTCATCCAGTTTGTATATATTATTCATTTTTAATAGAACAGTGCTGAAGGTTGCCATTTCATCAAATGGTTTACAGTCACCAGGACAGCAAAAAATATGAATTCTACTCAGTGGGCTCCAACAAAAGTTACTGAAAGATTTTTTATCTACCATTGACTGTCACGACAAAATGTACATGTAGTTTTAAAACTGATTTTATTTTAGAAATGAAAAAATTCTTCAACGTTTTATGAATATGGGGTGCAAATCGAAATCATTACAACTCTGGAATTTACATGTATACGTTATTTCAATTATTTTACAAAGTGATTTTGAAGAAGCCCTTGTGACTTGCAACTTCCCAGGACACTTCCTTGAACAGCACATTTTGTGTTTGGCCAAAGCCCAAATACATCTATCAAAATTGATAAACAACACATTAGGCTCTTTACATCTGAAAATAAATCATGCACTCAGTTTACAGTGCTGAATGCTACGCCAGCTATGATTCTGAGATAACATTAACTGTCATCTAGTAGACCTCCAAAGACCTTTAGAGTGCAGTTATAGTGGCATTTATATACATAAACCCAATTGAAAACCAATAAAATGGGTCTTACATGAATCTCAATTAGTTTAAGGTTACTTTTTTACTACACACAAGAAGCATAGCTGTCATACAGATGCTAAAAGCCTCCAGCCACAAATCAATGTACATTTAGCCAGCATCATGCACAGTCTGAGGTGTTGACCTCATGTATTGTTCAAGCGAATTCCATGTAAATCTAATGAGTGCATAAAAGAATGACATCACTGTAAAGAAGCCCATGGCAATGCCCTGCAAGGGCTATGAGAATGTTTCTCTTTCATCAAAATATTAGGTAGCAGACATTCTTTTTTAAGGACCAACTCCAATGGGTTTAAAAATTTTAGATATAAACTACATGTATTATTGTGTTTAGAGTGTAATAAATCATATATTCATTACCAAATCATGTCTATATTGCATCTGTATTTTTTGTAATTTTGCCAAAACTTTTGACAGTGTCTTTAAGTTTTATGAAATATTTCCACAATCTGAACATTGGTGGCGCTGTTGAGAAACAAAATTTGTATGATGTAACACTGGAGAAAACATTAAAACTGGTATCTGTGGCACGACTGGTTCCACTACGAACGTATATGTACATGAACATGGAGCTACCAGTGTGTGCACTGCATACTGGGGATTGATCTGTGTGCCGGGTCTACAGTGCCACATTGTCTGTGTTTTCCATTGAGAGGTTGTGCTCCTTTCTGCATGATTTACAATAATGCCAAAATTGTGAATCATTGGTGGATGCAATAGAAATTCTACCAAAGAACTGGGATTGATATTCTTTGAGTTTCTGAAGAATGAGAGCATTCTTCAAGTTTGTGCTGTCGTCTGCGGCTAGGGTGTGTGTGCTATGCATGCCTACAGCGTGCACTGTGGTATTTTCTCTCCATGGCAATACATCACAGAAAATATTCATTAGATGCTAATAAGTCACAACAACACGTCCATTTTTACAATACCGGATTGGACTCGCAGGGTACAAAACTGTGTTTTATTAACACAAATACGTGTATTGCAAGGGAGATATTGATATGTGCCACTTTTATTAGACTTGGCTCTTCTGAATAGGATTCAATATGAGAGAAATTTGCATCGTTGGAGTTGGTCTTTAATCAGGACAAACTGCAATATTCCATTGGATATTTCATGAACAACAAGTTTATCTTTGAATGACCTAAAGAGTTCACTAAATGCTCCTCTAAAATCATAAATAAATGAATGGATATAAACAATCATGTCAAGTTGAAGAAGCCTTTTCAAAACTACAACTCATAAATTGATTAAAGGCCAATTTAACAGCCAACCAACCTGGTATATGTCTTTGAGACCACAGTCATGGGTGATTAAGCACATTGATATGACTGCAACTGAACAAATGTTGATCAGAGACTATTTTGTTGCATTAGAACTCAGATTTGCATATTGTAAAAAAAAACATCTTTACAGTCTATCCCAAGATATTTAGGCCTACATTTACATCTGCACTGAGCAGAGTCACCACTTGAGAGTTGGAAGAAACAATGATAATTCAGTAGTTATAGAGGCTACTAGTTTTCAGGATACAATGATGAAGGCCTTTCAAAGAAATGTCACATCATTGCATTCAGCCACAGCGGATACTGATACTTGGTTTGCTTAGTGCAATATTCTTATGCCATAATGTAGTAGTAGTTATATGCCACTATGATGACATACATATATTAAGGGTGGGATGTTTACACGTTTAACCGTTTAAACAAAAAAGGTTCAAACTCTGTCTACAGATCTTCCCAAATGGTTAACCCCTTCGCGCCGGGACGCGGATAGAGCCGCCGTAAAAATTGAGATCCTCAGCCCGCTTTTCAGCTATTATTCTCGGCCCACGCTCGAGCGAACACGGTGAAAGAAGGCACACCCTGGCTCTTGTATAAATGGTAATTGGTCTTTGTGCGTAGCCCAGAAATGAAAAGACTGAATTTTCATAATCACCAGCTTCACAATAGTCCCCACTTTGAAAAGATGCAACGGGAATGTGGAAGCTTGAGTAGAGCCGCATGCCACCGAACAATCAGCCTTTTCACCGTGTAATTCAAAGTGTGCAGAGCACGCAGGGCCACAAACCGAGAATCTGCGGTTTGGCAGGTGGCCTTCGTGGCCAAGTGAGGCTGGAATTCTTGGAGTCAGCTTTTAAGAAGAAATTCCTGTCATCAAGGGGTTAACAGTACTGCCAATTTTAGAGGTTTGAGGTTTTGATTGATGCAATCTGGCATTCATTTGTATTTGTAACAATGCCTGTTACATACTGGGTTTTTTCCCTTGCTGCATCCATGTACTTTCTGAGGGTTGGGGGCGGGGCAAAATGAAAATTGTTCTAAAAATGACAATCCCAATTTTGTATCAGTAAAGGAAACTGCATCAATTTCCCTTTCCCTAAGAATGTAGTAGTACAGGTACCATTTCTAAAATGCAGATGCTTTCAATTGAAAAAAACAACAAATGAAACAAAACAAAAAACCAATATAGGCAACATGTCTCCCCCGGATAAACCCTTGTTCTAGGGTCCGGGTTAGATTTCAGTGTCTGGTGATCTCACAGCCAGTTGGCACTAGATGATCCATAGGTTACACTCTTCAGTTTGCCTGGGGTACATGGAGGTAGTGTAGACAGGGGCGATGTCACCTATGAAAAGACAAATGTTTAATTATTGAGCTGCTTACTATGATCAATGTTGCCTGTGGTCACAATCTGACTTCACAAATGAGAACAGACTAATGGTGTTTCCCTAATCTTTTTAAAACAAACTTCCTGCCTTCCTAAATTTAGTAGCCAGGTCCGTTTTCCTCCCAGTACTGCTTTCTTGAAATCAAAACAAATTCAAACTAATGTATTCCTGATGCAACAATTACATCTTATGGAACTAATTTGAGCAACTGTTTATTTTGTTATAAATACATACGCCTGCAGTTAAGTAGAAAACATTGAAAAAGACAACTCTCATTTATCAAAACTTGCACGAGTTCCAACTATTTTGTTTCAATGGCAGAGAAAGATACTCATATGCAAAAAAGGATGCCAATGAAATAAACAGCATTTAACAAATCACAAATTATGTAGAATGAGTTTTAATTACAGTATACAGAGTACTAAAGTGTGAAGCCATTTTAAACCAAGAAGTGTAGTGCAAATGAATGGAACTTTCAGTCATCCTTGGCCTAGTTCATTGGTAGATATACTGATACCTTAGCATTTAGGCTTGATGTGCTAGCCAGCCTAGCACCTGTAAGGTCCATATGCTCAGCTGGATGAGCCAGATCTACTTTGGTCACCATGGGACTCATGTTTAAAGTTGTAGTAGATGCAGCTCGTTGCAAGGTCCTACGTGGTGTTTTGTTGAAGGAGAACGTTCGACCAACTTTGCGTGTAGCTCGTCTAGCTCTCCTACCATCACACAAACAAGACTCATAATTATAGTGCAGAACTAGCACTTGAGTGACAATATAAGCATAATGATTATTTCCATTTTGAAATGGAAACTCAAGGAAACCAGCTGGTTCTTGTGTAAGTAGGTCTTTGTTTTGCAGCCACTGTGTGTAGTGTGAAAAAAGTGTTAAGCAAGAAACAACAGATGGCAATTCAAAAGATGTAGATGAAGCTTGCTCTCACAAAAGAGAATAATTGGTTTGTGACATTAATGTTATTTTTTTAGAGGAGGAGCTTGTAGGAATAGGCATAGTGGCAAAGGACCTAGCCTTGAACAGCATGTAACAATAGTAGTGTAAAAAATGAACAGAAGTTTCAACCACTATTAAAAGAGTTGACAAGAGATCAAACAAATGGAACGTTATTTGTGTGTGAATTTACCTCATAGCTTTAGTCAGCTTCCCCTTGTCAAAGTCACTCTTGGTGATTTCCAATTCTTCAGGGGTTATTTTTGTCAGGAAATTTTCCTGAAAAGGGGAAAAAGAGCATAAAATTAAAAATGCAATATCTTAAACTGTATTTATACCTCTCCAAAGGCCACATCCTCCTCTGCACAAAGAAAGATAATCTTTGGGTTCGTAGTCTAAATCTGCTGCAATGTTTAAAGTACTATTTTGATTAAAACTAGAACATCTTGTTTTTCAAGTTTTCCCTTCAGTTTTTGATTGCAAGACTTGAACACATTTCGTGTCCCAGAATTTTTCTTCCCCACAGCAGTGTGGAAAGAGTCTGCTGACAAATACCTACCCAAACAGTCACTAAACATGCAAATTCCTTTGCATCTGATTCTATTCGCTAAAAACTTGATCAACTGTAGTGTGCCCTCTTGGCCCATGATGCATAGCAGCACCACTGCAATGTTTGTCCTTTTTTGGTGAGTGAGGCCCGAGCCAATGTGGGAGGATGGAAGGGCTTTGACTGTTTGGGAGGTATTCGTTAAAAGACTCTTCCCACTGGGGGAGGAGTCCACTGCACTCAACCTACCCAAACAATCACTAAATATGCAGAGTAGCACCATACCCCGGAGGAAGGTACATGAAGGTACTGAAAGTGTGTGTGACTGTGTGGAACAATAAGGGGGCAACCAGAGAAAAGAGGAGACCATTGGATATGGTGTAGAGCTGGAGGTAGCTCACAAAGTACGGTCCACGTATTGTCAGTGAAGCGGTGTGTATGGAAATGCTGGGAAAGAACTCCTTGTGAAGCTTTAAGTTAGCAAGAGGTACGAGGCCATGCAGTTTCTGGCATTTGTCATGCAGATAACTTCCAAAGGACACTGCAAAAGGATGTTGGCAAAGTATGCCCCCCTAGCGACATGCATCATGATAGGGTGGCTGAGATTGAAGTCTGTGAAGGTTAGCCATTCAGGATAGGTGAACCAAATAGCTGAGGAAACCTGACTAGCTGGAGGACATCGTGGTATTTCTACCCAGAGGAGCCATGTGTAACAGATATCATCAGGTGGATGAGGACACCGTGGTATTTCTACCCAGAGGAACTATGTGTAACAGATATCATCAGGTGGATGAGGACATCGTGGTATTTCTACCCAGAGGAGCCATGTGTAACAGATATCATCAGGTGGATGAGGACACCGTGGTATTTCTACCCAGAGGAGCCATGTGTAACAGATATCATCAGGTGGATGAGGACATCGTGGTATTTCTACCCAGAGGAGCTATGTGTAACAGATATCATCTGTGTAACAGATATCATCAGCAGACCACGATCCAGGAAAGACATAGTTACTGGAAGTAGAAAGGCCGCCCTCACCAATATGTATGGTGATGAGGCCTCTATGGAGGATTCCAAAAAGGACCTTGGAAGGGCTCGAGGACACGCCACAAGTCCCAACTGGGTATGAACTGGTTGGAATGAACACTGAGTGAATGTGCCAGGAAGAGAGTACCCACTATCAGTGTTGTCTGGAGGAAACACAGTGGGTAGCTGTGACTGCAGGCAGTGGCTACATGCTACTGGTGAGGCAGTAGCTACATGCTACTGGTGAGGCAGTAGCTACATGCTACTGGTGAGGCAGTAGCTACATGCTACTGGTGAGGCAGTAGCTACATGCTACTGGTGAGGCAGTAGCTACATGCTACTGGTGAGGCAGTAGCTACATGCTACTGGTGAGGCAGTAGCTACATGCTACTGGTGAGGCAGTTGCTACATGCTACTGGTGAGGCAGTAGCTACATGCTACTGGTGAGGCAGTAGCTACATGCTACTGGTGAGGCAGTAGCTACATGCTACTGGTGAGGCAGTAGCTACATGCTACTGGTGAGGCAGTAGCTACATGCTACTGGTGAGGCAGTAGCTACATGCTACTGATGAGGCAGTAGCTACATGCTATTGTTGACTGCAGTTCTGAGACTTTACAAATGTCAGGAAATGGAAAAATGTCTATTTCTTGTGGGTTATCTTGCTTTTCTTACTCTGCTCCCTTTTTTCCAAGGATATTTTCCAACCTTATGCAACCCAAATGGAACCATCTGTGGTATGCCATGATGGAGGCAAAATTGTTTGGACCATTTGCTATCCAATCCATTGTTTTAGGGGAACTTCCCACAGTCCTGACTGAGTATTTTTAGAAACAGAATGTCAGTTTCAATTGTTTGGTAGATTAATCAAATTGGACGTTGCAGTTTGTTGGGACCTGGGATCAAATCTGCTGATCCTGTTGATTAGCAGAGTTACACAATGAACAAATCAAAGCTTTGACCGATGGGAAGTTTATCAAAGATTTGACCAATGGGAAGTTTATATGCAAATCAAACTTTGAGGAAGGTTTGGTCAAACTTGTGAGTGACCAATCATATTCTTGATGGAAAACAAGTTTGCCCTTACACTGACATATGTTCATAACACACTGTATAATCAGTGCTTATCCGAAGGCTTGTGAAAAAATTCATAACGTCTGCACTAGTAAGCAACAGGTCCTGGGTTCAAGTTCCACCCGAGTAAGCTTGTGAATTTTTTTCACAAGCTCTCAGATAAACACTGATTATAAAGTGTTGTGAATTTACATCAGTGTAAGGACAAAACCCATAATTAAAACCTTGAAGTTTTCTAAACTTACAAATCAATCACAAGGGACAGGTACAGACTGACCCGTGGATATCCCTTGAAAGAGAGTACTCTGGATATCTGGATGTGCTTGTACTTACAGCATCTGTCTTACAAGTGACGTTAGCTATATGTTTACAAAGTGTCTTCAGCCAATCCTCCTTTTTGGGCTCCTCCCTGATGAGGGTGAAGAGATATAAGTGATCCAGCCGTTCTGTGGTGTCCATGGGGGGCTTGCACAAAATGGCAAATGTGTTTTTGCATTCTAAAACAAAATAAACAACAGTTAGACATCAACAAAATCAGCTTTCTCACACTATGTGGGTGTTAACACTCTGTCCACTTGGATCAAAACATGTACCTTGAATGATCTTTGTGTGTGAAATATCTAGCTTACATGTATACATGTATGTGAGACATGTGGCCTACTGGTTTACATTTGTAACTTCCAATCATAATAATTAGAATCCAGCTACATGTATGTGGTGTATGCTGTGACCTTGGGCAAGTCACTTAACACCCACTTCCCTCTCCACCCAGGAGTATAAATGGGTATCTGTGAGGGCAGACAGGGTTGTTGTAGTTGATTATAGCCAGGAAACACCTACATGTAAGGAGACATCTCAAAATCCCGGGACAAGTGGTGGACATTGTTGCTTATTAAGTGGTGGGATTCTTTATGGGCAATCTTCCTACAATGAAGCCATGAGTTTGTTTACACATGTCCCCACTGTGGTTTATGGTTCGGGCCAGGCTGTGTCTACTCTAATGGAAGAAATAATGATATACATGTAACAGCTCCAAGATAACCAACTGGTTTGAAATGCTTCCTGTAGGCATTTTCCACATTTATATTAATTGAATATAGTTTCTTCTAATAAAAGTTTCAAGGCATAAATGTTGTTTGCTAGTCCGTGTTTCGAAAGTTATTTTTCTTGTGCCTTAATTTTCCTAATCCTTGGCTTTGGTTGATAGTTATAATTTAGAAACACGTAAAAGAACAAATTAAAGCTACATACTTTGTACATACTGATGTTAAAAAACATGTATAATATGGATATGCAAATCATACAATGTGTTTCTTTTTACCCCTCCGACCACAAATTAAAAACTAGGGTTTGACCATCACAGTGCACTAACGTTATGTTTATTAAGTATCAAGGTCACTCCTCTGGAAACCACAAACCACTCTTGAGGGTCTACTTGTTGTGTTCCCTCAGGCCAAATGTAGACAGTCATTCATGGTTGACAAGTTGCTCATGAAAGTCTTCTGGAACTTGTCCAGAACAAATGCAGGGCTTCTTGCTGATGAAGAAGGTGTTACCACCTGCAACTTGTCCCAAACCCAAGTTTTGAGATGGTCCTAACATGGCTGCACTAAGTTGTTTACTTTCTAGGGAACCGAGTTGGTTTTAGATTTTAAGATTGTTTCTGGACCCGGTAAGGATAATAAAATGCATAGTGCTTTGAGCACCAGTACTGGATGATATGTGCCGTTAGAAATATCTTCATTATGATTTTTCCTTTTGCAACAGGTAACATTATTTCCAAAATTCCTTTATACAAGTTTGCACAATGACACACTTCCCTACGGCCTCTGGGTCTCAGGCTCACTGGTCCACTCAAAAATTGAAAGACAAACTATAAACACACATACATGTGCGGGTACACACCTTCTGTTTCCTGCACATCTAGAATCCTCCGGATATGAGACAGAGGCACTAGCTCAATGTGTTTGTAGAATTTCTGTGGTGCCTTGCTGCTGTGGGGACTCTTAAAGGAAGTTCCTGGTTTGCCACGTCGCTTGCAGATCTGTTGTAGAAATGTCATGAACATTCTAAGTTGAGTCACTGTGTCGATTCAGCCATGGAAGTCACAGAAAAAAAAGTTAGGGATGCATTCTCTCAGGCCCCATTTGAAATTCCATTCAAGATGCATGTAAATGTATCTAAGGCTGGGGGGGGGGCCAATCAAGTGACCATAACTTGACAAAACCTTAATGGGTCTTGACCAAACTTGATATACCTGTACATGTATGAACTACATGTACATGTAGCTATGGGGAAAGAGAGCCAATCAGCTTGTTCATACATGAGTTGATTAATTTGGTACACCTTAATTTCCTCAAGATTTTTGTCGCCCAAAATCTCTCTGTTGAACTTAAAACTCATTGTTTTAAATACTTCGGACTGCTTTCTAAAAATAATAAACTCCAAATCAGAGTCTTTAAAAAAAATCACCCAGTAGATATTGAACGAGTATACAATGACAACATCGGTCACAAATTACCTATATCATGTAAATAAGAGCTCCTTATTGATAATATGCCCCAACAATGAATAGAGCCATGTAGTTTGCAAGTCTTGCACAATACAGCTATTTCTTGTGAGGCTATACACCCAGTAGCCACTAAACCATCGTCTCATGTATCTATTACAGTGCGCTAAGAGGGACTGAACTTATTTGAGAACTACACGTATATACTGTATGTACAGGTCCATGACCAATGCTTGTTAATGTCAAGTTTTAAGGCTATACACGTCAAATCATTCGCACATGTGCGCATCATACTCCAGATTTTTTTTTCCTGTAAATATTTGTATGTGCCAGGGTGTGTGGATCAAAACAGAACAGGCATCTTACATGTGATTGATAATTGCCAAATTGCTTCCCCCTCCCCCACTGTGAAGCAACTTGTATTGACTGTGTTGTGTGTACAGTGGGCCCAATGGTAATGCACAAGGCAATGCTTGCATGATACACTCAACACTGATTTCCTACTGCTAAAAATGACGAGAACCACATGGAAAAGCTGGAAGCTATAGTGACCCCCACAACAACAGGAGATACATGTATGTTCAGAATTTTGGTCCAATGAAGTGTGGTTTTCTATAGGATCATCACTGAGCTCATGGGCTCATGCAGCGATGGCTGGTCAATGTAGGCACTTTACATAAATCCCCATGAGCCTTTACATACATGTAAATCCCCATGTCAAAACTTAGCAGTGCTGTAACAGAAAGTATTTTACATGTTTTTGTTGTGTTTGGGACTTATAATTTTGATTGTTGTATCTGAAAAAGCAAAGTAAATGAGAGCGCTGCAACCACACTTACGTGTAAATGTACACAATTAATGGGAGAACAGCACAGGATATGAAAAACGAGCTCTATATCTGGAAGAGCATCATATTAGGGAGTGCAGTCACAAGAATACACTGTACACCAAATAGGATAATGGCAGCAAATTAAACATGTTATAAACAGAAATTTGGTTGACACAAACCTCCAATTTTCAAAATTTTTATTCCCGTGGTCTTTAGAGTCATGCATGTTTCACAAATAGCACTGGTCATTACATTTACACACTGTTCTGAGAGTCAGTACTGCGGATTTATAAATAAGTATGCAGATTGAAATGGAAACAAGTCTAAAGTTAGGGCTACATGTAAATGCTCCCTTATGAACCCTTACATGTATGTACCCTAATATTAAGCTTTGCCATACTGGGTTATTCTCTGTGTTTTAGAGAATTCATCTACATGTGAGACTACACAAACCTCAAGTGTGTCTGAGAACAGGAACATGCTGATGTTGCCTCCCTTTTCCGAGAAGTTTTCTCCTTTACCATTCTCTTTATCCCCAATCTCAGTCATATCTGCTCGCATGATGAAACTACGATGTGCCGACAGAAGATGAGGAGGAACATCCTCAATATCATTAATGACTTCAAACATCTGGGTGTGGCCTTCTGTCTTTCTCTTATCTTCATTGATGTGTCTAGACAAAGTAAAATACATGCATCAACTTAAAGTATTACAGAATATGTGGTCTTTCTAGTTACATACTTCCAATTGTAAATCCATCTACCGGTAGTTGTTAAGCATTACTACATTTTGCGGAAACCCAATCATAAAAGTCCATGAACAGTTATGGAATAACATTCATACATTGTTACCAAGCTTACAGTTTGATAATCTGTGATCAGATGAGACATTTTATTGTAATCAATGCTGCTTACACCACATGAAAGTGTAACTCTTGGTTAATCCTTGTCACTTGTTAATGGTGCACCAGTGTTCCAATTCAGAAAAAGGGAATGGTTTTCAACATAAACTGCCATGCTTTTGGGATTTCCACACTCCCACATAAGAGTTCTGACACTGGGACAGAGCATAGGTAAGCAGCCTCACCCCTCAAGATAATGGAAGAGTCCAAACCAAGCAGCACTCTAACATGACAGCTCTTTCAGAGCATCATGGCGAACGCCTGTGTTTCTCAAACAATAAAGAGACATTTAGCTTCCTGGTTTTTGAATCACAGTAACTTTCATGCCCAAAATGCAAGGACAGTTACCACATTAGTTGATTTACTAAGTGTTTATGATGTGCACTGACGTGTGGATGGTTTTTGACCGACATACATGTACATGTGAAGAGCGAACAATGACTATGTTGTTGATCGTGCATGTGTACATGTACGTTGTGGTCACGCACTGACTGTGGTGACTGCAATCACTTCATAGTACTGCACGATGAAGTGCTTATTCGGCAAATTCTCAGCGTAGCATTGCTGAAGGGGAAACACAAACTTGAAGGTAAATTTGCCAATCACAAGTACTATGACCAGTGGTGGAAAAAAGGCACTTTTGGAGGGCCATAATTGGTCAGGTATGCATTAGCCAGGCACTCTGGAACGTCCTATGGCCCATGGATTTTTGCGAGACAAATTATATGAGCTGCGTTTTGAGTGCTAAAAATGAACATTTTTCTCGATTTTTCTCAGGACAGTGAACTCAAAAAATTAAACAAGTCCATGGAATGATACACAAGTAAATAGCAAACCCCCAACTACAGTAGGTCAATTTTGACAAACTGGAATACATGCTAATCGTGTACACTACCTTCAAAAGGAATAAACAAGTGGATAACCACACACTGTTCAGTGTTAACAACTTCATGCAACTCAAACTGCACAGTTCCTGCACATGCTACCTACATGTATACTGCAAAACCATTCATCTTCCAACAAAGTGGAATATTCAGAATCACCATAATCAACATGTTGACTTTATGAAATAAAAGTTTATTTTAGACATGTTTGTTTAATAAGTTTATGCCCAAGTTACGCACACCTGGTTACACTGGGCATTGTAGCATTAACTTTATGTGTAATCCCATTCATGTAAGGTATGGTACAAACAACAATGCTCATCCTGAACTACCAGTATGAGCAAAGCAGATTATCCTATACCAAATGTTAAGTATACATTTAACTGCTGTCCATATTGATGTGAGCAATTTATTACACTTGGTATGATAAGGATTTTGTCTCTGTATTATTCAGACTGTCAATTTGACAAAATATTATCTCACCACATCAAACGATCACAA
Source organism: Acanthaster planci (assembly GCF_054643075.1). Lineage (NCBI taxonomy): Eukaryota > Metazoa > Echinodermata > Asteroidea > Valvatida > Acanthasteridae > Acanthaster > Acanthaster planci. Next base: position 4,734,170 of record NC_141790.1, read on the forward strand.
GAGATTAACGGGAAACCAGCTAGGTTATTTTGGACCATCTCAGAGCCTGGTCGGGGGGGGGTTGACAAAGGGACCCTAAGAATTTAACTATCCTGAAACCAATTTTTCAAAAACTTAGCATGCATGTAAAGACACTCCTTATCAGTACAAAGGTAAAGTTTTGACTACATCTTATATATGGTTTTGTTGGCACAGTAGTTTGCAGTTGAAGGCCCCACGCACGTCAGTCTTCCTGTACTGAACATGGCAGTGGAAAAGTATACATTTTGGGCTGACTTGCCTTGGAAAAATGGGCACTACACAAAAATGGTATATTCAATTTTCACAAAACTGGTGTAAAACTGACTGCAAAGAGTAAGTGAATAAAACTGTCAAAGGCCTGGCTCATGAAAAGAATGCACTGCAACAATAACGAAAAAACTGTCAAGGGGGTGGATTCTGTCCCCCAGCTCTTTTAGGGTTAACCCCTTCACGCCAGGATTCTTTTGACCATGACTGCTGGGCTCTGGTATGCCCAGTATGCAAAGTTCTGTACAGTAGCAGGCCCCATTGAACCAGCAGCTGCATGGTGAATAGACTGTATGTGTGGTATGCACTAACCTTCACACAAAGCCGTTGCGTGGACGGCTCCCGGTATGAAGGGGTTAAAGATTAAAAAGTATGTGAAATATTACGATCTGCAGGTTTAAAAAGAACTTACTCTGCAACCTTCCTGAGTGAGTCTAATGCTTGTGACAATTGCTTCCACTCTGTATGTCCCTCTGGAGTTCGCTTGTGTAAATCTATGTCAAAGACAACCAGCAAAGCACATGATCATCACACTGTTTAAAGCAAAAGCAATCACTAAAAGCAAAAAACATACACGCATATACCTTTGAGCTAGGAGTTGATCATGAGGCTGCATCCTAAAATTTGGTCACACTGGATCTGTGTGAAGATCATTTTGTGGCATGTGCCTGCACCTATTTCCAATAGTTCCTTGGCAGAAATGCATCCAATGCATGGGCAAACAAAAGAAAGTACAGTAAGCTGTACAGTAAGCTATGTCGTCTTCATACAACTCAGCAAATCACTCAAGTCCTGATCGTCTCCAAAGCATTTCCATTAAAATTTTTATTTCTAAAACGGCTTTTATACATTGTCATTTTGCCTAAGTCGGAGTGTTACTCTTAGTCCCATTTCCACAAAAAGCACATCAAAACCCTTTGTGTCAGTCTGCATTTAAAAATCCCACATTGACATGATTCCCCCGCTACGGTTGGCAAGAAGTGTCAGTGAAAAGTCATAAGGTGCCATTCGTTTACTGGCGTGGTCCGTGATGGCTGCATCGTGGTGTTTATGTGGCGTTACAATTAGGACACATCTCAGGGCAGCGTTGCATGTACTGCTAGCATGGATGAACCCCAGACCTTTCTCTCCCAACATACATGTATGTGCGTTTAGAGGATATCACATACATGTGCCATGTAAAATCATGGAGTACATAAATATAATAAGAGTATGTGGAGTCAAAATTATAATTTCTGCTTTCCCACGGCCCAAGCATCAGACAAGTTGCGTTGCGAGCGCAGTGTGGATGGGGGAAACGCAAGAGACTCGATGAAGCATGTATGACACACAGGTTCCTACCACCTTGACAACTTGAGTTACATTCCAAACTTCAACACTCTGAAAAAATGAAGGGATCAAAATCTTCTGAAATACTTCAGCAAATAAGTTAGTTCACACAACTACATGTACATTGCCTTTGATGCAAAGGTATTTTCTGCTTTCATGTACATGTACATTGTTTTTTGAAGGTTTTAGTGCATGTATTTTCAGCAGCCCAGTGGAGCAACATTTTTTTTGTTGGACTGTCGCTGGGTGAATTCAGTATTTATCGGTCCATGTACATGCGGCCACTCCGTTCACACTGATGGACCGCTACACTTCACAAAATTCAATCCCCATGTCAAAACTTCGGGGCACTGTAAACCATGTTGCTTGTTTTCATTTTGTCTATTCCTTCCTCCATGCGCGGAATAGATATTTTGAGCGTAGCAACCCAATCACATGTACATTGACATGTATGTATGCATAGGTCATAGTTTCATGGAAGTCCGCAAAATGACGACTTCATGTGAGTCATCACAAGTTTGGGGGTACCAAGGGTGCCGACTTACTGTAGTTCCTTTAGTACTGTTTACTGTACTGAATTCTGAATACTCACCCACATATGGTATATACATTTTAACTTCTGCATAGAGACTACGGACAGACAGGAATCGATCAGTGTCCATACATGAGTCACTGTACTGTGGGGAATTAGTAACTTAATCACCATCTTAGTAAACTAACCTGACAGAAGTAGAATCATACTAGGCAGCCTCTGAACAGGTCGGATCAGGAGTTCAGTCAATGTCTGGCGACCGCACTCTGGCCTACTCTGACATATCTATGTGTAGTTAAATTTAAAGGACGTAATTATCTAATGTGTGCAGAACTTTCAAATGTCTTTCAACAAGCCAAGCCTACACGGCCACACAATAGCTCAAATGATCACTACCGTTGTCTGTCTGTTTGTTGTCCATTTCCTTGTTGTGGTAATTACCTTCTTGTTCATCTGATTGCTATACATAAACCCTTCTCTCACCATTGCCCTTGTTAGAAAAGGTCTATGTATTATGAACAACTTTTCTTATTAGTTTGATTAGTTTGATTTGACCTAAACATTTGTAACTGCCTTAAGTTAGTCAGTGCACCAATTGTGATGCAGTACAGTACCTCCAACATCAAAGTTCACAGCAATTAAACAGCTGTGTGGGTAGCAGTTTCAAAGCATTGCAAACACCGAATAGTTTATATCAATGAACACGGACAGCATATCAAAAACTTATGAATGAATGCAACAAGATTTTCAAAACCTCAAAAAGTTTCACTAAAAGTTGTACAGTTACAACAGCTACTTCCTCCATTTGCCATTTTGCACAACAGTTTTCCTTTTGGCCTTTCTTACGGCCAGCATCAAATGAAGGATGTTTACATAAAGAGAAATAAAAATTTACAACTGGCAAAGTAATAAAGTCAGGAGACAGTTACCATCTACGGGCAGTTTGTTATTACCTTGAGGAAGGCGTGGAACCTGGGTTTCTGCTTGTCACATTCAATAACCGTTTGCTTGCTCAACTCAAAGAAGTTGACAAAGGCTGGGTAAGCCTTCATAATATCTGCTGACTGAAAGAGAAACTCCAGTGTTTACAAAACCCTAAGATATAAGAATAAGCTAGTTGATTATTCCACTTGCCCATGCCAATGTGATAGTATAAGCTAGTTGATTATTCCACTTGCCCATGCCAATGTGATAGTGTAAGCAAGTTGATTATTCCACTTGCCCATGCCAATGTGATAGTATAAGCTAGTTGCCAATGTGATAGTATAAGCTAGTTGATTATTCCACTTGCCCATGCCAATGTGATAGTATAAGCAAGCTGATTATTCCACTTGCCCATGCCAATGTGATAGTGTCAACACAGAAGATAAAAATACTAGTAGATTTTTCAATTTTTCATGGAATTAAAAGAGGATGGAAATATGGTTGTTTGTACAGGCTGGAGTGGGAAATTACTGTAAAGGATGGTGCAGAGGAAAGTTTCAAGAATTGTTTTTTATAAATTCTGAACATATAACATATACTTTCTGTCAATTTGTAAGCACCCACTATAATTCTACACACAACAATGGTTTATCTATCTTGCCAACAGCAAGATATATGTAGTTGGATATTAATTCTGTTGATTGGTTCATGGCATTATGAGCGTGTACCGCTGTGTATCACATACTACAGTATCACTGCTGGTGCATGTACAAGATGACTCCTGAACACTACAGCATATTCAGGTGTATTGTACACAGTGCCTATGCCCATGCCTGAAGTTCAGCTGTAGCACTCATTAGAGCAATTGGTCTAAACACACTTCAGTCCATTAAGTCGTGGTGCATGTGCCCTACATCATACATGTACATATACCTTATCTAATGTGTGTGTACATGAAGAGAAAAAATACTGGTCAAGAAACAGCACTAACTGTAACCCTAGGAGTATCAACTGATAGGAATAGAGTTTATTTTTCAAATGTATAGAAACTGCTATTAACCAATAAGTTCCTGCATATTTTTTGACCGGAATTGTCTATGGTTCTCAGTTGTAAATGATAGAATATTACAATAATATTAAATCTTGGAGCAGCAACAGCAGTTTCTGGTTCTCACATGCTTAATGATGATCTCAGCAATGCTCTTATCTTCACTGTAATCATCCAACAATTTCTCTAGGTCTTCCTGTAGACGTTGATGCACTTCATGTATCTCAGGGATCTTACTAAAGATAGTTTTAATCTCCTCCTGGTCAAGGATAGGTCCACCAGTCTGCTCTTTCTCCAATGGCTCTTTGAAGACCTGTAATAAAATCAAAGCATGTTTATTGCTAATCAATAAGTATTTCACTCATATCAGATAAAGAGCAACAATTGTTGCATAAATGACAGGAAGGGGGCTCATAGTGGCACAGGCACTGAGCACTTAGTCACCACATTTCGGTATAGTGTGTATTTCCAAAACTGGTCTTTTTCTGTGAATTCTGTAATATAACCTCTCTGAAGGAGCTCTTTCTTAATTCTTCAGAAGATTAATTTTCAATTTCAAGTGCAATAATTTCAAAAAATCTTGACAAAACAGATGCACATGATCCTGAAGATCTTTGCTAGAAATTTTAAATACTCTGTTGGGCAACCATTTTGTTAAGATCCGGGAGATTACAATGACATTGTTGCAATATGGCCTTCTGTTGAGATCCGGGAGATTACAATGACATTGTTGCAATATGGCCTTCTTATGTCAAGCAATTTCACAACTGAAACATACCGTGAGAATAGTGCGAAGTATTCCTACATAATTAGCTTCTGTCTGTAGAAGTTCCATTGCTGTAAGGTGACGCTTGGAGATAGGCTTTTCAGGGGTACTCCGAGTGACAGGGGTGTCATCAACTTGCATCGGGGTGCAAGGCTCTAATCACAAAGAAATAATTATTTTCACATACTAACATGATTTCTGTCTCAAATTTGGACACTATCAACTTGTTGCAGTACAAACAAACCTCTCACTCATAGAACGTACAACAAAACATATGGATCTGGAAATTTAAGGTGTTGAATGGTGAGTTTTTGGGCAACTCCAGACATGCAATGTAGGAAAGTCCTTTCTTGTATACATGTAGATGAAGGATTGTCACTGTGCATCTTCCATCACAAAGATCATTCCTAATCCTCACTCAAGATGTGCCTTCATTCTTTCTACGCTTCTCACTACTTTCCCCTGGTTTCTTCTGATAAAATTGCAAGTGGTTTCAAAACCTGCAAGTTTGTGGTTAGATCTTAACAAAAATCACACACAATAAAGGCTTTAAGTTGGGTTGACTAAGAGTACCAACTGAAAACACTACAAGTCAAACAAACAAAAAACTTTGCATGAATCTGGTTTGAAATTTAAATATCTCATTGTAGTACTTTTTCTAATAAGGTCCATCTCAGCCTTTTATATGATATTGGCCAGGGATATCGTGTGTGATATATGTAAAGAAATGCTGGTATACCATTTCCTGCCAGTGATTCATCAGGAGTAGCATCCAGCAGTGATGAAGCTGACATGGACATGACTGTGCTTGGGTCATGTACATGGAGCGTGCTTGATCGACGTTTTGAAGGCATCCGTGGTGATGCTAAGTCATCATTCTCTTGACTTAATGCAGCTAGGCTCTCCTTTAACCGTCGTCTTTTCCGTGAAGTATGCATGACAGGTGTAGTTCCTGGTGTTTTAGGTACTTCATCAGAACCAACAGTCTACTCAAGGAAAAGAATCCCATCAATGATGAATAGCTACATGTACATGTAATACACAAGACAAGTATCCCCTTGAATTTACAGCATTAGACAAAATGACTATATCTCACTTACATCCACTTGTGAGAGCTGAATTCTAGCTGTTAATTTACGATGACGTATTCAAAATTTGGCTTTATACCAGCACGCAAATTATGGAGGTGTCAGACATAAGCAAAAATCTTGTGAGAATTTTTGGTTTAAGTTACCAAAGTGATCATTTTTTATGAATGTGTTCCATTGAACAATCATGGAACCACAGCACAGGCTAGCACAAACATACAGTACATGTATAGGCCTCAAATTTCCAGACGGCCATAGTCATCGGTGCCCTCCCATTTGGTTGTGATGCCTTTGAAAGTGAGCGTGTTTCACCGCCAAGATGGCAGTGCCTTTTTTCTCTTGGCCATAGTGCCTTACACGTGCATATCGACTGCCCCTGTTCAGCAGGGTACACGGAAAGCAGCCTGGAAAGCGACATACACATCGTTCCATGATCGCTCACATTCGACTGGAACACCGCGCCATGCCACCCAAATGCATGGCATGTATGCATATACAAGGCATGCATGCACTGTGTGTATAATGGGGATATCTACACTCGGCCTGGCCTGCTGCGCACTGGCGACTCGACCCACTCAATCCATGCACACTGCACGATCGCAAGCACGTCACAGGCGACACCCACCAGCCTATCCAGTGACTTAGCATATTAGCACATGCGCAAGCCAAGCATTTCAATGCACCATGTTAGTCTAGAACAAGTGCTCATCAACGTGTACGCGTGTTAACGGTATATCGAGAGCTCCACGTTTTTCATGCACACTGGACAATGGTATGGTTGTGGCAGTATTTTAACTAACACTGCAATGTAGTGTTTGCAGTTTAGTGCAACATGCTGCGCGCAATCTGAACTGTACATACATGACATCGGTCAATTGGGACTACCCTGATTAATTCTCATGTACGTTGTTGTGTGCAAAATCGCTGGCCTAGCCAGTTTTTGTGGTACACAAAATGCCGAGGAAAGAACAGCTGCGGTCAAAACAGACCTTTCAACATTCAGTAGAGCACTGGTTCGCCACTTATCACAGACATGTTCAGGTATAATGCGTATCCCACCTTTTCTTAGACCTGAATGAATATTGATTTCTTGCAATATAAAAAAAATCAGGATGGCATTAATTGGCCATAACTTTGGTACACTGATGGCGTTAATGCCCTCACGTTTGGCATTAGTGCCCTTTATTTCAGCCAGTCCACCAATGCCAAATGGTAGTGCCCTAAAAAAAATGAAACTCAAGGCTTGCATGTATATGTATTAACAGCACAAGAGCTACTTGAAAAGAAGGCAGAACACAAATGGCAGTGTTTTGCCAAGGTAATTATTACATTGAATAAAAACTAATATCTTTACAAAAAAAAAACACATCAAAAACCAAAATGCCAGTTCAAAATGTAATTGATTCCTACAGTAGCCAGCATATGAATGGGTTAAAGTATGTAAAGAACCTTCCAATGTGTACATGTACGTGGAGAACTTCAGACATACATGTATATGTAAGCTCCCCTCCTTGAAAGACATTGCCAATCTAGTTCCTGAGGCAAACGTCTGATACCTGGATAGTATCCTCTTATGCCCATTAATATTGGAAAAGTGACCATGAGACTTCAAAAATAACTAAAGCAGGTGTTCCATCTGAGAGAGATTAGTTACAAACCTATCACTACAAACCTATCACTACAATCCAGTATATCTCACCTTGTGATACATGTACAAAGTTTCATCCGCACAAGCATCCATCTGAACACTGGCCCAGAACCACTAGCAATATAAAAATCATTATTTAAATTACCATTAAACACAAGCAATACAATTCAATTCACTATTACTGTCTCGACGATCAGTAACCAACCAGTAGTGTTTGAGGCTTAGGGTTATGACTTCAGTCTCAACGGCAGTCCTTTTGCAAATTTGCGACTTTTTGGAATGGCAGTGTTTCAACATTCACATCCCAACCTCCAAAGTAGCCAGTAAACACAGCCATACATGTACATTTGTACTTCATGTACATGTACTGTGCATCAGCTAGAATTCTAACATATTCTTTTATTTCAAGAAAATTTACAACTCTGGGAAAGATGCAGTTCTCATCAATCAGGGTTATATACACTGAAAGTGAACATAATGTTACTTCAGATTATGGAAGGAAAATACAGAGCAATTCTAAATCCCTGCAGACATGGCCAACAATTATTAATGTTTTAATTGAGAGCTTAAGGTGCAAGCTAAACATTTGACAAAATGTTTTTTAAAAGGTGACCCTAAACCAGAAACACAGATACTCCACAATATCAATGACAGTGTTTGTGTGTATTAAACCTACCTCCTGCTTCACCAGTTTCACATCATGATTAGTAGCCATCTCTATGGTTGCATTGTTTTCAATGACAAGGTGTGTACAGTTGGTACCTCCTATCGCAACATGGGTACCACCTGCCACAAAGGGAAACATGAGTTACTTACACCTGAAACACTCCGATATGCCTTAACTTATATGCACATTTTCAAGTGAAGAAATATCACATCTCAGCCCCCCCAAAAAACCCAACTCAGATTTGACTATAAATGAGTTCATACACTGTACTCTAGAAATAGTGACTGTTTTAAATGTACATATACCTTCATCTGCAATGTGTGTAGGTAGCCTCTGAAGTGACAGAGCAATTTATGTTGTGAAGAGAAATATAGCACACTCAAACAATCATTGAAAAAAAGGCCAGCCATACGAGTTGAGGTGCAGTCTTATAACCAATCATCCACAGAATCTATCCTATCAGGCCCAACACAATAGCAACGCCATGTACATCTCTATTTTAATTCACAATTAGCTGGAATTAGTCTCTTGTTCCTTTCAAAGTCCCCCCATGAAATAGTTCCACCCACCCAGGCACAATGTATGGACAAGGAATTTGGACTGCTACTAGCAGAGTACCTTGGATGTAAGGCACATGGGCTGTTCCATGAAGTTGGGGAGTACAGACATGTACATTTATCTGTAAATGAGCTCCGTGTACAAGTATGTAGCTCCTCAGAATAACTGAATTGTTGTTGATATAGTTAAAGATCTAGTTGTTCTTAGAATGTTTATCAGCATGACATGTTTGTGAAAAACAGATTAGCCAGGAACACAACACATCATTCCTAATTAGTACGAAGGAAATTTAATGGGAAGTCTTAAGGATATTCCAAGAAATCTATTCATTACCTCTACATGTACTGTATACATGTACATGTATGTATATACCATACTCTTTTATGGTGAAAAATATAACATCGAGATACATGTACATGTATGTAAACTTTAACTGTAACATATACTTTTACTTATCTAGAGTAAAAAGATGTTTGAAAATTCCAAGCAGCACAACGGCAGTATTTTAAGAATGATACATGTACATGTACCAGTATAGCATGTTCTTTGCCACTTACATGTACTGTATTTTAAGAGAACTAGTACTCATGGTGGAAAGAAGTGAAATCCAAACCCAATAAAAATGGTTTGGTGTTGGATCATCAACCTGTTCTCTCCAAAGCATAATCATGCTTAATACAGTAAATTCAATACTTGTGAGCAGTGTTGTAGTACTTGTACTTGAGTACTGTTTTCAGAGTACCCGTGTCTTACTTGTACTCAAATTTCTGAGTACTTGTACTCAAACAACATTTCTTATACTCAAGCTGCAAAATACTCAAAATAAAACAGTACTCAAGCAGATACTCGTTTAATAGTACTCGATAAAAAAATCCTTTAAATCCCAAAACAGCCGCTGAAATACAATTGATCCTTGCAGACTGATATTTGGTATGGTCTGACAAACACAAGGCCTACATGTACACATTTGTTTTGCCAAGGAGCCTAAAATACATGTACTCAGTTTTGGGACTAAATACTGTATAATCTGCAACTTTATCTACATGTATATACTGATTTGGGAATGCTATGACAGATTTTTGCAAAAAAAGTTTGTAGATTCATTGTTCATATTCATTTAAACATTTTGAAGTTGCTCTTTCATCTAATGTTCAGTTTCCCACATCCTGTCAATTTTATAAATGACAGCACAACCATTTATCAAGGTTTGGTTTCCAATCGCCACGTATTTACCTTGTGTCACAGTAACTTCTTCCATGTGTTTTTGCTCATCTGCAGAAAATCCAACAAAGGACAGCACACAGTGGAAGAATGGTGGCATCTTATACTGCAGCTGCAAACAAAGGATCATACATGTACATACCATTATGTATTACATGAAGCAATGTACAGTGTACTTCCTACCATATGTACATGTATATTGCTAAAATGGGCTAACATGCTAATGTTTGAGCCAGAATTTTCATTTTTGCTTTGTACATTCCTGAATAATGACTTACAGTACAGGTCAGAATAATAGCCGACACGCTAACACGATCAGTGAACCTGACCACTGTTCAATACACGCTTTGCGGCTTTACCGTGCACTGCTGGTCCAAAGCACGATAAGGCTGACCCTGGACCTCATTATCTCGGCAGGGCTTGTGACCAACAATGTGTAGTGAACCACTGCACACACAGAGCCATCGCTCCAGCTTCGTGTATTTGTGCAAGTGTTTGTATATGCACATGTACATGTATGTGTACAATGTATACTGCATGGCAGTGTACTGAATAAGGGAAATCACATACGTGTAGTGCTTGGCTGGCAAGATGACCATCTTGAAGTATCAAAATATGTATCACTATCACAGCCATTTTCTTTTGTTTTGGATCTCGAAAGTTGTTCACTCACATCTAGATTACATCTACAAAATGTCAAATTTCAGTGATTAACTGACCAGTAGTCGGACGTGTGTAATTAGCTACTACAAAACTTTTTCCCAAATGTAAGCTTTGAATTTTAAACTCACGGGATCGACTGGAGTGCAGTGACGACGACACTTTTCTAGCTGGTTCTAATGCTAGATCGGTTTTAAGCAATTCCTGATTGCGCGAAAACTTTTTTCACAAATAAACATTAACCATGAAAGAAATCCATTCCTCAGACAGAACTATTATAACCAGCTGATTTTACAATGAAGTATTTCTTATTTTATGGAAATTTAGTTCATGTATCAGAGTTCCAGTAAATAAAAAAAAAAACACCCACTGAACTAGCATAAATTTAACTTGACTTTTTCATTTGCTACCATGCCACATGTGCTGCAACCATTGCTGAGATCATGCCGAGACCAAGCTATCACGAAACTACATTTGTACAACCACCCGAGCGCTTTTATCCCAACCACCAATCATATATCAAAACAAGTGTATAGCATATTCATTTTGAAACAGTGCTAACAAATGCAAAGCTACAGCTCTTACACGTCACACGACACGCATATGAAGTTCAAATGGGCACTACTTTATCCGTTGTGTGCAACTTGTGCATGCACGTCACTAGCCTAGCACTAGCGCTATGCGCTAGTGCAGACCTGACTTTTGTGTGACCCAACCTTTTGTTTCACTACGATCTTTGCCGTTCAGTTTGGTCCTAATATTGTCACAGAGTGATTTTTAGGTAATTTTCCAGCTCAAAGGTCGAAAACTGATGGGAAAAATCCCCACCTCACATTGAAATTATTTTCACGCAATTTTGAACACACTGAGCTCAAGTGTGTATGCTAGGATCGCCGCTGTGGGGGCCATCTTGACTGAAATTTGGCTAGCGGACCGGCAAGGTCAAACCCTGTTTATATTTTGTGAATTTCTAACAAAATAGTTTTCTCTAATTTAGGAAATTAACCAAAAGTGTTGTCAGCATGGCACTTTCATCGATTCTGTATGAACAAACAAAAACGCTTTATCTTTGAAAATGATTTTGTGATGCCTGCTACATACAAGGTAAACTACTGACAACATTTCCATGGAATTTGAAGATAACTTGAGCTGCAGTCAAACTGAATACTTTTCATTGTGGGAAACTAGGAAAATGACTGCTCTGGTCAACAAATGCCTGGCTGTTCTTGGGTTTACGTGTAGCATGTGCATGTTTATACTCAGTAGATCAGATTGCAGTGTCGGCCTTCTCTGTTATGCAGGGGTCAGCGTGTTTTGTGTTTGCAGTTAACTCCTTTCATGTCTGTTTGACTCAATACACGCTGACACGGTAAACGTGTTTGTGTGTCGGCTAAAATTATGACCTGTACCGTACATTTTCTAAAGCCTTGATAACAAGGTACATATAGGATAGAATGCTCACCATGGCTTCTGTAATTGCAGATATCTGTGTATCATGCCTATTTTGCCAGGCTGTGTAAATCCATTCTTTAGTCATGACAGGTGTTCCAAGACTGACTGCTACCTGCGAGTGAGTAATAAGACGTATATAACGTTCATGTAATAAAGATAGTAATGAGCACACATGCCTAACAAAGAATGGACAGCATGAAGACATGCATAAGAATTTACATACATTTTGTACAACTTCAGAACTATGGGATAATGGAAGACATTGAGATGCTTGGTGGTCCCAGATAGTCTGGTCCTTGGTCACAGTTGTGCGTACGCTCAGGACATGTACCATGTACCATGCATGCCTAGTACTGTGTGCCTGCCCAGAGCTGGCAAAAGGTCCAGTATGACTGCCATTATCAAATATCTCATAATTACCCATTGCCCTACGGAGTCCTATTATTCTTCAATATGACAACTGTTACAAGTACATGTCTAGTTTCCAGCCAAAATCCTAGGAAGCACAGCTATTTAGAGGCATATATAACCTACCCTAAATTTATTGCCAGTGGTTGCATTAGCAACCAGGTGAGTGACTTTAGTGCTGAAGTCTCTACGAACACTGCCTCCCATATGATGAACCAACTCAGCAAGACGCTTCAGTTCTTCCTTCTCAACAAAGCCAGTGAAGCAAATAACAAGTTGAGACATGTGACAGCAGTACAAGGGTCGACTAGTAAAGGGCAGAGGCTATGGACAGAACAAGACAGTTATTATTATCCAGGAGTCAATGAAGGGAGTGTGGTAATGGCACAGAGCTACATGTACAGTATATAGACTAAAGTGCTGACTCATGTACAAAATTAATGATGGCTGCTGGGCTCATCCGTGTTTGTGCACAGACCTGTGGAAAACTTGTTTGGCTTTTGTATGACTATATGCATACATGTATTTGCATCTGTATTTTAAAACAAAAGGCCAAAACACAATCAACAAAGCTGATACACAAAACCCTACATGCACAATCAGTAAATGATCATTTAATTTTGCTCTATGTCATGTACAGTATGTATGCAACACGCGAATGCACTGCACAATCAGTGAATGATCCTTTAATTTTGCTCTATGTATGCAACACGCAAATGCACTGTGCATAATTTGGCTGTGACTTTTTAAATTGGATTTAAAATTTTTTTAAATTTCTTCTGATCACTTTATTACCAATATGTAACTAGCATGCATTAGTATAGGTACATGTACATATAGGTACATGTAGGTTACATCTTTGGAAAATAAAAAAATGGAACTGTTGTATAATCATTAAATACACAGATTTCACTTGAAAGGAAGTACAGGTACCGTACATGTAAATAACAGCCTCTGTCAATCTGTAAAGTATTTCTGCCCAGAATGCTGTTATTTTTAAGAAAACAAGAACTTCATTCTCTTTTTCTCACGATGGTTGGCTGACCATCGTTTAATTGATTTATTTTACACATCACACGGCTGAGTTTTGTATGTACATGAACGTGTACATGTAGTGTGTGCAGATGTATGTGAGAGTCCAAACAGGTACGTGTACTGGTAATACTAAAAGTGGCTAAAAACTCACCAGCATAAATTCACCAAATGCAAAGTAAACTAAAACTTGAGGAAACTAAATGTAGGGTATAAAGTAAAGTATAATTTAGACCAGTTTGAAGTTAACTCTTATTTAACAAAAGGATTTCTTCAAGCAAAAGTTGCTCACTCAAAATCATCCTAAAAGCATAATGGTACAGTCCAAACATTGTGGCCGTCTCCGAACTGCATAGCGTGAGGATTTTCATCAACAAAAAGTAAATTTCCAGACGTTAAACCTCCCATGTTTCTAGCTACATATATAATACTCCCACTTTGCCCATAATTATCAATTAGTCAAATCAGAATAGAGTTTTAGACTTCCATTGATGGTCTTGTACAAGTAACATGACAATACTTATTGTATCAGTGTCATAGACAAGAGTCCACTGCATACATGTACAAATGCTTCATTCTTTGATGAAGTTCTTTCCTTGAATCCACAGAGCTACAGTACATGTACGTGTACATTGTTGAACAGATGTATTACTCCGAGGAACTGATTAAGAGCTGTTGAAAACTGCTCTTTTAAAGGGAAAGAGAACCTGTCATGTCTGTTCTCCACCCTGACCCTGCAGGTGTTGTTCGCTTACTGTAACGCCCTGTAGTTCATGGAATTGGCACACGATAAATTAGAGGTTCGTTGAAAATGCTTTTGTGCTTTTCTCAACATTTCTCAAAGCAGTTGCCGTAACTCAAGCATGAAACAAGTCATTGGAATGAAAGCTGTGTAAATCTTATACATGTACCCCATAATCGCCAATCTTGTGAAACTACGGCAAAAAAACCAAACCTTTAAAAGCATGCTTCTTATAAATCTTTGGAAGTCAAAACAAAATAAAAAATGTGCTAATAATGTGTTTGTATAATGTTAAGTGAAGAAGTTTGAGAAAAAATTGACTGATATATGTACATGTACACTACATACATATTTTGTACACACAAGCGGTGCAAGCAAGCTTGTCAATTACAATGTACATCTACATGTAGTACACTCTAAATGTGTACACGCACATCCTTTCTATGTGTACATATACTGTACTTTCACAATGAATATTCCTCAAGCAAGCAAGCATTGTCTTTCTTGTAGTTACCGACACCTACATGTATACACCATGATCACTTTGCAACACTACAATTGTTTAGACAAACCTGTTTATTGGCAGCACATTGATACGTGACAGGAGGTCCCAGTATTTTACAGCCACTGCGTCTTAAGTTCTCAAATGCTTGTCCTTCAAACTCATCCAGAACAAAGATGGTTTCAACTCCAGCTGGCTCCATCACATTCTCTATACCTGTCTCTGATGTCGTAAATGGCAAGCTAAGAGTCTGCAAGGCAATGCAACATGACTCAACAAAATATAACCATATGCAAGTAAATGAATACAGCAAGAATCTGGCCTGCCGGGAAAGCTTGTCTGTTCATTTCACATGCAGATATGAAAGGCAAGTTGGGAAACAAAAGGACCTAAATTACAAGTACATTTTACAAATTTTTTTAAACCAAAAGATAAGTAAATGTGGCAAAACCATGGGTTTGACTTTCTCCAAAAACTACCGGTACAGACACCATAAACTGCAGGAAAAAAATACAAAATAAAATTAGACTTATTGAACTGATTTCACTCACTCTTTGGCAGAAAAAAATTCTCCAAAATTCCCATTGAGGAAATTATTAGACAGGTCAGTATTTCAAAAGCCAAAGTTGAGGTCTCTACTACCCCTATACACGTACATGTACATTTGAAAAAAGAATATTTTCTGCATTGATTTGCACGATTGATTTCATGATTTCTGCATATAAGATTAAACAAGACTAAACAGGTGCATGCCAAACTTTTCTACAAGAGCGCATAATAATTCCATAGTCTGGTGGCATGACTATGAAACAACTGCACTGTACATGTAGATTTAAAGACTAGATGTATACATGTATGTACATATACGGTACATACCATACAATGTACATCATGTACATGAGCATGACTTCCAAAGCCCTGCAC
Organism: Acanthaster planci; assembly: GCF_054643075.1. Classification (NCBI taxonomy): domain Eukaryota; kingdom Metazoa; phylum Echinodermata; class Asteroidea; order Valvatida; family Acanthasteridae; genus Acanthaster; species Acanthaster planci. The sequence continues at coordinate 4,749,959 of NC_141790.1, forward strand.
AATGGTTAACCTAAAGTGAAGACGCTCTACAAGCTTTGGCAAGAATTTTCAAACTGCAGTCACAAACTCGGCAGTGGACTGGTTTTTATTTGTGTGTACCAATCTGTTATCCTTTTGTTGCATTCTTTCAATACCTGTACCATGTACATGTACTGTACAGTTGTGCAATTATTGCAAAATAACATACTTTTCTAAATTCTTCATTTGTTAAAGCTATCACTGTACATGTACATGTATGTTGGTACTTCCACTATGTCTTTTGTCTATTTGTCGCAATACACAAACCAACATGTGTATTGGCTAAACTTCATTTGCACAATAATTGATACGGCCCGGGTTTCTTTTTGCTCCAGGTCAAAATTATTCATATTAGTCAGTGGTAGCCATACCGGAATGACCAAGTCCTGACCTACATGTAAATCCAATAGAGGATCTGTAGAGAGAGCCGAAGACTGGAGTGATGGCCAGAAGACCATCCAACCTGACCCAGCTGGAGGCTTTCGCCAAGGAAGAGTGGGCCAACATCCCACAGGAGACATGCAGAAAGCTTACAAAGATATAGTGGAAGTACCAACATAATACATGTAGCTTTTATAAATGAACAATTTAGAAAAGTATGTTATTTTGCGAAGGTATGAATAATTTTGAGCACAAATGTACATGTACGTATTTGAATTTATGATCTCTCATACAAAGTGTTGTGGGAATTATACAGTGTACATGTACAAGTACACATACCTTTTTTCACGTCTGTCATGATTACCGGTACCTCTGACATGTGCATATGTACATTTTTCTTGCAATTTTAAGAATGAGACCAGATAACATTAAAAACTTTTTCTTAAATGTTGACAATAATGTAGTACCCACCTGCAAATCTTGCAGAAGCTGCTGATTGTCTACTGTCTTCTCCCCAACCAGGCATACTCTGTACTCACAATCTATATATACGGAATGGAAAAAGCTTATCATGCGAACTGTTTCCTGCACCGTTATCTACAGGTACATGTATATGTACATTGTAGCCAAGGCCCAATAAATTAACCCTAACACTCCTCAGTCCTCCAACAGGTGAAGGATTGAGGGGTGTTAGGGTTAAACTAAGTTAGACCCAGTAATACTGCATTGGTAAACGTCATGAACTGTCGTGTGTGTGGTTCGTCGTCCACCGAGCGAGCGTCCGTGGGACCGCGACAGACATGCATGACATGGTGGACATACATGTAACATGGACGACAAACTACACAACTCTGGCATGTCTGCTGGGACAGTGGGAGTAGTGTTGTTATCATGTTTACGGAGCAAATCTTTTCATGCTTTTGCTTACCCCCCAGACATGCCAGAACTGTGGGGTCTGACGTCCGCCCCGCTCCCACGAACTGGAGTGGGGCAGACGTCGGACCCACAGTTTAGGGGCCGGCCAGTGGGGATACAGTACTAGTTTTTGCTTAGTTTTACCTGCATCTTGGTCTTGAACTGAAGTAACCGACATACTGACTGAAGAACTTGCAGTTACATCGCTTAATTCGTTGGTCATGTTTGCCATGTTTGCAGGAGTAAATGCAGCCATTTTCTAGTCAACGAGCAAAAATATTCCTTAAAATCGTTAATTGCGAAACATGCTGTGTTTTGAAAAGTTTGGCATTTCAGAATTTCGTTGCGGTTTTCGGAAACGACAACGTTAGTCGTTACTGTTTGTCTGGCGAGTAGCTGTACCGTACCAATTCAAAACGGCCGGCGCTCCACTGCATGGCTGAGAAACAAACACTGTGATTGGTCAGCTTGTTAATATTGAAGATGCATTTACCTGGCTGGGACGGGGAACTAGAGCAGAGTGAAGCAACAACTTGGCTGTATATAGTCTGGTGCATTTGCACCTTATTAACGATCGTCTGTTTACCTTACGGCCAGACGTACAGTACAGCGCCGTGGTGAGACTACTAATATCTGAGAGCTGGAGTCAGCCGTGTTGATTAAATTTATGTCCATTTTCTATGTCCACACTGCACGTCAAAATGAGTTCGGAACAATCCCAAATTACACATGTAATATTCGACATGGATGGGCTCTTGCTTGGTAAATTAAACGGGAAAAGATCATGTTACCTGAGCTTGCTAGCATGGCGTGGCAAAGGCCAAAGTGCAGTCAAACTTAAATTCCAGGCAAACATGGCAAAGGACATGACAGATAGATCTAGAGCAATAGGCCTTAGACTTTTTTGAGTTAAATTTAAATAAAATCTGGGATACTGACTTCTTCAAATTCACGTGAACACGTTTTGAATTCTTTTTACAAAAAACACTTGGTATTAACCTCTTGATCCAATTATCTGAGGCAAGTTTTTGTTTTGAGGCCTAGGCCTACAACATGTAAGTTACATGAGACACCCTGCAGTTGCACCAATGCACTGTTTGCAATGTATTAGAGGGGTAGATAGAGGAAAGGAAACCATCCAACCACATGTGTACATGCAAACAGCAAAAAATGAAAACAGAAGAGCTGTGCATTTCATAGTATTAGGCCTATGGGGATTCCTGAAAGTTGATGTACAGACTCCTGAAAGTTTTCTCATAAAGCGTATTATACCAGATACTTGCCAGAGAGACAAGAAACTTGTACATGTAGAGTTGGCTGGTATGGCCATCATTGTGTACGTGTATGGATAGGGTGTTAAAAACTGGTAACTACACGTACATGTGTACATCGGTGGATATTTACATGTATACCTATTGAGCGGTTGATGGCTAATTTAGTGAAATATAAAGAATGAAAAAGATTAAGTCATATATGTTTTATTTTTGTGATACCTTTTTGCCACAGATGCATGCTGATAGGTTAAATATATGTATTTGTACCTTCCTGTAAGAGCAAACAAGAAAAAGTACTATAAAAAACCTGCCGAGTCCATTCAACGAACACAGTATTTTTTACTATTATTGATCCACATTAGGCATGTTAGGTGGCACCAGGATTTGATGGGATGGTTTGGTGTTCTTATTCCTCCATGGTTGCAGGTTTGGCTGCTTGAGCAATAGGTTGTATACTGACAAGCAATCATATTCAGTCTACCTAGGGTTGGTGTATGATTAGGTGATATCTGAAGATTTTAAGAAAATAACATAAATGAAGATCCTGGTTAAAACTGGACTTTTTATGGTTGTCAGGAACCCAGAAGTGCATTTAGCATAATCCAGTGAATTCAAGAAACAATTTTAACTTCAGAAGGACTTGACATGTAAACTTCAGTTTTGGCATGATGTATGCAGGTTGGCGTAGCTTGATATCCTTCAGAATCCCATTCAATAATATAAGGAATAAGTATGTGCTTTGCTGGGCTGAAATGTGTGTTTAAAACCAGCTCAGGAGAATGGACGCTGCGGCTCGGGCATTATCAGCATTCAGTCTCCTGAGCCGATATTTATTCCCATGTATAAATACCTTTTTAGTCAGACAGTTAAAAGAAGTCGACATTGGACGGATTTCCAGTGATTTTATTCTACTTTTTGCCGGATATTTATGAATGTAGGTTTAGTCACAAGTTTCATAGCCTTCATAGGGCATTTGCGTTTCAACACATCCCTCTTGTTCCAATGTTAACTTTATGTGAACTTCCAATTTTTTTTACAGATACAGAAAGACTCTACACTGTTATCTATGAAGAGATTTTCCAAGAGCATGGCATTCCAGAATACACATGGGAACTCAAGCAGAAACTGATGGGACGTAAAGAGATAGAGTCAGCACAAATAGTCATCCGTGAGACAGGAATGAACATAACACCAGAGGAGTGGATCAGGCTTTTGAATCATAAGAGCCAAGAAGTGTTTCCAGCAGCAGAACTTATGCCAGGTCATACATCTCCAAGTTTAGAGCAGACTTTACGTTAATAAAGTAAATAATACAGTAAATAATTACTAACGGGGAGGGCCATAATTAGAAAGTAATTAACCTTGGGTGCAATACAAGATTTTACATAACACTTGACAGAATAGTACACATCATGTTAAATTGCATTGAGAACAAATCTATGTTGTCTTTTTAGACATGTAGAATAATATGTAAACAGGATTGAATTAGCAGCATGGTTTACTGGTGGTAAAAATACTTAGAATGATCAATTAACATATTTACTATTGAGGTTATGTACGTCAGTCATCTTCCTGGTCGGTGCTTTTGTTCCATAGGGATACACATGAGTAGACCTTTTGTGCATATCCCTTATAACAGAAGCACTGACCAGGAAGATGGCTGTTGTGCATAACCCCTGTCATACTTTGGGCCCTTGATCCTATTACTTTCACCTTGTCGGCATACATGTACATGTATGTTTCAAGACTCAAATGATTGAACAGTTTCTATGTGAGGAATAGTCCAGATTCTGGCCAATGCATTTCTTGCCATACATGAAATGCCTCTAGGCCAACTTGAGTTAAGACACCTCTCTTTCTGCTTTGTATCAACGATCGGCAGAATTCTTCCCCGTCATTATCTTTTTCTCCTATTTGCTGATAACACCACGATCATTCACTCTAATTCCACCCTCAAATCCCTTATCTCATCAACTGTTAACAGTGAGCTCATCAAAGTTTCATCTTGGTTCAAATCCAATCAACTGTCCCTGAATCCCAACAAAACTAAATGTATCTTCTTCCGTAAATCCAGTTCTTTTCCCTCTGTATTGCCTCCTGTCTACATTGATAATATCCCTGTCTCTATTGTCAATTCGACTAAATTTTCTGAGAGTGATCTTAAACAACAAACTCTGCTGGAATGATCACATTTCTTCAATCTCAAAAATTATTTCTGGTAACACAGGCGTTCTGTCCAAACTTCACGCTTTTCTTCCACCATCTGCTTTAGTATCCCTTTATAATGCACTCATCCTACCTAACTTAAGCTATTGTAGTATTGTTTGGGGCACACTCAAGCAACGCTTAACTTCACAAACCATTCGGATTTGCACCCTTTCAGGACCACTAGACTATACACCACCGCTATTTGCTTCACTGCACACTCTCACACTCAAGGATATTAACAAACTGCAAATTGATGTTTCATGTACAAGTATATGCACAATCTTTTGCCCTAATGCATTGTCCTCTTATTTCACCTCAATAACTCACATCCATGATCATGATACTAGATTACGCCCCAACCTTTTTTTTCCACGTACACGCACAACTTACTCTCTTAACACCCTTAGATTTCATGGACCAGGTCTTTGGAATAATATCAATAATAGTATTAAATCGCAGACCTCTCTGGCTTGGTTTAAAAGCTCCTTCAAACAGTACCTTGTCTCCCGTTATCTAGAATAGCTTCTTCTATATTCAATCATACCATTTTTGTCATGAGCAATCTATGGTGCCTCACTTAATTTCATTTTTCCCATCGCAGGTAAGATTTAAGTCTCTGTCTTTAAACTGTAATGTCTGTTGTTTTGTCCCATCCGATTGTCCCGTTTTGTCCTGGTTTTTTCAAGGCATGTGTGCAAGACCTAGTCTTTCTGATAATGCCTCCATTATGGCCATACAGCTTCTTCTTGTTTGCTTTATTTTTTCGCATCTTTACTCCTTGAATTTATTTTGTTGTCATAATTTCCTATATGTATATTCGTCATATCCCATACATGGTATTATGAAAATTAATGTTGTTGAATTGAATGTGACTGACAACAATCATCCAGATGCATGAAATCTTTCTGTGAAAGATTGCCGAAACTGCTGTCAATGTCCTTGTGAATATCCCAGGGGATGTTGAATGCCCAAGTGGTACAGCTAGGGCAGTGTATCAAGTCATAAGAAAATTGCATAGCACTGACAGAGCTGTGGATACATGTACATTTCAGCTCAAGTGATGAACATAACATATTGGAGTGTTTGCATTTGTTGTTGCAATGGATACTCAGTTGCCTGTAGTGTTGGTATGAAATGCATTACTCCCAGACTTGTGCAATATCTGGGATAATTGCAAATCATGAAGTTTATTTGAAGAAATCATCAACACTGAAGGTGTTGGAAATGTACATTGATGGAGTAAAAAATAGAGAATGTTACACATAACTTTGACCACCTTTTGTTGACAAGGTCCTAGTTATGAAGGTTATGAAGGTCAAATAAGTAGTCAATATTGTGAAACTGACCTTAAAATTTTGTGATCTTTTGTGTGAAAGTTTTAAGGATAATGATACAGGAATTTATAAGAAGTATGGCAAGTCAGGAAAAAACATTTTTGTGAAAGTTCAAACTCTGAACATAGACGACATTCTTTAATGTTTTCTTTTGTTTTGAATATTGCAGGAGCAGAGAAACTTGTTTGCCATCTCTTCAAGCATAAAATTCCCATTGCCGTGGCAACTGGCTCCCCAAGTGCACTGTTTGAACTCAAGACCAAGAGGCATAGTGACTTCTTCAAGTTGTTTCATCATATAGTGTGCACTGGAGATGATCCAGAGGTCAAACATGGCAAGCCTGCACCAGACCCCTACTTGGTAGCATTACATAGGTTTGGGGGAGATATACCGCCCACTGACAAAGTAAGTGCTTGGAAAAACATGTTAGCTGCAATTTCCTGTGGATGGACAAAGAATACATGTAGGGAGAGAGCATGTCAAGTACTGTATGTGACAGAGCTAATGTGATGAACCAGTACTGCAGTGGCTGATAATGAGTCCTAATGATCAATCTCACATCACCAAATACATGTATACAAATATTGTTTTGGTTGGGTTTTCCATTTTTTTTGGGGGGGGGGGAATGATCCTTTCGTGGGAATGCAACACCTGATGCTCAGGCCCATGTGTTTGGCACAGGCCACCAGCTTTTGTTGAAGTGCACGCCCTTACATGCATCCATAGTGGAAACAGTTTCCACCAACATCCTTCCTCTTTGTTGGGGAAGGAATACTTGCAGGGTAGATACATGTAGTTTTGCTCCATAAAAGTGAGAGATTTTCATAGAAGGAAAACCATTGAACATAACTATTCCTTCACCCGTGACCCACTGTACCACTGCATGAACAAATGGGTGGAATTCTTTCTGTAGAAAGGCCTTATTGTTTCACGAATGCATGATTGTAGGTTTAAGTGATGTTTTTATTTTGCAGGTTCTTGTGTTTGAAGATGCAATCAATGGTGTATTATCTGCACATGCAGCTGGTATGAAAGTCATCCTTGTTCCTGATCCCAGGTTAGATCAGACAAAGGCCAAAGATGCCAACTTGATCCTGTCTTCATTAAAGGACTTTGTGCCTGAGGACTGGGGATTGCCACCATACAGTTCTGCTGTTTGTTGATATCCATTCCCAATGGTAGAAACCAACGCTCAATCTTTCAGTTGTGATCATGGATGGAACCTTTTTATGCAACAACTTATTCATTAATCTTTCTTTTTATATAGGTTGTGCACGGCAGCCATTTTTCTGATACGAGCTTTCGCTCCACAGGGATACACACGAGTAGACCTTTTGTGCTATCCCTCCGTAACAAAAGCAGTTACTGGAAAGATGGCTTCCATGTACATGCATAATCTCTATGTAAGCTAATTTAAGCAGGCTTGTGTACGCATAACTCTGAGGTATCAAATGGGTGATATGAAACTATGCTGTCTTTGTACAGTTTCTTCTGGATTAGGAGACCACAAGGTGTGGCAGAATATGGGGGATGATAACATTGTAGGGGACCCATGGAAGTGCCCACAGTGTATCATCAGTATATTATCTTCCTACATGTATGAAGTAGCCCCAGCCAGGGCAGACAGGTAGCCTGATAGACTGCTGAAACTTGGAACAATACTACCTCATTATATAAATTTTCTTCATTTTTAGTTTTGACTACACATGCAAAAACATATGTTTAATCTTTAGATGGTTCAGGGCTCACAACATCTGAACATTCCTAAGTCCATCTCAGCTTCCCAGGGCCGATACTAGCCTGATGCTGCCATATCAGGCACAAATGGCTAAATATAATAACCATATCTGCCCTAAAGTTACAGGTACCCATTTACTCCTTGGTGGAGAGAGGCACATGGGGCGACTTTCAAAAGATCACGTTGCCACCCGCAGCTGGATTTGAACCCCTGACCCAATGATCAAAAGCTACAAACTCTAACCACTAGGCCACATCCCCCAAAGAGATACCAGTACTAGAAGATTTCTGTGGACATCTCAACAAAAGTAGTACTTTTGAATTTAATTTCTACAACTAAGTTTAGTTGTTGACAATTTCATTAAATGACAGTTTTGGTAAAGTATTGTTCTGCAGTAAAGCTGCTGTTCGCCTTTGGATCATCTGATAGTGTGGAATAACAAAACAATTGTCGCCTGCTGATGGGATCCATGGATTTTGTACATCCTTGGAGGCAAATGGCACCCTTGGCTTCGCGTTTTTGGTGGTAGTTATCTGGTTACATGTATATCCTCGTGTACAAAACACCATGGACCCCACCAGGCATCAACTGTATGCTAAAAGCTTTGCATGGTGAACAGTTATTGCAAATTGGTTTTGAAAAGAGTTAGTGTGAAAGTGTTTGAATAATGAGAATGGTAGTCTCTGTATGCCTACATGAGACACACCAGTGTCACCTGAAGAATGTGCCTTTCCTTTACACCAAAACTTTTAGACATACTTGACAATATACCCCTGTGAGGTGTATAATTTGATACAAAAAAGTCTGACCATTACAAGATTCTAATTTTGAGCTGAATCAATAAAGATCTTTTCTGAGAATTATTGTACCAATTTCTCAACTTTCTCAATTCATTGATAGGTTATTGTACTCACTCCCTTGATAGTGGGGTCCACTCTGTGAAGAGATACGCCTCCTTTGCATGGTTTGTGTCCATACCATTGGGTGACATTGGGTCACTTAACCGGAGTTTGTACAAGCATTAGCAGCTGTTCCATGTAGGTCTTGTTGCTGACCTTCCTCAACAACTGGTACCTCTGACTAGGCCTCATAATGCTTCATATTGGAAGTAATCTGGGTTCATTCCCAAGTCTTTTGGTTTCAATTTGCTCCAGGATGTCTCTTAAATGTACATATAATTTAGTCTGAAACTAGAAAGTACCGAGTGCTAACTGAATGAAAATCAGGTCGAGCCCCGATGGCCAGAAGTATCACACTTATGAGCATTTTAATCATGACCACCAAGCAGCATATCCCTTGCGCAGCTGAGCATTTGTAACCCACTCTGCGAAGTGTAATAAGTCGCGCAATGCCCAAACATGTTATGGCCTGTTCTATTTGGAGAGGGCAACATTTCTTCAAAACGTGATTTTGTGATTTTTCCTTTAACAGCTTCTATAACATTTACATTTTCAGAATTTGTGACTACAAACATCGATACTGGTGAATAAAGATGAAAAATTAATCATTCAGAAGGAAATCCTGCAAAACATTACGTTTCCAAGTGCCACACTTCCTGAGCTTTTTCTCGAAAAGTGCTTTTACTGAATCCAAAATGTGGATATACAAATGTCTATATATCTCCAGAATGCAGTGCACTACAGGGGTCATTCATGTATCAAATTGCAGCTTACGATGTACAAAATCCAGCCATATCAAAAACTCATAACCTGAATCTGGCAACTTATTACCCATTTTTCTAGAGCAGGTCACATTTATTTTAATCAGCACAATCCACATTCTTCCTCAGAAGAGAAACTGAACAGGACTCAAAGCACATCAAGGTTTTAAATGATGGAAAATGTTATTTCTACAGTCTTACAAATTACAAGAAGAACGGTAAATTTTAATGAATAAAAGCAGCCAGCCTTAAGACGGATACTTACGCTTCAAGCACACTAGTCCCACAATGTTTCTTTTCCATTCTATATATCTTGGCTAAATACGATCCTTTAATCGATACTGTAACTCAGCGCGTTATCGTATTAGTACGACTTCGAGATCACCAACTTGCCGATGTTCTGGTGATATTTCAGGAAAATGCCAACCAGGTGTGTTGCTGCAGGTTGTGGAAATACTTCTAAAAATGACACAAGCATGCATAACTTCCCAAAAGATGTGAAATATCGCAAAATTTGGTCCACAAAAGTCAAGCTTACACGAGCCAAGTGGACTTGACCAACGCCGAGCTCGAAACTCTGCAGCGACCACTTCAAGCCGGAATATTTTGAGCCTGCAAGATTCATTTTGCATGAAGTTCAATGGGCTGCTAAAACTGGATGCAGTGCTGACGATATTCGTACCAAGTGAGAAGTCAAAGGAAAAAACAGAAAAACGAAGAGGAGCCTTAGAGAAGCGCAAACGGAAAAGGCTATGATATTTCCACATACGCCGCTGCAGGGAAGCCGTGCGCGCTTACTCTGAGTTTCAGACGGCCCAAATGGCACCAGACTACAATTTGTGGGTTCTTAAACATACGTCACGCCATTTGTCGGAGATTTGAGGGGGGGGTGTTTGAAAAACAGTAATTAACAATAATTAAATACATTTTATTCATTTTTTTCACCATTTGTACTGATACTGACATATCCAGGCAAAACATAAAGAAGAAAATGGCTGTTCATTTAAGGAGGTCCGCATGAACCCTTTGTGTTTATAATGATAGCAACAAAAATTTTACTATAATATATGTCTTCAGAGAGTACAGATCGTGAGCATTTTGTAAAGGTGCGGCTGGGTGCATGTAGATCATTACAGTCTACTTTTAAAGGAACCTTTATCCATGATGATTTTCAATAGGCAGGCCATTGGCTGTGAAGTCTTTCCAATGCACAGCGGAGCAGTTAAGTCCAGGTTTGACATAAGAGAAGAATTTTGACCCAGACAGTCAACATTTATGGAGAAAGTACATGTACATGTTTCATACTCTCATTCTTAACGGAAAAAGGAAAAGAAGGACTGCTTAAAATACGATACCACCAGTTGTGGAATTTGCTGAAAGGACTTTTATTACACTTTGGACCTCAACAAATACTGGTAACAAAACGTTCTTTCTCCCAAAGTGCAGAAATGCAACTTCAGGATAGTGCATTAAAACTCCTCACTGGACTCGTCTGCATATACATGTATCCAGAGACATTCCTATTGATGAGCCCAATTCACTGGATACCGCAGACATCTATTTGACAGCTCAGTCAGCAACTACAATGTACGTGCTGTGCTATGGATCATCTCAGTGGAGGAGCCACTCATCGGCCTCTCTGAATGTATTTGGCATTGAGCAATACAAGGCTACAGTGTACATGCACCTACAAAGCCAGGACAATAGCCATCACATACATGCACCATATCCGGTCCATAATGGTTTCTTCTGTTTTGTCTTTAAGGCCCCAGACTTTGCATGACATGTAAAACCTCTACACTGAATTAGGCTGAGGTCAAGACATGTGCAGCAATGTACACGTACATGTAAGTTCACAGCATGATGTTTGGTCTAACATGACAATGTCACTGAAGTTATACGGTCCACTTCAAGCACCTGTAAATCAAGAAACCAGAAATACACATAAGTGAATTTGATGGATTTAACTTGAGTATCATTTTATACATGATTTCATGGAACTTGAGTAACCTCGACCTTCGTGGAAATAGACTTTGGCCTTACTTTCCTTGTTAGTCTACTTATCATTTACTACATGAAGTTTTGCAGCCATGTAAATACATTCTACACATAAAAAGATATAGAATTGAACATCTTTGATAGTAGGGACAATCAAAGCTTTTATAGAGGATGTTCTGTTTACAATTTTGTAATAAAATCAGCTCTGTGTACAGTTTTGAAAGTTCATTATTTTCTTTGAGCCATGTGGCAACTCTCAAAGTTCTCTCACTAGTAAATTAAGATTTCATAACCCTTACAAAGCTGTTTCCTGTATCAAGTCAAGCAAAAATACCAACAACAATCGTGATTACTTACCACAACTACCCTATTTTAATTTTGGTCACAACTTGGGCCATCTAAATGGCCTGAAACGTGTCATAGTAGCTGAATCACTTTGTAACAAAATGCGACGGAAATAGAGCTACTCTATCACATGAAGTTTTGTAAATTGGCTTTTGTAGTGCAAGGATCATTCTTATCAACAAATCAATCAGTCATGGTCACTCCAGTAAAGGCACAGGCTTGAATTCATACATGTAAGTGACTGAAGTGATACTCTATGTACGGGTACATGTAAAGGTACATGTAAAAGCAGGAATTATTTGATCCTCACCTTGTGTCTTGATGGGTACCTAGGCACTTGACACTACAGTATCTAGCCCCACAGCTCACACAGGTATAGTTGGAAGGAAATGTGCAGTAGCTACATTAAGGTGTTAACAATTGCTGACTGAATGCTGCTCTGCATAAGCTTAACACAAATTATCAAACAGTAGGAAAAGGTGGTTGCTTATCAGTTTGTACCCGTACATGAATCAGGGGCTCAAAGTGGAGTTTAACACAAAAATCCCCTTCATGAAGGATCAGGTCCAGGTCTTATCCCACAATCATGGCAATGTACAGCAGTGTCAGAGTGTATATGTACATGCTCGGGACCGGGGGTTGAATATTTTATCCCCAGTGTGAAACAATTTCCCTGGGGTGAGAATGGTAGTGTCAAACAGGTAGGGGTGAGCTTGTGTCAGAATGAGGATTGAAGGGTTCTCAACATGCACTTATTTGTAGCTTTTACCCAAGTAAATCAAACCAACAGCTCAAATCAAAATGAAAATGATTTACCAGAATTTCTAACATAAAGATCAACAAGGGTTATATTCCTTTAGCTTCTAATGTTTTACTGATTGGATAAGTAAAACTGAAATACTTTAAGCCTGAATCCTGGATCAGAGATCAACTACAAACACTGTGCAAAATTCACGATATCATGCATGTGTACAATTTAATTAAAATGTGTGCGTAGTAATGTTGTTTTCTAGTGCTGGGACTAGGAATAACACAATGAAAACCAAAATTCTAAAAATGTGGAACCTGTCAAATTGAAATCCTAAAATAATATCAATCAAGTTCAACTTTGGACAAATTGTTCATCAAAGGATATCCGCATACTGCACAGAACTTCCTTTCAGGAGTCTTAGACGGTGGGATGCAGGCTGTCAGATAGTTAGGTGGCTCCTGCATGCTCAGTTGCTCTTCCTCAACTAACATGTTAAAAGTCTTCCTGAAACGCTGCTTGAAGTGGTCCCCACGTGTCTTTTTCTTCTTTTTGGCTGGGGCTGCAATGTGAAAATAGTACACACATGAAGTACACACGTACATGTACATTTATGTAACATAAACTGGCCTAGTAAAGGAAATATCATTGTGATTTGATTTACTTCTAGAAACAGGACAAAGATAGATAAAGTAGACAATGTGAACTGAAACAGACTTCTCAAAGAAGAACTACTTGTGTTACACAAGCAGAAGGAAGAAACTTGGGCCCAAATAAACAATTGGGCAGAAGGGTGGAAGTGGGGTACTACTCCTATGAGGAAGAAAGCTCAGGGAAAATACATGTATGAAAGGTTCTCTTCCTTTTGTTGTAAATTCAAGGGTGTGAGTGACCACTTAAAATTAAAGCTGAAAACAGCTGGCAATAAGCTGAAATGTAAGAAGTCCCCAGATGTTTGTATACAGCAGGTGCACAAAAAAGCCGAAACTCAGGATTTCAGGTAAGACTTCCATAAGAGTTCTCTGAATACATGTATAAGAACTCGGGAACTGTTATGGATGAAAAGTTGAACTGGAATAAGAACTCACAAATCGTAGCTGGTGAGGCAAGCCAAAGGTTGTATTTCCCGAGTATTCATAACTTAAGGGAGTTCAGAGTGGACAACATCAACCACTTGCTGCCGGGTGGAATTTGCACATGCAGGACAAGTTACTAGGCATCAGGATTTTCCGTTTTCAACATTTTTGAAAAAATTCATAACTTCATTTACACCCACACGAATGACTCCTCTGATCTGACAGGCAACCTCCATTGATGCCTGAGTATTGAAACCAGGCCTGCTGCCCATTAAAGATACCCAAGATTGTGCGGTGTTGCATAATTTATGTAATTACATACAGTAGAGTACGTGTATTGTTACTTTTTGTAGAAATAGTTTGATGTGTATTCCACAGTGAGACGAATTTCGTTAACAAAACTACAATTTCCAGACGTTAAGCCTGTTTCCAGATATAACTTCCTCTATGCCCACTATCATTAGTAAGTAAACTGAGAATGGTTTTTAGCCTTAAATTGATGTGTAAACGGACGAAAAAGTGTGGTCAGAAAGCATAATCACACATGCACACGTACATGTACAGTACATGAAGTTGACTGCAGGAACTCCAATGTTCAATAAAGATTTTGCCATGAATCCAGAGTGCTACACTCTCAAACTGGCATTCAATGTAAGTTTGCTGATGACTATTGGCAATGGAAAACTGCTTTTAAAAGGGCAAAATCACCTGTCGTGCCTGTTCATCTGTAGACAGGCCCTGCGAGTATGTTCTTAACTCACTCAGAATGCCCTGTAGTTTATGGATTTCATGCCAGATAAATTACGATCAATTTGACGGTTAAAAAAGCCACTATGTTTTTCTTGATTTTCCTCAAAGCAGTTAACTCAAGCAGGGAACAAGTCAGTAAAATAAAAAACCCGAACTTTTAAACGTCTTAAATCAGCCAATCTTGTAAAATCTTGTAAACCAACGGTGTCACCTTCCTTTAACTTACCTCCTTCATTGGCATCAAATTGTGGCAGTTTTTTATTAGGAATGACAAGGTTGGCCTGGGGATCTTCTTGAAAATTATCCTGCTCAAGTGCCTCAAGCTGTTTGCGTAACCTCTTGGCACGGGTGTAACTATCAAGAATTCGCTTTTGCATGCTGTCTTTAATACGACCTGTGTGAAGGAATAAGTTCATTTACATGTACAAAGAACCACTGCAACAAATAACTCCCAGATCCATTCAATATACACCAAAGAATCATGCAGCCACAAGTTCATCATGTACACATAGAAAAGTAATTAATATGATCAGTTGATCAGAAAGGAATGCAGAGCAACATTCAGTGATCTGGGCCCAATTTCATGGCACTGGTTGCCACAGAATTCTGTGATTACAATCTCCATTCTGCATTAACCACGCTAGCAGAAAAATTCTGCACTAACCCTTTAAGCACAGAATCCTACGTTACATGTACAGGATGTATGCATGCGCACAAGCCAAAATTCCTCGCTAATCCGTGAAATATGTTCGCCATAAGCACAGAATTTTCTGCTATGGTAAGCGCTGATTTTTCACTTGCGGTAAGCAGCGACATGAAATAGGGCCCTGGTGATTTATCGATCATGCAGTAAAGACCCCAAGTGACAGGTTGATTATGCAAGAATGGTGGCCATTAATAGATTGTTAAAATGTAATAAATGTAATGTATGCCCACTCACCCTTGCTCTATGCCCACTCACCCTTGCTCTATGCCCACTCACCCTTGCTCTATGCCCACTCACCCTTGCTCTATGCCCACTCACCCTTGCTCTATGCCCACTCACCCTTACTCTATGCCCACTCACCCTTACTCTATGCCCACTCACCCTTGCTCTATGCCCACTCACCCTTGCTCTATGCCCACTCACCCTTGCTCTATGCCCACTCAACCTTGCTCTATGCCCACTCACCCTTACTCTATGCCCACTCACCCTTGCTCTATGTCCACTCACCCTTGCTCTATGCCCACTCACCCTTGCTCTATGCCCACTCACCCTTGCTCTATGCCCACTCACCCTTGCTCTATGCCCACTCACCCTTGCTCTATGCCCACTCACCCTTGCTCTATGCCCACTCACCCTTGCTCTTTGTCCACTCACCCTTGCTCTATGCCCACTCACCCTTGCTCTATGTCCACTCACCCTTGTTCTATGCCCACTCACCCTTGCTCTATGCCAACTCACCCTTGCTCTATGCCCACTCACCCTTGCTCTATGCCCACTCACCCTTGCTCTATGTCCACTCACCCTTGCTCTATGCCCACTCACCCTTGCTCTATGCCCACTCACCCTTGCTCTATGCCCACTCAACCTTGCTCTATGTCCACTCACCCTTGCTCTATGCCCACTCACCCTTGCTCTATGCCCACTCACCCTTGCTCTATGCACTAATACATGTAAATACATAAACAGACCACTTCAAAATTGCAAATGTGTCCCAGGTATAATAAGGTAAATTGCACGCCAGTAATTTGGGTCACCGTTGAGTTTCAAATCTGAAATGGCAAGGGTTTCTTCCCAAGGTCCTAGTTGCCCAACTACATGTACAATTACACCGCTACAGTTGACCTAGGCCTACATGGAGTGAGCCTCACAGTTCTTAGCCTTTTGTCAAGGCCTTCATGACTGTGTGTGTAACTGCAAAGCGACTGGACAGGAGACCAGGCAAGTGGCGCAGCCACAAGGCCTTTTCCAACTTGATTTTGGCTTTTGTGTTGAATTATTCATAAGCTTTCTGATATACATTATTCATAAATTTCATGTAAATAGTTGAAGCAGATGAGTTTCCCAAATACATGTACATGTAAATGGCATATCAACTCCAAAGCTTACGCCATGTTTCCATCTGGTTTTTCAAGAGGGCAATAAGCGGTGAGATGACAACTATGATGCTTGTTGGTGGGGGATGGTTCTGACATTGGAGTAACACTAACAAGTAGAAGTTCATCAAGGTTGAATGGTCAAAGCAAAACGGCAGTGCTTGAAATATTGAGCTCTTAGTCTTACCATATCCCGTGGGTAAAGATGAAAATGTCACGCCCGTGTACGGATACTTCAATTGCCTAACGATGCAATGGTTTTAACTCGGCAAGGTAAAGTTTTCCAGCAGCATACATGCATATTCTATAGAACTGTCCAAATACTGCTCAGACAAATGACCTGCACTCACGGCTCCCGACACACTTGACACACTTGCCATCTTTCGTATACTTTTAATTTGCAAAATAAGTTAATGTGTGCTGACCCCCTCGCTTATGATTGGTTGGTATTTTTGCTACCCCGCTAAAACATAAAGAAAAACATAAGACATTCCTGACAAGTTGGAAAAGGTCGAGGCTGCGCCACTCGTGCATGTGGTCTCCGGTCCAGCCGCTTTGCAGTTACACATAAACACAGTACAGCCACAAAGGCCTTGACGAAAGGCTACACAGTTCTGAGAGTAGGCATTAGTGTCACACGTTAAATAAAAGTTCACAGTTTCCCCTGATACATGTAATCTTCTTCAACATGTTAAAAACTCAAAACCCTGACCTTTTTCATGTTTGACAACATCAACCATACAGTTAATAATAAAATAAAAGTTCACAGTTTCCCCTGATAATCTTCTTCAACATGTTAAAAACTCAAAACCCTGAACTTTTTAATGTTTTGACAACATCAACCGAACAGTTGTTGAGCCATGTTGAGGATGATAGTCATCTAGGCCTACCAAAGTGAATACAAAAGTTAAAATTTGGGTCTCTCTTCTAAGGTTTCCATAGGCCAGGTGGCAGTAGTGACATTGTTACGCCCCAACTGTAGCATCTGTCCCAATGGCAGGTAGGGCCTACTCCGCCAACGAAAACAGCGACCATGGCCACGTACGCGCGTACCAGCCAGTCCAAGGATCGGGTTACACAATGTTTTCTTTGATCAGTCCGTATGCAGGGTTCTGCCCAGGATGGTTTTAGTGCCGGCAGGACTATCTAAGCGGAGCGCCACCATCGGTTGGCGCGGAGCGTACCAGAAAATGTTTGGAATCTAAAAGCCCCCATATGGCCGGAAACAGCACTTTCTGGGTATTTTCAGCTGTGTATACACAGTCTAGAATTAGGGATCTCATGTCTGAAATTTCTGAAATTTAATAAAAAAATTGAAAATTTGTAATTTTGGTCAACTAGGATGAGGTGATAATTTTAGACGGGCAATTAAATTAGAAAAAAAGAGTAGAAATAAATATTGATTTTATACTGTAAATCCCTTTAATATTGAATTAATTTCTATCTCTATGATGCCCATAATTTTTCATTGCTATTCAATTATATATAACGGGTTTGCCCTTACCCAACGTATATTTATATGTTTTTTTTTTTCGCAAGTTCTCGGACAAGCACTGAGCATACAGTGCTTATAAATATATATACGTTGGGTAAGGGCAAACCCGTTATATATAATTAACATCTCCCCAACGCAAAAAATACATCTTGATAATAGTTCGCGGTACCCGCTGCTTCATTTGACTCGGACCGGCCAGCCGACCCCGGCAAGCTCGGTGGTCGAGTGGTTAAGACATCTGCACTAGTAAGCAGGAGGTCGTGGGTTCGAGTCCCACCCGAGTAAGCTTGTGAGGTTTTTTTCGCAAGTTCTCGGACAAGCACTGAGCATACAGTGCTTATAAATATACGTTGGGTAAGGGCAAACCCGTTATATATAATTAACATCTCCCCAACGCAAAAATACATCTTGATAATTGCTATTCAAATCATTTTTCATTTTTTTTGTATGTTGAAAATAAGGCGAAACATGCAAAATCTTGGCGGAATATTTTCCTTATTTTCTTTGTACAAAAGTTCATACAGTATGCATATGGGATAACGACATTCATAAATGTTTGCAGGGATTTTCTGAACAGTCATTTTAAAGTCTACATGAACATAATGTAGATTGGCCATTTGCTTTTCTGACACATCTGGCCATGTGTCACGTGCATACTGAGCGCGTGTATCTTGCCATATGGAACTCGTTTACGGAAAAGGCAAAATCATGCTGTTACTTTTGAATAAAAAAATTGCGGAGTTAATATTTTCACCATGGGATAAACAACAACTAACGAATGTGGTGCGATCGTTGGTTTAAAAAACGATCGCAGTGATCGTTTTATGCAACATCGAGCAGAAAATACATGCACAAAATGTTGCTAACCATGGTCGGCGCGGCGAAAAACAGTCACGGTCGATTGTCAGTTTTGCAAGTACATGTAAAATTGTTTTTTTGCCAGATTTTTAAGTGTTTAAACGAAGTGTGAATGGGGTCATTTGCAATTTTGTCTTTCTGAAAGTTAAGCCAAATTTTCTTTTCAAGTTGTGGAACTGGGTAAAATGCGGAACTGGACAAACAACGCTGTACATCATGGAGAGGGGGTTTTCCGATCTTCACGCACTGAGAGCGTTGCATATGCAAGCCTATGGGTTTCGAGTCAACTCGGACCCAAACCAACTCGGACCCATACCAACTCGGACCCATGCCAACTCGGACCCACGACCAACTCGGACCCATGCCAACTCGGCCCCAGTGCTAACCCGGACCTACAACCAACTCGGACCCACAACCAACTCGGACCCAATACTAACTCGGACCCACGACCAACTCGGACCCACCCTGAGTCAACTCGGACCCAACCCCAGGAGCGTAATTAACTTGTTGAAAATGTTTATTTTGTTCACTTTTACATTTTAGCATTTGGTAAATGACACTTTTGCACTGCATGCTGCCTAGATTTAACGTCACAACACAAATCAAATCATTTTAAAATAAAAATGTGGAATATTTCCTATTGGCTTAAACTTCGAGACGGTTTTGAAGCGTCTTATGTCTGCTTGCGAGCTCATTATTAACATTTTGTGATCCCACGGTTTCTTATTTTCTGCAATAAGACGTGCCATAATCACGAGGGATCATAGAATTAGAGTATTTCTTTCACAAAAAGCCCTACAATGCGGGCCTATTTTGGATAGAGGAAGGCAGGTACATTCATATGAGTGCATAGTTTTACTACTATTAGGGGGGATATCTTCGGGAAAAGGCGAATAAAATAGTTCATAAACTTGAAACGAAAAGTGATCAATCTGGCCATAATCTTGAATTTCCAGCCAAAAAAATGAAGACCAACCTCTTCGCGAGGTTCAAGAGTCGGCGCTATTTCGGTCTACGGGCGCGTATTTGGTGTAATGCAACCTTGAGACTGAGTGGGTCCGAGTTGACTCGAGGTGGGTCCGAAATGGCGTGGGTCCGAATTGACGTGGGTCCGAGTTGGTTGTGGGTCCGAGATGGTGGTGGGTCCGAGTTAGTATTGGGTCCGAGTTGGTCCTGGGTCCGAGTTGGCATGGGTCCGAGTTGGAATGGGTCCGAGTTGGTTTGGGTCCGAGTTGACCTGATCCCAGCCTACATGTATGTGTGGCCTTCCAACCAATGGAAAGATTCGTTACGCACTATGTACACGTGCATTGCGCGTAACAAAGCCTCCTATTGGTTCATGTTAATATTTGGTCCAGATATGTTGCATATGCACGTACGTGGGTGCGCAGACGATATGCATGGCAGTGCAAAGTGAAATTTACGAAGAAATTTTACGGTTTCTTCACGATCTTTAAATCTTCACGATCGATCCCTCGACCAAGATGCTATTTTATTTGGGTTCTTATCGGGAATACATGTACGTGCCGGTCGGAAAAGTTGATTTGGCAGATTGTGGCGGTCGGCAATTCTGCGTGCCGGTCGGGCCCGACCGGCGCCGACCGGCAGCGGCAGATCCCTGCGTATGCACACGCTCATTGCAGTTGTCTCGATGTTTTCACTGGCAGAGTGTTGCTACCCCCTATTAAAAAATTACGTGAAACTCCTGGATGTCCGCGCTGCACTGCGCCATAGAAAATTTTGCAACCTTTATATCCAAGTTTATGCATCTCACACTTGAAATAATTCAAAATATGGCACTTCATGTGTCCTTCCTCCATGTTTCATCTATGACATGACATTGTATGATCGTAAACAATAATTATGATGAATTTGAAATGTGCTGGCACATGCACACTGACTGAGACGGTCCCAACCAACTGAACTGATGCTATAGTTGGGGCGCAACAAATGTTACATGTGTACACACTGTATACTGTACGAACGGGTCCCCTCGCAGTATTCAAAAATCCAAAACGCTAAAAACGCCGGGCATAGGCCTACCTGACTCACGCTTCGACTGCTCCTGTACAACAGCCATGTTTGTACTTTTTGGCTTGTACGGATGGATCGTCCTTTGCAGGCTTTAGTCCAGGGAAATCATACGAAACGACTCAGAAGTTCTCCCGGAACATAACATCATTTATGCTAGACCTACATGTACGTGTAAAATGTCCCACACGTACAAAATGTTGTGAAGGCCGTCTCACAACCGGAAAAAGCACACTTTTGTCATGATAATTCACCATTTGAGTCCCTGGGTATCGGTAACCCGCGTGAAACAAGAATTACACACGTGTTGCACGTTGTGCAGCTAGCAGTAGCAGCAGGCTGAACCTACCTAGTACCTAGTACCTAGCCGCGGATTGGGCCCAAAATTAAAATCTAGCCGCGTTTTCAGCCGCGTTCTCAGTCGCGATTTGGTAAAAACAGAATACATGCACTATAAGGAGGTCAAAGTATAATAATTTCTGTAAACCATACATTGATTTTAATCAACGAATGTTTAAAGTTATGTTCTCAATTAAAGTTACAAACTTTCACAACGGAAAGCACTTTTTAAAATTAATTAGGAAGTCCGGGCATTCAGAAGGCATAATTTCATTCAGAAAAAGGCCTTACAAAAGCCATAAAATTGATTATCCATTGAATTTCACGATTTCCACCTAAATACTGCAACAGTAGACAGTCTGCCCCCTTTAAAACAAAATATACACCATACACTTTAGATATTGTCAAATTTTATTTCATGTTTTTATTGTCTCGTCATGTTTGCGGATCAAATTTTGGAGGGGGCTAAATCAGACAACTAATTGGGAACATCTTTTTCTACGCTTCCAAAGAAAATACTGTAGGGTCTATGTGGCTGAAAGTAATGTGCACCACATACTTTCGATATTGTTCAATTTTACTTCGTATTTGAATACGGCCGATGCACAATAGTGCGCCAGCAAGAGTTTGCAACGCGTTGGCTGATCACAATGAGCGTTGGAAAAGGGTCAACAGATTTCGCGCGTTATGATTGGCCAACGTATTTCAAATTTTTGCTGGCGCGCTATTGTGAATCGCCCGTTTCGATCCGTCCTCTGGGCATATTAGTTTTGGAGGGGACTAAATCGGCCCACTCATAATGTCTTAACTAAAGGCCTCATTGCGGGGAAAGCCTTTTCTACGCCTCCAAAGTGTAATACTGTACGTGACTGAAAATAATGTCCCTTTAAAACAAAATGTACACCACATCAGTGGCGTAGCCACGGGGGCTGGGGGCACGTGCAAACCCCCCACAAATTTCCGGTGCCCCCCCGGGCCACACTGAAAAAATACGGAGAAATGAATATTGAACAAGGCAAACAAAAACTTGTCCCTAAAAGCCACACCCCTGAAAGTTGGTGCCCCCTATAAGATGCTGGTGCCCCTTTATGCCCCCACCAGTAAAATCCAAGCTACGCCGCTGCATTCATTTAAAAACTGCCTTATTGAAGAAGTTTATTAACAAGACTTATGACGCTCGCTTGCAGTATTTAACTGGGTTGAACTCTTACATATCTAGGCTAGTCTACTGCTTTTGTGCTTTGTGTATTTTATTTGCATTCTTTTTTAATTTACTTTTCACTTTTTAATTTATTTTAAACGATTTTCTTAATTGTCTCAGACGTGATGCGGCACTTTTAAAATTATTTGGTTTTCTTTATATTATTGCTGTTCTACATTTCGCACTGTTTCTCGTTTGCTTTTGTTTTTTTATTTACCGGTTGTTCCTACCACATGTTTAAACTATCTGGAACTTCTTATATTGGTCTGTTCTATTTATATTTTCGAAATTATAGAGGGTGCTTAATTTTTTAGATTAATATTTGTAAATATTTGTATTCTTTTAATATAATATAATATTTATCATATTTTTGTTACCTCAGTTTTGTTTGTATTCATTAATCGTTTTTTGGTTATTGTTGTATTTTGATTCCTTTTAAAGTTCTTTTCTGGTTTGTTTTATGTATTTTTATAACCTATTTAGGGATAGCTTTATATATATGACTGTTTTATAGTCTTGTTGGTTTTTAATATGTACATTTTTGTTTTTATGTCTTGTCAGCCGGTGTGGAGAGCCCCTGGATAGAAACTTTTGGGCAATCCTTTGGGGCATGCATCGGCTGACGGTTTTCCATTTTCTCTGTGTCTCTCTTGTCCTTTTCCCTGAGAAATCAAATAAATAAAAAAAATAAATGCATCACATTCTTCCGAGGTTGTCCGATATTGTCCGATATTTCAATATTTTATTTCATATTTCCATTGTTCAGTCCTCTGGGCAAATCAAAATTAGGAGGAGATTAAATCTTATATGTACACAATCTGTACTATTCACAATATTTGAAATGAATTTATTTTATAAATTTCTCGATTCTGTCATACAAAATATACACCATTCCGTATTTACAATCAGATGTCTCTCAAGTGAGCGTAGCTACAACTCCGAATCCGAATTAAATTAAACTTATCGAATGAATGTCTATTCACACACGCATGAAAATAAGTATTTGCAATTCAAGTATTTACAGGTAAGTATGTGTGAAGTTCACTGTAAACTTACAAATCTAGTGCATAAAATAGATACATACTTGATAGTTTTCAATCCCTTGTAATATAATGCTGTAAAATTTCAGCTCTGAAAAGCACTTCAAAATACAAGAATTATCAATCGAAGTTCCTCCGAGGAAAATCAGTATTCGAAAGAAAACTTCCAAACAAATGTCAGTATCAATTCAATGAGATTATCAGGTATGGTGGAATTTACTTCAGTAGGCGAAATGCCCAACAAATTGCAGTATAAACTCCAGAGAAAACAAGATTGATTAAAAGTATGCCACAAGCTGGAATAATCTGAAAGGCTCAAGGCATGTACATGTAACAGAAGATCTTTAAGTCAACACTTGCAAGTGTTATCACTTCATGTACGTCTGCTCTCAAATTTAAAATATCTGACATACAGTTCGACGTAATATCAAGTTCGTCCCTCCTTGATTACAAGAATCCGCCCTTGCTAGCTTGCTCATCAACTCTGATACATCTGGGGGACCACATCCGCAACTTAGAAGTGAACCCTCACTGCAGTGTGCTGTGACCAACATCGGAATTCAAGAACCAGCCATCGAGCGTAAGGAGGAACAGAACTCAACCAGTCTTTGGGCCAAGCTCAGATCTTCAAGGCCATCTAATTGAAGCAATAATTCACCAAAATGCCAAATAGTATGGTACAATAACAAAAATTTGTATCTCAATCTCGAACAGTCATTTCAAAGAAAACTTGTCGGAACTCAAACTACTATGATCAGTAATTTAGCATCAAGTTCATTACGAACAAATCTTTAACAAATCAGTTGATGCTGTTAAAGTTTACAATGTCACTCCATCCAGTTTCTTTGAGAGTTGCAACCAAAAGCACTGATATAAGACAAAATAACTTGAATTTAAACTTATGGTTTTCTCCATTTTTCTAACTTGAATCTTGGAATGTCAATCAGCCGCTACGATGATCGTCACAACCAATTTTGCCTCATAAGCAGCCTGACAAATCTGCTACTGGCCGTGGCAAATGGCGCAACCAAAGTACAAGACTCACGCAATATTGGGATAGGGACTATCAACTCAGCCCACACACTTCATCATCACGACGCATCTCTCAGTTTCTACTGTCTTTTTGTTGTTTTATTTTAATGGCGCTTTCAGCAACTCGGGCTATTTACGCCAATAACTGTATGTTTATTCATACACTTTATTAATCAGCATCACATTACGGAGTTAGGAAGAAGATCCAGTTTTAAGAGGCAGGAGGAAACTGGAGTACCCGGAGAAAACCTGCGAGAGCGAGTATGGACTGGAAACCAAATGCACTTAAAGCCTGGGCCAAGCCGAGACTCGAACCCGGGCCTCATTGGTGCAAAGCGAGGAAAGAACCGCTACGGTAACCCGCTCCCCCGTACTTCTATTGTCTATCACTGTTCATCACATATTTATACTCAGTTGTGCTCTGCTCACATTCAAATCGCCCATAGAACTCCAGCCTTAACTTCTTTACCCACACAACCTGTGACAAGTCTTTACAAAGGAAAGCTCCACTGCAATACAAAAGGCAAGGTAGCGCATCGAAATTCCTAGTCAAAGTGGGTGAAAAATTTGCTTGTGAGAACAGAAGAAAACATGAAGGAGTGAAGTGATGAATTAAACATGAAGAGAAAGTCTAGTGAATAATGCATGCTAAAGTTTAGTTCAGATTAATTGGGCACAGGAGCTGACACTGAAATAGAAAATATCTGACATTAATTGACCTGATAGAAAAATAGGAATAAAATATGGAATTAATTAATGGAGAATTCTGACAGTCACTACGACCCGTTTCTGGGTAAGCACATAAAGTACATGTAACGGTTCCCATACTATCACGGTAGCCATATTAGCGCACCCTTATTAAATTCTATGGTTCTCATTTCTTTTACCACTTGAGATAAGGTCGGTCAGTCGAAAAAAAAAGCTTTAAAAAATTCATGTTGCTGGTGTAGGGCTATGCACGAACCTCAGTGGGCCACGGAAAGGTGCGGTATACCGTGCGCCGACCCTCGCTGTTGGTCGTTTGCTAAATCGTAAAGTTTCAGGGCTTTTGTTTTCAAAGGTCATGCTGGCCAATTTTTTTCCCTTCAGTTTTTTTTTTTGGGGGGGGTTAGGTCTTTTTAGCAGGGTCAGCGAGGAAAAAAAAGCTTTTTATTTCCATGATCGGGAGCCCAAATTAGGGTCGGTCGGAAATGAGAACCATAGAATATAGAAAGGGTGCCCTTCTCGCGGTATCGGAAATTTTGAATTTTGCGTTGCCAGTGGGATAAGTTTCCAAAAGGCAAAATTCACACAATTAATAAATTATGGCCCGAGGATAAGTTTATTAAAACAGAGTGAAAAATTCTGCATGTTTCCGTACGTTTTGATAATTTTTTAATCAAAGATGTAATTTTCCCCGCAATTTGAAGATTTTTCTTCACCGTGTCATTCATTATCTACCGTCTGTCTCTTTAATAGTTATTTTTAACGCCGCCCTACCCTTGGATATCCTAGCTGGGTTCCCATATGTCACTGCTGGAATGGTCAAATAGTCATTTTTACGGAAGCGTACCTGTTTCGCCCGGGTGTATTAGTATTTAGCCCGGGCGAAATAGCCATTACACCGGGAGTGCCGTAGATTCGTTTGTCAGAATGCAGGATAATTTCCTGGGGGGGGGTGACTCAGATTGGCCGTTTCGACTCCTAGCCATTGTGTAGAAGATGAAAAATGGCTCATGAAGTGCGCTCTCACTCCCGCATTTAGCAAATGCAGAGATAATCTCCTTATTAATCACCTTTTTCACGCAGATTAAGTTAAAATTAAAAGGAATATCAATAGAACTGATTGAAAATTACCCTTATAAATCTAGCAAACATTTCAGCCATAAAACATAAACAAAAAAGCGCATCATTTCTCTACTCTGATCGGGCGCAGACTCAGAGTCTTGCCATTCCCATGAAAAAGTTACAGATTTGTTTATTTGATTATGACAACAGCTTTTTCCTTGCATATTATTGTCTTTTCAGAGAAATGGAGAGAAATTAACTGAGGCTAGTTTATCTTCAACTTAGATGAAGTGCACCCTCACTGGCGAAAGAAAGACAGATGCTAAGACCGTGTCCGAAACGAGCTACGGCTAGGTCTATTGTCTACGCGTCTCCACGCATTTCTAATGGAGTGAAGACCTACACCTAGCTCTAGACAAGAGATTCGGATGCAGCCTAAGTTTTTCAACCGGGTTCTAGCACGTTTCGGCGTGCACCAATCTTTGCGCGTACTCGGCGTGCTCCACGTCAAACGCGCATAGACTTGCGCACCTATGCCTTGCGTGAGTACCAAACACAGACATAATAAACACCTAGACAGCCAGGTTCTATTCAAAACTGCAGGGGTTTTTCGTGATCTGCGTGGCGCCCGACTAAAATCAAAACTATAGGCAAATTCACCCCACGGTATAGGGAATTTAGCACAGTTAAGAGTTCCAGCCATAAAATTCTATGAAGCCATTTTTGATTGTAAAAAACCCCCTCTTTACTTAATCTGGCCCATAGGGATTCAAAACAATGCGGTTGCAACATTTGAAAAGAACAGATAGCAGTACCGAAGAGCAAAAAAAGGTGAACGCGTATTTGGAAACACATGTAAACAAATAAAGGCAATTAAATGCGTTGCGCGTGAAGCGCACTGGACGCGCTGCCATCCGTCGCTTCGCTCATTGTTTGCCCATCCGGTTTATAAGTGACTTCGTCACTATGGCGGACGCGCCACAATTTGCAGGCTCTCATTGGGTGCGTTTGATTAGCTTCCCTAAACACACCAGTGTTACACTCAAGGGAGGCCTCAAAATGAGGCTTATCGAACGCTGCAGTGTGTTTTCCAAGGCATTCTGGGAAAAAGGTCAAGTCCCCGCCTCATTCCATCATGTACGTCCATGCTCGAACAGTCCATCCGTGACGTCATTACACTCGGGCAGCCTCCAGAGACCCACTCGCCAGCTGGTGTAGTGGTGGCTGACACCAGGGCAGGCACGAAAATCACGTGGTGGCCAAACAAACGCTCTCGTGTAAGTTTGACTTACACGTGTAAGCTAATCGAACGCACCCATAGAGTGGACAATCGCTGAAGTTGCGCGTTAACTTCCGGTTCCATTGTTCCACGTAGACGGCGATCAAAGCATGTAACCCTTTGAGCAGTGCATGTGTGCAGTGGGTGTGGTTTAAACTGAAGTGACGTCCCACTTACGAACCAGATACTTTTCAAAATTTCGGTTTTATGAGCAAGACCGGCGCGGCGGTCTATGCGTATACGCCTGCGGTACCCATCGATTTCCATTATATAATGGAGGTACGACAGGACTGTTGATTTGATTTCAAAACACGCCCTCTTTTGTTTGCTGCTAGTGCCCTGAGGAAGGTACTCGGTTACCAAAAGCTGGGCAATCACATACATCATGCATACATGTATCCAGAACACTGATTTTGTATTACATTCTTGTCTCTTTTGTTCCTGCTCGGAGCGGATACATCTCCGCTAGCGCTTGCATACGATGCGCACACTGCTTTTCCGCTGAGGTAACGTAGAGGAAACCACGGAGGAATTACACTAAACTGAACAACAAACAAATTTTTATGAATTAAATTTAAAAAGTAAGAGTTAAAAAGAACAAGGACAGGATAACTCAGGAAGGTGAGCGAGCAATCATTATTTCGATCCGAAAATGTGATAACTACCGCGATAAAAAAGTAACCATCCATTGTCCAACGTTTTTTCGAAGTTTGTTTTTTTAAAGTATATTTTTTCAACTTCATTTTTACGCAATATATGATAAACGAACTTTATCAATTCATTTCTTTTGAAAACGAAGCTGGAATAAGTGAACGAACTTCGAAACAATGATAGTTCACTTTTTAAAATAAGTATGGTACTAATGGTCTTTCGTACAAAGCCGGTCTGCTGTGCGCACGCAGCTGTACTGTTCATTGCGGTTGCGCCTGGTTCCGGCCGCGCCGGTGGCGGATGACAAGCACCGAAGTGTACCATTATAATGGATATCAATGAGTGTATCTAGTCCTGGTGGTCCCCTTGATCTTTGTCGCGTCTTTATGCAATTTATTGTGTAAACGTACATGACGTGTGACGCATGCCGCGCGCGGGAAATCATGCTCATACGAATTCGTCGAACAATTAGTATTTGGATGAAATGAAGTGGACGAACATTTAACATTGTTTAACTTCAGATCTATTCAGTAATAGCCGTTTGACAATCTGCCCATCGGAGAGGACTCAGCGCGCCCAGGCTGACGTCTACCAGCCCTATCACCTTGTCAAACCTGTCTGATAGACAGATTGGTTTTCACAGTAAGTGGCGACCTGGCGACTATCATACGGTCACGCACCTTAGAACCGTAACATGCGTAAACAGGGTCCTACATGTACGTACATGATACTCCTTCGTCGATAGGCCTGTCGACAAATAAATGAGTACATGTACGTGCATAGGGGGCTCTGTTTACGGGTCTAAGTATTGTAAAGTTGAATGTAACCTTTGGCATGAACCATAACCTAGGCATGATACCTCCTTGCTCATTTAACATGTTTAATACTTTATCCCTCCATGATGTAGGAAAGAGTTGCATATATGCGGATGCCACTTGACATCAGTTAGGGACAGAAATGGGATTTTTGAAGTTGCTCTATAAGCTTTATGACTGTGTTGTGTTGAAAGAGGGGATAATTCTGAGCACATATGTCTGTATTTGGTCGAGGCGTTGCTGAGATATGGCGATTTGAATTTTCTGAAAATGGGAATTTTTCGTTCTTTTTCTTAATGGAGATCATGGTTAAAGTAGTGCCACATTTTGTGTGTTTACAGCAGTAAACAAAATGATAAACAAATTGAGTCACAGAAAACATCTCTGTTGCTCATTAATTTTCAGCCGTTCTTTTTTGAATCAACAAAATTGTATGCACAGTGTATGTTGTACACATAAATCTATGTGTTGAATTTTGTTTACAAATAGGGTTGTCATGGAAACGCGGCTATTTACGTTTTTCCTCAATTGGTTGTAATGAGCCCCAATTTTACAGTTCAAACTTCATAATATCAATGAAAAACTGATGAATCACCCTGACTTGAAATTGGATTAATATTGGGATTACGATTAATGAGTTATTTACGACAGCATTTGTTTACTAATTTATAGTGTAGTAAACAATGTAGTAAACAAATTGAAGCTTCCATATCTTCGGATATGAAAATGCTAAACGGATCCTGTTTTCACTATATTCCAATAGATTAACATATCTTTCCAATTTTAAGGATTCATAACAATTCTAAAGGTAGATTATTGGAGAAGGTTGCCATAGAAACAGACAAAAAACTTTGTATAAGATAAGTTAATTTGCCGTATCTTTAGACATGAAAAGGCGAGAAAATTGCCATTTTCTTTATGTTAGCCATATTTTTCTGTTTCCAGTGTTTAGGTGGAATAAAAAAGTATGTTAGCCATACTTTTCTTTTTCCAATGTTTAGATGTACAGTATTGCTGAAAAGTATGCTTAAGCCTAATACTGGCAGTAACCAGTTGCCATGGAAACGATTAATTCAGTTGAAATTTTCATGGTGATAGCAACAGCACAGTTTAAGAAATTTTAACTTCAGATCAGGGACCATTTTTAACAGTACATGTATGTACACATTGATATTGCATTTTTTTATCCTCAACTGGATAAAACATTAGGAAGATAATAAAATCTTAAATCTAAAATCTGAAACAAGTCAAATCTAGAATCTTTGAAGTTTGACATACTTTAACGTTTCTGTTTGGTTCAAATGAACCATCTATTTATTACCACACAGTAATTTAGTGCAGTTGGTTGCCCTGAAGTATGTATTAATACAGACAAAAGTTCGGGTAGCCAAGAGCATACATTAAGAGATTCAACGCATTTTCTAAAACGAATGAGTTTTGTTTCACATACATGTACATGTGTATTCAGGGCCATGAACTGTAACACAAAAGTAATGCATTGCTCTATGGATGACATGTGAATGAACAGTATGCATGTATTGAAATTGTTCACACATCCCATGCAATGAATACAAATAAAAAGGGACCTGTATTATGTAACAAGAGCAATAAAGTCATATTAAAACTATATATGCATGTACATGTACATGCAATACATGTGCATCTTGGTTCATTTTGAGTTTAGTTTCAAATCCAATCACATTTATATTTTATAATCCTAACTTCATCTCACATTCTTACTTCTGGCTTGTTTTTGAAAGGAAAAC
Organism: Acanthaster planci; assembly: GCF_054643075.1. Taxonomy (NCBI): domain Eukaryota; kingdom Metazoa; phylum Echinodermata; class Asteroidea; order Valvatida; family Acanthasteridae; genus Acanthaster; species Acanthaster planci. The sequence goes on from NC_141790.1 coordinate 4,780,757, forward strand.
ACTGTTAATTCTTCAAAGTTGCTGGAAAGTAAGTCAGCTTTCTAAGCACCAGTTGTGGTTTCATCCGTTTAACAAACTGTAAGAAGTTAACTACTGGTAGGTGAACCAGTTCCTTGCATGATTTTAATAATACAGTTTGTCTGATTTTCTCTGATATAGCTTAGTTTTCTTATTGCTGACACTTAAGAATATTAAGGCAAGAATGAAGTTTACAGAAGTCCTAGAAAGAACAATTTCTTTATGTACAAGTAGGTCTACTTCGAGGATATAGGCATCCATTATGTCCTACGATCAGAAATTGAAAATGAGGAGTGAATGCAGACCCTTTTCAGCATACAGGAACAATGGTGATAAGAACAGATTCAGATGCTGTTTAATATTGAACACATTGAAATGCATTATTTTCTCTTTATGTAGTTATGGGTGGATTAGGAGGGAACAATTTCCAAGTTGCCATCTCTGTAATCCTCAACAAGTTTGTATGAGTACACAGCTTCATCGTCATCTTATGTGATGTTGAACCAGTGAGGAAACCCAGGAACCTGACTAATGACTTCACCCGTGTACATCTGTCTCTCCCCATCCTCAGAAGCAAAGTAGTGGCTGACAGTTTTACCGACTAGCAATGATCAGTGTTGTCACGAGTTACTAAATTTGGTGACTCAAGTCATTTTATCTATTTAATGTTGTGACTTGAGTCATTTGGTCAGGAAGTCAAGTTGTTTTGTGTAGTGGAGTCAAGTATATATTGAGCTTGAGAATGCTTGAGTCGATTTGAGTCACAAATTTTTGAACAAAATACAACAAAAATAACTACATTTCATTTAGGTACACATGTACTGAAAATGAACTAGGGTGATAGGAATGACAGGTATCTAGCCAACTAAAGTTTGCTTTTAATGTTTTTGAAACTCGAGTCTTACACATTTGTACTTGAGTCGAAGCTCCATGAGGGATTCAAGTCGACTCATTTGGTTGCAGAGACTCAAGTTGAGTCATTTACTTATCGGGAGTCGAGTCACCAAAAATTGTGGCTCGAGTCGGACTTGAGTCGAGTCATTACAACTCTGCTTGACACCCCTTGCATGAACCTTTGAGACTGGTGTGAAAACTTCCATATATGCTGTTTGTGTTTTATGTTATGTGTTTTAGGTCTGCTAAATAAACAACTGGGTATTTTCCTCCTAAATTGAAATTTTCTGGACGTTTTTTTCTGATGGCTAATGTAGGGAATAATTACAATGATGGAACTCTTCTTTTTTCCTGTGACAGACTCACGTAGGCCCCCCATTGTCAACATTTTTTATCAAGTTGAAGCTCTATCAGTGCTTTGAAAGGTTTGCTGCATAACCTTAAAAATGATTAGGCCATGAGTCATGATGATGTGAATAGAAGAGCTTTGTAGATCATTTGCATCCTGAGGCAATTTTTCATTATTTTATTTCAACCTTCAAGTACATGTAGGCTTACATACAGACACCTTTCAAGTAAGGCCTGTAATACTGTCAGACTACAACCAAATGCCTTGCTGAGGGATGGGCACATGTTACATGTACATGTATGTAGGCCTTTCATCAGTTCATGGATCAAGTCAAATAGGGATCATGACGTAAATACTTGACACATGCACTGCTAACCTACATACTGAGTTACTGACATCGTGAGATTGGCACCTGTTTACACCCCACTTCCCCTTAGGGTTTTCGGAATTGCCGTCTTCAACCTGCCAGGAAAAAGAGGTACAGTGTACTCGACTCAACACCGACAAGACCCCCAGTTGGCAGGCTTGCTTTAACTTCATCAGCCACGTCTTCAAAACCTCCTACTGTAGGTAGGTCAGTAAATAAGATTAACAAACTAAAGTGTATCTCACTTAATGCAAGAAGTGTCTGCCACAAAGCTGGTGGCATTAATGCTAATAAAATTGCTATTATTGAATTTGAAGATCCCAATTTAATCTAATTCTGTATCACAGAATCTCATCTTAGCACATGTACTGTAGTAATATTCTAGCAAACTTTTTCCCAGTAGTTATACTGTCCCTCGGAAGGATAAAAATCAATATGGTGGTAGCGTTTTGATTGCCTGGAAAAATGATTTGCCCATCCACTACTGCCTAGATCTAGATACTGAGTGTAAGGTGATCTGTAAGATTACCCCTACAGACCACCTGTCGATGTATCTTCAATCACTGAATTGTGTTGCTGTTGTTACCAAGTAAAGACGGGGTCAAGTATAGAAATTTTATCCTTACTGATGAGTTAATATGCCTACACTATGATGGGAAGATGGTTACCCAGTACAGTTTAATAACAATGAACTTTTTCAAAAAGTTGTGTCAGTTACAGAGCAGTTTATCTTATCCCAGCATATTAATGAGCCAATCGGAGTTTTACACAAGCAGTAGTCTTCTTGATCTCCTAACATTATGTTCTGGAAATGTCCCTGATGTTCATGTAATCCCTGGAATAAGCAACTACTATGCCGTTATATGGACTTTGTAGTGTGGTGTGAAATGAGTGAAGAGAGTAATAGAAAAATTTACCTATTATACAAAAAGAGAATTTAGGAAGAGCTTGTGGGAAAAACAAGGCGAATTATGAACATTATTGATCCCAAGGACATTGAAAAGTTGTGGTCAGTATGGAAGAACATACATTGTACTTCAAGACACTGTGGAAATGTAGGCCACAACCAGCAAATCCTGGCTTACAAGGGAAATTAGATTGCTAATGAGGAAGTGTAACAAAATTTTTAAAATGGTCAGAAATAGTAATTCCTCTGATTAGGATGAATACAGAACTACATTGTATACAGGTAGTATACAGGTAGTACTAGTATCAGGCATGAAAATTTGAAATCAAAGCTAATGGTAGACAAAGACACATCAACTACATGTACATGTATGTTCAAGAAGTAATTCCAAAATTTCTTGGGATTGTTATGTTAAGAGTCAGAAAGACAATCATGCATGTAATTCTGATTTTATTTATACATACATACCTCGTATGTACATGCATATCTATCATCCAACAACACATTTAGTGCCAATTACAGGATCATAATGTGTGCAGAAGGCAATGAAGAAATGTTCAGTTTTAGTGTGGGAGGAAAAATAAATGTTTCGGGGAAACCCATGGACTCAGTAGGGACTGAAAACCCAATCCACATGTGGACCGAGCTGGATTCGAACCCAGGCCCCAGGGGTGGAAGGCGAGGAAAGAAACACTGCATCAACCTGACTCCCCTGATTCGGTTCTGTTGAGTGTAAGGTATTACTGTAGATGGTGTCAAAGTTACTGATCCACAACTTATTGCTGAATAATTGAATGCACAATTTATCTAGAAAAATACCCAACATTATTTCCATCATAATTCAGTAAAAGATGTTTTGCCCGGCCATAAGCAGTTGAGTGATATTCAATGTAGTGTCCCAGAGGTTCTTAAAATTTGGAAATATAGTCTCAATATTAAGAAATCTCATGGGCCAGATGGCATAGCCCCAGTTATTTTAAGAGAAGTCACTGGAACCCTTGCTCCTTCTCTAACAAAGTTGTTTAACGCTTTGTTAAAATCTGTTACTATTCCACTAGATTGGTGCCAGGCAAACATTGTTCCCCTACATAAAAAGGGTAAGAAAGATGATGCTTCTAATCACAGGCCCATCTCTCTCACCTCTGTCGTTCATAAAACTCTTGAGTGAATCAAGAGTTTATTTATTCATTTTTGAGATAATTTTGTTTGGTTGTACAGTTGTACTGTAATTCAAATCCAATTTTGTGAGTTGATCACTAATTTAAATCCTACATGTAGGTTTATCTCCTGTGTGTTCACATCTTTACTGTAGTATTCATTTACATGTATACATGTATGTGACATTCAAACTCCTTTGTTTACTTACCCTTTATTTTACATTTACTTATATACATATACCTTTCTTACCTTTTAATGCTTCTGTTTTTAATCTGGGGAGTGAATTTTATACTGGACGTTGAAGTCTGTTTCACAATCCTAACTCTTGTCTGAAATAAATAAATGTTGAATAAGTAAACATGTATCATGTGTACATGTACACGCAGGCTGTATGTTGGGTGTGTTTGGTCTAACTGCGTGATCTTTGCGTGATCAGTGATTGGTTGATATTTCATGTATTTGTTAATAATTCCGTCATTCAGTCAATCACCTTTTCTATGAAAGGTTGCATTGACAGAGAATTTGGATTCATGTATTTATTTACAGGATCAGCCAATTGCCTGGCATGATTTCATAATCAACTAATTACATCTAACATTTTGCCAGCATCTGCTTTTATTTACATGGCGTTTTTTAGTGCCAGCATGGAACTGACAATTCACTCTTTGTGACTGAGTGAGTGCTTGGCCAAGTGGTCATGGTGCTTAGCTCAAGAGTTGGAGACCATGGTTCATTACCCAGTGCTAACATTTTAGGGGTTCCCCCCCCCAAAAAAATTGTAAGATCCAAAAGTGCTCACTACACATGTTAAGTTGGGTGCCAGTTCCACTGCGAAAGCATTTCATAACCGCTTAAATGTGTCAACTACACTGCAGGATACCGGTACATGTACATGTACCGTTAGGTCTGGACCTACATGTTCCACAACCAAGGCATACATGTAGATTGTGGTCTTATTTTTAAGAAGCAATTGTATAATTTTATGTTGCAGACTCAGAAGTGAATCCTTCATAATGGCAAGTGGGGATTCTGCTATTGAGATCATGGAGTTGTCACATCAGTCTCCTGATCATATTGTAGCGGAGAGTCATGTAGAGGAGTGTGAACCTTTGGAAGGGGATGTTTTCCTGCCTGCAACTCCAGTTACCAATTTTGCCAGAATTCCAGCTCGAGCGCATTCTACCCCTCGACCCAAAGGCAATCCAACTGACTCAGATGCTCACCTTCAAGGAAGCTTAACACCAGATTACACCACTGCACCAAGCAGCAGGGCATCAGACCACCAATATTCCAGGGGTGACAGAAACACTACAGCCGGGAATGGTGAGACTAATCTGAAACCATGTGATGCATTCACAGCCGGACGCAGACAGTTCTTCTTCTGTTTGTCGCTGTTTGCCATGGCAGTACTTGCTGGGTTTTTGGTTGGGTACTTTGTACGCGAGAAGGTTTTTGAGAGGGAGTCTGCATTGGTTCATGAGATGATGCCAACAGAGACACGGGGAATGTATCATCAGCAGGCAATTGGAAATATTTCAACTGACAGAATTGCTGAGTATACAAGGTAAAGAAAACACTATAATGTCGTAAAAGACATGTACGCACACATGGACATGTACCTGTGGGTGTATAATCTACTCACACTAATGCATTCTCCTGTGATTCTTTGTAAGTTGAAGTTTTCACAGCATTAAATTCATTACTTTCCCTGTTAATCACCTTCCAAGTTAATCAATAGTAAACATCCTTACTCCTTTCCCTGCATTCTACTCTACCTCCTTCCCCAACTCCTCCCCAAGAGAAGAAATGGGAATGGGGAAACAGACTGGATTTTTTAATGAACAATGTAGGTTTTTCAAAGAAATTAATACAACAGGATCAGATGAAAATGATACATTGAGAAACATGTTTGTATGAAGGTACCTGTACACATATGTTTGTTTGTTTACCAATATGTACCAGTACAAATGTATAAACTTGTACTGTACATGTAAATTGAAAGTGCAAGAAACTGCAATTTGTACAGTGAGGAAAGTGTTACTGTGCTTCAGTTTTCTGAGATCACTATATTTAGAAACCTGTACACTGAGACAACTTCCCCTAAAAAGTTTTGCACAGTCTTTTGGGAGATGAAAATAATGATAGAATGATTTTACTGCATTTCCTTGTCTGAAGAGTTGATGAGTAGATGAAGGGACACCCCCTATCATTTCATTGTTGTCCATGACCAATTGCTTAGGAAGTGTCAAACATTCTTATTTGGACAATGAAACAAGGATATCCTGAATGACAGGTCAGTAAGGTCAGTGGAGAGAAAGTCTACAAGTCTATCACTTTTCTTTTGTTTTATTTTGATGAGGGGAAAACAGCTTTGTGTTAAACATTCTCTCTTTATATTTGACTTGCTTTACAATTTGCTTTGTTACTCTTTGTACTATTAACTTACATTTCTTGTCTTCTGTACTGGTACATGTAGTTACAGGTACTGTACTTTAAGTGAGGGAATGTGCAAGTACATGTGTACACATGTATGTTACACCGGTACATGTTCTAGTGGTCAGTTTATATGACTCATGACAAGAGGGTCATCAAGGGTGTTAATCCAGTAAAAAGCAGTATCATCAGTTTGTGCACTATTCATGTACACTGCACATGATACACATGTACAATGTAGAAACTGGGTATGTTTTACACTTGCTACTCCACTGAACACACAATAATGAATTTAACTGCATAACTGTTGAGCTACTGTATACTTACATGTACATGTACAGTCTATTGGGGGGCAAAAATGCTATGGGACTTATACATGTACAATGAACATGTATGTTTGGAAATTCAGTTCGAAATTACATGTACATGTATCAACACAGAAACAAACTTTGTGTTTGAATCATGTGACATTTGGCTATTCTTTGAAGCTTTAAACAATGTTTTTTTCTGCGCAGTCCGATTTCTTTAAAATGTTCTCTACCAAGGTTAATTTGAGTATGTTCAATTTCTCATTAAACCTGCTCAACCTGCATGTGCATATGTACACAGTGTACACAGGAAGTTTCTGTCACTTTTTGTTGGGCATTCACAGTTAAGTAGGCCTACATGTACTGTATGTACCTGCGTGCAGTTAGCTGTGTGCCAGGTACTGCTTTAAGGGTGATTATGCATTTGTTCCATATAACTAATGATGCAAACAGAAAAGGAATTGCACCAAGACTAACAAAGATTTAAAATTTGTAATTAAAAATACTTTCAGTTCAAGCATGCAATTTACATGTATTTTAACTTTTGAGCTCAACTGAAGAACTGCCGATGACATTTGGTACCACATACACCAAGTTCCATTGTATCATTTCTAATTCCCCAAACTGACACTCTAGATATTCTAACCCTGTCTGCACACTTTTTGAAGAATGATCAGCTTGTTTCCCAGTTTTGATTGTGTTTTTCATGGCTGTTTCATGTACCTGTACATTTGTGTGTGAAGTTTAGTGCCCTTTGGCAGACAACAGAACCACCAAAACATTTTACTAATTGACCCCAATTGTGACTTGATGTTTTTCTTTCTCTGAATTCCCCAGTATCTTTAAACCTGAAAACATGAAGTCAAAACAATACAAGTTCTGTCAACATCTGTGAACATCATACACATACATGTATGTTACAATGTAGTGTTTGCAAAATTTACACCTTGCTTTTAAAGCTGGCGTATAAACTTGTCAAATTGTGAATTAAGAATTGTTTTCTCTGTTTTTCCCCTTTGTTGACAGCATTTTCAGCCAACACCAGTGTGTAAGTGGAATACCATGTAGCCAGAGCATGTCTAATGTGATGGCACAACAGTTAAGAGACTTGGGCTTCACCAATGTGCGTGTGTCATCTTATAATGTCCTAACATCACACCCTGACATGTCACATATGAGTACATTGCAAACCATTGACCATGATGGGCAAGTTTTATACTCAGAGACTCTGTACGGAAATGAGAAGGATACCGGTGATGGAAGGAAACCTAGCAACGATGCAAAGAGAGCAGTAGGTTCGGTGCAGTATGAATCCGATTCTACCAACAACCCACCTACAGTCATGTACATGCCATTCTCAGGCTCTGGTCAAGTGCAGGTATGTGACAATATCCTCATTGGTTGGAACAATAAACATTATCGTGCTCTTTGCCCATGGTTGCAGGCATTTTATGTTATAACATAAGGGTTATTGCACATCTTCATTTGAAAATATACTAAACCTTGGGTAAGTCTGATTTGTTTACATGTAAGTCGGACTTTCACTTACCTCAGATAAAATCACTTGGAACATTTGAATTTGTATGTTCTTAAAATAAAGCAACGTGTACACGTACACTTAAATCGGATCACGTAAGTTTGATTTTTGCTTATCTTGGACAAATCTACCTGGAACATTCGTTAAAATCCTGTTTAATTTTCCTTCTTGAAATCAGGTGGACAAAACATGACATTTTGTACGTATTACTCATTTGATTCACAACAGGGATTTTGGGTAATTTTGAAATTTTTCAGTTCAGAACAATCATGTTGGCCCCAGCTCCACTGAGCTTTAGCAGCACCAATCTCTGCATTCAGTGCTGTCATGTGACATGTGTGTTGCACCACACGTCGTACATACATGCACTTGTGCACCTTACAAGTACAGTATGTTCTCAGCAGCAAACTTTTCCTAGCCCAGGCTTGGGCTCTACCTCATATTACTTCACTCCTATTGCCAAACTGCTTGTCAACAACTAAAAGTCATGTGTTGATCAGCCCCGTGCATGTACATACATGTATATCTAGCTGGGAAAAAAGTCTGTGTGCAGGTGATCACAGTCACAGGTGGCCAAGTATAGCTGGCTATAACTGTTGTTAAACATGGCGATGCTCATAGCACAAATGTGTGTAATATCATCAGTGAAATATATATAAAATGTTTTCATGTCCAACAAAATAATGAATGTTTATGAGTGCTACCTGTGTGGTATGGTAGGTGACATATGAAACGTTCTTACATGTACATGTACCATTGCTTTAGTGTGAAACATTCATTATTTCATAGAATACATGCATAAATCCTGATAAGACTAAGCTGTTCATCATCCAGCAAAAGAAAAAAGTTCTGAAGTGTCAAACTCTTAAAATGATATCTTGTTAAATGTTTTTACATGTAGCATGTTTATCAAGGGTGTTGCTTGATACTTTGTTGTTTATTTCTAGGGAGAGCTAGTCTATGTGCATTATGCTAGTCAGGGTGATCTGCTGCTATTGACTGAAAGCAACATTGATCTGTCTGGTAAGATAGCTATTGCTCGACAGGGGACCATGATGGTAGCAGACCAAGTAAGCATACTATTATCTTTCCAAACTAAACATTTTCAAATCTACTTTGCCTTTTAGACTGTTTTTATGTACATGTAATACTGCAGCTGAACCGCAGAACTGAACCAAAAATCATCAAACATGGCACTTTTGAACCAAACCAAACCAAACTGGTCAGTTCAGATGTTCGGCTTTAATATGGCATGGTATTGGTAGTGCGAAATGCAGGCAAGACCAATGATATTTGCAACATGGGAACTTTAATACCGCACCTAAAACTTCCAAAAGATACAACGCTTTCCAAACTCCAGTGTACTGTACGGTAGTTCACGTAAAATAGTGGTTTGATTTACATACATTATGGTGCAGGGCAATGCACAGGCGGTGTCCTTTGAAATACATGTACACTGTACATGTATGTATGCAGAAATTCAGTTTGTGATGAGCTGCTGGCTTCATCGGTTTTTACAAAACTCATGTTCATTTCAGATAGCCAAAGTAGGGAACCAGTTATGCCCATACCGGTACATGTACATCAAATGGTTCCAACGATCACAAACGTGTGCATGCAGCATGTACACAACATGATGGAATAAGAACACGTGGCATTGTTCCACATGTCACATTTGGACATTGTGTCAAGTTGTGACTTCTTAACATGTCAAAGTCATGGAAGATGAAAGTAATGAATATGTAAAATTAATTACTGGAAGTGTGAAAGATAAGCTCAACTGACACTTGCTGGAATCATAAAATTGATGTTTCGTTTTGGACTAGTGTTACATACATGTACATGTACTTGTACATGCATGTGTAACGGGGAAAAATGGCACACTTCAGATGAGAATAAAAAAAATAAAGAAGAGACTTGAAGAAAATAAAACACTTGGGGAACTCGCAAAAAAAAACTTTCAACAGGATCAAAAGGGAGGAGTCGCAAGAAGTCTAAAAGAATAGGGATACGGGAGCTGAAACTTAATTCCAATAACAAAATCTTTTATTTCTTCTAAAAAATATCCCCCCAAAAAGGAATGCAACTAGAGAACTAAAAAAACAGGACTAAGTCGAAAATCAGAGAATTGTTGAAACCAAACCTAAAATGTAGGGGGAAATATGACCAAGACCAAAATTAAATTTAGAAATTAGACCAATCCTAGCCCAAAGCAAATCTGCAACAGAATCAAGGTAAGGCTTAACCAATTTAAAACAAGACCAACCCAAACTAAAAGAAAAAAAACCAAGAACCTACAAAACCAACAAAACCGACAAAACCAACACAGCACTTAAGAAAAGTTACAGATCAATCCAACTCAAGCATCAACTACCAAGTCCACCGCAGGTCTAAGCTTTCAGGGCAGAACTTGACTGGTATTTAACAGGTGTGTTACTTCACCGACTGCCAACCTGCTTACTGAGACTTGGGCTCAAAGCATGCCCACAGTGCCTGTCCAGTTGCATGAGTCATCAAGTAAACAATTATGAGGGGCACAATGCAACTTAGGATGGGTAAACTAGGGGGTGCTACTCCTATGTGTGCGTGGACATTTGCATTTAGTACCAAGGAAATAAACTAAGTTAAATCTGCCCCTGCTACACATGCTTCACAGAAGATCAGTTTAAACACAGTGCATGATCGTGTGCTACCTGATAACAATTCTTTTGTCGGTAAGCCATCGCTAGCCACACAAGAAAACCATTGCGGGCATTTACACTTTTGCTTGCAAGCAAAATAAAGGCCAGAGTCTTCCAAAAGTAAAATTTATGTACACGTAGTTCATCAGAAAAAGGGGGCAAGTCTCTTACAATGTACAGGTACATGTAGATGTTTTAAGCCATTGGCGTTCATTGTGTTTAGCTGTTTTTAGTCAGATCCCATGTGCATGTATTTCACCCATATTGTCCGGTACTTTTACGCCTACTTTACCTACTTTCAAAACTTTCCAGCCCTTGACTGAGAACTGATTACTGGTATCCCTGTATAGTAAAACCTGATTGTGTGTGTTAGTGTGGGTAAGCTTTATTTCTGTGCATCGTTACATCAGTGTCAGGCAGTTCGTGGTAAATGTATGCTTGAAATTATTATATACATATAGATAAGAAAGGGTTTAAGTTTGTTGAGTTCAGGGCTAAAGACCGTCAGAATTAAAAAGACACTAAACAATACTCATACCCATTGTGGCCAGTGTCAGCATTCACTAGGCTACACAGACGCTCGCAAGTACTGTTATCCCATGTGGTTTACCATACATGTATGTTGTATGTGTTTTAGTAATATCAGAGATGCCACTTTTCTGATTTTAATCGGAAATCCGACTTTTTGGTATTTTTTCCCCCTAATCCGATTTTTTTACATTTCCCCCTTCAATGTTTTTAACATTGACAGAATTAAATAAAGAAGAAAAGAGTGGAAGCAAATCTGTGATGGGCATGTATCCTGGGCCGTGCGACTGGGTACTTAATCTTGAGCGCAGTCGTCAGTATAGAGTGCTTACGTCAGTCATATTGTGGCGCGAAATACGAAGGTTGAGTGGTGTCGTCAGTGACTGGAAATACGTTGAAATATTGACCTTTAACACGTACTAGCACGATGCATGCTCATTCCTCATGTGCGATGCATGAACGTGCCTGAATTGTTCATAATTTTCTTGTGAATTGCCGTATGTAGAAGTTTTTACATAGATTAATACAAGTGTTCTTCACTTTTTGAGATACTTTTGGAAGATTTCCTCCCTACTGATGCCATTCCATTAGCACAAAATTGCCCCAAACAAAAAAAGATGTTCCGACCCACCGATCCAATTTTTGAGAGGCATGCACAGCACAACAACATTGCATGTATTTTTTTGGCCTAATAAAAGACTGCATGATGTATGCGGTAGGCCTTAGTTAAATAAATCTTTGGTAAGTATTGATCCAATTTGATCAAGCAAATCTATGACATGGCCTGCCTGATCAGGCAAACTAAAAAAAAACAAAAAAAAAAAACTTATTTATCTTTTTGAGTAAAAAACAGCAGGCTGGCCTACATGGAGGCTGCAACTCATTTCTGTGATCGACCAGTGACGATCAAGAAAGAACTTTTTTGTTTTTATTGGTGACTACATGATGAAGATGCACGTTATGTACATGCAGCCAGACCCATGCATTAATACGTATAAAACCAACACCGTGCGAAGCGCTGTGGATATGTTGATTTTCAGATATTTTGGGCATAGGCTAGTGGCATCTCTGTAATATGAATTGCCTTTATTTGATTTTTTGTTAGGTTAGGAATGTTGAAGAAGGTGGCATGAAAGGCTTACTACTGTTCACAGACCCAGCTGACATGGATGTTATAATGATGATGGGCACAGAGCGTTTAGTTGGAATGACTGGTATAATGGGTGATCCACTAACACCAGGTTGCCCCGCCATGGGTAGGTAACAAGATTATGTACAAGAAAAAATATCAAACAGTAAGGAGTTGAAGAAATGCTTGACCATACATTGTACCTCATACATGTACATACATGTACATGTAATCATGGCCAAGAGCAGAATTCCCACTGGTCCTTCATCACATGCCAGTCCCTTTTTTTACTATCCATGCACAAACATAGAAAACTGTCAACCAGCTAACTTAGGGTTCTGTGTGTGCTTTATGAAGCTATTGTGGAATTGTCACCTGGATGAGGTACACATGCGCAAGCATTCCTTAGCCACATATGAGAAGACAGCACCACATGTTGATTAGCAGTTTCAGTTATGCCTGACATTGTAAGGGCAACTGAATCTGTGTGAGGTATACATGTACATGTTAGGTAGCACCAATATAACATAATCTGTTAAGGGTGGATGTTAGATCCCCTCAGCATTGGAAGTTGACAAACTGCGCTGTAGTTCCTTTGGCTTTGCCTGTAGAACTCGGAGTAGTTTGTTCATTTCCAATGTACCCCAAACCAGGGTGTTTCCCCCCTCAAGCCATGTTATATTTATACAAATATCACCCAGTCTTCCATTGAGGTATGATGTCTTACATTGTGTGTAGATATTTACATGGTGCCCATCTGTTTTACTAACTTGTACCGTAATTTTCAGGTTATAAGCTGCGGTTTATACGTTAATTCTCACGCTGAAAATGTCCTGCACCTTATATACTCTGGGCAGCTTATACGGCAACATTTGAAATCAGTCACTAAACGCTGTGCCATGTCTTGGCGCAGCGTAGCACAAGCGGGCAGCTGGCCAGCTGGCCATGCGTGCAAGATGTACGGCACTCCAAGTGCAAGGCAGTCGTATTTTCGTTGGTTGCTGTTTACATTGGCTCGACTCACTTGTTGGAAATGAAGGAAACCAGTCCAGAGAGACTAAATAGACTTGTAAATGAACTGGAAGAACCGTTCACACCGCACAAGTCGTATGGTGCATCTGTTCATTTTTGCTTTCATGGCTGTGTAATCCAATGTTGTTTATTATTTCACTGGTCATTTTGGGACTGTTAAAAAAAACTGCATGTGGCCCACCCAGCAAGGACACTAATCTAGCCCGCCAAAATTGGTAATTTTAAGGACTCATGAAAGTTTAGGTTTAATAATAACGCTCGTTAGTGCACTACTCATATTTGAAGATTGCGTACCTGAAAGTGGCTCGGACCCTTAACCACTCAGCGCCGGGGTATTTATCAATGTTGATGATGCTGGGCCGGCATAATTATCATTTTTTCCGTTTTCAAAATTCTTCAAAAATTCATCATTTCATTTAACGGACGTTTATAGCCGCACAAAGTAATCTTTAGGCATTGCTCTAAGTTGACAGGTGACCTTCATTGATGCCTGAGTATTTCAGTCAGGCCTGCATCCTTGTAAAAAGAGCCCAGACTGTGCGGTGTTATCTAACTTTCTTTTGTTCACGAACCTGCCACAGTGTGCCGCTGAGCTCTTTTCAATAAGGGCCAGATTAGCATGCAGCGGTGCTCTGTGGCTCATCGCTGCAGTGGTGGAGCGCTTTTGTCCCCGGTGGTAATCCGCTTGCTCTAAATGCCCCAAACCCTGGTATACAGTTTCAAAACAAGGCTGGATTATCACCACTTTTGAGAGTGAAAAATGTTGATAATGCTCAGCAGCCTGGTCTTTTGTTCGGAGTATGGTGTTTTGTTACGGGGCCCTGTTCCTTTGACCGAGTTTGGAGACCCCTGGCCCACGGACGTATATAAAAAAAACCTGGACTTGCAACGCCTTTGTATGAAAAAGAAGCCAACCAGCGGCCATTTTACCGAGCCGAATACAAAGGCGTGGGTTGGCTCCCTACTATTGATGTCAGGAAGAACAAAGACGGGCATTCCCAGGAAAGCTTTGTATTCGGCTCGGTAAAATGGCTGCGAGTGGATTCAATGACTCTATAAGCTGATTAAGGGCATTGCGAGTCCAGATTTTATTATACACGTCCGTGCCCTGGCCATGCATATAAAGCATACATCTCTGATTCCGGAGTCCCCGGCAGGAAGTGGTTAACTTTGGGCACTTTGAATTTTGGCCTCCAACGTTAGTGTATTATTGGAACGATATTTTACCTCAGATTTCACAAAAGGTAAAATGTAATCAAACTCCTTATATTCTACTGGTAATTCATAAATGTTGATTTCATATACTCACTACAAAGTTCTGATGAAATTCTATGTGGCCCAATTTTCCGATCTTTTCCGAAGCGCAACATGAAATCTTTTAGAATGTACCCCAAAATAATTTTTTTAACCATTTTCTTATTTGGGTATGCGAGTGGAGGTAATAATGATGTACATGTACTAGAATTTATCAATTTTAAAGAACTTCTGAAATGTTTTTGTGGGATTTTCTGAGATGTGTTCAAGGGCGCCAGGTGACTCAGCTGAATTCTGGCCCAATTTCTGGACACTGGCATGTTTGAATTTCAGACAAAAATCCATGACACTGAAACTGGACCATACACGCAATAGTATTAGTATTTAACCAAGTGGATGTGAAGTTTTTCAACAAAGAACTTTGGCAGCACAATAAGTTAAGTGAATGTTGGAGTGTGCCACATAATACATGTACTCTACATGTAGGCCTATCAGTGTTTCAACAATACAGTACATACGATGACTTGCGTGTACATGACAATGTCAGCACGGCGGTGTGTCTTACACATCGGTGCAGCTAGTATGTTGACTTTAAATCTTAATTTGCAGATTTTTGCGTTGTGGGCTTATATTGCATGCGGCCTATATTCCGAAAATTATGGTACATGTCAGGTTGGCGTAGTGGTTCTTTCCTCGCCTTCCACCTCTGCGGCCCGGGTTCAAATCCCGGCCTGGTCCACATGTGGATTGGGTTTTCAGTCCCTACCTGATTTCGTAGGTTTTACCCAGAAAATTCCTTTGGGGTTTTCCTCCCACCCCTAAAACTGTAACTGCTGCTCACTGTCTCCTCTCTACAGGTTTCTTCAGGCTTGCAAGCGTAGAGTGCCTAGGGTGCTTTTGAGGAATCCTTGGTGCCATTACCAGAAATATATCATAATACTAATAGTAATAATGATAATTTGATATTTACACATTATTTAGTTAGTATTAATCATAACTCCTGTAAGCCCATTGTATTATTACGAACATATAATTTAGCTTCAATGTGGTAAAAGAGTGTCAAGTACATGTACACGTGGCACACAATCCCCACATACATGTATGTTGCATACTGTAGTTGCAGATGTATTGGGATCTTATTATTGAGAGTTTTTATTTCACCAGATGGAATACGTCGCATGCCAATGGACAAAGCTAAGCTTCCCAGTATTCCTGTCCAACCAGTGTCAACCCAGCTAGCAGTGAGTCTACTTGCAAACATGACAGGAAGAGAGGCACCACTAGATTGGCAAGGGGGTTTCAATGTAACATACCACATGGGTCGCAGGAAGACAAGTAAGACATGTATCTGTAGTCATAGGCTTGTACTGTTCCTAGACATGTTATTAATATCGAAAGAAGGCGCCATAACTCAAAATGCCTACACCACTACATCCACTTATCTCGAAGTTCTTGTGACACTGACTTCAAAAAAGTACTGCCAAAATGCTTCCAATGTGAGACTAGGTTACAAGTTGTCACTGCAAAGCGAACTCTAGCTGTTCACACTGCGGGACCAGTCTTGTACCAGGCTGCATAAATCAATCTGTAACAATAACAAATTCTGGCCCAATAGTATGCGGCACATAGGTGTACATGTAGGCAGGGCTGCATTGGTCATGTGATTGCATAAAGAAAGGTCATGTGACCACACTAGAAACCCAAAAGAAAACAACCTTGAGTATGCATTACGCATTGCACTGTGAACATGTAGACCACATAACACAAACATTTGCCACATGAAAGAACATTTAAAATGTTTATAGTTTATCAATAGAAAAGAAGTTTTAGGTGTAGGAATATAAAATCTCAGTAAAACAATGATTTGTGAGCAAAACTATGTAGTATTTTAAGACTGAATTCACAAACGAAGGAAACAACCCCCCCCCAAAAAAAAGTTGCCCCTATGGACCAACTTTGTTTCATTTACATGTATGTACAGTGTGTGTATGTTTATTACATGACTGCGAAGTTTGGTTTGCTTCGGAAAAGTTGAAATTATATCCATTGCCCTGAGGTTCAAGTTAACAAGATGTTATTGTACAATGTATGCTGCCTTGTCAAGTCAGGGATAGATTCTGAGGGCATTCACATGTACACACATACATTATAAGTCTTAGGTGTGAAACGAGGGTATCCCATCTATTGAATATGCAAACAAATTTATCTTGAAAGATGCATTTAGAATTAATCAGTGATCAGTACATTTCTTTTTTACAAAGGTGCGCCATCATGAGCAAGAAAATACAAAGTCAATTTTGGATGATACTGTACATGTTTGACATATTGAGTTGGATCAAGAGAAATGTCATAGTGCAGTTGCATGAGCTGCTTACAAAAATAAGTCCAAAATTTGCAGCTACCATATAAAAAACATATTTAAGTGACAAAGCTTTCATTTAATATTAAAGATTTCTTAAAGTTCTGAAATTCTATGAATGCACCAAAGAATGGAATGATAATGTACAGTGGAGGATACATATATTGCCTGGTTATAGTGATGTAATAAAACCAGCATCCCTGAGGTGAACCAGAGAGCATTCTGCTATCCCAACGGGAAAATACAAGAGTACGGTAGTTATACTACACCTTGAGATAAAGCAGTCAGTATAACACCACTCCCACAAATTCTGCTAGATTTTGAACTGTTTACATGTAATTGATTTCAATATATTAACCCTAACCCCCTAGGCTCCTGCACTAGAAAGCATACTGAACCTCACAAAATCCAACAGGTTCATGTACATGTCTATGTACCTGTACATGCAGGTTAGTGTACCAAACCTGATAAACTCCAACAGAATGAGCCCGTTGGAGTTTGAGTGATATGGTATGGATGGGTCTATGCAGTATAGGATGACTTGCATTGAACAGTACCAAACCTGACAAAATCAAGCATAGTCCAACAATTGGTACAGCAAGCCAGACACTGCACACAATGAACCCTGTGTGTCCCAACTCACACAGAATCCAACACCATCTCCCTGGGCCTTTCATCCCAAGTCTCACAAAATTCAACAACAAGTTCCTCAGGTATGGTACCAAACCTGCCAAAACCTCACAAAACCTGCTGTTGGAGTATGGCATGTTTTGGGCAGTTAGGGTTAAAGAAACTACATCTTTTTGAATGAAATATTTGTTTAAAATTCACCAGCCCTTTTCCAAACTACTTCATGAGATGTTTGAACCTACATGTAGCTGTGTAATGCTAGCATGCTGGAATACACACTTGCACACAGTTCCAGTTGTCATTCATCAAGTTCTTTGATTGTTATGGGTAATGTACTCTGATTGCTAGTGGTATAGTTCTTTTTGCCCTGTAAATTTAGCAGGATAGTAATAATAGCAATGTCATATGACTAACTCTAGGCCAATCAAGATACAGAATATGTGGGTGAGATGTTAGAAGCAGTCGTATTGAAATGGTTTATATAATTACAGAGAGACCTACATGGACAGTACAGCTTGATTTGAGTAACATGCAGCAACAACAGGAAGTACATGATGTTGTAGTGACCATCACAGGAATGCAAATGCCAGGTAAATACAACATTTTGAAGCAGCTGCCAACACGATTAGAGGAGCTAGCCTTTTCATTGTGTACATGTACATGTATGTACTGTACTTTGCTAACTTTCCTGGTGTTTAAATCATCTCAGAAACTTGTTCTTAAGTTAGAGGAAATAGTGCTTAGCATTCTTTATTCCCGTATCCATTACAGTTTTATTCTCTTAGTAAATTGCTTGCTGGCAGTAAGGTGTTAATGATATGATTCTAAACATGAATGTGTTCTCCCAATCACTCAGTGTAATTGCTTGCCACCATTATTCACTGAGGTGTCTATTATCACAGTAGATATTGACATTCAGCTTGACATCTACATGCCCAAGGCACCTGTACAGTATTCTAGAATTGGGGGAGGGGGAGAGATGGCAATGATAGGAGATTGTATGCATGTGGTACATGTACTTGAGGCACATACTGATGTTCTGTGTGGAGTTCATTGATTAGTTTTTCCTTCACCTGATCGCCTGAAATATATGTACCGGTATATTGTGTACAATTCTGACAATACAAACCTCATGCACCTCACCTTCCTAAATTTTGTGAGGTACTCAGGGAATAAAGGAAAACTGCAAAGAGTTTTCTTGAACTGTTTGATACACGTACAAGACATAAACTGAGCTGATTATCCCCAATGCCTCTTGTCTTCCATTCAGTCCGTTTTCAGTCCCAAGGCACCTGCAGAGACACACATGTATGGCCCTAGTTCAGGATTGATTTCCAAACTTGTATTTATGATACTGTCATGTATACTGTATGTTTAGATTTCATCCACTTTTGTATTACGTGGATACCAAAGTAAAAGTACTCTCAACCTTGTTGACATGAGAAACCTGCCAATTATTTGTGTCGTTTGTTTTCCAACAGATGAGTACATTATTCTTGGTGGTCATTTTGCAAGTATGATGTCCAGTATGGGTGGAATGACTTCCATGACTTCCAGGACAGCTGATGCTGGGTCCATGTCAATGTTTATGGAGACAGCAACAGTAATGAGTCAGATGATGTCTGCAGGCTGGCAGCCTCAACGTAGTGTGGTGTTAGGGATGTGGGGAGGAGCAGAGTATGGTCATGCTGGCTCTATGGAATGGGTAGAGGAACATCGAAGTATATTAAGTGAGAGAGCAGTGTCTTACATAGATCTGGATACTGTGATGGCACACGACAGTATGGTTGTAGCTCAGACTTCACCACTCCTCAAAGGGCTCATTATGGAAGCAGCTGACATGGTTAGTAATTTGGCCCAAATAATACTGTTTCCATCAGCTTTCACTCTAGACATTGTTATATTCATGATTGATGTACATGATAGAGTCCACAAAAGATTGCTAAGTTACAGGCAGGTACATGTACTTGTAGATTGATTATGCTACATTTCTTGTATTTATTCTCAGTTGGAACTGACTCAAGTCATACAGCCAGCTATGCTGAGTGGAGTGGGTGATCATGTAGCATTCTCTCATATGATTGGTATACCATCTGTTCGTCTATATGCTACTCGTGGTGTCATGAAAGAGGTTTGTATGTCCTGTATTAACCCTATATGCTGTGAGTTTCTTTTGACTTAAAGTTCTATTTTAATGCTAGCATCATTTTCAAAAGGATTTCTGAAATACAAGAAGCCATTTTGCCCTATTGTTGTTTTTCATTTTTTGTAGTTTGCAGTGCAACTTTGGAAAGAGAAAGCTGTAGAGAGGCAGTAATTTTGCTGGTGCCAAGTTTTGAATAAGAAAAAAAATAAGGCAAAGGAAAGCCAAGGCAATCAGACACCTCCCAATCTTTATAGCTTACTTTCTTCATGTTTTCTTATTACATGTATTTCCATGACCAAACTTGGAGAAGCTAGTCTACATGTAGATGAAAGCCAAAACTCTGAAACTATGTAGCATTCTATTAGAGTTACTGCTGCTCGGATGGATGAATTCTCATCAAGCAAAACACTGCCATCATTTCCAAGCAATATGTTGTAGATGTCCCCAAAAGGATTGCAAGCATTATTGCCAACATTAGCAATGCTGACATCAAATGCAGATCTGGTAAAGTGTTCCCACACCTCTGTCTCAATCATTTTTTTTTCATTGGGCCTTAACAATCATGTGACAATTGCATGTGACACCCACCGTTAAAAGCACATCAGCCAGCATTGTATGACACATGCATGCCCCCACAGTGTACAAGATAATGCAGGGACTGCTAATGTTCCAAGATTCCTTTGTCACCTCTAATTTCCATCAGAAAAACTAGTGAAAACATCAAGACAGTTATGACAAAATTGTTTGCTGCTGTGATGTGGGGTATGACATTTTAAACACCCTTGGGTATGCATAGTGCCCCTCACATTATGTATACATCATAACCCACACCACAGCAGTCGTTGGTTGAATATACCGTAGTGCTGAATGCTCCCCTAATGTTCCTGTGAATAATTTATACCTACATACATGTACACATACATGTACATGAGTGGGAATGGTTGCATGTGCTACATGTAGAGCAACCTACGTGTATAGCAGATGGGAATTTACCTGAAATACTACTTGAATCCTGCCTTTACTAGAAATGCAAGACGTGTACATGTACATAGAGTACATGTACTTGTACTGCACACTATTTTCATACGGAAAGCAGCGATCCCCCATTCATACCTATTCCATGTAGTTGTGCACAGACTTGTCACTGGTGGCTTCTGTTAATGTTGGACATAAATGTGGCACCAATTTTTCTGAAATGTCTGCTTAAAATATTACCATGACAACCACCACATAATTAGGATGCATCGTTGAAGTCATGCCAATCTCGTGTCAGTTTTAAGTTATTACGGGTTTAAAAGAATGCCTTTGTTTCCTTTCATATGAACAGTTTGTGACTTGGATACTAGATATCTTGTGATTGATTTGTGGTGGACTTTTGAGAGCATTAAAGGGCTTGAAATGTTTGAAATGTATAAAACCAGGGTGCTATAGGTATACAAATATAACATGGCTTACAGGTGGATAGTCTATTACTGTTGGGTGGCTATTATCGACTATCCACCCTATATAAACCATGTTCTATGTTTCACCATACCTGAGACATTCAGGTGCTATTACAGTATCAGGCATCATTGAAAATGCTGATCATTGCTTACTGCCATCTTTTATGTGTGTCTAGGGCAGTGCTTCCACATGAGCACTTTCATGATAGAGCCGTAAAGAACACACGTAGTAAACTGTTTCTGGGTTAACTAAGGAACAGTTTACTACTGTTGCGTATTGACTGGTGCATTGATCCTTGCATGCAAGCTTTGTAAAAACAGAAAACAAATAGTAACTGGCAATAAGTGTAGCAGTGAGAATAAATTTGTATGAGGCATAAAAAAGCTCTGCTGCTGGATTCCCAACTTGACTAACTTTCTGCAGAGACCCTCAATTTTTTATTGGCAAGATAAACATAAATAGAATTGAAAAAATAATCAGAATAAATCCTATTGTCTTTTCTTTCATTACAAAATGCCTCTCAACTTTTTTTACATCAAAGATGCTTGTATTTAAATGGTTGTCACTTACATTTGCAATTTTTGAGAAGAAACTTCACAAGTTCCCTTCGCAGTACATGCTTAATGCAGTGAAGCAATGCTGCACTGGTTCCTGCTGCAGTCTGCCATACCCAAAGAAGGCATGATGGCAATGTGGCAAAACAGTCTATGCATCCTGGCCAAATAGTCGTTACTCTACAGGTACACTGGTATTTGGTTAAACATTTTGAAAATATCAATAGAGCAAGAAATTTCTGCAAATGAATTCATAGAACTAGATCTCTTGTCTATGTATTTTCCAGATTCCTGAATTTATTTTGAGGTTGTTTCACTCATAGTTGAAGTAAACCAGATGCACAAAATTTCCTGGGGCAACATGAGGCTCATTGCCCACCCCATAAATGCCTCATGCACACGTACTGTGCGATACACAGACATTGTTGGCCAGTTTCTTGATGTGACTAGTGCTGTGCATGCTTGTACTGGTGTGCACAACTTGATTTCTCTATGGCTTTTTTCGAATTATTGGATGTAAATATTTTTTTCCATTAATTTGAGCAAGTTTTTATCATGTTTGTGCCAAGTTTGTATAGCTTTTACAGCGCAAATGGAAAAAGTCGAGGTTGAAGCACCAAAAAATGACGAAAATGTACATATACTTGACCTACACTGTACCAATCCCATTGAAGTAAAACTGAGGTAGGGAAATAGGCATCATGGGTCATTGTGCAAAGGGAGGAGAGTCAAACATAACTCTTCTTGTTCAGGACAATTGACATTTTGAATGTTTGTACACATTGATTTAACACGGAGAGTGAATTACGCAATTTTTATACTTACAGTACATGTATTGATATTTGTGTCACCTCCAGGTTTCTACTGGTTCACCTACCACCAAGTCCATGCACAAGTCTGTGGCCCAACTGGCTACACAGACTGTGCTTATGCTGGCTGATAGTGACATGATACCATTTGATAGTGGTGCTGTAGCAGAGATGTTAGTTGGATATGTGGACAGTTTTGATTCCAAAATGGGGGACATGTTATCTGTCAGCAATATGACAATGGGTGAGTAACACACCAAACTGATAATGTGTAATTGTGTGTTCTTGCAACTGATTTGTATACGGCTCAATCATCAATAATCTGCTGGTCTGTAAGACTGAATATTCGATATAATTGAAGGTTGAATATTCAAATAGCGAATTATTGGAATTGCTCAGCCCTAACTAGCACGCTAAGGTAGCTGTTGGTCATCATTTATTACCTAATTACCACTTCATTAGGTAATAAATGATGACCAACACCTACCTTATCACTATAATAGCTTCTCACATGTGGGAGTATCTCCAGCCACGATTTAGCAAGATTTAAGAAATGAACAAGACATCTTGCCCTGTTAAAAGTTTCAGTTCCTTTTTAATTTTTCAATGAATAATTAACTTTTTGAGTCATAATATTTCTGTCGCTTTTTATGTGAATCTACTTGAAACAAGCCTCCATAGTGCAATTTTTCTCATTTAAAACAATAGAAAATTCTCCCTTCCTTTTCGTGAATTTTGCATTCAAATTCAGAAAATAATATTCATACCGGTATATTTGGCACAGTCCTATTGCTCATGTCCACTTCTTGTGTCTTATGTTTTATGTTAGAGGATGCATCACAAATAGCAGTAATCTGTTTGATTGGGTGGTGTTTTGTTTTGTGCTTTTGTTCATTAATTCTAGACATGTGCTTCTTGTTGGTATATCTTGGAAAGCTGTTATACCCGGCTAATACACTCAATTGAATGTAGCTCAATTTAAAGTACTTCTTAAATAGATATTTGAAAGCAGTTTCAATGGACAGTTCATGTATGGTGTAGCTTTATTTGGCAACCTATTGAGATTACCTGGGAACAGTCACTGTAGAGCCATGTACACTTCCTCTGGTAACTTCCCCACAAGCGAGATTCTTTCATTACTACAGACTGTACATTCTGGACATAAAATGTAAAACATTTTTGTTCATGTTGCCCCTTTTATAGATAATTTGCAAGTGGCTGTATCAGATTTCATGGCTGCTACTGCGGAGATGCAAAGCATG
Organism: Acanthaster planci; assembly: GCF_054643075.1. Lineage (NCBI taxonomy): Eukaryota > Metazoa > Echinodermata > Asteroidea > Valvatida > Acanthasteridae > Acanthaster > Acanthaster planci. The sequence goes on from NC_141790.1 coordinate 4,804,555, forward strand.
ATGAGAGATCCGTCCATGATGGAGTCTTCTATTACCATGACAATGGTGAACCACAGATTGATGTATATGGAGAGGGCATTTGTTGGTATGGATCCTAGTGGTTCAATGACGTAAGTACATGTGCTCACCTGTCTATTCACTTTGGGGCAGTAATCAGCTGTAAATATGCTTCAGTGCAAGCTGATTTAGCCCACATCATATATGTAGTTGCAAGATTGAGACTAGACAGGTGGATTAACATTCAAAATGTCTTATATTCTGAACTTTATCATTCCTTATTATACACATGTGATTGCCTACAGAATCAAACTTGCATCATGCTGTAAAAGACAGCAGCTGTCATTGCAATTTGCTGCCTTGTTAACCATGTATGTAAATAACATAGTGAAAAGCTAGCACCATTTCTCTAAGGGACCACCTATTTTTTCTCAATGTCATGTTATTTAAAAAGCTAAAAGTCAATGCTTAGCACAAAAGTCCTAATGTTTTCATTGCAAGTTTTTTGCTCTAGGATGAAGGACTTTGACTTTGTGCACTTGAACAATGATTGAAATGAATGGATGGCCCCTGTAAAGTGCAAATACCACAGAAAGTGATAAAATTTTGCCATATTTAGTCATTGAAGTACAGTATGCATGTGTACTGTTGAAGATATTGCCACTTTGAGTGTCTATGTGGGTACATGTATGTGTATTTGCTGATACATGTACATTAACCACTTCGTGCCGGGCATTTTTCAACGTTGAGGATGCTGGGCCGGCATGACTATCATTTTTTCCGTTTTCAAAATCCTTCAACAATTCATCATTCCATTTAACAGTCGTTTATAGTCACACGGAGTAATCTTCAGGCACTACTCTAAGTTGACAGGTGACCTTCATTGACGCCCGAATATTTCAGCCAGGCCTGCAGCCTTGTAAACAGAGCCCAGATTGTGCGGTGTTATACAACTGTCTTTTGTTCACGAACCTGGCTCAGTTCACTGCTGACCTCTTTTCAATAAGGGCCAGATTAGCATGCAGCGGTGCTGTGTGGCTCATCGCTGCGGTGGTGGAGAGCTTTTGCCCCCGGTGGTAATCCACTTGCTCTAAATACCCCAAACCCTGGTATACGGTTTCAAAATAACGCTGGATTATCACCACTTTAGAGAGTGAAAAATGCCGGTAATGCCCAGCAGCCTGGTCTTTTGTTTACTTTGTCCGAGTTCGGAGACCCTGGCCACACATATAAGCCATACGGCTCCGATTTCGAAGTCCCCGGCTGGTAGCGGTTAATACTGGTACATAAGGTTTCCCAACACTAAGCTATTGATTGACCATATTGACTCTTGCTGTCTTGTCATGTCCTCAAGGTACATGTAGGCTACACAGTACCATTCAGCCCAACTCACACATCGCAGTCTTCATGTGTTTTGTGCATTTTGTCTAAGGCTTCTTTGTATATGTTTGCTTTCTTTACCCTCCAGGCATATTCTGTATGGTATGACAGAAATGGATACGTTCCCTCTAGTAGCACAGTATGCACCAACAAACATGAATAATGAAACCATGGCAACAATGATGGAGCATGTCTCCTTCATCCAATGCTCTGTTCAGTCAGCAACCTTGTCTCTCAAGATGGACTTTTCATAAGTTACTTAGTGGTGCTTGCACTGTTTGATTTACAATGTATGTGCAGTGAAATGTGTTTTTGTAATGTCACATCTGTGTACAAACTGATACAAATGTAACAAAATAATTATTTTGTGGAATTGTTGACTTTTTAAAGTGTAACAGCCAGTAGTATGTAGACTGGTTGTGCTACGTGTACTTTGCCAGTGAATGCCTCTTTATCAGGGAACATAATGTGCATATATGTACATGTATAAATACATGTAGGTTTTTTTACTATTTGTGTTAAAAAAAATTACTTGAAAATTGTTCAGAATCCAAGGGATGAGCAAGTGTTTTATTACATATTCACCCTTATGTCCAAATTGTATCTTGCAAAGCACAGTTTCATTTGCATATCATTTGCCTAAGTGCTAATATCATTTTCTTCATGTACAAGGCACAGTTAGTTTGAGCTGTTTAAAAATTAAATTACATGTACTTGGTTGTATAAAATGAACTGAAATAAATTGCATGTTTCTGTGGCATTTCAGATTTAGTTTAGCTTGAAGTACATGTTTACAAACATTGAAAATGTACAACGTACGTGTACAAGTCTTTAATTTTTAAATCACAATTTTATTAAATTCTCCATATTGTATATATTGTGGGTTTTATGAATAGCTATACTGTACAAGGTTATGAGAAAACCTGATATACTGGAGATTTTATGAAGTTACTGGAGGTTGTGAGAACATCATTCACTGTGAGATTTATGAAGTTATTGGAGGTTGCGAGAACCTCATTCAATGTGAGATTTATGAAGTTATTGGAGGTTGCGAGAACCTCATTCACTGTGAGATTTATGAAGTTATTGGAGGTTGTGAGACCCTCATTCACTGTGAGATTTCTGAAGTTAATGGAGGTTGCTAGAACCTCATTCACTGTGAGATTTCTGATGTTAATGGAGGTTGCGAGAACCTCATTCACTGTGAGATTTATGAAGTTGCTGGAGGTTGCGAGAACCTCATTCACTGTGAGATTTATGAAGTTAATGGAGGTTGCGAGAACCTCATTCACTGTGAGATTTATGAAGTTAATGGAGGTTGCGAGAACCTCATTCACTGTGAGATTTATGAAGTTAATGGAGGTTGCGAGAACCTCATTCACTGTGAGATTTATGAAGTTAATGGAGGTTGCGAGAACCTCATTCACTGTGAGATTTATGAAGTTAATGGAGGTTGCGAGAACCTCATTCACTGTGAGATTTATGAAGTTAATGGAGGTTGCGAGAACCTCATTCACTGTGAGATTTATGAAATTTTTGGAGCTTATAAGAATACATGACAAAATTCTGACAAGACAGAAAGTTGGAAGAATGAGATGCATCTACACTGATGTACGTATATGTGCCTGCAAATGCATGTTATTATATTTGCCTTTAAATGTTAAGTTAGCTTGTATAAGAATAAGGCACAGAACAGGATTTGGGATTTTTATTCCTTTTTTGGGGGTTAGAAATGAAACGATATCTATCAGTAGCCTATGCCTGAAAATGATACAATTCCCCTCCCCCGTGCCTATACCCAAAGTGTACAATTATCCTTTATCTTGTACAGCATGCATGTCAGTAAATCTTCAGCTTATATTTTGCCTATTGCGTCTGTGTTTTGACTTCAATAAACCATCACCTCTGCACAGCAATCATTCCCATCACCGCGTGTCATATTTATTGGAGTTAGAAGGAATGGTAGTTTTTGTACAATGCTAAAAAAATAAACTACATAAGTACAGAAGTCTTAATAAATTTCATTATGCTGTTTGCACAATGAACAAAAGTTGCACATCTTGCTTGGTTTGTTGGTTACATTGAAATGCCTGTACAGGTATGCATCCTTTTCAACAAATCCTTGAACCATTCACAAGCTGGTTCTGTGTCTTGAGAATATCCCACCTTTTGACATGTACTGTATAGCCCTGTGCAGGACACATGAATTGTTTTACAATATTCACTCTGTAGGTAGAGATGCCAAGAGTTTCATTGTTATATTTACAAGAACATATGCAACAGACCCACAAGCATTTTCATAATACATGTAGTAGTCTGTGGAACTATATGCTCTTGTGACTGCATTGGGTTTCCTCAGGCACTTCTCCTTAATTAACCACTGCAGTTTGATTAATCTGAAGGAATGAAAATGAACAAGAAAAACATTCCTTTTGTATCAATGGAATCTGTTCTATTCTGATTTACAATGGCTGTTCAAAACTTGGTCCCTTTTCAACAAATCGGTCTTAGCTAGGGCAATTTCTGACCTAATCTTGCATACACTGGCATACCAAGATAAGTAAGAAATCACTACAAGTATATTGAATTAAAGGGTTTTTGGAGCTAAAATATGAATTTAGGTTTACAGATGTAAGTGAAAATATTGTCACTGGTGTTTATGCAGAGGCTGAATATAGCAACATTTTACTTCAACTAAGGCCCAGCCTATACACCGTGCTACTGCCGTGCCTACTTCAATTTCTTTAAGTTCGGCACGGCTATTGCACGTCGGTAGCGCAATTTGGCTTGGCAAATGGAATTTGGCATGGCAAGCCCTTTAGCTCAACAGGGTATGCCACGCTTCCTTCATTCCAATGGAAATGGCATGACACTGCTTTAAGTTCGGCATTTAGCGCAACTGCTGTGCTATTACCGTGCTACTGCCACACTCATTTGAATTAAGTTCAGCACGGCAGTGGCACGGCATCTAATCTTGTCCTAATTTTTTCAATTACAAAAATGCAGATGCAACAAATGTTCCAGAAAAACAAGAATACAAGCAAAATCAACTGTCTGTGAAATGGGCAAGTAGATCCTTAAGAAGAGGGATAAAATCAGTATTAAAACCACACTTAGTTCTGCAAAATGCTAGAAAGTTAGAAAGTAAGATCACTACTGAATTAGACAACTACATATACATGTAAATGTATTAAAGCATTCAAAACAAACACAGCAGAATCTGCGCCATTCAATCTACACACATAAAACCCCCTTTCCAACAGCACACAAAATAAAAAAGTTTACACAACTATGCAATACAAAAATTCTTCCACCTTACTAGAATACAAAACTTAGGTTGAAATTTACTCCCCTTACATCCACAAAATATCAATTACAATGTCACATGATTTCAGTAAAAAAATTCATTCAAGTGAAACACCTTAAAAATTATTATATAAAGCATGCAACCCATAGTTATAATAATGCAAATTAATTAGTTCATCATGCAGATAATTTCACTTGATTAGCATATACATGTATTAAAAACATTAAAACTAACTGTTGTATTAAAGACCACAGCTCTGGCACTGTTAAAAGCAGCATCCTTCCTAACATTTCTAGTAAATGTTATTTTCATCAAAGTGATGTTTTGGACAGCTCATCTTAGCCCTGAATCTGGCCAAATTAGCAACAGATGGCATTTTACTTGTGTTTTAGAATCAGAATCACTCAGTCATTTCTGACTGCAGAGATGCATGTAAAAATAAGGTACCGTGGTGACTTGGTAAACCATCCTTTACAGATGCAACCACCTTGATAGTATTTGAGTTTGTACTCAACACTGAAATAGTGCAAACCCATTTTTAACAACAGTTACAAGTATAAACATCAAGTTCAACTTACACATGATTAATACATGTATGTGCTTCTGGAAACTTGATAGCACAAGTGCTACCTGTGCTGAAGAATGGTATTTATACATTTAAAGCTCTTTCTGAGAGGACAGCATGGCCTACAGAACTTTATCAGATACAGAAAACATAAGCCAAGCCAAGTAAGCCCAGAAATATGTCCTGGTTCTTTAGGCCTGTATAATGAATTGAAATACACATTACACACGGGCAATGGCGCATGCACCATCTTCACACGCCTTACAACTGTGTGTACAATTAATCTCACCACTAGTTTGTATTGTATATTTGAACACACTGTTGCAAACCACCAGACAGATCAGAACTGATGATCAGACAGATTACACCGGAAGTAAATGCATCATTTGAAAGGATGAGTGGCACCAAGACGTCTTTCAAAACTAAGCATTTGTCTGAATTTCAGTAACAGTCATTGTTTTCTAAAATTCTTGTTAAACCTCGGTCACTGACAAATTGAAATCCCATAGAAGATGCAACATGCTGCACCAGCATATGCAAAAATATTGGAAAGATCCTTGACTACTACACTCGCAGTATGATATTAGGAATTCTTGGAATGATCTATTTCTCTCCTCTTTTGGTCACATGACATTTAAATGACAAGACTAGTTTGGGTCTTAAAAAGCTTTAATGAAGGCAAGTTTAAGCTAGACTCACAAGAAAACATGGAAAGCCCTGGTGCAATCAGTTATTACATCTTGCTTTTACAGATACAAGGTATATAAACATTGCTGTCATGCCCTGTAAACTGAACAGCATACATATTTATCAAAAGTAAGAAAATGTGGTAATTATTGTAGAATGTTTGCAAAGTTCAATTAGAACATTTTAACTAATTCCTCAATGCAGGAAACCAGATGGTAATTTTTTATAGAAAATACCATGTTATGTACAAAAGTTGTCGTAGTGACTTTGTTATGCCAAATGGTTTGTTCAACAAAGCATGTTCGATTGATGTAAAGAGCACACTGAAGTACTGTTTCAGGTTTTTATTCAAACTATACAAGTTGCATTACTCCTTGTAACAATCTCAACATGTTAGCAGCAAACTGCACACAGGCCTGGAATTTATTATCAAGTTCTGGAGTGCTGTAGAAACAGTTACTTGGTGTTTAGAAAGCTTCCAGATCATTAGTTGTATGGACAACTACACTGATAGATCCTGGTCTAGTCTCATCTGTCTTACGGCCTTTTCCATGTAATGGTGAGGTGTATTGCTTAGGTTGATTGTCCACTGGAGCCATGAAGACAGCTGCTCCCATGAACTGGTCCTTCACAACATTACTGTTCCATATCTGAGGAAGAAAAATAGTCCAAAAAATGTGGAAACCCATAGGTGCTACGGTTGGCAATTTTATAATTTTTAAAAAATGTTGACAATCATATCTTTTGGACCTAAATCAGATTTTTAAAATTGGAGAAAAGTTGGCCTAATTAGCCATTTCAAAGTACACAAATTTTGTTGTGTGTATATTAGTTTAAATTACTTTTGCAGAGGTTGCACAAATAGTACACAACTAATGATGTGAATTAATGCCTGAACGGAAATGACAGTGTGATGGCCTGCTAATGTTTGTACTGAATAATTCATCATCAAATTGTTGCCTATGTGTACATTTGTAATACCGGTACCCAAAGACAACTGATCCATCTCCCAGTGCACAGCCTTCATCATTGGTACGCGTGGCTGCCATCAGTTCTACGGTTGACATGGTTGACCCCATTGTTAGGCAAATGCCTCCAATAATAAACTGTACCTTCAGTAGCTAGCAGCTACATTTTGTGCAGCAGTCAACAGACCCTGATTTGGGACCAGATTTGATCCTGCTTGGATACTCATAAATTTAGTGATTCAAGGTGAAATCATGATTCCTGCATTTCAAACACAGTGATACCCAGTGTTCAGCACATTTCCTGTTCTTTGAAATAAGACCTGAAACATTTCTGACTTTTTATGTTAAAATTCAAAAATACACAACATTCAACTTAAAAGTATCACAATTAAGTGCCTACCTCCACTACAATTGGATTTTGTGGTTTCTTGCGGTACAATATGGCACTGAAGTTGAACTCCGGGTTTAGTGAGTTCTTGATGACTGGGGAACGTGTGGTGTGATTATCCCATCTCAAATACACATATGGGTCAGCACCTGTAACAGCAAGAACAATGCTGGCAACAAATCATTCTTAACAACATTTTATTGTCATAGTCTAAACTGACTATCTTGCCAAGTAAGAACATCCAATCTGTGCATCTCGTGCACAGTGCTGACTGTAATACATTAGTGCCATAATGACGCTTTGCATGGAACAACAAATTGATGAACAATATGCTTTTTCCAGTCAGAAACTCTCCTTGTGGAAACTGTCATGTTTACAATGTCAAATATACATGTGCAAACAATGCACAAATGCATGGCCTACTTCAAGCTACAGTGCATTACAACTACATGTTACCTTCCACAGAAATCCTTGACTGTTCTGTACTCAGTCAGCTTTACCCTCCTAACAGACTCCCCCCAATGTGCATGAGTTGCTTCAGAAGACCACTATGAACCATTCTAAAACAATTGATACTTTTGCTGGTCAAACACAACTTTTCTGGATAGCCACAAAATATATTTTGTCTTCATTTCAAAATCTCACCTCCACCAAAGTGGTCCTGTTTCTGGAGTCCAGTGGCAGATAGCACAGTAATCTTGGACACAACTTGTGGATAGCCACGAATATTACTCATCATTGTACGAGATGGAGCCTCTTTGACTAACTCCCTACATATACAGGTGCAGGTAAAGAATGTGCAATTTACTTAGAGAAGTTATGCAATAGGTAGAATCCATCAATTGAATCTAAAGACTATTTCATGGATGGATTTGTGCCAGGAGATGTAAATTAATTTTGAAAATTAATTTTTATCTCCCCGGCGTAAATCCATCCTTAAATAGTTGTTTTCAGTACCCGTTGCTACATCTGATTCAAACCAGCCAGCCGACGCCAGCATGCTCGGTGGTCAAGTGGTTAAGACATCTTCACTAGTAAGCAAGTGGTCATGGGTTCGAGTCCCACCCGAGTACACTTGTGGTTTTTTCACAAGCCTTCCCGGGCATACACTGAGTATACAGTTTTAAAATATACGCCAGGCAGGGCAAACTCAGGCAATTCATTTTACAGTGTGACCCACAACCCCCAAACCAGGCTGACGTCAGTATTTGTGATGTTGGACAATTCTTCTGCTTCAGCTTTTTTTTACACTTTAAAGTGATCCATGTTGAATCAAAATTCTGTCTGCAGTAAGCTTCTTACGGGAAGTGATAGCTGTAAAACTCCCATGAAAATCTGAACAGTGGAAGTTCCACTATGTTAGGGTTATGAAGTTACTTACTTCAGCCTGGTTTCGGGAGGGTGGGTCACATGTTATCTTCAGCATGAAAAGGCACCAGTTCTAATGTCTGCCTTTGACAAAGTTATCTTTGAGAGAACTACATACCAGCACTTGGCTCCTTCATCAGAAAAGATCCTCATCATTAAAGGACCCTCTTCTCCAGCATCAAAAGTCGTTGCCAGGACGACATAACGACCTCTCTTGAGGGTGCATTTCTCAAAGACACTGCGTGAATTGATGAAAGTAGAGTTCAAGACCTTTTGTCCTGGAGTGTGGAGTCTGTATTTGCGATTGTCTTCAACCTGTGGGACAGAGCACAATACATTCAACTACAAGTAACATGCAGAGAGAAAAGGTGTTGATACTATGTCAAATTAAATACAACATACAGTGAATGACCAGATCCTTTCCTTTCCATGGAAGTTACCTCAAATCTTGCGCCTGGTAATGACAAGCTTGGTTTATTTACTTTATGGTACTCTAACATTTATGGCCAAATCACATAAAATGTGAAGCATACATTGTACATGTACCTAACTTTTGAACAAAATTCATAAATGCCTGAGACAGCTTTAACCATTCCTGTTGCTAAAGAGCCCATCACATAGTCGGTCTTAAATGGTTGATAAAGCACCGGCTTGTGGAGGCAAGTACATGTACCATAATATGGCCAGAAGGGTGGTTGAAACAATGAAGTCACATTGATTAACACAATTGTTGAGAGTTTATCACTTTAACTTGTTTTGACTTTCTGACAAATGTTTCAGACCAGCCAAGCACATACACAGGCCCATAGGCTGGGGGGTTCGAACCCCTGGACCGCTCACTTCCAAGTTCTGCTGTTTGGATTTCGGAGGAAATTTCAAGGCATTGAAATTGTTAACGGAGGTTCAAAAGTCTGTATCATGAAGGCAATAGTATCACTACTTTAACCAAGTGGATTTGAAGTTTTTCAACAAAGAGGTTTGGCAGCATTAGGCCTATATGAAGAAAGTCAAGAGAACATCGAAGAACGTCACGTAATACTCTACATGTACTGGTGTTTCAGCAGTGCAGCACGTATGACGACTAAAACAAATTTTATTGTCAGCATCACAGTGGAGATTAAATGCTGACTTAATTTGTAGATATTTTACTTGGTGTGACTTATACAGTGCATGGCCTATATTTCGAAAATTACGGTTAAAATGTTCATACATGTACCAGAGCGAATTCACACCGGGCCAATACGACACGCCGTAAATATTGAAAACTGAAATATACAAGTCTTACATGTGCATGCATCCTTTGGTTCGCGACAAACATGAAACTTGTTCAAAAGCACATTATGATAGGCCTTTGTTTTAAAAAAAAGTGTTCACGCCAAAAGTTCAACTTTGGGGTTTGACGCACCCCCCCGGCACATGCATTTATACCCTAATTAAAAACATCTAAAAGGTTGATCCATAATTCAATGAAACTATCCACTTTATGTTGGAATCACTTGTGACTATTATCAACCAACCAAAGAGACACTGCCAGAAATGGCATGTGAACCAGTGGCCACTATTTTCATGATTGTTGGAAGATAGCGAGATGTGATTCCAGAATATGGATTATGTAATCAAAAGTAAAAATACATGTATCTGCCTCAATCATTAAAATCCAATGGTATTGGCCCAGCAATGCAGATACATCAATGATGTTACGGGATTACTTATATGTATATCCATGCTGGCACTGTAACTTCATTAGCTCCTTGTACATTTGGGAACATGAAATACATGTACTTGTATGTACTGGTATATGCATGTACATGTAATTACAAAACTTCATCCAACAAACATGTACATGTATAGTGGCTTTAAAAAAAATTTTAAAAAACAAAATTGACAAAGTAAAAAGCAAATTGGTCTAGGAATGTGCCACAACGAGCAGAGTCTCAAGTCCTAGTGACTTTAAATGCTTCCTTCCCAAATGAATTTATTATAGTTGTGCACTTATACATACCATGCCACTACACAACAATATATTAATAAACGAAGCAACATACCATACCTTCATCAGGTTAAATCCAATGGTCTTGTTTTCCTTATTTTCAGCTTTATGGTCAGGTTGAGTCAAGCAGAGAATAATATCATCTTCATCACTATCCACTGAAATGATGAACTAAAAATAACAGTATAGTTGATGTCAAGTCATTCTTTACACATGTAAACATTTACAAGCATGCTTGATTTTTTTTTACCTGTAACATACTTTTTGTGCAAATTTTTCAGACTTTCAGGAAAGTAAAATTAATGAAAGAAATCTTGTTCAACTTAGACATTGATCAAGTCACAACTATCGTAGTGCTCAGGAACTGGGCAGAAAAACTTGTGCAGAAGGTCCCTGACATGGCATAAAATGGGGCAGATAGAGGGTCCCTGACATGACACAAAATGGGACAGATAGAGGGTCTCTGACATGGCACAAAATGGGGCAGATAGAGGGTCCCTGACATGGCACAAAATGGGGCAGATAGAAGGTCCCTGACATGGCACAAAATGGGGCAGAGGGTCCCTGACATGGCACAAAATGGGGCAGATAGAAGGTCCCTGACATGGCACAAAATGGGGCAGAGGGTCCCTGACATGGCACAAAATGGGGCAGATAGAAGGTCCCTGACATGGCACAAAATGGGGCAGAGGGTCCCTGACATGGCACAAAATGGGGCAGAGGGTCCCTGACATGGCACAAAATGGGGCAGATAGAAGGTCCCTGACATGGCACAAAATGGGGCAGAGGGTCCCTGACATGGCACAAAATGGGGCAGAGGGTCCCTGACATGGCACAAAATGGGGCAGAGGGTCCCTGACATGGCACAAAATGGGGCAGAGGGTCCCTGACATGGCACAAAATGGGGCAGAGGGTCCCTGACATGGCACAAAATGGGGCAGAGGGTCCCTGACATGGCACAAAATGGGGCAGAGGGTCCCTGACATGGCACAAAATGGGGCAGAGGGTCCCTGACATGGCACAAAATGGGGCAGAGGGTCCCTGACATGGCACAAAATGGGGCAGAGGGTCCCTGACATGGCACAAAATGGGGCAGAGGGTCCCTGACATGGCACAAAATGGGGCAGAGGGTCCCTGACATGGCACAAAATGGGGCAGAGGGTCCCTGACATGGCACAAAATGGGGCAGAGGGTCCCTGACATGGCACAAAATGGGGCAGAGGGTCCCTGACATGGCACAAAATGGGGCAGAGGGTCCCTGACATGGCACAAAATGGGGCAGAGGGTCCCTGACATGGCACAAAATGGGGCAGAGGGTACCTGACATGGCACAAAATGGGGCAGAGGGTACCTGACATGGCACAAAATGGGGCAGAGGGTCCCTGACATGGCACAAAATGGGGCAGAGGGTCCCTGACATGGCACAAAATGGGGCAGAGGGTCCCTGACATGGCACAAAATGGGGCAGAGGGTCCCTGACATGGCACAAAATGGGGCAGAGGGTCCCTGACATGGCACAAAATGGGGCAGAGGGTCCCTGACATGGCACAAAATGGGGCAGAGGGTCCCTGACATGGCACAAAATGGGGCAGAGGGTCCCTGACATGGCACAAAATGGGGCAGAGGGTCCCTGACATGAGGAACAAAATGGGGAAGTGGGTCCTGTAATGTTGCACGCTGAAAAAATTTCACTAAATCTTTGAAATAATCTTGGATATTTTGTTGAATAGAAAAAGAAAAAGAGAAACACTTCTTGAAAAACTGCCCCCTTTTAACCATAACGTCATCATGGCTTACAGAAATGTGCAAACCTTGGGTCGGGATTGATGCTTGTTCAGAGTTTCAAGCTTTTGCATAATGATGTGTTGAAGAAAACACATGAAGTTTTAATCTCAAGAACAAAATCACAGGAAAAAACTTGGAACCAGAACAGCAGTTGCTCAGTCAGGGGATATGCCATATTCATTTGTCAATGCAACCTAACATGTTCTTACACGGGACAGGCAACCCATGGCTAAAAGGACTGCCGTCTAAAGATATTTACAAATAGCATATTGAAGCAGCATGGATCCAAAGCACACAAACTTAATGAGCATGTACAGTGTACATATATCTGCTGGAACCACACTTCCCCATCTATTAACTGTACATGTACATTTACCTGTGGGTTCTGTAGGAATGTTTCCCTGTTATTGATGCATCCTCCAGCTCGGTTGGCCTTGCCTTGACCTTTCTTCCATGCTGAAATCATAACCTTCTCATGCCAGGTACGCTGAATGCTGAAGTAGCTCTTATTGGGCATGCGGCAGATCACAAGATTTGTGAATTGGGTGCAAAAGTCATCAAACGGCATCCTTCAAATGAAATGGACAAAACACACAGAGATAGAACTTTAATAACCTCTTGTCCCAGGATTGCATGTAATGGAAGTGTATTTCATTGGAACCAATCAAATTACTGCAGGGTTCAGAATAGAAAGCCAAACACAACAAAAGAGCCATTTCGGAAATTTGGATGTACATGTACATTTCAGAGACTATTACATACATGTACGTATTATTGCTGTTAGATTTTGAGTATCTAGTATCCCTAACACAAGTGTAATTTCAGAAAAAAAAATGTTGCAATACCATTCCAAATGAGCTTGATGGGCCTGAAAACCCTCACTTTCTGACATATTCAGAAATAATATACTTTATCTTTAAAATATTCTTTAAATATTCTTGTGATCCTATCCAAATAGCACAGAAGCCTCAGGGTCATTGTTTCAAACTGACAAACTTTGGTTTATAAAAGGGACCAAACCAAAGAATTTCAACAACCAAAACATTATACGTGTACAAGTACCTTTCATCTTTTGGGTGATAATGACCAAAGTTTAGTGCAAATTTTCTAAATCTTTCATTTTGTACACCCCAAACCAAGACATTTGACGAATAGACATGTGCAGATATGTGTACAGTGTATTAAATACACTGTATAGGAAATCCTACTCCAAATGGGAGACCACTAAAGTGAGAACATTTGTGCCATAAAACAACTGGAAGTTAAAATTCCTTTCTGTGGAAGTATGTACATGTAAATGTATGTACATGTACACGTATAACTGCACAGGTGCAACATAAAACGGGTACATAAACTGATTTCACAAACAATTCATGTACTTCAGATCAGATAATGCACCCAATCCTATTGAACAAGAGCTCATCAAGTGAAGGGTTTTAAACATCTGATAAAATTACTAACTGGTACCGATATTATTTCAAGTTTAGCTCTATCCCTGATACTAATAATCACTAACCAAATCTTTGTAATATACATGTACGGGGGGGGTGTACATGTACATGTAAACATGCAGAATACAACTAATTGGTCTGTAATTCTAAGAGACAAAATTTCACCATGCATGTACATGTATAAACCTGTACAGCTACATGCTGTGCTCTAAACATTGTTCAGTACATGTAAGCTAAGGGTGTGAATTACCCTTTTGTGAATTTGAAAACTGCTTGGAAAACTTTCCCATACTGTTTCAATGTCTAGAAGTGTAAGCATCTCATCCCCCTTACCACTGTTGCTGAAAACTTCAACTACAACAAATTGTACACAATGTAAATTTTCTTTGACTCAAAGATGAGGTGATGAATTCATGGTATTCCTTTGATATGACCGCACAGTGAAGTGTTCTGAAAATCAGATTACATTTTACAGGTATTGCTTACAAAGAAATGAATGTCAGATTGCATCAATCAAAACGTCAAACCTCTGAAAGGGGTGGTTCCATTTAAACTTTTGGGGAAATCTGTAAATGGAATTTTTTTGGTTTAAATACATGTAAACGTCCTACCCTTAGTGTTGCTTCGTGTACACATACCCTCATTTACAATGGTACATGTACATGTACATGTATACTACACAATTTTCATAATACACACATGGCATGTGAGGTGTGCAGTACTTGACAGTTCTGCAAAACTCTAGGTAAACATTTATGTAATTATTTAAACTGCAAATTTAATACTGATTTTTGACTTTGATTTGCCTTTTTTTAAACAGGTAATTTTTTATAAATAGGAATAAAAGCATGATCAAGCAGATGGGCAGGCCTGGCACTGATGACTTGACCTTTAATCGGGTCCATTATCATTCCCAAACACTATACCCAGGTTTAAATGTACACACATACATAGTTTACTGATACATTCAAACTGCTTTTTCACTTTCATGTAGGAACCCAGCAAATTAAATTTGTAGTTGTTACTATTCTTTGTTTTTTTGTTTAACAATCAAAACCCTCCTTTTTTGATCTTCCTGCCAAGATATTATTTTGGACTTACAAAGTTTCATGCACAGTTCAAGGAACTATTTTAATTTCAAACTGTACATGTACATGTCCCAGTACCATTAGTTCTGAAATGACAGCCTTGTGAAAATAAATCATGGAGCATACAGTCACGCAATGTCCTGCCCTACGGGTATCATCCAATGTCTACATGTATAACTGAAACAAACACAAAAGTCTAGTTAAAATTACAATAACCTGCATCAAGATGAGTCTGCAAGACCTTTTTATACCATTTTTACAGTGAAGCAAACACCTTTTAATGAAACAGGCTCATCATGGGCCTAACTACGTGTACATGTAGGACCAAACATACAATAGCTCATCTTTCCTTCTAACCAAACATACAGTAGCTCATCTTTCCTTCTAACCGACTATTCTATTTCTTAGACGTATAATGTACATCCACATGTGACAATATGGTTTCTGTCAAAATTCAAAATACCCATAAAACCTACATGTACATGTATTTCTGAAGTCCGACTTACCAAAATTCCCCGTCATCATCAAAAGTAATTCCAAGGCTCTTTCTCTGACTATCACTAACTTTATTCCATTCTGGAGATCTACAATTGAGAAAAAATATCAAGATTGGACAAAATAAATAATTATCATCATTTGGGTTTGTCATAAAGTCCTCAGACTCATCAAAACTGTCACTGGCCATGACACATACAGTATATTCATGCATGTACATCATTCATTATAATTTCACTGAATTCAATAACAGGACAACACTGCTACAGACAACAGCAATGGGTGACATTTTATTAAACTGTAGTTTGCATGTTTATAACCAACTCATCATCCTTTCTAAACACAGCTCTCTTTGGTGACATTTTTACAAAGGTGAAATTACATGGTACATGTTGCCCTATTTTCATCCATCAGCCTAAATCACTTTGTGATCCAAATGATCACCATGATCAACATAATACATGTACATGTATCAACATACATGTATCATGGATTAGGGTAAATCATTTCCATGTAATCTGTTAGCATTTTGTCACAGTTTTTTCTACATGTACATGTAAATTATTTTACAAGATCTGCTACTTTCATTGGAGTCCTGCTTCCACCTGGTTACCGGTATTATTGAGAAAACAAAATGGAAATGAAAAGGAAGCTTTGAACAACAGAAATACAGGGAGACTGAAGGATATGTGAAAAATGGGTTGGTACTCTGAAGAAACAAGAGGAAGAGTATGGTATGAAGCATTTCGCCCTGGAAGCAATGCCAGTACATGTATACTGTGGAGCGTGGTTATTGTTAATATACCATATTGCAACACAATCCATTGGTAAAACATCAAGAAGGCCTATTTCCATTTGTACAGGGTTACCATAGTGTACTCTTTCCACTCTAAAGGGGCTTAATTTGCCTGAATTCCCCACACACCAGAATATGGAAGTACATATAACAACATCACTGGTACTCATCAGGCTCTCCAGAGGGTTATGGTCAGGACCAGCTATGCTCTACTATTCTTTAACAATTGTTCTGTAGCAAACAGTGTATTCAGGGTTTTCGGTATTATTTTAATTTCTGTAATTCTTTTATAAGGTGACCCTGCTGTAAATTTGGGCTCCAGATATTTGTTTAATAGGCCATAATAGAAAAAGCTAGCACAAGTCACTGTCTCACTGTGACTGTGACACAAGTATTCATACGTCATAAACTCTAAATGATTTGACTCTGAACAATGTACTGGTACTTGTCTGCTAAAAGTAATGAAGCACATAATAACATTTATGGATACAGTATCAGAGACGTTCTTCTGTATGTGTTCTGCCATCAAAACACTCCACAGCTGGACTTGGCTCTGACTTGACAATTCAGACTCGGACTTGAGCCGGACTCGGACAAAAATATAGATGTACATGGCTCTGACATAGTTTTTAAACATAAACCAATCATCTCTAATGTTCACTAGTGAGAGGAGTGATACCAGAAGATCCAAGCAAACATCATATAATGATATATGACCAAAAAAATGTCCTGGCCTCTGTCAGTTATGTCTAAATGCACTCAATGAGATTCAGTTTGTATGAAGCCACTCACCCATCACTCCATGGTCCAAACATCACATGATGATATAAGACAAATAAATGTCCTGGCCTCTGTCAGTCATGTCAAAATGCACTCACTGAGATTCGTTTTGTATGAAGCCACTCACCCATCACTCCATGGTCCAAACATCACATGATGATATAAGACAAATAAATGTCCTGGCCTCTGTCAGTCATGTCAAAATGCACTCAATGAGATTCGGTTTGTATGAAGCCACTCACCCATCACTCCATGGTCCAAACATCACATGATGATATAAGACAAATAAATGTCCTGGCCTCTGTCAGTCATGTCAAAATGCACTCACTGAGATTCAGTTTGTATGAAGCCACTCACCCATCACTCCATGGTCCAAACATCACATGATGATATAAGACAAATAAATGTCCTGGCCTCTGTCAGTCATGTCAAAATGTACTCACTGAGATTCGGTTTGTATGAAGCCACTCACCCATCACTCCATGGTCCAAACATCACATGATGATATAAGACAAATAAATGTCCCGGCCTCTGTCAGTCATGTCAAAATACACTCAATGAGATTCGGTTTGTATGAAGCCACTCACCCATCACTCCATGGTCCAAACATTACATGAAGATATAAGACAAATAAATGTCCTGGCCTCTGTCAGTCATGTCAAAATGCACTCACTGAGATTCGTTTTGTATGAAGCCACTCACCCATCACTCCATGGTCCAAACATTACATGATGATATCAGACAAATAAATGTCCTGGCCTCTGTCAGTCATGTCAAAATGCACTCACTGAGATTCAGTTTGTATGAAGCCACTCACCCATCACTCCATGGTCCAAACATTACATGAAGATATAAGACAAATAAATGTCCTGGCCTCTGTCAGTCATGTCAAAATGCACTCAATGAGATTCGTTTTGTATGAAGCCACTCACCCATCACTCCATGGTCCAAACATCACATGATGATATTAGACAAATAAATGTCCTGGCCTCTGTCAGTCATGTCAAAATGCACTCAATGAGATTCGTTTAGTATGAAGCCACTCACCCATCACTCCATGGTCAAAACATTACATGAAGATATAAGACAAATAAATGTCCTGGCCTCTGTCAGTCATGTCAAAATGCACTCAATGAGATTCGGTTTGTATGAAGCCACTCACCCATCACTCCATGGTCCATTCCATTCCTTCTCTCCCCAGGGATTCCTCAATCGGACAAGATGCGCCTTTTCCTTATTGAACAATGACAGCAGGCCAGCAGCACCTAACTTCACTGTCTTCACTGCAGTTACTCCATATGCGTGACCTTTAACCAGGCCAACATCAGTCTTGGCTTCCATCTCCTCTGCTGATGTCACCTGGGAAAATCAAAAGAGTACATTACCATTTATTTTGTACATGTACCTGTGTATGCCAATTATACTGATATGATTCTAGCAGACTACAAAACTAAATTTACTGGTACTTTCTCTGAAAGTTGTTTTAAAAAATGAATGACCATTCAGTAGCTTAAACAGGTAACATTTATATGTACTTGTGTCAAGCCAATACAAACAGCCAGGGCTCTACTGACAAAAAGCAATGAAACAACACTATTAGATTAACTTTTACTTTTACATGTAACTGCAAGCATGTACATGTAGGTGCAATTCATGTACATGTAGGTGCAATTCATGTACATGTAGGTGCAATTCATGTACATGTAGGTGCAATTCATGTACATGTAGGTGCAATTCATGTACATGTAGGTGCAATTCATGTACATGTAGGTGCAATTCATGTACATGTAGGTGCAATTCATGTACATGTACCTGTACATGTACATGTATGTCATCAACTGATTGATATTGATATGGTACATTCCAATCACGAGGATCGTGATGAACGCAATTCATGTATAGTGCTATGGTACATTCTACACAAAGTGGAAACTTCACAATGCTCGCACAGCACCTGAACAGCCCTTGTTATGTACATGTACAATGTACGTTATACTTAAAGCACGCACTGTAAACATGGTGAACAGTGCACACCATTTGCAGTGGTCTTGATTGTGCTGCAATAAGTCTTAGATCCATGGGTCTGACAAAGTAAGAACTTATGACAGTCAGTTTCCATCACACTTCCAGGGGTCTATGCTATTTTCTTTCACAAACCTACTGAGCCAAAATATGTTGTGTGACCTGCTAAACCAGAAGCTAAAGACTAGTGCATAATGATGGTGCAGCAAGGTCAGATCATATTTACTTACTTCAAATTTTATCCCACACAACTCTTGTGCAAATTGTCTCCAAATTGTTACACACAAACCAATGTCCTAAGAAAGGATTTTCCTTTCCCTTTGAGATCAGTCATTGTGTCTAAAAACCTATTCCTTCACTTCAATGACTCTGCACTGATGTATTTTGATATCAATTCATCCATAAGAGGATTCACAAAAACAAATATTTAATCCCTACCCCTGAATTTTCAACATCCTGGCTACACGGACATGACGGACAGATAAAAGGAATCAGGAAAATAAATTAAATAAATGGTAGAATGGAAAAAGTGGAAATACCGGAAACACAAATACTTTAAACACTTGCCTAAACGTAATCACAGGGAACACTTCCAAACAATATGTAATTCTTCAGTAAACTTCTAAATATAACTGGTCCTTTTTATTTGAACAAATGCTGCATGCTAAGCGAAAGGCACTGACATGGTGTAACTAAATTCTAGACTGTACCAAAATCCTTCAGTTTGTTAATTCCTCCGGGAAAAACTTTACATGCAAGATGACAGGGGACTTTCCTCTCCTCACCTTTATAGAGGCACTCATCAGGAAATTCCTTTCACTATACTTCTTGAGACTTTTATGAAACTCTTTCTTCTTCTCAAAGTCTTCCATGTATTTCTCATCAGTCAGGGAGATTGTCTCAGCAACTCCACCAGTGAAGTCAACAAGTGCATCTGCAGTGTTGCCTCCATCTAGGTTCTCATAGCAACCACTCAGTCTGACATATAACAGAATAATTATGGGTTATTGCTGCTGTTGAAATGATTACCAACTGCCTTAGTAAAACATACATGTACATGTATGTATTGGTACATGTTATATGTTATTACGGGATGTAACATGCAAGGCCAAAGTGTTTTATTGCTACATAAAGTACACATACATGTGCATGTACCTTCGCATCTCCAACCGAATATGTAAAACTAAAGAAAAAGGACATTACATTTCTCACTGAAATGAAAAGTAACATTGCAACCTATAGTATTCTATAACCAAGACAATCATCAAATATTGGCCACATCAACAAATAACCCCTCTTCCTAATTCCTCTCAATCAATTAACCAAAACACAAAAAGACAACTGTAAGAGAATTTACAATTTCCAAAAGTCTCAAGCAAAACTTTACAAATGACTGGAACCTGAAATGAATATGACATGAAGCTTACTTGGCATAGGCTTTTTCAAGCAATGCACTCCAGAACTCATTCCTTTCCTTAGAATGGACATAGATAAGCTTGTTATTGTTGGTTGGTAGACGGTCATCAATCACTACATCCAGCCACTGATTGAAACGCCAGAAACGGAAATGGAAGACCCCACAGTACTTCTCAGGATGTTCATCATCCCACTCCTGCTCCTTGTAGTTAGGTACCACCTGGAGAAATGAGTACCAGTATAAATAACACAAAGAGGACAACAGATACCACATCAAATGGCACCAACAGTGAACTATGTAGTGTGCTTAATTCCTACCGACCAAAACACATTTGACACAAGCAAACTTGCTTAAGTACATGTTTTCACTCCATTTATCCACTTAGTATACATACTTAATGAAAATAAGAGATGTCATGTAAAGTAAAACTCAAGGATTTAACTACATGACATTTTATCATTAAATGATCAAACGCTTTATTCTCAGTATTCCATATAAGTGTTCCATAGGTTTGTCACAGATAATTTCATTAACGAGATGCAACAATGTGTTGTTTAAATGTCTAAGTAATGTCAAGATTTGCCAACAACAGCTAAAACCACAGCACAATAGATGAACATTTGTGCAGTACAGGTTATGCATACACATAATGCATGTATGTACATGTACTGTACATGTATATTTACTGCACAGAATCCTGTACTGTTGCAGGCAGCCAATCAACTGCTTTGGGGCAACATTGTGAGGAATATTCATTTTGCTCTGCCAGCGCTATAGGCAGAGTTGTGAAAAGTAAATATAAATGTGCTTCATAGAAGGTCTTTGCAATTGTTTTCTGGTACATATGTGTGCATCTCCCCTGGGTGAGATAGTTGGTGTGTATTGTAACAGTTTGTAAGCATTACTGTGTGAAGCTGACAAGCCAGTTGATCCAATTTTACTGCAAATTTGGACAAGAAAAACTGAGAAATCTCTCCTATGCTTAACTACCAAGAAGTAGTACTTGAACTATTAGGTAGTGTTTTTACTAGCTTTCCTTATCTGCAGGTACGTGTGGAATTGGAAGGAAGCATCTTGGTCAAAATGTCTTTATAAAATTTGCAGAAAACACAGAAGTCTAAAAAAGGATCCACTGAATGATTAGCATAATGTGTCAGCCAATCACATTAGAGAATTTAGACCAATAAGGGAACTTCTGTGACCAAACTTTTAACCAATGGGATATCTTCTTAATGGGAGGCATGGCTCGATGGATTTAGGGAATGTAATTTAAGGTCAGTTTTGTCACAGCCTTTATAGGGTTTAAGATTTAATAGATTTACCTGCCTCCGCCCCATCTCCACTTTGTGTTAGGTAACGTTATTGTGTGAATGAAATTTTGGCATTGTGCTTGGCATTATCGCAAATATTTGGTTTTGTGTTTCCTGGACGTACACCAAGAACCATTTCTTCCCCCGGCGGTTCAGATGGGGGAATTGTATCCTGCATCTAGATTTGAGTCAGCTTGACACTTTGAAGCAGTTTTTGGCCGGAATTTCGACAGACACGGTCAAGAAATGATCTATTATAATGGCAAATAAAGTTATTTGACCAGTTACAGCTGCTAAAGCATACAATGGAGGCACTATGGCTGTAATCTCAATGATTTGTGACAGGCACTCGAATGACTCCATGGATCATCACCATGGGCCATTCCTCCCATAAGTCTTCAATGGGGGAACATCGGGTGCCTGCAGATTTAATAATTCAGGTTTAGCGTTTTCGCTACAGAGTTATTAATTAATTGGTGTTAACATGACTCTTGGCTATTACTGATTTCAGGGTCTGGTGTGTCCGATTGTTATTCAGCATTTATGGGTGAACCAGGTATGTTATAAGTGTTACATTAACATGGGCTACAGTGCCATGTTTAGAGTTGTATAATGGTGGGCCAGGTGTGGCCTAACTTTGATGGCCTGGTGTGCCATATTTATGGTGGGCCTGGTGCACCCTAATTACACTATGATGGTCTGGTGAGCCCTACTTGTAGCAGGGTCTGGTGTGCCATATCAATGGTGGGCCTGGTGCACCCTAATTACACGTATGATGGTCTGGTGTGCCATATCAATGGTGGGCCTGGTGTGCCCTAATTACACGTATGATGGTTTGGTTAGCCCTACTTGTAGCAGGGTCTGGTGTGCCATATCAATGGTGGGCCTGGTGCACCCTAATTACACGTATGATGGTTTGGTAAGCCATACTTGTAGCAGGGTCTGGTGTGCCATATCAATGGTGGGCCTGGTGCACCCTAATTACATGCATGATGGTCTGGTGAGCCCTACTTGTAGCAGGGTCTGGTGTACCATATCAATGGTGGGCCTGGTGTGCCCTAATTACACGTATGATGGTCTGGTAAGCCATACTTGTAGCAGGGTCTGGTGTGCCCTGAATATTAACACGGTCTAAGGGGCCGTGTTTAGGGTGGGCCTGGTGTGCCCTATTTCATGGCTGGGTCTGGTGTGCCCGATGAAAATGCAATTTTGTTGCCAGTTTGCCCAAAAAACTTCTGGTATCTAGCAATATTGGTAAGAGTTCTTGGAAATAAAACAAAGCTGTGGCCGCAAGACAAAGTGAAGTGTGTAACAAGTACAGTATAGATGTACATGTAGTATGTACACATTACGTACGTACTGTGCATGTATGTCTCTTCATAGAGGGATCCCAATATCATGCATTTAGCATCGATCTGCGCACTTCCGCGTTTGAAAACGAGGTTGCATGTACACGAGATATAATGACGCGTATGCACTGTCTGTCACAAAGTGACGCTGTGCCTACTGCTTACGATTCTTAGTCGTATTATGGTCAGACGATTGAAAATAAGAAGTCAAGACACAAAATACATAAAGGTATGTTAAATTCAGAGTTTTAAGGCTGCAAATTTTGGTGGAAGAGTCTTTCAGGGTGACTCGACAGGCATCTTGAGAGTTGCTGTGACCCAAGGTCCATTGTTACCTGTTACATGAAAACCTTGACTTTGACTTTTCTCATACACTAGTTGCCAATCCTTTTTGCTGAAAAGCCTAGAATTCATCTGGTTAAATACTGGTACGTATCCTTCCATGATAAATGCAACTGAACCTTTGTGAACAATCGTGGTCATGAAATTTCTTCTGAAATTGGAAAACAGCTTGCAGATACATGTAGTTACACACATTGCACGCCATTTGACAAAAAATTCGAAGATCAAAATGAACAAAATTTCATAGTAGTATCCAGGTAATTTCACTGACAGACAACCAATTCTTGCTGCATTAATTTTGAGCTATGTGTATGCAGCCAGAATTTGTAACATCCAAAGAAAAAATAACGGCAATTTACTGCGAACTAATGTACATGTACATGTACCTGTGATGGTTGTGTATCTGAATGTATACTGCATGTACCGTGTCAAGTCCCCGGGCGCCCGCAATGAAGTTCAGCAGAGAGAGCCTCAGTTTCCATGCAGATATTCGCAGTCACCACTAATGTGAAATCCCTCTATTAGGGTGTCCATGCATGTACATGTAGTTAATTTTATGGCCCATCATTGCCGATTGACCCTCACTTTCTTCCAACAAAGCAAAAAACTTGTTGTAATGCAAACCATGTCTGGAATTTCCTTCTAAGTAACAAAATTTGGGAAAAAAATGATAACCTTAAAAAAATTGAGACAAGCAAGTTCTTTTTAAAACCCGTTTTCCCTTAACCAACAGATAAAAAATACAAGAACCTGAGAATTATTTACAGACACCCTTAGATGGTACATGTACCTACCGTCTCCCACAGCTCCTTTTCTTGAGCTAGGTTAGCACAGGATGCTACAAACCAACAGTTGCCTAGCTGACCTTGAGATACATCACCTGTGCTTGTACCTTCAACAACAAGATGAGGATTGGGACAAATATCCTGAAACAAATAATAACAAACAACATTCTTTAGTGATTGGACATTCTACATGGACTCCTAGCCATACTGGCAAACACCCATATGATACACATACATATACATACATGTACTGGGTAAAAAATTAAACATAGACCATCATGACCATTCGTGTACAGTGTATACTAGACCAATGAAATTAGAGTCCCCCAAAAACGATAAAATTCAACAAATTCTGTTCATCTTGAATTGAGCACTCACCTTAGGTCTCTTCCATTCAATCCTTCCTGGGGAACTTCGTTTGTTGAATAGGGAAGCATCAGATGCAGGGAACTCTGGATCTTCCCACGGGCTGCCACTCGCCTGGCATCTCTTGACTATTTCATCATACTTCTGCCCCTTATAAGGAACTACCTTTTTTCCCATTATGATCTGAAAGGAGAAAAACGTTAACAAAACTTAAAGTTAGAGTAAAAATTTCTCAGTATGATCTTTTGGGTGATGGTGTACCAGTATACCCACTCTATCTACATACTTACACATAAACATACATGTACACTGTATGCATGTATGTGTTTATTATTAATTAAAGGGTCCCTGAAGACCTTTGTGGACAAACTGTTAAATGTTTAAATATTTACTACTGTTAGTATGCCAATAACAGGATAGGGGATGTTGTGGTAAATTCTAATGACCCCTCCAATGAATGTTTTAACCCTGACAAATGATGGCCTTATGTGTGACGTACATTTGAGAACCCACTAGGCAGGCACTTTTGGTACATCTCGAACAAAGAAGAACTTTTACATTGGACATGCACAATTAACATGAACGTGCCCCTGGAATGTTCCAACGTCAAATTCATTTATGTATGTCCACATGTAGGATGTCCACATGCACAGAAAAGCATGTGCACATGTGGTATGGCCACCGTATGAGCAACGGTATAATTAAGTTGGTGTCATGGCATACATAAATGGGGTAACATGAGCAATACACATGAGTATATTTAGTGGAGTAGCCCGGGCTGATTTGGAAGCATTTCTATCTTATCCTTTGTCATACACGTTTTAAATGAGAGCGTCTCTTTGTCTTTGATCACAGGCTTTTTTGTTATTTCCCAAAGATCATGGGCACGGTATCTGTCTTCAGCAATTGTTTAAATTTAATCCCAAACCAGATGTTCAAAAGAAAACATTGTAGCTAGAAATGTGTACTGCACCAGTTTGGAGCTCGCTGTTAGTCCCGGAATTTGGCAGAGGTCAGCCTGACTTCAAATTCGTCTAATTTTTGCTTCAGGTGGAATGTTACTCAGGCTTGTCCTATCTGGTCGGCATGATCTCTAAAATACCCAAAAAATTGACTAAATTTTCTGAAATCGACCCAAGACAAGCACTGAAGTGCTAGCAGCATACAACATGTCTTTTCAAATGTATGTCAGAGATGCAAATTTTCTCTATAATGAGATACCTATTGGAAGTAGGGCAATTTCGGCAAAATTTTTAAATGTACACGGTTGACAATGATTGCCAATAGAGGTTAAGCCACAGACAGCCATGGAAGAGAGACTGTGTGGTATCACTCAATCAAAGAATTGAAACAAAATGGCATCTGAACCAAAACTCCAAAAAAGTTGAGATAAAATATCTTTTTGTAAGGTTAGTTAACACACTGTACACACATACATGTAAGCACAAAAGCAACCAAAACATTTAGCTTTGAGTACAGATCAAATATTTGTGCTGCTACAAAAATGCCGTTGGCAAAGTTTAATACATTTCAGCTCCAGCAAATTTCCCTGCAGACATTTTGTGATGACAAATGCACTTTAGTTTCATGTTTGCCTGAATGTGTTTTATTGTCTTTTTCATCATGAATGTTTTATATGTATTTTTAATTAAGTATTCGTTTGAATTGTACACTGAAATTATTTTGGTCTTTGGACCACCGTGCAATCCTTAATGTGAAATATACAGTATGTACATCTACCCGGCACATGCAAATACACCAGAACATAAAACTTTACGGTAGGTTGTTGTGTTTTGTTTTTATGTTTTTTTTTAAGCTAAACTGATACAAATACATGTACCATATCTCAAGTCGATGTACATGTATTTCATTCATGGTCACCTAACTTGCATTGCAGTCCACCATACTAGCATGCAGATTGGCAAAGTTGAACATGATAAAAATTTCGGCAAAAATGATCAAACTTTGCCAACTATATACCATATCCAAGTTTGTGCGAGCATTTCCATAAAATGTGTATCACAGGGACTGTTTGACAATGCTGCCTGCAATCCTCTACATAGCACTCATCTTCATGCGCAGTGGCAAGAGACTACATGTACATGTATTCATACTGAGCGGAGAATAACGCACGACTTCAGTATGGAAGTCTCAAGACCACATGGTCAATGACTGTATGTGTGTGTACATGTGCAGCTTCTAGAAAAAGAAACCAACCCAAGTGTGTGCTATTTGCCGCGTCTGTACAGAGAAAGTGAAAATACATATCCAATTTTAACAGTGAAAGTGACTGGATTTGATTCCTGTGACAGTTTAACTATAATTCACTCCTCAATGTACACATGTATGAGGATAATGGCACGGTATGCCCATATTGCTGGTATGGGTCAATGTGGTCCTTAAACCTGTTGGTGGCTCAGTAACATAGCACCATGGCCATAACAGCAGCAGCATCACAACACAAGCAGTCAGCGATGATGTCCACATATATCCACTGCTTTCCTAAATTCAAATTGCTTCTGAAGATGCTGGATACTCCAAAAATCCTTGGCATGTACATGTACCGGTACATGTACTTATCTGCAACAACTGGAAAGGTTTAAAGTCTACCATGTCTATAGTACCCTCAGTGAGCGTTGACCACGAACAATTGATTCGATGCATTATATAAAACCTGAAGAACACCAAGTCACAGTTTACAAGATTTGTGTCCAAAACTACAAACTGCACAAGGCTGGGGTACATGTATGTTTTATTTAATGACAAAAATGCAACAAATCATGCAGAGAAACTTGACAGAATAGTCAAAGTAGTGGACAAGAACCTTGCAAGAACATGGCATGCCTCTACTGCAACACTCGCATCAGATTTCTTGTTAACTTGTTTAATGACCAGTAACTTCTTAGAAGAAAAAGAAATATCGTAAATTGAAAGATTCTAGTGGGGAAAATTTAAAATAAAATCAGACTAAAGTACACGTACATGAAACAATTTCCTTACACGGCATGTTTCTCATTTTTGTTTTTTTTATAAATTTCAAACTGGGTTTCTTCATGTCCTGGTATGTACATTGTAAGTGTGCCTGTGTTTACTTCATAGCAGTAGGAAACCCAGTTGTCATATTACCCACATGGTTACACTACATGAAAGAACACCACCAATTGCAGAAGAAAATAAGACCCATTTTACATATATACATGTACCTGTAGAGGAATTGATCAGCTTTATAAGAACAATTGCAATGCACGGTATGGCCTGATGTCTAAAACTGTACCAGCACCTCCACTTTCTGTGCAATGCATGTACATGTACATCCTACCACATGCTGTATCTCTGTCTTGTGCCATTTGCATAGTTTCTGCAAACATGTACCTTTCTGAATGCAAGTACATGTACGGTATGTTGCATGTACGGGCACATGTGTACAAAAACCTTCAACACAATTTTGTTCACAGTTCAGCAACTTGCACAATGGCTACATGTGAGTAGTACATACCGGTACATGTACATATGTTTACATGTAGGGCACATTATTGACAGGGGAGGGGCCATCTACAAATAAAGTGTACATGTACATGTAAGGGAAAGAATTACAGATGACCAAAATCCTGAAAAATGTCAAGAAGAGAAAATTCTGAAAGAACGGAATGTGGTTGGGGTCTGTCATGTCTGTTGAACATTGCATTACATGTACTGGTACATTTCATCGTCTATTTTTACTTCTTCAATGATTTCATGTACAAAAACACATACACTCTGGGTGCAAACTGTACGTGTACACCCACACACGTATGTAGGCATGTACATTGTACATGTATATTGTGTGGGTGTGATACGTGGGTCTTTTTTCTTTAGGGATTCAATGGAAACACAAACAAACAATGATACACTCTGACAGGGTAGGGTTGTTTAGTAAACTGCAAGTCAAAAGAGTCAAGCTTTCACAATTCACACTGTTTATGTAAACCCATCTTTTGGGGGGAAGTTTCCCCAAAATGATGGGTTTACTTTGAATTAAAATTTCAATGTTTTTGAAACATCGAAATTTTTTTATTTTGCTTATGAAATGTGTAATGTCTAAATAGTTACTTTTTTTTCAAAGCTTCATGTGAAACTGCAAATGTACTGCATGTATAAATTCACATGTAAATGTAGCAAGGTCTGCAGTAACACTTTCCTGATCAACTACTGGCATATAGTGAGCACTGTATTCCTGGCCATTAGGTTATTCACCAAGAACATGTACAAGTACACAAAATAACGTACATGTACATGTAATGACTACTCAACATCATAAGTTTCACACAGGTTATTTACACAGGTACATGTACATGTGCATGTACATGTACATGTAGGTGTACATACATGTATACATGTACATGTAGGTGTACATACATGTATACATGTACAATGTAGGTACAGTAGTTTATTATTGAGCAGGAAACAGTTCTCCAAATTTGCCCTGTGTGTCCCACTATAAATCTCTAAAACAGACCCATGTCCGTGTACAGCACATTACTGCACAAGTAATACAACAGTACCTTAAAGCCCGGTACATGTAAACTTCCATGTGTGATTGTTTGTAATGCAGGCAGTCAGCAAGACATGAAGACGCACACACACACACGTGAACGCAGGAGACGGTGCATGACATCATTTCATCCCAAAATAAAACAATATGGCATCTGAAACTCAGTGATTTTTTGTTGGAAATACCAATTTAGATTGACTTTACCTCGTCATGATGCCAAACCTGAACTCCGGTTTCATGCATTTCACTGATGGACAGCGACATGAATTTAGTTGATCACTGGGGTGTAATATTAAGCATTAATTAACCCTAAACCCCAGGGACCATTGAAATCATGTATATATGCTCGTTGGATTCAGAATGGTTAGGGTTGAGGAGAAATTGGGCACCACAAAGTTCCACCACAAAGTTGAACCTGGCTCAACTCTGCCTATCGTACGCAGGCTGGTTTGCGTTTGTCTGCATTGTCAGCGACACACAAGTTTTTCCATATACATGTATATGTCTGTGTTGCAGTTTGTGTCTTGATTGCATTGCTCTCTGCGTGTCTTACGTTGATATGGACACCAGGCTTAATATAACATGAAGGCAATGGCACTTACTTTTTCTTCCAACAGTATTTATAGTTTTCATTAAATTTTGGCTGCTGGAAACATCAAAAATTACCTTAAAATCTTACCACAAACATGGCCAAGCAGTTGACCGGGGATCAAATTTAATGGCCAATTCCACAGTAAAAAGATGGAGCCATAAATTCCTGAATCGTCCTCCATCACCCCCAACAAAAAATTTGCAAATTTATACATAAATGTATGTACAATGAAAACTTATCGTGTACCAAGTAAAACTTGGAACATTCTACATGTACATGTACATGTATGTGTATTGTTATACCATGGCAATACCGATATGTTACAAGTTTTTGGATGATCGAGAACAAATCACATGATACGCCACGGACACGCATATACCAGTAAGCCCTACTGGATTCGCAAAAACGTGAGTGATGTTTACCATGATTCATACATGGATGTACATGTACCAGTACATTGAGTGATGTACTCCATGGGACCTTGATCTTTTCCATCACATTGTATAGCCTTCAGCTTAGCTACAATGTAGGAAGTTATAAGGTCGCGCTGGTATTACGTTAGTTCATGTACAGTCATAATGAGATGTGCTAACAAGGACAGTGAGGCACTATTTCTATTACAACTGCCATTTTGGTTTGCGTTGTTCATTCATATTTTTATAACTGGGCCATTTTCGATAATGTGCTTTTACTCGTATAATGTCTGCAGTTGACAGCAGATTGGTTTCCCAAAACGACATCAGAAATCTGATTTTGTGCATGACAGTATCAGCACAGAAAAATACGGAACATTCTGTAGGCGTGAGAATATGGCAATTCTAAATTCTGCATCGCCATCACAGACATGACGAGGGAGACTCCGTATTTTCAGATGTTACCCAGGACAGAATTAGACAGCTTTCTGAAAAAACAAAATTTGTACATGTCAAGACAGAAGATGGTGTTCCCTGCTAATTATTCAATTTACTTGAAACATGTTCAACTAAACACTTTGTTGGTAAAAACAATTTCAGTGAAATGAAATGCATTGTGATATAAGTTAAAATGAAATGAAATGCATTGTGAAGTATTTATAAACAAATGTACAGGTAAGGCAAATGTACATGAAAATGTTTGTTAAATTCAGCCCCAGCTACTGTACAGTGTACATGTATCGGTACATGTACATACAGTGTACATGTACTAAATGTATCAGCCATATGGGTTAATCTTCCCCTGTCATGAGCAGCAGGGCTGAGTTTTCCATGTTACATGTCAAATGCAGTGTACCAGAATAATGTACTGTAAATGACCCATATCAAACTCCATACTTGCTTGAATCAACTGATCAACTAAATTGGATCACAAATGCATCAAACCATCCCTAATGCCAATACGATGTACCAGTACCCGTATAGTACGTTAATGTTACATGTTTGGTACATGTAATTTGACCTTTTACATGGAATTTACTTGACCATATACATGTACGTACATGTACATGTACCAGTATACAGTATGTGGTCTTGAAACTAATGCCTGATCTTGTTCTCGTTGGTTTGTGTCACTAGGAAAATCAGAATCATCTAGTGAAAATGAATTAAAAGAATACATGTACTATGAACGCATACACCCAAATGCAATTTTTTCAAGAAGATGCATTATTTGTCATTGTAAAACAAACAAGAATTTCAACCAAATTTATGCATACGTACTTGTATCGGTACCAGTACAAATGCTTTCAAGAGCAGTAAGTTTCAATTTCAAAGCAACCATAATTTTTCTTTTTCAATTTGTTCGGTTCATCAGGTCTCCATTCCTTTTATTCATAAACTGAATTGCCTACGTTTTGTCATTTTTGTGCAATTAAGATAATTATGCAGACTGTGTATGCTGGTTTGCTTTCACTGAGAAATTACAGTTTCACTTGGGGTTTCAAAATACAATGTGTCCTAAATAAAAGAAACAAGGTTTCAGGGCTTAATAGACCATGGCTTACCTAGATAGTCGGTCCACACTAATATGACTAACGCATACATTTGCACACAACCAAAATCATCTCAAAATCATCAAAAAGAGTATTTACACGTAATACTGGTACATTCCAGGTAATTCAATCATATTTTGTATTTAATGTTCTTTTTCAGAAATAAAATGCCTGACCGTGTGACAAACAGGACAACCACTGTCTGTCCATGTGACAAATGTTATATAAAAACATCTGTCAGGATTTCACAATGTCAAGGCATTTGGTTCAACTGGGAGGCAGAACTTATAGAAAATTTGAAAAAATCCGATATTATTTTTTCTTAAAAAATAAGTATTAGATGCAGGTGACAAGTTTTTGATACTTGTCTTGTCTGTCAAGGTGACAAACATTATTTTTGTGGCACCTTATTCCCTAGAATTTCTTATGAAAGAAGAAAGTTTTTGTGAAACTTCAGTTAGCATCAGTGTTGTGGTATACATGTACATGTACATGAATATCCTGATTCATACAAGATGAGGGTGGGCATTTACTGTATGTATACTTGGAAAAACATTTAGAGCACTTTTCCATACCATTTGAGTATTTAAACATTTCTAAGCCAACACTGTACAGAGGCTGTTGCCACCTACATGGACATGTAACTCGGTGTTTTCATACATTGTAGTTCATCAATGCACATAGTCTTACCAACGTAATAATGTAGATTGATGTTGGGGCATTTAAAACAAGCAATGTTTTATTGTTTTAGAATTCACTTTTTCTAACAGATGCCAACGGAAAATAGTGTTGCGAGAATCAAATTACATTGTACGGCATCGTTAACAATAAAAATGAATGCCAGACTGCTTCAATCAAAATGTCAAATCTCTAAGAGAGACGGTTTCATGTAAACCTTTGGGAAAGTCTGTAACTGGATTTGGAACTACTTTTATACTGCACATTTAATTAAATGAGTCAGGCCAGTGTCGCACAGTGAACACTTTCTGTTGAGGCCGCACGCAGATGCAGACAGGCAGCGATCTTTGTTCGCATCTTCGTGCGGCCTCAACAGAAAGTGTTTACTATGCGACAGTGCGCTCACATGCACTGGTACCCAACAACTGTTGCTTGTCATTCCTGCCATTTGGGCATAAATAATGAGGAGCCCTGTGATTGGTCAGTGTGACCCCCAGCGTGCCGTAGCCAACTGCCATTTCAACCAGCGTGGCTAAGAATTACACACACACGTGTACACGGAAAGTGGCTGCAGCCTATTTCCTTGTCATGTGTATCAATTGCAGCCATAGTCAACCATTTGGTCAAGGCTCGTCTTCGCATGTGAACTGCATGACTCTCGGACACTGATCGGGAACTATTTCCCCCTTTTTTGTAAAA
This sequence comes from Acanthaster planci, assembly GCF_054643075.1. Taxonomy (NCBI): domain Eukaryota; kingdom Metazoa; phylum Echinodermata; class Asteroidea; order Valvatida; family Acanthasteridae; genus Acanthaster; species Acanthaster planci. The sequence continues at coordinate 4,837,657 of NC_141790.1, forward strand.
CGGCATGGTTTTGGCCCATTTTTTTCTTGGTAACCAGAACAAAGGGATGTACCGGTAAGTTACATGTACAAAACGTAGAAATCCCGAGGGAATGGAGCAGCATTTCTATGGGTACACAACTAGAATAGAATCCCTGTTCATGCTGTGTTAAACGTCATGTATATGTACATGTACAGCCTATGGCGAAAAAGGCTCATTTTCTATAGGATTCGTGGGAGTGGAGCGGATGTCAGACCCCACAGTTCTGGGGGTACAATATCTGTAAATACGTATTACATGTACATCATGTACATGTACATGAAGGCCTAGGCCTACATGTACATGTGCATGTTAACCTGTGACTGTGAGTGTGATGCTACACGTACATGTAGTTCCATACGGACAACACTAATTTTCCCTTAAAATTAGGGTTTTCAGTTCTGCGTTGCGTACATGAAGACACATACAGGGCTGTGTACGCTACGCCATGAAAATCTCACATTTCACAATTTTTACTCTCAAAAACAGACGACTATTTTATATCGCATATGTACAAGTAACTTTGTTTTTGTAAGAAAACACCTAGGCCTGTCAAAAGTTTAAAGTTTCATCTTTCCAAACACGTCATTAAAACAGCCGTTGGATACACCTTTGTTTATAACTCAAAATGTAAATGGCCGATTGAGGTCATTTAAAAAGCATGTTAACTTTCATTTCTTATCATTTGACACCAAAACAGCTCTGTAGACTGTACTCCCTATATAAAAACTTTTGACCTGAAAATGTACCATCATTAGAAAGTGATCATAGCATTCATGTCATAAAAAGTGACATTTTGCTGAGAATGTTCCAAAGCATTTACTAAAAAAACCACTTAGGCTTAGGTTTTTTCAGGCAAGTCTTGGATTTACACGCAGCCACAGGTACATTGACACTATAGTCATACCAATAACCATGGAGGCATGATCATACATAGTAATAATGACAGGGGCCGATTGTGGTTCGCTTTCGCTATTTTGTTTCTTTCAGGGCCAAGGCCTATGTTTAAAAACAATCGGCTGTCAGCATGGTCAGCAACTCTCCTACCTTTCTCGAAGATAAATGAGTTTCGGCCAAACCGCAAACTTGATCAATTCACAGCTGAACGCGGTCGGCCTGTTCGAGTATCAACAGCAAAACACACGCCCAAGTTGCACCCATACATTCAGCAATAACCTGAGTGGTGGTGGTTTGTTATCTAGATCTCAGGGCACTCCCAAAAAATCCTGAGGCTGAATTCGAGGGAACAAAACATGACCAGCGCCCTCTTGAGAGTTCAATCACAAACAGCTGGTTGGCGAGCGCACGTGCATAGAATATAATGGACGTATGCGCTCAGTTACAACCAAAGATTGTATAGCGCTATACAATCTTTGGTTACAACCAGGGTTATTCCTGTTCCTGCATGGTTAAATCGGTCCGAGTGACTTGATTGCCCAATCGGCTGATCGAGCCCAACATTAATATCTGGATTCCACAGTTCATGCTTGTAAACGGTAATGATCATGTAACTACACCGTACACGTGAAGTGGGATCTGTTCCTGACCTTGCGCCATGTACGGTAACGGAGACCTGCGTGTTGACACGGCAGATGTACCGCCGGTATTGTACAGGTTTACTGTCACTTTGCCCCACTTCCACGTCGCCCCTAACCACTTCGCTCCATCCCCACTTCGCCCCATTTCCACTTTGTCATCCGTGCTCGAGTGTGTTACAAGCTTCTTCAAAAAATGGTCGAGAGGGGAGTTCCATCATGGCCATAAACAACATGTAGGGCCTAGGCCTAGTTAGGCCTATTATTATAGAAAACTCTACTAGACTGCATTAAATTATGGAGGTAGAATTCTACCTCCATGATTAAATAAATGTCGACTGCGTTGTCCATTATGGTGAATAAATAGTACATATGGTTGGACTAGCATCAGGGTTATTTATCATCACGTACATGTACATGTACGGTCGCCGTGGCATGAATAGACTGGTTGCCACAGTCCATCACGTATTCTCTTAGATGGGTGAGGCGCAGCGGAACCAGTGCTTTGCTCACGTGTTTTTACCACAGCGACAACTAAACACGAAAATAAATTGCCAATAAATATTTTAGGGTCTCACCGAAACATTTGGGACTGGCGGTCGGGAAATCGGAGGCATTGTTTTGGCCTCTGAAAGTTGGGTTCTCCACATTGTTATTTGGATACTCAAATGTCGATGTTTTTATTTGTTGCATCTAGCCCTATACCTCTGTTTATACTAAAAAAACAGAATAAACGATAATCAACGGGGCGAAGTGGAAATGGAGCGAAGTGGGGATGGAGCGAAGTGGAAATGGGGTGAGGTGGTTAGGGACGAAGTGGCATGGGGCAAAGTGGAAATGGGGCGAAGTGGAAATGGGGCGAAGTGACCGACACCCACTTTACAAGTTGCACAAATCACAAACTTCACTACCCACACTAACTGTGTGTTCGGACGTCCGCCCTTCTCCCGTTTATGTATGTAGGAGTGGGATGGACGTCGGATGCCACAGTTCTGGGGGTAAAACTGCACAGTGTTGCAATCGAGACAAGGAAAGCCGAGACCAAGACTGAGCCTGGGAAATCCAAGACCAACATCTGTAGGTTTCAGACCAATACTTGATGTAAAATTCCATCACTGACTGGACAGTACTTTGAGAATTCAAAGTCACTACAGAAATAGCTCTACTAAGTGGAGTGTAAGTATTTCTCCTTTACGATTTTATCCAAGATCATAAAAGAGGAATACTAACGCTCCACTTAGTAGAGCTACTACGGAAAGAGTTCCGTATACGGATGCCACACCCTGTGCACAAAGTTAGAGTATTTGGACACTGGTTGGTCCATGTTTGTTTGTCGTCTGTCAGTTGGTGGTCCTGTGTTTTTTTAAAGTATAAGACTGGTGTGAAAAATTCTTAGTTTTTTTCTAGTAAATGACTTCATATTTCCCCTCTTAAATTGAACTTTTCTAACTATGTTTTTGCTTTCTGATGGCTAATAGGTCAATGTAGGGAATAATTACAAGCATCAGTAAATGGAACTGTTCCTGTCAGTGTCACTACACCATGGTGTCACATGAAGGATTGATGACTTTGTGTTAGAATTTGAAGTACCGGTACAAATAATGGTTACTGACTAGTACAGTACTACGACTACATGTACATTGCGCAGTAATTATGACACAAGTGACTTGAGAAACACCTTATCAGTAGCATGTTTGTGGTTGTAGATTTAGGTGCTTTAATTCGCTCACAATGTGGATTTGATATCCTTAGAAATAGTTTTTGTATGGGCTGGGAGACGTTTTGGGTTTAAACATTTACATACACTGACATACTTGTTTTCAAGGTTGTTTTGATTTAGTAAGTTCAGAACAATATGCTGTTTTGGTGAATGTGCACATATTTACTGAGTAATTGTAATTAGTGTAAATTAAAGTGTATTTCAAGTTGTGAGTTTTGAGAGTGGCTGGGTTTTTAGGTCTTATTGTTTCTTTAGAATGGTAAAAGTGATAGTGGTACATTGTACTTTAATTCAGTATATCTGTACAGGAAACGAAGTCTGTCCAAGAACACGTATACATACCTGTTCTCGGACAGACTTCTTGTTTGGCTTTTCCGTATTCTAGTGTTTTAGAGGAAAAACAATTTGGTCCAAAAGAATACACAAATTTATGTGAAAAACCAGATATGTTTATGGACAAACATAAGCTGCTTTGGTAGTGGTACTCGTCACATGACGAAAATGTTTGTCTCGAACACTTCCTTCTGTAGCTACATGTAAGGTTCACCCCAATCGGACATGTATTTTGGGAGACATACTGAACATGTACCGGTAGTTGTGAAGGACGCACCTTCAATGACACATGACTTGTCAACTGATGATGTCACCATCACATGATGTCTTTTTTGTCAATAAAATTTCCCTTTATAGCTACATGCTAAGTTTCAACCCAATCGGCCATGTATTTCAGAAGATACTGTGATTTAACTGTAACCCTGCCAGATGCAGCACAGTCCATCAGGTGAAAAAGTCTGATGCACATTGATGCACTTGACAGTCAACGGCAGCCAAATAGACTGGTCATGTTGAGACAATGGGAGCTAGTCCCATTTAGCAATGCCACTGTTGGATCTTGTGGTGACTGGCAACCCCAAACTCCAAGGCTGTTTGGCCTTGAGGGAGAGTTGACCTGTTGGATCTTGTTACACTAGGGAGGCAAGCTACTTTGACTAGTTTGATGGTCTGGCAGTGTTTTTAGCCAAAGTAGCCATGGTTAAAGGATGTACATTCAATGTCACATGACTTGTCATCAATATTCATCTATAATGCTTCCCTTTCGATCTATCTGCAAGGTTTCAACCCAATCGGACATGCATTTCAGGAGATAAAGTGCTTTAATGGATGCACCTTTAATGTCACATGATGATGTCATCATCACATGATGTCAATTTTCATCTGTAACACTTTCCCTTCTACATGTACATGTACATGTAGCTATCTGCACAGTTTCAACCCAATCAGTGTACTTCATGGGACACATGCTTCAAAAGGTGCACCTTTTAGTTAGTTAACACAAGATGAAATCATCATCGTAAGATGTCAATTTTCATCGATAACACTTGTCTTTTTTGATAACTGCAACTTTTCCACCCAATTGGACGTTTACTTCAAGAGATATACAGCAGTGTGCAAAATTATTTGAACACTGCATTTTTTTATACTGTGTACTGGTACATGTATGTATTTTAGTTCCCTGTGATGAAATGGCAATCAGTACAGTACGTGCATACATATCCATGAAATGTTATTTTTAACATTAGTGTTTGAATACATACAGCAGTACATGTATACACGTGCAAAATAATTTGAACATTTGACATTCTGCGTACGCAGACTTGCCGTTTGTTCCAAACTGTTCAATCTTAGATTCCTCACTCCATACCGGTAGGATTTTAGACCCATCCTCCTTTGTCCAGTGCTTGTGTTTTGTCGTAAGCATGATGTTGGCATGGATTGGTGTCTATAAACCTGTCCAATACTTGGGCTGCATTTTATGTCTGTGGTTATTGATCTGTAGCACCATCATCAGAGAAGGTTTTTATTTGTGCCCTTTGCTCAGTTGTAAGTTCCTTCTTTGCCCTCTGTCATGTTCAAGCTGTGGTGATCTGTGCTCTGGGTTACATGTACATGTAGTTTGGATGGCTTTATGTACCCTTTTGGCTAAATATGGGATTTTTGTAATATATTCAAAACTGTATGCATACATTGTTGACAAAAGGCTGTTGCTGCTGATGACCACCAAAGCTTGCCAAAGCTTGCCAGCTAATCTCCCGATAACAGATAGAGCATACTGTCCCAAACATTAATTACCCTTAGGTTCTTATCAGAACTACACATACACATAGATGTACAAGAGAGATATTTCACATGGTGCTACCAGAAACCTACAGTATTACCTCTACTTGCCACCATCACCATGAAAAACTTCAATGCTCAACTAATGCATGCAAAGCAAATTGCAATTGATTTGGACAAAAAAACCCTGCACAATAATGAGCAAGAGGTGTATGAATAGCTGGTTACTAGAGTTGTCTGGATAATACATGTATGTTCTTAAATTTGAAAACATCAGATACATGCAACTGGTTTATTTCACTACAAGCAACTTCATTCTCAAATGTGCCATGTGTTCAAATAATTTGAATATGTACAGGTACATACAAAACATCTGATATTGATTGCCATTTCATCAAAAGAAAGTTACTATAAGTACCTAATATACCAAGTGTTCAAACAATTTTGCACACCACTGTAGTGCTTTGAAGGTTCCATCACTTGTCACCTGATGATATCATCACATGATGTCAATTTTCTTCTATAACACTTCCTTTTCTTGCAGAAAAACAAAACATTGTTCCAAAAGCAAAAGCAAAAAATAAGTAGAAAAACAAAGGCTACCCCGCACAGTGTGGAAAAGCCAGTAATGTTGCATCCTGCATCCACTTTTTTCATCATACATGTATCTCATATTTAATTACAGGAATGTTAAACAGATATGAATTTGGCACTGAGAAAAAAATCTAAGTTTGTCAAAATACTTATCTTCTTGACTACCCAAGACTTTGTACACAACCAATGCAACATTCTTCAGTCACACACATTTACTCCCAGACCTAATCATAGAGATTGAGCTATTTGAATTATTCTTTGAAATAATGATGCCGAATTTGTACATCTCTCAAGACATTCTCAAATTAGTCAGAACTCTACCAGTGGTACTTATTACTGTGCAAGTTGCTCCCAAAGTACTGCCAAAAGACTCCAAAGTATTTGTTAATCAAATGCAGTGTTGGAGGCCTTCACCTCTACTTAGGATGAACTTGTGCAGTTCAAGAAATTTTCCTCAATGGCAGAAAAAAAAAACCAAATAAACTACAATATCAGGAAACCTTCCTTCATTGTTGTGGCTTTATGTTAAAATTAATTTTAACTTCTTTACTTACCCCCAGATGGGCCCAGTGCCACCTCCTGACTGTACCTTGCCCCATTTCTGCTTTTTAAGGCTTTTTTATTCCTTAAGCATTTTAAAAGTACATGTATGCAAATATGGAACACCAATATTATAAACTGTTTAAGCCCTGTTTGTTTTTAACAATACAAGCAGTATGTATTGATGAAATATTGATAAAAACAAATATTTTATATATAAAAATTACCCTACCCAGACAAGGTGTCGGTTAGGTTCTTCAAAATTATGACTTCCTTGCTCACACAAAGAAAATATTAGTATGTTTTGAACTGTGCAATAAATGTATTTATAAAATTTTGATAAAAACCCTGTATAATCAGTGTCAAAAGTTGCTTAACCCTGACAAGGTATCATCTTTCAAATTCTTCAAACCTCCTTGCTCAGAATATTCAAAGAAACATATATCCAACAAAACAGGGTTCACCCCTCTGGTTGCTGGACTACATATCTTTATCTCATCCAGTGTGTACACATGTACATGTACAGTGTAAGAAACAGCAGAAAAATTTACATAGAAAAGATTTACATGCTTTGTGAAAACACAAACAGTGCAGAATCTGATCATTGAGGAGATCTTACATGTACCTACATGTACATGCACATTCACATGTACATGTATGCTAATTGCTGCAATGAGGTTGATGATCATCATAACGAACAAATTGAATCACAATTTTTGAGATGCTGTCCTTGTAAAGTGGTGAGAATTCAATTACAGGTATGAGAAGGTCCATTGTAGCATAATCTGTCTTTTGTGTCCTTTTTTGGTTTTATGCAGGAAATGTAAAGAATCAGAAGTGAGACTTTCAACAGAGTTCCATTCAATACATGCAGCAATCAAAGTATGGCTATCAGTGATTACATTGCTGCACTCAAAGATAATCCATATTTTGGAGCTGGATTTGGACTTGTCACTGTTGGTGCATTTCTTGCACTAGCAAAGAAAGGTGCACAGTATGGTACCATTGCTCTGCGGCGCCATCTTTTAATGACTTTGGAGGTTCCAAGCAAAGATAAAAGTTACTATTGGTTGCTGCATTGGATCACAGTAAATGCAAGACGGGCACAACACCTGAGTGTAGAGACAACATTCCAACAAAGTGAGAGTGGCAAGATAAACACACAGTTTGACTTTGTGCCAAGCCCAGGGAACCATTACTTCCGGTTAGTTTACAAATTTACCAAATCCTCTCTACAAGCTGGTTCATACTTAGCACGAAATTAGAAGTGAACACAAATTTGTGATGTCAGATTAAATAATTAAAATAATCATACATGCAATTGCTGTAGCACATTGCAACTGAGCAAATTCATTGCTAATTTTGTGACATCAACTTATACTTTGCTTTGGCATTTGCATGAAGCATCTTGGTTACCTTAAACTGTTCCAATGGCTCACTTACATTTATATTTACTTCCATAGTATAACAAAACAGAATGTGCTGTCTGCTGTGAATTTGCCTTTGGTACCATTTGCCCCCTTGGGTGTACAAAACATCATGGACCCCCTTCCCAGCAGGCAACAATTGTGTAATGTATAGTTGTGATGAAAAGTCTACATGCACTTGGGCTGAAATGTTTTAAAGGTTCACCTATTGTATTTTTGGTAGCCTTTCTTTTTCTGAAGCTGATCAGAAAGAATGTGATAAAGGACACTACACATGCGTGTGCACATGTACATGTGTAATTGAATCTGTCATCCCAAGTGGATGTAATTTTTCCACCATTGCTGTAACTTGTGATTCATGTGAATATTCGTTGTGTAATGTTTAGTTACAAGAATACATGGATCTGGGTTGAGCGTAATAGAGAGAAGCAGATGATAGACTTGCATACTGGTACACCATGGGAAACAGTTACACTTACAGCCATCAGTAGGAATAGACAGCTGTTCTTTGATATCCTCAATCAAGGTTGGTATTTAACAATTATTGATTGCTGTGATATGGAATGTGATATTTTAATGTGTGATATTTTGAGGGTGTTAAAAACAAGAGGTAGACATGAGTATAACAATTACATTCATGCAGAGGTATAGCACTCCCATTTGCTCTGGTCCAAAACATTTATCCTGTGAGCCAAAACAGATTCATTTATTTTTCCTTCGCTGGCCCAACCATGTTATAGCTGCTTCCTTAGAATTTCAGCTTCCGGGTAACTATAAATCAAATGTATACAGGAACAATGTACTTTGTCATCAGCCAACTAAATTTGCACCCGAGTATTTCAAGTGTAATTAAAATTGTACATGTATTCTTTTTAAACTGGAGTTCCAATATTTTTTTTAAATTTACAGCTCGAGAAATGGCACTGTTGAAGCAAGAAGGCAAAACAATCATGTACACAGCAATGGGCTCTGAATGGCGACAATTTGGTTATCCTAGAAAGCGCCGTCCACTTTCATCTGTCATCTTGGATTCTGAGATAGCTGAAGATATACTTGGAGATGCACAGGAGTTTATCAACAATCCTAAATGGTACTCAGATAGAGGTACTGTACATCTGGAAAATTGTATGTCATTGCTTGCACAGCACGTACATATGTATATAAGGCTGAATGTGTATATTGTTTTGTAGTTGTGGGACCACGTAGAAGTGTGTTACAGAATCAAAACTGTAAGGATTCTCAAAAGTCCTCACTATTTGGCCCACGTTGTTTAGAAATGACATTATCTCAGACACAGTGTCAGAGAGTCCCTGTTAGGGTTTATAATTGTGTACATGCATTCTTGGTGCAGAAATGTGTGACTTGAATTTGTCAAACACACCCAACCCATTTTGTTTTGATCTGTGATAGACTACATACCGGTACCTGATCTTTCCAGCACATACATGTACATGTATTGTGTGAGTCAAAATACATCTTTGATCTTTAACCATGTACCGGTAATTACTCCTAATCCTTCAGCATTCTTGCTACAAATCATCACATACATGTATGCTGAGAAATCCTTCAGTGTGCAAAAATCCAGGGGCCCATTCTTTGTTCAGACATCATCAAGCCCCATGTACATGTGATAAATACTTGTACAAGTCAAATCTTCCAAAACCTGACAGATTCAAAAGAATCTGGGATGGTCAAAACAGGCCTTGAAATTAACATTCATAAGAACGTACCTCTGACAGTTTAGCCATTCCTATTGGTCGAGAGCCCGTCACCTGGTCTGTCTTAAATGAGTAATAAAGCATGAGCTGCTGGTCATTGCGTTTGCGACCACATGTGTAATAGACACCACATACACATGAATCTCCATATGGCGACCTGTGACATGCACATACCATTACATGGCTAGAGGGACATTGAAAAAAATGAAGAGAAAGTGTTCAAAGAAATTGTTGGAAATTTGTTATTTTAAATGTTTGGCCTGTCTGACTCAAAAAGGAATTTACATGTATGAATGTGTGGCTTGAGCATTAGTTGCATTCATTCTTTTAAGTCATTTTTAAACAAATGTTAAGATTGGCCAATCATATACACCTGTATTTATCATTCTGTAATCTGGAGAAGTATGTAGGAACAACAGGACTGTTGGAGATGTACATGCATGTGCAACTGAATGAGTGACATAAATATTGATATTTTATTTAGGTATACCATACAGAAGAGGATATCTACTGCATGGTCCACCTGGCTGTGGAAAAAGTAGTTTCATGTGAGTAGATACTTCTTGTAATCAGGGTTATGTGAACATATGAAGCCTTTTTAGTCCTGTAATATGGGTTTAAGAAATTTACAAACAGATTCTAAAGTTTTGCTTGTATGGGAGGAAAACGTGCACCTAATAAAAGACATGAAACAGCTGTCTCTCAGTCCAAGATGACAATGCCAACACGGAATCTTCAAGTAATTCAGTTTCAGTGAGCTTGTTTGGTACCTACATGTAGTATTCCAACAGCACATGCATTTAAAAGGCGTGGGATTTTTCCTTATTTACTGCAGATTTCCACAGGTTTTGAAATTTGTAAAAAAAGATGAATAATAACAAATTTTAAAAATGCCTTTTTTTGGAAACATGCTTACCCAAACATAAAGTCAAATAACCAAGTCTTTACACTTGAAGTCATCAGCAGAAAATCATGTCTTCTATAAATTGTCCTGTTTTCTGTTGAAACTAATTATTTGTACTTCATTTCTTTAATTTAGTAAGCCACCCCCACCAAGTTTTATTGCATGCACAAGGTGTAAGAAGCATGCACAATGAAACAGTGCATGCTTGGTACATAAACACTGGATCCTGCCACTAAGAATGAATTAATGACATGGAAGCACTGGGAGCCAGTGACCTTGTGATGACCTGAAACATACTCTTAACTTCAACAACCCAAAGCCATGACATGATTCACACCTCTGGAAAGATATCTTCGAGTTAGACTTCACAGAACTAGATTTTTCTGTACCTGTACCACTAGGTGTCTGCCGTTATCATGTATCTGTTTTGATGTCTCATTGCTTAATGTGTGTTTTTTAGAAGTCCAGTGAAGCTTAACCCTAACAGTCCTCAATCCTCCAACAGGTGAAGAATTGAGGAGTGTTAGGGTTAATTTTCTGTCGGACCATTGCAAGGCTTACACAGTGGTGGCTGGTCCAAGTAGGCATCCGTTGACTCTGATGTAGGCCTACCTCTGTGGTTTACAATAGTCCAAACTCCAAACTTCTTTGAGTGTTGTAACATAAACACTTTTTTAATTTGAGCATCGTATCCAACATAGCACTGTAAACAAAAGTGTCATAAAATTTTGTTAAATGTACACAGAGAATACGAGACTAGTTTGATGATAAAGAAACTTTTACATTAGGAAGACAGAACATCATGGTTACATAAGGGAGTACTATCACAGAAATCTTATACTGTTGCCAGAGATAATGTCCGTGTAGCAGACACCTTGGTTGGTGTCTGCTACAATTGACAAAGTTTAGCCAGTAGGTTAAATTTTTGCCAGAAGTAGGGGGAAAACAATCATTTTCTTCACTTCATACAGAGACAATCTGTAATAACTGTATAACGGAGGCTTTAGTGCATTTTTATGGTGTAAAACCCGTGCCATTATTTCAAACAATATCCCCCCTTAAGCTCCTGTTGGGAGTTGGTAGTGACCTATACTAATTCCAAAGGTGTCGACTCACTTGGCAGTGCCTCTCCTTCTTTTATTCAGATATTCTCTTTCTTATGCCTAACAAATTGAAGGACATCATAATTTGGAAACGAGGTCAGCCTTACCAGCGCAGTATGCAAACTCACATACTCTGAACATGTTAAAGCTGGCATCTTATGACATACATGTATGCACTTTGTTTTCAAATGACCCTTCCTTTTTGTTATGGTCAGATGATATGTCGTTATTACACCTAAAGCAGGTTCATCCTCTCTTCAAGAGCTAGTTGTAATTTTCCACAGCGGTTTTCAGCGGTTTTACTCCAACAGCCGAATTTCACTTTTTTTATTTTTTTCATTTGTGAGAATATATTTATATCATGCGCATGCATTTGTGTACATTTTTCTACATGTAGTGTTCCTTAAATTGTAGACAAATGTCTGAGGCATACATGTATTTCTAATGACTAAACTATATGTTGGTTTGCTTCAGTCTGTAGTCAGGGGCTTTACAAAGTTTGTTCTGTTATAATATAAACATGTGTTTAAAGTAGAGTGTCAGAGATCGGTGTGACATATGCTGGTAGGCATTGGGACAATCTTACATTAAGATTTTTTTTTTTAATTTGTCGATAATTCACAGACTGTATGATTGATAACTACATGTTATTATCACAGAATGGCTCTTGCAGGGGAGCTCCAGTATAGTATATGCATGATGAACCTGAGTGAACGAAGCTTATCTGATGATAGATTGAACCATCTTATGAATGTAGCTCCTCAACAAAGTATCATCTTACTTGAAGATATTGATGCAGCATTTGTCAGCAGAGAAGACAGCAATGATGGTAAGGTACAGTGTTCAAAGATCAGCAAATACACACGTGTACTGTAGATAAAAAGTCATTGACACAGAAATGCATCATACTTGTGCCTATATTTTCTGTTACATTTTAGGGTGTCAACAAAATTCTTCCTAGAATCATTCTTTGGGATATCTTCATATTGTTTTTCCTGTGATGTTAAGGAAGTTACTGACTCTTTGGCTGCAGTCACACGTGTTACTCTCAGTAGTCATGGGTACAGGAAAATGTTGCCTACACATTGCTCTTCTTGGATCAATTCCTACAAACCGTCAACAGTTGTCTTTGTGCCATTGTGAAATAACCATGTGGTGTGTAACACAAGACTATATGTACTTGTGGCCAAATGGACAGTATTCTTTTGTTTACCAGCCAGTGGTTTTCTTGCCATTTACTCATGAGGGTGTTCATGATAACATCAGTCAGTTGCTTTAACCACTTCCTACCAGGTGGAATTTGCATATGCGGGATTAGTTCCCGGGCATTTTTCAAGATTTCCCATTTTCAAAAATTTTCAAAAATTCATAACTGTATTTTCTAGACACTTACACCCACACAAATAACTGTCTGGTGGCAATTCTAATCTGACAGGCAACCTCTATTGATACCCGAGTATTGCAGCCAAGCCTACTGCTCAGTAAAGAGAGCCCTCATTGTGTGGTGTTGTGTAATTTCCTTTGTTCCTGAAATTGGCCCAGTGCGTTACTGAATGGCAGTGGTGTCTTTTCAAATGCGGCCAAATTAGCGTGCAGCGGTATTATATATCGCTCATCACTGGAGTGCTGGAGCACTTTTGTCTCCGCTGATAATCTGCGGGTGCTGAATGCCACAAACTGGTGTGTACTGTTTCAAAACAATGATGGATAACCTCCGCTAATTCTAGCACTCTTTGCTGAAAAATGTTGGCAATTCCTAGCAGCTCAGTCTGTTGCTCCTCCTCAGGCCCAGCTCCTTTGTCTAATTTGGGACACCTTGGGTATGGGCACAAACCCAAGGTCTCAGCTATCGGAAACCCTGGCACCAATTGTAGCCTTTGTGATCACTTGGTACTCCTGTGTGAGTTCTATGAAATATCCCTTATTCATTGTGTTTCTCCTTTCTTTTTTTCTTTAACTGATAAAATTAAAACTGGTTCCATCGTTATATTGGAAATCCATTACCAATAGTTTTGATGTTTAGAATTTTCCCTATGTTAAGATAAAGGTTGAAGATGGTGTCTGATGTTAAAAAAACTGGAATAAACAGTATTCATGCATCATCAGTGTGTGGTCTGATCCACCACACATGCATAAATCCTAAACTATAATTGTGAGAGCTGGCTCAAACTTAACTTTCTGTAGGTCCATTTCCAATACCATACTTATCAAGCTAATCGTTTGTTAAAGGCTGCACTGCCTGAAGAATATTATTGTGAATTTAGAAGTTAGCTGCCTATTGCAAAATCAAATGAAACAATAAATTCTCCCTTTTTGGATTCAATTACACTCAGTTCCTTTTTGTTGCTAAAGGAAATGCTCAGGCTGTTAATTTGTTCCTCTGAAGTGAATGAATTTTTAAAAAGTAAGTCAGATTTTTCACTGTATGATTTGAGCATTGCATTGAAACATGGCACTAAGAATGTATTAATTTGGTCAATAAATCATAATGTATGCATGGCGCTGCTTATTGATTACTAAATAAGAGTCAACTGAAAGGTCACTAGTTCTGCATTTTTTCCACACTGAGCTTGTATCTTTTAGGCAACTGGTGACGATGACATTGAGGGTGCTGTTGTATCAAGGTACATGTATACCCACAGAAGATGTGCACTTGTACAACCGCTTCCCTTGTGAACAGCTGCCACAAGCAACGTTGGTGGAAATAACAATTTGTACTGCATTCCAATTCATTCCAAATCATCTGGAGTCAAAAGTGTCAATCATTTAGAGGGGCTTTGATTTTTGAGGGGTGCATGCATGTAGCTGGAGAGAAATTGATGGTAATGAGTTTCTCCCGTCATTTCACACTCAAAGGGGAAACAGTGTCAGTGTCTACATTATATTAAAATTCACCAACCAAATGGCACAGAGGAAAATAATTACTCCTACTGACACTCCTATGACTACACTTCACAAACAAGTAGAGGAGGAGAATGTATATCAGGGCCTATTAAAATGAAGATTTGGAGCAAAAGTTACCTGCATACAAAATGTGATGTCGCAAACCTTTTGGACCACACACAGACACACTTCTGCAGATCACACAGGGAAAAGTCTTCTACCAGTGTCAGCTTATTGAAAATTTTACACGTAGGTCATGCTAATAATGTGTGACACAAATAGTTGCATTAAAACAGCTTTAAAAAGGTCTAGAATAAGATCTTTTAGTTAAATAAACAGCAAAGGACTTACAGCATTGAGAACAATCTTTTTTGGTGTCATGTGAACATCCTGCTTTTTTAAAAACTTTCACGCATTTGTTGTTTCAACCTTATCCTTCATACCTTCATATCAGTGCTGTGAGTTTGAAATTTTGGCTCAAGGTTTAATAATTAGTTCTAAAAATGAGTGATCAATGTGAAGCTGAATTGCTGCTGAAATAGTTTTTCAGTTATTAGTTGTAGATGAGTTCAGGTACAGGTAACCACACACAGATCAGCACAAGATAAGGTTTTACACTAACAGTTTTTATCTTGAAGGATCTCTTTTGGAAAAACATGGTAAAAGAAGTGTAGCCAACTGAAACACTGCCAACTGCACAGTCTTCAAGTGTGATTTTGTATTAATGTTAGTGTGATTTTTAATTGTGTGCAGCTAAGTACCAAGGCATGGGCCGTGTCACTCTGAGTGGACTTCTGAACACACTAGATGGTGTTGCGTCAACAGAAGCTAGAATAGTCTTCATGACAACCAACTACATTGAAAGGTTAGTGCTCACTGAACATCTCAAACATGCTTGACTTGTCATTGCATTCACTTCTAATGCTACATCACATCACATCACTCGTCTCAACCCACCAAGATCGACGGGGACAGATCTTTGGGCAACCAGTCTTCCACAACCTACATGTACATGTACACACGTCAACTTATCAGCATGATCTTGAAGGTTTTAGTGCTAGTTGACAGGTTGAGACTGCTCAAATGGTACAGTCCAGGGGTTATCACCCTAAAATAGCATGGGGCAAAACCCTCTCAACATTTTCTCCAGTGTCATTGTGCAGTATGAGCAGGGTTGCGCTGCAAGGTGCTCAGTTCAGACATGACAGCAGGGTCTCACTTGCGACGAATTAAACATCAGAGGAACACACCAGAAAAGTAGGGGTCCAGTCCGTAGGTTCAGATTTGCTGATTTATTGTTATTCGGATTTAATTAGAATCACATGCATACATTGTAAGAGCCAACACACATGAGGGTGTGAACTAATGAAACGATGATGCAACTCAGTCCTATGTTGGAATTGAATTAAAACCTCACAGATTTACTCTTGGCTTTATATGCGTACAAGTTTTTAAAAAGATCAGACATGGAATAGCCAAGATACAGGGAGTGGTTAATTTTACACCTCTTTCCTGGTGTGAAATAATCTAGAAAAAAATGGTCAGGGTCAAGCCTGTCTTAACTTTGTCTGGCAATATTTGTGTGTGTGTGTGATGGCATTTGCTGCTAAATAGTTTAACATTTATAGTGGTTATAGATGATTTAAATTGAAGGCTTTTATTGGTTTCCCTCTGCATTTTGGATATATATGCAGAGGTACATTGCACATAGCATTTGTAATGATGTACCTCTGCGTTATGCTATATGAATGTATTAGCACTGACCCATAACATTGTCGTTACATCTCAAACCAGGCTGAGTACTAAGGCCTCGTTCATTACAAAGGGCCAAAATTTTGTGCCTTGTGGGTCATACAGAATATAACTTCCCAAAGTGTGACTTTTTATGTCCTGACCTCACCTCTTAAATGTGACTTGGACATATCATTGAAATTGACTTCAAATTATTTTTGTTTAGCAGGTTAAGCAGATAACATGCATTACTTAATCCCTTTTGTAAGGTGAAGAATTCATTCTGAAGTTGCAAACTCATAATGTCATGTGTGATAATTCCTTTTGTAAGGTGAAGAATTCATTCTGAAGTTGCAAACTCATAATGTCATGTGTGATAATTCCTTTTGTAAGGTGAAGAATTCATTCTGAAGTTGCAAACTCATAATGTCATGTGTGATAATCCCTTTTGTAAGGTGAAGAATTCATTCTGAAGTTGCAAACTCATGTCATGTGTGATAATCCCTTTTGTAAGGTGAAGAATTCATTCTGAAGTTGCAAACTCATAATGTCATGTGTGATAATCCCTTTTGTAAGGTGAAGAATTCATTCTGAAGTTGCAAACTCATAATGTCATGTGTGATAATCCCTTGTGTAAGGTGAAGAATTCATTCTGAAGTTGCAAACTCATAATGTCATGTGTGATAATCCCTTGTGTAAGGTGAAGAATTCATTCTGAAGTTGCAAACTCATAATGTCATGTGTGATAATCCCTTGTGTAAGGTGAAGAATTCATTCTGAAGTTGCAAACTCATAATGTCATGTGTGATAATCCCTTGTGTAAGGTGAAGAATTCATTCTGAAGTTGCAAACTCATAATGTCATGTGTGATAATCCCTTGTGTAAGGTGAAGAATTCATTCTGAAGTTGCAAACTCATAATGTCATGTGTGATAATCCCTTGTGTAAGGTGAAGAATTCATTCTGAAGTTGCAAACTCATAATGTCATGTGTGATAATCCCTTGTGTAAGGTGAAGAATTCATTCTGAAGTTGCAAACTCATAATGTCATGTGTGATAATCCCTTTTGTAAGGTGAAGAATTCATTCTGAAGTTGCAAACTCATAATGTCATGTGTGATAATCCCTTTTGTAAGGTGAAGAATTCATTCTGAAGTTGCAAACTCATAATGTCATGTGTGATAATCCCTTTTGTAAGGTGAAGAATTCATTCTGAAGTTGCAAACTCATAATGTCATGTGTGATGGGGAAGCAAAAACATTGGACCCCAAATTTATAGAATGACTCTCAAACGTAGCACAGAGTGATATGAGCAGTCTGACTGCTTGTTACAGTAGGCTAAGACACTCACTGGTGTGTCTGTCCAAAATATTCTTCTTAGTATGATAACAGAGAAATACTTCTCATATGAGCTTGAATTTTTTTATTGGTTTTGGTAATCCAAGGAAGCATATGGCATTTGGGTCCAAAAAGGTCAAAGGTAAAGGTCACAGTGACTTAATAAAAACTTGTCAATGCGGTAACTTGAGAAATAATTTGTGTACAAACTTCAGAAATGGCTTCCACATTGTTTTCGGTAATTCCACAAGGCTATACCCCTGAACTCTGAAAAGTCAAGGGTAAAGTCGTATTGTCTGAAACAAGAGTTTACCCTTTGCGCCGGGAGGCGGCTAGACACGCTGTAAAAATTGAGATCCTCAGCCCGCTTTTCAGCTATTATTCTCGGCCCACGCTCGAGCAAATACGGTGAAAGAAGGCAGACCCTGGCTCTTGTATATATGGTAATTGGTCTTTGTGTGTTGCCAAGAAATGAAAAGACCGAATTTGCATCATAATCACCAGCTTCAAAATAGTCCCCACTTTGAAAAGAGGCAACAGGAATGTGGACGGGTGAGTAGAGCCGCATGCCACCGAACAATCAGCCTTTTCACTGTATAATTCAAAGTGCACAGAGCACGCAGGGCCACAAACCGAGAATTTGCAGTTTGGCAGGTGGCCTTCGTGGCCAAGCGAGGCTGGAATTCTTGGAGTTGGCTTTCGGGAAGAAATTCCCGTCATCAGGGGGTTAAACAGTAAAGCCTGGGTTCTAGGCATGAGCTTGGTAGGCATTTTTTTTAACACTTCATTCTTATTTATTTCTGCATACAGATTGGATCCAGCACTAATCAGGCCTGGCCGTGTAGATTACAAAGCTCATATTGGCTATGCGACACAACATCAGCTTCGTCAGATGTTCTATCGCTTCTACCCAGAACTTGACATATCTGCAGCAGAGGAGTTTGCTGTACGTGCTGTAGAATTCAAAAGGCCAATCAGCATTGCAGCTGTGCAAGGGTTTTTCATGATGCATAAAAGCGATGGGCACGCAGTATTAAAGAATGTGGAGAAACTTTGGAGCTGACCGGAAAAGGAAACTTCAGTGTTTAGAAAAAGCTGTCAGAGACGTATCAGGCACACAGAATACTGCAGACTGATTATGACAATTTGTTGAGAGTTTCTCCTCAGTTTGTGATACTTTGCCCCCAATGAAGACCTTTATTCTGTCAGGATCTGGGCATGGAAAAATCTGATTATTCTTGGAAACATTCAAGAGACAACTAGGCAAAGTGTGAGAAGCTATTGAGATTGGCTGGATGGATTACAACACCCATTTTATATCGTCAGTGTTTTCATGAAGTGACAAGAACCTAGAAAGTTGATAATTTTTCAGTCTTTAGTTTCTTGGTCATTTCAATATGTAAAAAGTTTCAGAGCAAAAGTT
Organism: Acanthaster planci; assembly: GCF_054643075.1. Classification (NCBI taxonomy): domain Eukaryota; kingdom Metazoa; phylum Echinodermata; class Asteroidea; order Valvatida; family Acanthasteridae; genus Acanthaster; species Acanthaster planci. The sequence continues at coordinate 4,856,704 of NC_141790.1, forward strand.
GACTTTGTTTTAATCATGAACCAAAGAAGACCATTCATTTTTCTGCATGTGTTAAGACGTTAGCATGTACACGTACATGTGCACAAATGATGTTAAAAAAAGTGTGCATGTCCAAATTTAGCAATAATGTAACAGTTTTTTCAGTAGAAAAATCTGAATTTTAAGAAGTTGCAAAGGAAATCAATGAATTCTCGTAAACCAAAATGATGGAGTTGAGCGTTTCTTTTAATTCAGACAAAATATCTACAACTAAATACTAATAAGCAATTAACAAAGCATACATTGTATACCAGTGAAAAAGGTTCCCAAATCTGTAACAAAAAAAGCAGACCATGAAAAAGGGATTAATTTTAACTAATTATTATGGAATGTTCTTTTGCAAGATACAGAGGTGTTTGTCACTTCCTGTAAACTCTGAAAATAGTATTGGAATTATGTGGGGTGGTTGAGGAGAGACTCTCGTTGCATTATTGACCCTGATTTGCACCACCCTCTGAAGAAATGCCATAATCCTTCAAATGTGGGGCTTTTTGCTTAGAAAAACTTAGCAAAGGAATCCTCCATTGGCTAGTTTGCGCTCAGTAAAATTTGAGCATAACAAGCTTCTAATCTACTGCAGAAATATATACTTCTGCAACTAGGGAGTGTTTATTAAAAGGTATGACAGCTAGTTAGAGACATCTGATACCATTACAATGTGTGTAGCCGTCTGGCAATAGTAGATGAAACTTTTAGATGATAGAGTTTCTCAGATGAAAGTAGTATATCAGCCTGGTGATTCATTAATTATTCAGCAGTGCATATTGCAAATTGTGCATTTGATGGAGAACAAACGTTTTCATATCATGTATGTGTAAGTCCACCGGGATAAATTATGATGAAGTCCTGCAGTTTCCAGAGTGACCAACATGGCTGATTTCAGTGTTCGAATCTTCTTCAGGCTGAACCTCCTGTTTGATGAAACTGAATCAAGGTAATACAGTTCTTTATTACGCCTTATGAATATTCATGAACTGGAGCATGTTATTGACTGATTCCGATGGGTGTCCAGGAAGTAGATATGATACACTCCCAGTTGACGTCATCCTGGTGAGTTATCCAGCTTGGTGCCGTTCAATATTGTTTCCTTGTAGCACCAAAAATACCCTGTTGATATGCCTCATACTGTGTGGCATGCAATCTTCACGGAACAAGTCTGTTGTTATCCTTGTATCTACTGCAGTAAAGACACACTAAAGAGTTGGCTCCAGACTATTTCAACCCTGTTGCAACATGACACATGGAATTAACACTGCAGTTCAGTAACAACAGTGGCGTCTTCAAGTAACATTACTAGATTCCCATCATTTAATAAGGTGAATGATTATGAGGTTTAGTAAAAGAAGTAAATTGAGCATTGTTTAATTTTGGAAAGTTGTGGGATTTACTGGTCTCGTGGTGTAGGTCAGCTTGAATACCTCCTCATCAAGCTGACGCTCACCTTAGGACCAGTAATACCCACTACTTCCCCCTTAAACTGTGCTGTGTTTGTATATCACCAATGTCCCAAGTAGATAATTACTTTTGCTTAGGTGTGTGGCGCAATAGTAGTTTGTGTGTTAATTTTGAGCCGTCGTAGTTTGCCCAGGGCTTTCACCCTGACGGACGTCGGCAGGGCCGAACGTGCGCTGTGGCTGGTGGCCCGCGTGATATATAAGTGTAATTCCGTGCCGAGCTGGTCAGTTGCATGTGCCGTAGCAGTTCCAGCACCGTCCCGGTTAGTTTCAGTTATTGTACAGTTTTCTTGTGCTGCTCCCACACTGTCTGTCGCAGAGAACTACTAGGCTGTACCCGTAAGTAAGCGACTTACTGGGGGGATCTTTAGACTTGATATCAGTCATCTGGGGATGGTTTATACAGGGTACCTCCATCCTTGGGGTGGTAGTCTTGCGGGAAATTTGGTGGATGTCCTCTACCCCATTGCACACGCCTATGCTGCTCTCCTGCTGCACCTAGCGGTAAACTGCCCCAAAATGGGCTGGCTTCCTTGGCTGCCTCAGACTAGACCACTCACTGACGTCTGCTGAGGACGACCGCCACAGGTGCTTAAACCTTCCAGATATCTTCAAACATGTTGCCTTTAACAGGTGGTGTCCAATAAGAACATCATCTCCCTGATCATAATAAAGGAAGAACAACCCATCTCAAAAGGAACATTTAGACTTACTGTTAGGATTTCTGATCATATGAATCTCACTTAGATTTGACTTCAGTTTGACTTATGTCTTATTTGTAGGTTGCAAGAGGTTTGCTTGCTTGCATAACCTGATGAGTGCCCTGGCAGGAAGTCATGGCCACAAAACTATTCCAGCATCCTAACAGTCTTTGGGTACATTCTTTCCCCAAAATGACTCATTGTCGGCCTTTAAAATTCACTTCTGCAGACCTAAGCTATATCACCATGCCGATGCTAGTCAGTGTAGAGGAAGGATCCACCAAAGCATCAAAGAAGTGAATGAGGGGTACAGCTGCTCTCAGTTGTTCATTTGTGAGCATTCTTCACCTTGTCATCTTGAGTAACCCTTAATGTGCAGTGCCTGAACTTCCTGAATGTCATTCATCATGTCTGTGAATGCAGATCATCCCTGGAAGTTGGAACTTGCACTGCTTTATGACGGGCTGCAAAACCCATTCTGATCGAAACGAGTGGCCTTTCCTCCAATCTTTGATAATGCAACCCTTGACTCTTCTGATTTCATAAATCATCCTACTGGAATTACTGCCAAAGGCAATCAGAGTGGGAAGTGAGAGCTTTTACACATTTGCTGAGCAGCAGTAGGAGGCCACATATTTCACAGCATTTATTCGTAGACAATCTGGTCGAGGTTCCACCATATTGAAATGACTGTTGTCTGCTATAATTGTTCGCTGTACACGTACATGTATGTGGAAAAATTTCATTATTGACTGGGAACAAAAACACAATCCCGATTAGCTGTGAATGATGACCCAGGGCAAGGTCCAAAGGGGCTGATTAAGCCTGTGCTACTCTATTTAAGGAACATCCTGTGCCTGAGCCAGTACTTGATAGATTTAGGTGTAGCAGTTCGCTTTCCAGTTCTTTACAATGGGGGCTCACCAGCCTGCAGCAAGGCTGGGGCCGAAGAAATGGGTCTCAAAACAAGGCTTTCAAAATGAAATAATGAAGCCTCCCTATGTCACTGACATTTCCTTTTGAGTTGACATTTTGAAGTGAAGGTAAAGAGAAATTTGAAATGTGTACAGGAGCTGGACAACAAGAAACTATGTGCAGTTGGAGCCATTGTAAAATGTGCAGGTGCCAAACCATAAGAAACAAAGACACACTTCAGTTGTTTTAGTTCGTTATGGGGCTAGTTATAGGGCTAATGCTAACATTTTCATTTCTATGAATGCAAAGATGGATGATTTCTTCAAAGGGTGGTGTAAACCATAATACCAAGGGCTATAAATCAGGGTTTACAAGGACAAAATTATTCAGGATCAACTTTCGGAATTACCTTTTATCGTTCTCTTGACTCGGGCCTCAGATGTGATTTATACACTCTTTGTTCTGATTCACAGATCTAATGTTTTTCAGTTAAGGTAGCTAATCTATTCATTTCAGCTAGGATTATTTGAAAGATAATGTATTTTCAAGCACATGTACACCATGTACATTATTGTTAATTACATGTAGATTACTTTTTTTTCATATTTTAATTAATCATACGTTACCATGGCATAACTTGTCCGTGGGATTATTTGTCAAACACCAGCTAGCTTGATGTATACAGTATTCATCTGTAAACGTATTTGTCAACTTGTTTTAATAGGAGAGCAATCATTGTTTTCAAGTGAAAATTTTACAGAAACAGAATAATAAATCATTTTCACAAATATGAAACAAAAGTTTAATTTCATTACCGATACTGGAAAACATTGGAAAAACAAAACTGAATAAGCCAACTTTGCCACACTTAAAATTAATTGAACTTTTTTAATAAAAAAAAGGCAGTTGATTGATGCAGCTCCATTGTACTTTGAGTGTTTTCTATTAAATGCTGCTTGTACAAGACTCATCTGTGCCACATCACAGCCACGCAGCTCTGCTAAATACGGACTTCTTAATTGTTGCAATACTAAATTTAAACCAACTTAGAAAATCACACTTTTGCACCTACAGGCATCGTTAAATTTCTCATGAATATCTTATGAAAACATAAGTATAACATTCCTAATTTATATTGTATTATATGAAGCTCTTACCGGTGTGCAACAGAACTTGTGTGTACACTTGACATGCACATTCTGCCATATCCCTCTGGCATAGGTCTCCCCACAGTTGTACATCAGATGCTTGTTAGGGATGACATCACTGATGCTGCCTTGTTGGCTCCTTTTGTTTGAGCAGACAGTAAATGAATACCAATGGCTAGGGCTGATATCAAGTCAGTTACAAGTTAACACAAGTCACTGCAAGTCAGGTATAAGTCATTGAGTCCTTAGTCAACACACATACCATTTAAATGAGCTGTGATAAAAGCATTCCTTTGTTACTGTTTACCTCTCATTCTGACTCAGGATTTGCAAATGACTTATAAACTGACTTGTGCTTGACTTCTGACTGATTTGATTCCAACTGTGTCAATGGTCCCTGGTCCAGAGTATGGCTTACTCATCAAAGCTCTAGCTGCTATTGTATGTGTAATGCTGAGGGACAAAGAGGCGGTCTTGCAAGCTTGTGAATTCCTTTTCTATGGCTGTTTTTAGTTCAACATGCGGTATCACTGAGACTCTTCCATGTTTGCAGCATGTTTTGTATCACTTAATATACGTTGGGTAAGGGCAAACCCATTATATAATGCACACATGAATTTTAAGATTTGTGCAACATGCATGAGCACACAAGAAAATCCTACACCATCAGTTGGTATATGCATCAGGGTGGAGTCGTCACTAGAGTATGTTGGTGTCAGCCTGTGACTTAAGTGGATTTCGGCACACTATCCTTATGAAAATCACTTGCTTTAAATTCACATGAATCACGTGACCCTTTCTTCCAGTCGAAACTGGAAGTGGGCTTATTGTTTAAAAGTGGTAATAGGTATTAACTTGTTTTCATTGGTGTTAGCCGTAGGGGTATAGTATTCTTCAAAACATCTACTGATGATGTCACGTAATTGTCGAGCGCCCTCTAGCGACAGGTTGAAAATTTTGAAAACGGATCTTGCATAAATGTCTGGCAAAGTTTGTCAGAATCCCCTGAAAATTGACGTTGATGATGATCAGTACCCAGTTGACACATGTGAAAGTTGGGGCCGATGACGTCATCACACTGGAAGTTATGATTAAAAAGTCTTTTAAGTCTTCAAAATTCCCTAAATTCCCTAATTCCACATGTGGTGCAGATTTGTATGGAACGCCAAAAGACCAAAATGTTTTAAATCCAATAAAACCTATTCCATGCTGTTTTCTGGATAAAAACATTGTACTGTACATATCTGATTGGGTTGAAACCTTGGAGGTAGCTACTACATGTAGGAAGGGGTTTGTTAAAGATCACTGACTTAATGTACATAGTAGTGACGTCGAGAGATGACAAATAACGTGACATTAAAGGTGCACTCTACAACACACTGTATCTTGTGGAGTACATGTCCAATTGGGTTTAAACCTTGCAGATATCTAAAAAAGGGAGTGATTTAGTCGAATATTGACCTGATGTGATGGTGACATCAAGTGGTCACATGAAACGGGGAGTGCTTTAGACCAACACTGACCTGTTGTAGTGATGACGTCATTGTGGAACAAGTCACGTGACATTAAAGTTGCACTCTTTAAAGCCCTATATCTCCTGAAGTACATGTCCCATTGGGTTGAATTTGCAGATGAGCAGAAAGGGAAGTGTTATAGATGAAAATTGACCTCATGTGATAATGTCATCAGATGAGAAGTCAAGTAAAAGGTGCACTCTTTAACCCTCCTATGCTTTGGTGCATTCTTGACACAGTTGTCCTATCAGTCCAATTTCCCATATGTGTCTGTGTACTGGGGGAAATCAACTGGAAGGCATTTTTGACTGTTTTTGACGGTTAAAACACTAGGAGGGTTAAAGCACTTTATTTCTTCAAGTGCCTGTCTGATTGGGTTGAAACTGAACCCAATCAGTCATGATGAAATAATTACACCATCAGGTTTGTGCAGTGATTTAATTCAAATTTACAAAAGAATGTGAAAAAGCCCTCTGTTCTGCTGGCAAACAGACAGATGAGCTCTAGTTCGACTCACTAGTGTAATGTAATAAAACATTCAACAGCTGTATGAGATGTAGTAGACGTACATGATGGATGTGCATTTTCATTTTTCTATACATTTTTCTATCAAATTACATTCTCATTGATTCTGACATGCTTCCATAGCAAGGCAAAATTGGGGTCGTAACATTAATGGCACTAAGGGCCTGCATCTCAATAAATGCATTTTGCTTGTTTAGTAAAATATAATACAGAACAACTGAGAAGTATGTTAACTCAGATTGTCATTTTAGAGCTTAGAGGTTTCTTAAGGCTTTCAAGCTACAGTGCCTTGGATGCTTTTGAGGAATCCTTGGTATCAGTACCAGAAAAACTTAAACACAATTTTGATGGAGGGAAAACATCTGTACTGAACACCTGGAGCAAATTTACCCACATTTTCATTATAGTTTCTGGCAATTACAAATAATTTCTCCAAGCACAACTGGATTGCATAATATTGTTGGAATGTGTTATGTTCAATTTTTTAACAAGAGAAACTTCCCATTGTCGTCTTAAAAACCGTTCACAGTAAAACCAACAGGCCCATACTGTGAAACAATATGCAGCTGGGATGCCAAAAAGGGGCCCCTGGCCTGGCAAAGAAAAGCAGAAAAAAATACATGTGTAAATAAACAAAGTATATTTTAATAATAATTTTCTTTCACACTGTTTTAGTCTGTTTAAAACTTGTTTCACGCCTGTTCTTAGTGGTTCCAAATCCATTAAGTCAAACCATGTTTTAAAATATATTTGCAATAGGATAAAATATGTTTCATTGCTGCTTAAACTGGATGAGGATTTGGTAAAGGTGATTGTTGCATGGTGTGTGTTTTAATTGTTATATTACTCACTTAAGTATTTCATTTGTTTAGTTACCTTCTTGCTTTTTCATGTACGTGCACTCAGACTTGGGCTTAAATGTACTCGGGTGCTTTTGGACTTGGACTCATCACAGTGTATTTGTACTTAGATTGAGGACTCGACTCCCAAACACACTACAAACGAGTGAATTCAATTTTCTCTGGTGAAAATATGTGGTACTAAATATCAAAAGACATAAAAAGGCAACAAAATTCTTTAATTTTGGTTCTTGTCTAACACAAAACAAGAATAACAAGCTCATGATAAACCTTTTAATAAGTTTATCACAAGTACAAAAACTCCCTAAATATGACACATAGATGTAAATCTGATGTCCAGACAGCTATTTAGTTGAAGAATGAAAAAACCTATTTCTAATTAGAATAGCCAACGGGCAATTAGGAACAATTTCAACACTTAAACTGCTTGATAATTACTCCCCTAAAACAGAGTTGAAGTTATACTGCAGATCAATTCACAGAGGTGTGCCATATATACATGTACTATAGCAAGAGATACAAAGTGTCCAATGGAAGTCTGCAAACATGTTTTTATGTAACTGCCTTGAAACCAGTTCTATTCTTATAACAGTGACCTTGACCGATGCTATTAAGACCCAAATATTTAAATAAACTTTATCTCAATATAAAAAAAAGAAGAGACAAAAGTCGTCCAACCAGCCTAAAATCTACCCATGCGCTCTGGGGAACTTTATCAAAATTAAACAGACTGAAGTCAAATTCATGTTTTGGCAATAATTATGTACTGTACTTATAAGGGTTCTGGTTTATGTGTCACTGTTATGAGTGCTGTATGTATTCAAACATAAAAAAAAAACATACAGTACATCAAGATGTAACTTAACTCAGTGCTCATAAAAACTTCCAAGCCAAACAAAATAACAGCAAAAAAGTATTTTCGAATAATATTACAATCATCTCTTTCCAAATACAGAGGTTGTGCATTGCTGGTTTCTCAGAGGCTTTTTATTTTCATATCGTTACGATAAAAACCTAAAAAAAAAACTTTACTGGAGCGTATTCCAGAGGAAGAAATAGCCTCCAACCTGATTTCATATGTATAAGGCCTATTCAAGGTAAAAACAAGTGGTTCAGATTCCCAACAAATACATGTACGTACACATATCAATATAGTAGGCCAGCACTTGGCTGGATAAAAAAATGTGACGATATGACGTCACTTTACAAGCCATCTATTTCTGCACGAAGGTAATCAAGCATATCAGGCATGACTAAAAGCTGTCTATAGTCGGACAGTAATCTTCTGCTCTGTGGGCTGCAAAGGAGAACAACATTTGCAATAAACTGCAAAGAAAATGTTTTTAACAGTCATCAAATGAACTTCAGTTGCAAAAAGTTGGATAAAAAAAGTGCACACTTTGCAAAAACATTGATGTGTGTAATCCAAGCAATAGTTTATGGGGGAAAAAATGTACCTGTAGCTTGTCTCATTATCCCTGCAGGCTTCTTGCAAACTTTATAAAAGTATATTGTACATATGCTAGTACGTGTATGAAACATATAGGCTAACATTCCAAACACAAGTTCTATAAATGCTCTGTACAATGATCTGCACAGCAATATTAACATCAAACTAGTACTCATTTCCAGGCCTATCATCTAATGTTTTTAGAAATCAAACTTACAGTGGAAATCCCTTCCAGTATGTAAGTTTGTCACAGAATTACCCATAACAAAGTTAACTTACTTCCAAGTTCAGTTCTTTAACTGCATGATTTTTAAAAACTAGCAAACAAACTCAAACAAAAATTTCCTGAAAATCAGACTTTTGGGCAATAAAATAAATCAGGTGTTTCACCTTCTCCCATAAAGGACTATATTAAGAATCATGTAAGGCCACACTTTTCACATTTAAAACACACCGCATGGCAACACAACCCCAAAAAATGATGTACACATGGATGCAAGACTAACTTTTTAAACTTCCACATGAGGGCAACCTGACAGTTTCGAATTATAGCCAAGGCTGAATGGTAACTATTAATAAGTTATTCAGCAATGTATAAGTGTACACTGTACACCAAAATGGCCAATACAACCTTGATACTTTACAGTGCCAGAAGTTTGGAAATTTTTTAATGGACAATGGACCACCCATCATTTTGTACATTTTTCTGTTTGAAACAACAAAATTGCTTAAAAGCTTTAGACTAAAGGAATAAATGTGTGCTTAGCGGGTCTTAAACTTCATTTAAGACTACGGTAGACAATCAGGGTTTTTTGTGTCAGAAAGACAAAACTTTTCATACATTTCATAATTTCAAACATCCCTCTAGCTGTGCTGAGGTACATGTACACAAACGTGCTTCTTGCCAGAAGTCATAAACACTCTTCTTATATGGAGATTGGCATGCAGCTGCCAGGTGCATTTACTGCATGGATGGCAAAGAACAACTTGTGGTCAGCCAAGGCCATTTGTGCGCATGCGTGCATAATTATGAAGTCATTAGTGAAAAGGTCTATGGTCTACTCAACTTTTAACTTGATGACATAACCACATTCACTCTATTCTTATTTCTGACACACATTCACACACAGTTTCACACGCCATCATACCCTACATTGTGTGGACTTCTTTTGTACAGAGGTCCACACTATGTATGCCACACCTGCACAACCCTGCACATACAATTTTTGTACGTGTAACTACATGTACTGAATGTGAATTAAAAGATCAAATAATCTGATAGCAATTTCTTGAAAGTACAGATCCAAAGAATTAACTATACGAATTCGCCTGTGCTTGAATTGTGTAGTTGACTTATGTTCAGCATGCTTTGCCCTGTCAATCACATCACTGGGTCTTCGATGTGTGGAACAATTTGAACCATTTCTGCTTTGTACATGTTCAATGAGAACATTGTCTGCCACTTTTGCAGACTTTTTTGATTACGAAAGCTTCTGTGTGGTTCTGCAACACAAGTGTAAGCTGGCATGAACTCTGGCAAGTCTTCCATACTAATATGAGGGAAAAAACTTTTCACTAATTTGAAGTTGTGTTTCACTCCAAGACGACAGAATACAGGGTCCAGAGATGCTGGTGCAAACACATAGACTTCTTTTTTGAAAAGTCTAGGAACTGGAGTGTGCTTGGAACTGAGAAGATTATTAACCGTAGAGCTAAGGACAAGTCTATCAGCTCCCATAAGATCATGAATAGTCATTGTGTTTGACAACTCACCTGGTTTGAGTGTGGGTTTGTTCACTGACAAGACAGATGAGACAGACTGATTATACAGGGCCAGGTGTCGGGGAGGCATGTACGTGTGATAATACACAAAGTGATATTGTATTGGTGTCTGAGCTGGTTGTGACACTAAACTGTGTGTGTGCATAATACTTGGAATAACACCTCCTTGATGGACAAATCCAAACATTATACAGCCAAGTACATTCCAAATAATCCATGGGACATTGGGAATGGAAGCACCGGACATAACAAATTCTGCATACAGCAAGACAAGTGGCACCAATAATGGGACAATGAATCTTGGCTCATGGTGTGGCACTATAGACACAAGAAAAAGAGGAGTCACAAAGCAAAGGGCAAAGAATGCACGGCTACTGGATCCTGCAAAACCAGTGGATGTTGTCTGAAATCTCCCTCTGACTAACGAAAAAACCTCAGATACAAAACATATGACAAGTGGTAGGCATAACATTGGAAGATTGAATAATGCATGAGTGATTCTCGAATTGAAACCATGCCTGGCTAGGTTATGCATATCAAGGTTATACAATAAGCAATTGAGTGGAGTAACTGTCACATTTTTAAACAACAGATCAAAATTTAAACTTCTGTAAAGGAGCTGTGGATTGGTCAACACTGCTGAGTCTAAAGTACCATAGTATATTGAATCTATTAAGACATTTGAGACTAACATAGTCAAACATCCTGGCAGCAATGCAAGACAGTTGCTGGTAACTTCACGTATTGCATGTACTCCAAACTCAAATGCTGACCCAGTTAACCAAAATATAAAAGGAATCAAAGCAAAACAGGGAAACGTCACTCTGTTAAAAGTTGCTTCAACAATGAAAACACCTATCCAGAATGCATGATTTGGCCTGCCTTCTGTATTTTTGGAGGGGGTTGATTTGAACTGGTCTAACCTGGAATCCACTACAAGTAACAGCAAAAGAGAAAATGCCATTGTTTCATAGGAGTTGGAGAAGGTTCTTGTGTAGTACACCAAAGTCACATAAGAGCTGGCAAAGATAGTAAGACAGATTTCTGCTTTCATTTCAAGTAACTTGCAGATTGTGTAGATAGGGTAATCGATGCACAGGAGAGAAAGCATGGCCATCATTAGACGTGGGAAGACCAGCAGTGTGTATGGACTCAGGGGCATAATCCCTACAGCATCAGCATACTGCAGTACCTTCATCATTAGTCCACTTGTGATATAAGGAAAGAAGACACTTCGTATGGGTCTTGTGGAGTTAAAATCCCAGGTACGCACGACGTTCAGTCCAATTATATCACCTGCAAATAAGAAATAGGACACCCAGGAAATTATTGGTCTCAGCACAGGAATGGGTGTAATTATTTGCCTGCAGACTAATACTTGAAGGATTTATAATCAAAATGTTCTTGGAAAATGTTTGATGCAATGACAACCATCCTCATAGTAGAAACTACTTTGAATGGTACATGTATATTCATGTACAAAATTTATTAGAAACCTCATATTACAGGTACATGTAATTGGTAAGTACAGTAATTCATATTTCATTTATGCAGTAAAATACTCTTCCAAACTGTGAAATATAATTAGCTTAAACCAAAATGTTGTACTAACTTCAAAGCACAAGTGGAAAGAATGTATAATGTATACATATCGGAATACATACGGTACATACATGTACATGTATGAAACTTATAAATGAATTCCTGCAAAGAACAGTTTTGTCCATGATGCCCAACAATCCCTACCCCCTGGCATGGTTTTGTTCTTGATCATCTTAGACAGTTTTCACCCTCCGTTCATAGGACCTTAATTCTTAACCCTGCACAGACATTTACATGTAGTTACCTTTTTTCTAATATACATGTACATGTAGGTGATTGCCCCCCAACTACCTACTTATAAAATGTTTTTCTATTGAATGCACAACCTGTGGGACTGGCTATCAGATTTGTTGGGACCATCCCTCATACACATGTAAGTGTATGTTTGGTAGCAGGATCATTTAACTTACCTGCCAGTGGTTCCGTGTTTTGAAAGAACTCATCAGGATGGATGTAACCATTCATGGGCCATAAGCAAAGCAGGATGCGCACAACAACAAACAATGCCCAGATTGTGTAGCCCATACTTGCAGAACAGAGCTAGGACTGTAGGAAGAGAAAAATGGCCATAGAGTTACAGATAAAGCATTAATAAAATAAGACATGGCAAAGTAATAAGTTCCAAATACTCCAGCTTCTTTAAGGTTGAGGGCTTCCTTATCCTCTCAATTACCGCATTAAGATACTTGTACTTTCATGCTCCTTCGCTGTGCTGATACGCATGAAAAACAGTTTCGTGCTTTACACTGACTCTAAAAGGAGGAGACAAGAATAGAATAGCATTTCAGTCATTTTATTGAGACAGCATGGGAATAAGGACCTGCATGCATTACAATCTGAATATCCAAACTACATTTAATAGCAACAAAATCACCCACTTGTACAAAAATACTGCTAGCCAAAGCCATGATAGCCCTTCAACAGCCTCGGTGGCTTCACAACATCATGGCTAAACTCTAGCCTTAGTTAACAATTAAAAAGCTTACAGGCTGCAGTCAGCCATTTGCCTCAAACGCAATCTTATTAATTTGTCAAATTACGTTCTGTACAATTTACACATGTACTGCAGAAAACTCACAAAGGTAACATAAATTATACAGCTTTGGCAACCATAAGACGCAAGCCTAAATCCACATCAACATATCAATTCTTACCCATTTTTGTTTCCCAATGATCTTATTACATGATTAAATATTCGGGGACATTGCTTAGAGCAAGTCAAGTGGCTCCTCCTGATCTTAAACTGTGAAGACCGTAATAACTAGCATCTGTAATGTTAATTGATTTGAGAGCATCTACAAATAATTCTCTGCACCTAATGTACGTTAGTGGTTTATTCTGAGTACGCTTGGAAGATTTAGTGGAAGAGCAAAATGTAAGGGGGCTAAAATAAGCTTGTTGTCCCCAATACATATACCAGATCTGTGAAAGAATCTTAGCAAATACAAACTGACAAATAATTTTCTTGAGAAAACAGAAATAAATGACATATTACCTTGCCTGAATATATCGGTTTTTGAGTTGGGGATACAAATCTTAAAACCTTTCCCGTTGGGTAGAGCCGTAATGATTGCATTTCATTTCAGCAATTTCACTGTGTCTTAACAATACAACATACTTTATACACACATAACATGCAGGTCGAAGCTGCCTCAGAGAACAATCGTCTTTGGCAAAGATGTCCAATATTTTCTTAAGTTGCTTCAAAGTTAAAGGAACCTTTTGAGCTGGAGGCTGGTGAAGATCTTTTCTGAAACTACACAGCATTTGTTGAACAATAGAAGACTCTACAGGATTGGTGTAAACATTCATTAAGGAGTGAAGCCACTTGATTGTTGACACCATCAGAATTGGACCTGGACTTGATTTCAGAAAAATAAACTGCCAAAACATCTTCCCTTATTGGAAACAAAGGACAAAAGTTATTCTCAAACAACCACTTTATAAAACATCAACACTTGTAAAAACATGAATTACATGTACATGTGCCCTCCGACATGGAAGCAATAGCCTCGTACAACAACTGCTCCTTATGGCTGGAAATTGCAGGTGGAAATTTTAGCCAATAAGGTTGCTGGAGAATGATCTGTGTAAAAACAAATAATAGCATTACTGGACACTATACACTGAAAAAGTTGAATTTTGATGGTGCCCACAAGACTCTCGAATTCAGGTTAACCAAACAAAGAATTTTCATTTCTTCCATGAATTAGGGCAAAATTTCCAGACAATGTAATCATGTCTACTATGAAGGGCCTGAAGGTTGTCCATAATAAAGGCCAAAAGGGGCTGGATGGCCACCAAGGAAAAACCAGAACACCGGTTCCACTGCAAGAACGTTAAATGAAAAAGAACCTGTGGAATTAAGGAAAGCGGAGGAACTAATAAAACATTTTCAGCAGACCAGTCTTGCGCAAAAGCATCAATAGCTTCAGCCCCGGATTCCAAAATGTGGAAAAGAAACAAGGCAATTTGGCATTATGATAACAGTAGACAGTTAAGGGACCCCACTTGTCTGTAATGGATTTGAAAAACTGATCAGATGAAAGACCCCAATCATCAAGATCAACATCATCAACAACAATAATTTGCTTACAAAATCAGCTTGTTTGTAGAGAGCAGGGAATCCATTCAATTTCGAGATAGACTTGGTTTGCGAAGCAAAATCAAAAATATCCAAAGCCAAAGACTGGAGATGGAATTTCATGCTTCCAACTTCAATTATTTTAGAGGCCGCTTGATTATCTGTGAAAACTTTGACATGGGATTTCACAATCAATGGCAAAAAAGAATGTAACATAAATAAATAACACTGTTTCCAATTCTCACGAAGTTGAACTTTTAGATTTGTCATCTGTGCAAAGGTTTTTATGAATCACATGACCATCATTGCATAACCCCTCCCAAAGTGAGAAGAACTGGCTTCTGAACAGATTATTTGTTTATATTGGGGAGAGAAAAAGAAAACGATGGTTTAAATTCTTATGCCAGAATTCAAGCTCCCATAGACCAGACTTATCAAGTCTGATGAGCTTATCCTCATCTTTAGCTACCACTATGGTGATTTGACAATTTCTGGACATTAATCTACTTACATTACCAACTACAGGAGATAATGAAATAATTTGTTCAACTACAGAATGTAACTTCCTAACCAGACAATAGGAGGGTAATTGTAATGAAACAATAGCGGATTGAAGTTTGTCAACAGGTCGATCCAAAACCCAATCCTTAAGCATTTCACAATTGGCATCCCAATTCCAAAGACATATCTAACCAATTAATGGATGAGGAAGGGTTCCATTTACATGTACTTCTGTTAATGTTATAGATGAAACCAGCTTTCAAGAGATCTGCTTTAACATAAAGAGATATGTCGGCAGCTACTTTTAAATGCTCAGAAGAGGAAAGATTGGAGCAAGGGACAACTAGAAAACTATGCCATCATCCAAATACAACAATGAAGATGCCACATGTATGCCAATGAGGGACTAGGGGCTTCATTAATTTTGTGAAAACTAGAGAAGCAGCATTTCGTCCAAACGGCAAAACTGTGAACTTAAAAAACTTCTGTATGCCACCTATAATCCAAGAAAAGACTAAATAATTTTGGAATTGAGGATGAATATCAACATAATGATAGCCGGATTTGAGATTGAATGAAAATAATAGAGCATTTAGCTCCAATATTGCAAAGCAATTTTCAAATCTTCAAATTTGAAATATTTTGATATAAATTTATTCAACTGACTCAAATCTAGAACCAGATGTGTTTAATTTGAGGCTTGACAAACCGCTGAAAGAGGGCTAGTGATATATGAGGGAGCACCTGTCTGAATAATTTTATTGGAAGCCAGGAGTTCCACAACCGACTGTGACAAATTGTGAAGAGCTAAAGCATACGAGACCATCCCTTATGATGGACAGAGTCATATTAGGTGCACTAAACTTGAGTCTACCTTTGATGTTGACAGTACCTGAATTTAAATCAGGATAGCCATCACAATGTACATGTACCTGTATTATGTTGGAAAATTTGTCAGCAAGAGAGCTAGGACTTGGATGATCCTTGAGGTTCTTTGCCAAGCTTCGAGGCTGCGGTGGCGATGGAAGGAGTGAAGGGGCAGTGCAAATTGACATGGGATGTCTCTGCTGGCTGTAGCAAAGGGTTGATATCTGAATCTGGATCCCCCTTTGTAGCATGTAGCACTGCAGTACTTGAGTGGACAGAATCTGGACCAATAGCCTTGGTTGCTGTGGTTGAAGCAGTTAAAGCTCTACATGCCAGTAAGAAAAAAGAATACCAGACAAAGCAGAATTGTGCATGGGGGGAGGGGGGGAATTATACAACATACCAAGTAAAAGAGAAACAGCCACGGATATTCAGCGAGTGCATGAGCCTGAAGTAAAGACGTGTACAGTGACATGCACATACATGTATATAGTAATGGTCCAGTGCTCAACAAAAGGTAAAAGCACAAAGGTAGGGAGAACAGAAATGTGAGGAATTTGGTCTATGTAGCAAACAAAACCAAATTTTCATGCTCCTTCGCTGTGCTCATATGCATTAAAAACAGTTTTGTGTTTACCTCGACTCGAAAAGGAGACAAGAGAATAGAATTGTATTTCAGTCATTTTATTGAGACAACATGGGAATAAGGGCCTGCATGCACTACAAATGCACATTGAAGACAACAAAGTATACAGGTGAGCGTACCTCCAAAAAGACAATGATCAGAAAGATCTTTGGGAAGAGAAAGATCTTTGTTTCTTGCACTTGCAGTCCTGTTGTTCCTTTCGAGCTTCTTCTGCAATTTTGATGCCCTTCCATTGATCTGAAGATACGCCCAGGTTCTCATTACCTTCTTATTCAAATGAGAGATCATTGCCCAATCTGCCTTACTACCGTCAGTAATACGGATCTAGCACTTGCAATCCACAATGAGTTCTTGGGCCTCATCCAAGGCATGAAAGGCTGAATCAGGATCTGCTCTTTCTATCAGGGCGAGCTTAGCTTTGTCCTAGAGGATCTCCCAAGTGCTGCAAAATTCAAACTGTGCGATGTTGCCTGGTCTGCTGAAATACTTAGTGTCTAGCTTACATGTATTTTTAAGTTCCTTGATAGAAGAGGAATCATTAGTGGTACCGGCAGTTGGCAAAGCATTGAAACGACGATCAAAATAGTCTTTGAGTTTCTTGAAGATCAGAGTTTTTCATCAGAGTTGAGACGCCTCGGTCAGAATGGCTCAAAACAGATGAGTACACAACATGCCAAGTAAAAGAGAAGCAGCGACGGATATTCAGCGAGTGCATGAGCCTGCAGATGCATACGGATGTGTGGGTGTACATGGAGGGTTTCTTTTCTTCGAGTTTCAAGTTAAACTTTGTATTATTTTCTTTATCCTTCATAAATTGTAAACACGCATACAACATGAATGCCTTATATATGCACTATTGGAATAAATGTCAATTGAATTTGAATTTTGTATGTACTTCGTAGCCAGAATGTGACCGGTATGGGACTTAATGACGTGTTGAAATGAATGTGTTAGGCTTGGTCTTCGGTTTCACTGGATCCAGTGAGCCTCACATGCAGTTTGGCCGTGATCAGCGAAGCCAACGACTAAACCTAATCCACTCATGTAAAAAATGCCCTGAGCTCAGGCTCGAGCACGTGTTTAAAGAATTCGCCCGTGCGGCCAGAGTCTGGTTCCCCGATCCCATTTTCATCAATGCATTCAGATTTACAGGGGAGGGGGCGGGAAACAGTCTAGCGCGGCCAGTGTTTTCTGTCACTCATGCATGCATGCATGATCATCATAAGCCTGACTGAATCTTGTTTATTTGCTTTCATCAAAGCACGGGTCAACAAACTTTTGTCAAACAGTGATGGATACATTGTA
This sequence comes from Acanthaster planci, assembly GCF_054643075.1. Taxonomy (NCBI): domain Eukaryota; kingdom Metazoa; phylum Echinodermata; class Asteroidea; order Valvatida; family Acanthasteridae; genus Acanthaster; species Acanthaster planci. Next base: position 4,874,597 of record NC_141790.1, read on the forward strand.
TGTCACCAGTCCAAAACTGGCAAAAGGTAAAGTCTTTGTAGGCCTAGTAGACAAAATATAGACTTGCAAAAGTAAACCGACAAAATGTAAAGAAATAACATCGCCTCAAATATTTTTTACTCAATCTATATATGTTTATGGAAAAATACAAGCACATTTTTATTCATAGCTTGGCGCATCTACATTCATGACACTTGTAGGTTTTTGAGAGTTAACATTTGGTGCTTGATTTTATCTATAAAATTACTCATCAAATATGAATCTTGACTTTGGCAGTTAAAGCAAATGCATCTAGAACTCTTCATTGTAGACCAATAGTAATACAACACTAAACAACAATTGATTTAAATATGTTCAGTTCTTTTGTCCAACTTATCTTTCATTTTTTTAACATGTCTTTGAACAGTGGAAACACTAACGGTTGCAGGAAATTTTAAAATTGCTGCTATCTTGAAAAAATTAAAAATCAAAAGCTCCGCTCCCTCCTTTTTTTCAAAAATCCAGACAAAAAACATTTTTTTTACTTCATCTAAGTAGAGTCCTCATATAAAAAGCCAAACTCTGAGGAATATGCTGGTGTGAGTAAAATTGTTAAGTCATTCTTATTTCGGAAGATAGTATTATTAGGATTCAAAGTTTGTGACAATCCTGCAAATTGGATTTCAGTGAAATCCAAACTGCAGGATTGTCACAGGATTTTCAGGCATCAAAGTCATGCCTTGAAGTAGGGCTGTGACGGCGACAGAAAAGAGACAGATTTCAAAAGACAGCCATCCAAAGCCCTACTGTGGGGCTAATCTACATGTAGGCCTACATCATAGTATCATGTACAAACAGTTGTAGCATATTACTAGGCCTACTGGCAATTGTCAATGTATGGGAGAAATAAGCCTTCACCACATTGCCCCCAACATGTAAGATTGTGTACAACTAGAAAGGATAAATGGTCCCCACAAACGTGGAACAAATACATCATACCATCCTTCATACATGGGCACTAGGGTCAACCGATGTCATGGATGTTCGAACCGATGTTCTTAACACTTTAGGCTCTAAGTCTGCTCATAACAACAAAAAAACCAGTCTACTCCCTTAAAATTTAAAATGCCAGTTAATACATTACCGGTAATAGGATTATTTTTTTGCCTTTATTGTCACTGAGAGAATTGTATGCAGGGTAAATCACTTCATGATCATATTGCCGACGCGCTCCGTTCGTTGCATTCAAACCCAATGCATAGACGCCGATATTAAAATAGTATGGTGTACTATTTACGACACACATTTCTGCCTCTCTCTAGTGTGGTGAACTATTTATGACAAACATCTCTGCCTCTTTAGCCCTGCCAAGGCGACGTCGCGGCAACTAGACTACGCGATCGATGGCGCGACGCCACGACGCGACAGTACGACGCGACGGAAAGACAGCAGGACATGACGCAACGACGCGACGCCGTCGTGCCGTCGCGTCGTGCCGTCGCGACGACGCAACGCCACGACGGCACGACGTTATGCATTATACGCAGCATAATTTAGTATGATGTTCTATAGCCGCCAAAATTGCGTCACGTCGTCCCGTCGCCCCGACACCACAGCGCGACGCTACGACAGCTCCGTCGCGTCATGGCGTCGCCTCTTTTCTCATTACTTTTAAGCTGTGTTTAATACATTGTGTTGTGCCGTCTTGCTGCTGCGTCGTGCCATCGCGTTGTGTTGTTTCTTGATGATGTCGCGTCGTGCTGTCCCGTCTTGCCGTCGCACGCGTATCGTGCCGTCTTGCCTGACTGTTTCTAAAAATGGCTGGTGATTACTAAGGCCAATAGAGGGCGTTCGTCACAAGTCCTGGAAAAAATAATGTGCGTGCATAGGGTTACACTCATTGAACTCCATTATAAAGACTAGATAGGATATCGCATCCAAAACGCGTCCCGCGTGTGCATAATTTCAGGACGGTAAATAACAAGCATTGCTAATGTTATATATAACGGTTTGCCCGTACCCAACGTATATTAATAACATCATCCCCCATTTTAGTGTCACATTCAGTTTTAGCAAGTACAACTTCAAAATGGAAACCGGAGAGTATTCATTGTTGGTGTCAGCAATAATCGCAGTTGAGCCTTCTCTAAAAATGTCACTTTAGATCTGGGAATAAAAACCGACAACCCATTTCTTTCCGGCAATTGAGAAATGTGACTAGGTTTTAGTTGTACCATTTCCTCGTGTCTGAAAAGCAAGGAAAACTTTGTTGCCACGTAACAAGCTGTTCCGAGGTCAAACAAGTTTTTTTCTGGACTGCCAAATCTATCTAAAACTCTTTTAACGGTCTCAAGAGAAATGGGTTCTTTTGCACGGGGGGGGGTTGTGGAGTTGACGTCTACTGCTAATAATAATCTGCTGAACTATAGGCGAATCAACCTGGTTGGGATTTGCATTTACTAAAGAATGAATCCATTCTATGGCAGCGGCGGCAGTAGTTATAACACTATCGGACTTGGCTGAGGTTTTTTTGTGAAGAAGATAAGCAGCAATGAATTCAGCCTTAATATGGAGTCTTATTTCAACTTTTAGTTCTTTTAACCATTCGAAAAATTTTCTACAGTTGTACAAATAACTATATATGGTACCATGAGCTTCAGCTAAAATAGCTTCGTTGAAGATTGGTTCCTTCACTTCCTCAAGACTGCCAGGAAAGTTTAACCAAAAAGGCTGAGAGTAAATTATCTAATGACAAAGAAAAACAAGAAAAATAATGATGTGTTCAATCTTATTGACAACCTATGTATACTGCACAGACTGTACCATTAATTTGCGGGGACCCAAGTAAGGAATTTTTATTTCTTCCTTGAACCAAGGCAATGGAGCCATCCATGGTCATAATTCCTTTAATCCAAGGTGTGAAACTAGACCACAGGATAGGCCAAAAAGCAGAGGACAGCCACCAAGGAAAGACGAGTGCTCCTTTAGCTGTACACATTTGAATATGATCGAGCACACTAGGAATTAAGACTACAGGTGGCACTAACAAAAAGTTTTCATCCGACCAGTTCTGTGCAAAGGCATCTACGACCGAAGTTCCAGGATTCCACAACCTAGAGAAAACCGGGAAGTCGTTTGTTGTTGTAGTTGGCAAAACAATGTACTGAGAATGGGCCCCACATTTCACTAAGTTTTTAAAACGTCTGTTTTGATATCATCCAATCATCACAGTCAATCTACTTACAAGGCTGCTTGGTCATTTTTGCATCTAGGAATCCATTGCACTTCCAGACTTATTTTGTTTTGAACACAAAGGTTGAAAATATTAATGGTTAGGTCTTGTAGATTATTATTCATACTGCCTATTTCTACAATCCTTGCTGCTGTTTGGCTGTCAGTGAATAGCTATAGGGGTGGGAAACAATGGGCAGAAAAGATCTTAGCGCAAATTCAATGGTATTTTTAAAGTTCCCTCCAAGTGGAACTGTTCTTAGCTTCAGACTCTGTCCATAGTTTATGAGCAGTGCGAACATCGTTACATATTATGGCTCCTGAACCGGTTGCACTGGCGTCACAACAGGCAATTTTGTTGACTTTTCTTTGTGCAAAAATTTTACGAACATTGAGCTTCATGGTGTTATCTTTCCAAAAATTGACTTCGGCAAGGCAATGAACGTCTAGTCTGACCAGAGAACTTTCGTCTGCTGAATTTGCTATTAGGATCTGACAATGTCTGGTCATAAAGCCTGGTTATATTTCCATACACTGGGCTCAACGATATAAACTGACCTAGGAAGGAGTGCACTTTTCTTATGGTTAGGGCGACAGACTGTTCAATTTCAGTTTATTGTCGTCTTAATCTTATCTACACGTCTTTGGAGAATTTTTATAGTGCCTGCCTGGGTATTCCAAGTCATACCTAGTCAGTTAATACAGTAAGATGGGTTCCACTGACTTTTCTCCTTGTTGTAAATGAAACCAGCTCTTAAAAGATCAATTCTGACATGATCAGAAATTTCCTTTGCAAAATCAAAGTCGTGCTTGGTGTTGGTTTTAGTACTGGGGACAACAATGAATCCATCGTCTAAATTTAGGGCTATACGTATTCCAGCTGTCCTCCAATGAGTAACCAATAGCTTTAGCAATTTGGTAAAAAGGAATGGAGCGGAAGACAGACCGAATGGAGGTACAGTAAATTCAAAGAATCTGGACTGACCTTCGATTTCCCACGAAAAGCTTAAAAACATCTGACTATCAGCTGAAATTTCAATATGATGATAACCGGACCTAAGGTCAAAGGAGAACATTAGAGAATCCTGCGAAAGAAATTGCAAGGCTACCTTCCAGTCGTCAAGTTTGAAGTGAGCTTTCTGAACAAATGTTTTTAAGCTTACTTAAATCTAAAATCAACCGCTTCTTTCCAGACGCTTGATACACTACAGACAAAGGGCTCACAATGTAAGATTCTTTGCGATGAAAACAATTCTATAACGGATTCTGTGGCAAAATCCTTTCCCTTTATTGCTCAATTATTATTTCGAAAATACATGGGGATGGTTTAACAGAAAAGGTATAGTGTAACTGTTTGTAATCACAGACATAACCATTTCAGATGAACAAATATCACACCCAAATTGTGCGTGCTGTCTTAATCTCCCTTCGACCATAAATTTGTCGGAGTCTAAATCTTTAATCTTGTGTGATTTGCAATTACACCGTACCTCTAGAACATCTGAAAACCTTTGATGGAAGTTGTCTTTATTGACTGCTGGTTCCTGGAGTTCCATGGCGTTGTCCTGCCGGGTTTGAGGTGGCGACGGGAGCTGCACCTGTGGTTGCCATGGTGTCGATGGGGACTTGCTAGGGTGTATATCTCGTGTGGAAATGGGTGTAGTTGATTGCAGGTGCTGGTCTTGCTCTGAGTTTAACTTTGGACCATGCAATTGCCAGGTTGAATGGGCCTCTCCACTTGGAGTGGTCCGTTGCAAGGTCCTCCCAGCGCTCTGTGTTGATTTCCAGGGCCTTCATGTCTCCCTTGCAGACGTCTCTAAAGTGCAGCTGTGGGCGGCCAACGTCTCTCCTGCCAGTCGCCAGTTAAGTATTTGGGGATTCTGCTATCCTCCATACGGTGAACCTGGCCCAGCCAGCGCAGCCTGCGCTGTCTGAGTAGAGTGAACATGGAGGGAAGGCCGGCGCGGGACAGAACTTCTGTGTTGGGCACTTTGTCCTGCCAGGATATGTCCAGGATGTGGCGAATGCAGCGCAGGTGGAAGGAATTCAGTCTCTTTTCCTGCTGGGCGTATGTTGTCCACGTCTCACTCCCATAGAATCGTGTGCTAATGACGCAGGCTTTGTCTTGACGGAGAGTTTGGGATTCTCCCACACTCGTGTGGTGAGGCGGGTGAGTGTGAAGGCTGGTTTTCCTATCCTCTTGTCGATCTCTGTATCAAGGGAGAGGTTGTTGCTGATCGTAGACCCCAGATACGTGAACTGATTCACGACCTCCAGCTCGTAGTCGTCGATGGTGATGGTTGGTGATTGTCACAACATGGGTCCGTCTTTCCCATGGAGGACTGCAGCGGTAAAGGTTGAGAGACGTGTGGACTTAGTAAGGAAAAACTCAGGAGGGCGAAAATTGTGTTCAGAAAATAAACTCTTAATTTAATTAAGTACCAAATCTATCTTATCCCAAACAGGCCAATTATTCCGTAAATTTATTATCCCAAAAGTAAGATAAACAAGAGAATAAATAAATAAATAAATATATATATATATACAACTGCTGTCTAAAGGGGCCAAGATATTGTAATTCTACGGTACCGGTACCAGGTTTCAGGGATTAGCCCACCACTGCATAGGAATATGCTCAGCAGCAGACAAGCGTCCGAGTTCAACAGGGACTTGGCGGTAACGTTGTTCCACGGCCACTACTGTAGGGAAGATATGGCCTGGCTCTGCAGCAGATTCCCCGGTAAGTAGTCTCTCTGGTCTCCCCAGCTACCGTCGGCCTGACACGCCTGAGGTAGGTACACGGCTGGTAGGTACTTGTAGGCAGCGGGCCCCAACTCACCAGTCCACACAGGACTCAGCTTTGTGTACAAGTGTACACGGCGGACTCTCCCTACTCAGGAGTAGACTCGTCGTCCACCTCACACCAAATCCACTCAGGATTATTTTAAGCTTTAAATGGTGGTCCACTAAGGACAAACAACCCAGCCTCATGTAGTACCCAGGGGGGGGAAGCCCTTTAGAAAAAGATCAAATATTGTGGATACTGACAGTATTCTAAAAAGTTCTAGCTTTTAGTTAACACTTGAATAATCTCAAAATTCAACGTCAAGTTTAACCTGGATATGATAATTAATCCATAATTTCCTTGGCATGAAAATTACCCTGAATCAAACCTACTCTCTCAATTATAACTTTAAGAAACATCCAATAATTTAAGTAACCAGTATGAAGAGAAAATAACCCCACATCTGTAAAATTCATCCCAAAATCCTTATCTTGGAATATGTTCTTCCACTAAAAGAGAAAAGAAACCACTTACAGTTATGGTATACTGGCTTAAATCATGGGCCACTCCCTGGTACACACAGTACCAATGTAAAGTACACTCCACACAGGAGGTGACTGCTCACAGTGCAAGCTAGTAAGGCAGTGACTTGGGGGATGCACATGGCATCTCAGTGTTAAACAAAATCACTGAAGCAAAACCTAATTTGCCTAATGCTGATTTCCATGTGAAAGATAAACTCAGATACTCCCTGGGTCAACCTCATTGCTAAAGAGGGGGATTTAAACACAGTGCAAGGTATATGTGAGTCAAAGAATAATAAATTTAATATATTTAAGAACACATTGTGACAGTGATGCTTCCGTGCCATGACAAGACGTTTGTTTTTTTCCAGGCTGATGGTAAGCCCGAAGTCCTTGCATGCTTGGGAGAAGCGGCCCATCAGGGTCTAGCTGAAGGTCCTGCTGTGTGTGGGTTACGACTGCAGCGTCTCTGATTAGAGCCTCGTGTACTTTAGTTCTGGCTTTCAGGCGGGCGAAGTTGAAAAGCCTGCCGTCAGATCTTGTGTGCAGGTAGATTCCCTCTGTTGCTGTACTGAAGTCATACCTCAGGAGCATAGCAAAGAAAATCCCAAAGAGGGTTGGCGCAAGTACACAGTCCTGTTTCACTCCGCTGCGTATGTTGACTGGTCCTGAGACGTTGCCGTTGTACTGCACTATCCCCTGCATGTTGGTGTGAAACGATTCGATGAGGCTTTGTAACTTTGGTAGGCATCTTATCTTTGGCAGGATGTTGAAAAGGCCCTCTCTGCTGACTAGATCGAACGCTTTGGTGAGGTCGATGAAGGCGACGTACAAGGGCATGGTCTGTACTTTACATTTCTCCTGGAGTGGGCAGATGGAGAATATCATGTCTACCGTTCACTGCTCAACGCGGAAATCACACTGGGACTCGGGGTAGACACGCTCAGCAAGCTTCTGTAGACGGACGAGAACAGCTCATGCGTAGACTTTGCCAACGACGCTGAGGAGGGAGATACCCCTGTAGTTGTTGGAGTCGCTTCCCTCCCCTTTGTTTTTGTAGAGGGTGATGATCTTAGCATCCCTCCTGTCCTTTGGCATGGCCTTCCTTCCAGCACTGGCAGAGGATGTCATGCAATGGCAGCAGTAGGGTGGTCTTGCAGTGCTTAATCAAGTCGAGGGGTATGCCGTCGTTGCCCGGTGCGTTGCCAGGGGCCAGGCTATCAATAGCCTTGCTGAGTTTGTCAATGATCGGCTCGGCGTCAAGTTCGTCCATGGATGGCAGGCAGTCGATGGCATCAAGCGCTGACGGTGTCACGGTGTTCTGTATGGAATAGAGGTCGGAGTAGTGTTCCGCCCATCTCTCCATCTGCTTGTTCTTTTCTGTGATCATCTCCCCAGTGGAAGATTTGAGGAGGGCCGTCTTGCTCTGAGCCGGACCAATTGCTATCTCTTCCCTCATCTGCTTTGCAGATTCTCCTTCTTGTGTTACACCAAGTTCCTCCTCAAAGATGGAGGCAAACTGTTCAACAAGTTCTGGTTGGGCCATCTTGCTGGTGTTAATTCGTGCCTTTCCAGGCTGTCTAGCACGATGGAATTTCTTTAGCTGCAGCTTGACCTTGCAACACACCATTGAATGGTCTGTGTCGCAATCAGCACTCTAGAACGAACGGGTGATTAGCACGTTCTTCAGTGAGGTGCGCCTGGTCAGGATCAAGTCCAGCCGGTGCCAGTGCTTTGAGCTCTAATGTCTCCAGGAAACCTTGTGTTGCGGCTTGGTCTTGAAGAACGAGTTTGTGATGCACAGATCGTGATATGTGCAGAACTCGAGCAGCCGCTGTCCGTTGTCGTTCATTCTGAGATTCTCGTAGTGGCTGTCAGTGTTGGGGCATACACACTGAAAAGAGTGACTGGGCCTTGAGTGGTGTTGAGACGGAGGGTGAGAAGTCGTGCAGAGCCATTACTGCCCAGTTCCACCATCTTCAGCAAGGTGTTATTCACTCCCTGTTCCCTGTACACTGGCTGAAACGTCGAGACTTGCTCTCACCGGTTCTTTTTAGAACCACACCTCTTCACAAAAGAGATATTTCCCACATGGTGTACCCGCAAACCTTTTTTGTTTAACTCTGTTACCTTCCTCGACGTGCGCGTCCAGATCTGTGCACGGAAACTTGGCACAACCGTGCATTACAAACCCATAGATTCCCACAGCTACCTGCAATACCAATCGTCTCACCCCCTCAAGTGCAAGAACTCCACCCCTTTAATACTCTCAGTTTCTTCGACTGCGTAGGATTGGTCGTAGCGATGCTGAGTTCTCTGCGCGTGGGGAGGAAATGCTAGGTTTCTTTCATCAGCGCGGTTACCCTGCGGCTATCACAGACGCTGCCTTCAACGCCGTATCTTCAATCCTGCGCGAAACGGCTCTGAAACCCACCGGGGTCAAGCAACGTAATCGCGTCCCCCTCGTACTTACATACCACCTTCGAAACCTCGATCCCGGTACGTAATGTTCTTCTCAAGCATTTTCGTACATTTGGAAATGATGCGGCCACAGCTTCCATTTTCACTGAACCCCTGATTTGCGCGTTTCGGCGCGATCGTTCTGTCGGGGACATGGTTGTATATTCCTGGATAGATTCTGTCTCACTGTCAAAAGCGGGCAGCAATTCCACTTGTCGGCGCCCCGGACGTAACACCTGCCCCTACATAGTCGGTCGTCGGCCCCCGCGGTAGCAACAGAATACACCGGGATCATACGTGCATTACAAGTAATGTGGTTTATTTCATTACATGTCTATGGAGCATCAAAAGTGGGCAACCTCATTTTCTTATTTTCTGCCAGTAGATTTTCGGGATTTTGGACTTTGCCTAAAGCATTTTCAAAAAACGCAATTTTCCGCACGGAGAAATTTGGATTTTACTTTAGCAACTCTTCGTGGGGCGTCAAAAATGGACAACTAAGAACTTCAATTTCTCACTGGCAAACTTACTGTCATGCTCCAAAAGTGGACAACCCCATTTTTTCATTTTTTGCTAGTAGATTTTCGGGTTTGGGGAATTTGTGTATAGCAATTTCAAAAACACATTTTTCTGCTAGCAAAAATTGGAAATTTACTTAAAGAAGCCTTCGTAGTGCGTCAAAAGTGGACAACTAAAAACTTCATTTTTTCACTAGCAAATTTTATTTGATGCTCCCAAAGAGCACAACCCCATTTTTTCATTTTCTGCAAGTAGATGTTTGGGCTTTTTGAAGTTGCACCACCCTTTTTCATAAAACCCAATTTTCTGGTAGCAGAAATTTGGATTTTACTTTTCTGACGGCGGGGTTGTCCAAAGTGGACAAGTTGAAAACTGAAACGACCGTTGTGCTCACTACGCTCAGAATGGAACGGTCTTGGGAAGATGGGCAGCCAACATTAACGGTAGAGAGTCAATGGTCTGCATCTGACGCGTCGGCGGATGGCTTCACAGCTCGGGGAAAAAGTGTGGGTGATTTCCTATCATGGAGGAAGGACACAGAAGGAGTTGTAACTCAGGCACTTCAAAGCGTCCAATGATGGTCGCCGCCGAGTCTGACGAATAATAGAAAACATTCCAAAAATGCCTTATTGCTGCCTGCATCTTAGCTGGACAAGTGGGGCCAGTAATACCCTGGCAACACTTGTAGTTTTTTGCTTGCAATTAAATACAAACTATCGATGTGACCAGGACATAGAGAGAGAAAAATTCCTGATATTAGACCTACTTTGCCATTATAAATAAACTTTTAAAATTTTGACACACTTTTTCATTATCCATGCAAAGTTTGTTATTCTAGTCTCCTCTGTCCAATATACACGGTGTCAAAGACTTGGAACGAATTTGGCTAAGACTGGCCAACAAAATGTTCACTACTTCTGGAAAGCTTAGTTCATTAGCAATAAAATGCGCTATTTCATCATAAGGAGTGATCGTGAAATCTCATAAAATACGCCTTTGTACAAATGCCACCAAAAAAGGATTCAAACAAAACACAAAATCTTACAAACAGCTTCGCTATTTATTCCTAAAAGAAGTCCAGAAGAAAGCGTTCGATAAGGGCAACAACTGCACATGAACACTTCGGGTATACAGCCTAGTAAAAGCAACCACGCAAACAGTACATTTGATGATGTTGTCGGTTCATATCAAGCACCAACGATGACATGAATATTCAACTTCCTATACCGCAGAACACAACGTTTTAGGGATGCAGATCACCAACGAAAAATTGCGGCGACGATCATGGGGTACAAAGGGAGCTTATGGTTGCAAAACAGCTGGTGGGTAGAAGGCGCGCGCTGCGCTCGGGCTATGGACATACCGGGCATGCCAGAAAGTGGTAATCGGCCAGATGTTATAGCCCGGGCAGTTCAAACTCCTTCTGTGTCCTTCCTCCATGTTCCTATTGAGAAACTTGCAAATAGGAAAGGAGCCATCCAAAGCCTGATAGTCCTTTATGGTACCGCAAACTTCCGATTCAGCACACAGTGTAATTCGAATGACGGTGGTGGCTTGCCGTCGGGAATTTCCATTTAAATGAATGAGCGCATGGTGATATGTCCCCTAAACGAAGTTATAGCTAGAATAAATCATTGTGTCCATTCCAGTAGGATAATTGAATTTGTTGTGGAACGAAACAGGTTGTAATCGAAAAGTCATCTCAAGAGAAGAAACTAGGTGCTTTTTAATCAAGTGAATCAAGAGTTTCAAAAACTTGAATTTGCTGAAATAATTCCCAAACACGTATTCAGCCAGTAATTCCAATAACAAGGATAGCCACGAAGAAAATAATCTTTCAGCCAGTACACCACTCGGTCACTGATATGACATCGAAGATTTAATTTAATATTTATCATTCAAATCTTTGTTCAAGTCATCAAAACATGTGGGTAGTTAGAGTGGAGGCCTGGGTCATTAGTATGAAGACAAATGATTCAAAGTGACAACGTGAAAAGATATTGACGCAATTTAAACACAAACTTGCAAGTGACGTCCCAGGGCAGTCATCAGATACATGTACTGTGAAATGCATGGACGGTGGATTGAATAGCAAATCTTAGGATATCTGAATATCAAAAAATTGGTTGTTCACTTTTGCCACTCCGAGTAACTTCCACCATAACCAGTTCATAATTTTTACCAGTCTTGGACATAATTATTTTCAATAATTTCCTATAGAATAATACTCTCCTGCGATAAATCCCATACAATTCACATCCTTGACGTGAAGAAGGTCCAGTCTTTTTCACAAAATCGGCTAAATGGACATACAAGTTGCATGAAAAAGGCCGATCACATACACCAAGGGAAATGACGCCTGATGCCCGTCAACAGACGGCTCCACACGTTTGCAGTACAACTACATGTACATGTATATGTACAAAGGGTCGTCACTCTGGCAGCCTCGCAACTTTCGTCCACCTTATTTTTTCAGGGTCGGGTGATGCCAATCTTCCTAAGACCGTTCCATTTCAACGCAGGGAGGAAAGTGTCCTTCTAGTTATAACTTGTCCACTTTTGGTCCACCCCGCCGTCGGCAAAGTAAAATCCAAATTTCTATTAGCAGAAAATTGGGTTTTATGAAAAGTAGTGGTGCAACTTCATAAAACCCGAACATCTACTTGCAGAAAATGGGGTTGTCCTCTTTGGGAGCATCAAACAAAATTTGCTAGTGGAATTTTGAAGTTTTAAGTTGTCCACTTTTGACGCGGTACGAAGACTTCTTTAATTAAATTCCACACTTTTGAATATGCTTTACGTAGCCTAAATTCCCCAAACCCGAAAATCTACGAGTACACGAAATGAGAAAATGGGGTTGTCTACTTTTGGAGCATGACAGTAAGTTTGCCAGTGGGAATTTGAAGTTTTTAGTTGTCCACTTTTGACGCACCACGAAGAGTTGTTAAAGTAAAATCCCAATTTCTCCTAGCTCTGCGCTTCGGGGGGGGGGGGGTTATAGGCCTATGCGCTGCGTGTACAGTGTGCAAGCATTTATCAGTAATTACATTTATCAGTAATTCTGTTTTATCTTATCAGAAATAAATATTGTCCATCGGGAACAAATGGACCGTTTTCCCAACTTTTCATACCCCTTTTTTCTCTGCGTTTTTTAAACAAGATAATATCCCTATCAGCCCCAAGACCTTTCTGGTCATTCATGGGTTCCTTTAATACTACACTTTTTTCCCATGCGAGTTCCCTTGCTTACCAGGCAAAATTCAGCGACTTTTAGTGCATAGCGCCCTCACCAGTCGAGATCATGAAAGACCACTCTTGCAATGACTCTCCATTGACTAATAGTAATGATATCCAATAAGCAGAACACCACTTAAGTTTTTCTAGTAAAAATCACGGGAATGAGTTCCATACACAATAAATCAAGATTCAAGAAAACGCTTATTCCGTACTCTTAACAAAAATTTACAATGATAATTAAGGGCGCTTGATACATAGAAATTGACAAAATGGATAAGCGACGATATATCAGAAATTTAAGAAACTTAGTACATTGAAATTATCAATGTGGACATAAATAACTTCTAATACATACTTGTACTTAATTCAGAGAGATTAGAGCTTATAAGATAAAGAAAAACATTCCATATGCAAATGAGAAAAGAAAATAGCATGAGGCTGTTGAATAAGCATAGGGTTGTATGAATAGAACACAAAGTTCATTTCACACCCTGAATACAAAACCTCTGAGACTGGTCTAAAAAATTGAGTTTACATTGATACATCTTATACTCTGCTGCTAAAATGGACTTTCCAGACCTCTAAATGATTTCTGGGAGCTACTTGATGCCCCCCGCCCCCCATCCAATGTTGCGTTAAAGGCTGGTGCGCAACCAGAGCGATCCATTGCAACATTGGAATGGGGGGGGGGGGTATTGGGGGTTGTTGAAGGGAGGAATGGGGGTGTGACGGGAGCCTGCATTGTGTTAAAGGCTGGTGCGTGGCCAGAGCGATCCATTGCAACATTGGAATGGGGGGGGGGGTATTGGGGGTTGTTGAAGGGAGGAATGGGGGTGTGGCGGGAGCCTGCATTGTGTTAAAGGCTGGTGCGCTACCATGGCAGAGTGATCCATTGCAACATTGGAATGGGGGGGGGGGGTATTGGGGGTTGTTGAAGGGAGGAATGGGGGGTGTGACGGGAACCTGCATTGTGTTAAAGGCTGGTGTGCTACCATGGCAGAGCGATCCATTGCAACATTGGAATGGGGGGGGGTATTGGGGGTTGTTGAAGGGAGGAATGGGGGGTGTGACGGGAACCTGCATTGTGTTAAAGGCTGGTGCGCTACCATGGCAGAGTGATCCATTGCAACATTGGAATGGGGGGGGTATTGGGGGTTGTTGAAGGGAGGAATGGGGGGTGTGACGGGAACCTGCATTGTGTTAAAGGCTGGTGCGCTACCATGGCAGAGTGATCCATTGCAACATTGGAATGGGGGGGGGGTATTGGGGGTTGTTGAAGGGAGGAATGGGGGGTGTGACGGGAACCTGCATTGTGTTAAAGGCTGGTGCGCTACCATTGCAGAGTGATCCATTGCAACATTGGAATGGGGGGGGGGGGGTATTGGGGGTTGTTGAAGGGAGGAATGGGGGGTGTGACGGGAACCTGCATTGTGTTAAAGGCTGGTGCGCAACCAGAGCGATCCATTGCAACATTGGAATGGGGAGGGGGGATATTGGGGGTTGTTGAAGGGAGGAATGGGGGGTGTGACGGGAACCTGCATTGTGTTAAAGGCTGGTGCGTGGCCAGAGCGATCCATTGCAACATTGGAATGGGGGGGGGGTGGAATTGGGGGTGGTTGAAGGGGGCAGGCACAATCTAAACTACCCGAGTCTATTGCTGTAAACGATGATAGCAAAATTAACCAAACAGATGTCAAGAATTGCAAAGAAAACTTATTTCCACCATTTCGGGGATCTATGATGATGCGTAAAGTACTGACACATTTGTGATGCTTAGTCACTTCCACCCAAGTACACCGAGTGTTGGCGGATTCTGCAGATAGCGTCTGATCTGCATAGCGGTTGGTCTCCTTCACCAGCAACTGCCAAACTGCTTCACAGAAGAAGAGTTGAAGTATCTGTAGGGGTGACAGATGACTGAAATTCTGGCTACACCCAGTCGGTTCTGTGAAGTTCACAAGTAGTGGCTTTTGGTAAATGGAGGTTGCTTGCCATCCAGTCCTGCATTATTGAAAAATAATAGGCCTATAGGTTTTCCCGGCCGAATTAGTTAAAACTGCATCCAAATTCATTAATTAAAGTGCATTTTACATTCGAGCGATTTCTCGAAGCCCGTTACTCCCACGGGTTGATTTTAGAAACTATGCACCTTCAGTTTCGTTTGTGGACGTCCAATCATGCCCTTTCAAGGATTCAGTTTAGTAACAGTATCATTCAATTTCACGATGCACAACCGTCACTCAATTTCGTCGTGGGTGACTAGGAGGTGGATTCCTACCCAAATTTTACTTTCATATCAGTCAATGGGCACTCATATTCGCAATGTTAGCTTTTCAAATTAAGTACTGGAGAAAAGAGTTTCGGTATAATTACGATACGTATACAGTTCCAGAGACATCTTGATCGCTGGCGATATTTGCCCTGGATCGTTATTATCCCCAACCTTTTCATTTAACTTATATGTGTATACTTTTCTTCTGTTAAATGCTTATGGGGATCATATCGTGTTGTTATTTTTTTTAAGTAAAAAAAATTCTTTTTATAAATCTTCAAGCAGGAAAAATACAAATTACAAGATTACTGCTGAAAAGATTGAGTATTTGGTCATTGTTTTAAGAATCATTTAACCAGATAAGAAGAATTGGATCATTTCTTTTTCTCGTTTAAGCAGAAATAAATACGTACATTATTGACAAGAGGTTCTCCCATCAAGGTGATATTAGTGTACTGAGAGAGATTTTTTCTGCAAGTGAAACCCCTCTTCTTCATAATGGAATTTGAATAAATTAGTCAAGCATAAACCATTTCAAATTTGTAAATCAGACTTCGATGAAAAACATTGCACAGATGTCAGAAATGCGTGCCTATTCACGAAATCGCATGCCTATTACGAGTACCACAGAGGGACCGCACGAATTTGACTTCTGTTCTTGGGGCTTTCTAAACTAAATAGCGACTCAAACTTTGCTGTTTAATAGAGGAATTTGCAATCGCGTGCTAATGGAGTTAAATTGAATGATTGTTTTAGCTGACTGAATGTTGATCTGGATCGTCGATCAATTTCGCGCTAAATTGAATGAGCCTAACGTTAATTGGGGCGCCAATTTTAAAAAGGTGGGCGGGAAAACCTATAATTACTTAAAGGATCCAGGAAATGAATTCTTGTTAGAGTCACTTTTAGTGTATCTCTGTACTCTTCTTCCATGTATGAAGACTGTTTGACATCTTTTTTGAGTTATGTGAACTGAACGGTGCACTTTTTAAAACATTAAAAATTGACTAAGCAATCCGGACAAGTGAGGGCGCTTTTGCTTTAATGTTAATCCAGGAAGACATGGTTCAGGTTGCGTGTTTTCATGTTCAAATTGTGGACCCCAAATTTGCTATCTTGGAACATTTCTGTGAAAAGGATTTTCGCTGGCTTATTGCCATATAAGTACACAGCAATAATTAGCCAAAGAAAATGAAATCTGCCGTGTCAGTTGTTAAAAATATCTACACATTTTCTGTGCAGAAATCAGTGCAACATTGAGATTCAGTGCCTTGCATGACATCATAGTTCTGCTCATGAATATGCAAATATTTACTGACATAAAGGCCCCAAAAGCATAAAAATATGAGTTAAAACTGCAACCCAAAGATGCAATTTCCAGGGTTTTTAGTAAAATTTTAAAAAAATATTTCTATTTCCTGGTTTCCTGGAAAACACTCTTTACTCTTTTCAAGTATCAATCGCATAGGAAGGACATTCTAGATGTTTAGAAGATCATGACAAATAAGTTTCATGTGAGAATCAAGATCCCCCTTGCTATATCATCAGGTTAGAAAATTTGTTTTCACGTACACTGGAAATACTGGAATATGCTTCTGTCAACGATCGTTTCTGGTCTTCGCTGATGAGCTTTATTTCCACCAACTTCTTAGTCATAGACGCAAGGCATCTATCTCTTCTCTTGAGTCGTTTTTTGTGGCACTCATTCTTGTTTTGTGGCTTTCAATTTACTCTTTAGATCGTTGATTTCCTTCACCGAACTACCCACGGTCTTTGCATAGCCATGTTCCTACAATCTGTAAAAGGCATGTGTCGATTTGAATACTACATCATGGGTAAATTTTACATATTAATCCAGTAATTGCAAATATAAAAGAGGAACTTAAAGTGACATTCTCCCTAAAATGCGAATCAAAGAAATTATTTGAACAGCCAAAACATATGTTACACTTACCTGCTGGATATTCTTGTTTAGTTGCTGAGGCGTGGGTGTCGCTGTGGGTAGTTGGGCATCAGCCACAATGGAAGTTAATGCGCTCCTTTTTGCCGAAACCTAGCATTTAAAATGTATAAGTCGTGGATTAAATTAAAAGAAGGAAATTGATTTTGAAATTCTCCTGAATTATGCTCAACTGCGGACCAAAAGCCTTCCTTGAGTTATCTGTCCTGTACTGAAGCAAAAAAATAAATGAGGCAAAGACTATTTCGACTTACTAAATCTGAATTACATACCGTGTTTGTTTTTTCATTCAACGGAAACAGTGTCGGCTCTGCCCCTCGCTTTAATTTCCTCATCCTCTCTCCATAGAAGAAACATTCTCGTTTGAGACGATTGGAGCAAAGGTAGGTGCATTTCGTCTGCCATAGTTTCTTGGATATGGGGTCATTACGTCGGACTCGTATAAGCCCCTTTTTTCGAAGTGCTTTTTCCTTGGGAAATCTAGTAAGGGGAAGGAATAAATTCATATCATTATGTCACTTTTACGAAAAGAAAGAAATTTTTATGCCTATAATATTTCTGCAAAATGTATCACTCAAAAATGTTTGTGCTATTTAAACATTTTAAACAGATAAAAATTGGAAATAAAGTCCTGACCTACATTCCTTTCGGCTTGGAGGTCTGAGGCATGAAGGTTTCCAACACCATGATAACCGTAATTTCACGTTTTCAGACTTATGAACCCGTGGGCACTTGAATTTTGTGTTTTAAGAACTGTCGGGGTATGACCTCATTAATTTCGATATTGGAGACTAAATGGGAATAGGGTTCGAGTCAAGGGCGGATACGGGAGGAGGAGCATGCCCCCTTTAAAAAAAAGGATCTCCCCTAAAAGTAGATCCCAAATGCCCCCCCACGAAAATTTTGTCAAGGATCTGCTGTTGGTTCGAGCAAGCTGACCCTGGTCAAATATGATTGCGTCATTGTGCAAAACAATAGGACTGGGAATACTGAAACGACCATTTTCAGCCGATTTCGTGGTAAAAAAATACACACATACAAACGCACAATTAATAAGCCTACGTAAATCCCCGGGCTGCAGTAGGTTAAATCAAAGCTGAGTGTGAGCAGTGGGAATATTCAGCAAACTTAAATGTTAACATGAAAGCGTCGACCACACATATACTATTTCCATTGTTTGATTCAAGAGATTTCCCTAGTTCATTATGTAGCGATACATGCATTATTATAATACACGTGAAAGAGTAGCCCAGGTTGGACGACGTCTACATTACATTGCGACTAACATCCAGGGTATGAATGTCCTTAACTAATTTTTTTCAACACTTTTTTCTCACATTTTTACCTGACGAAGACAGCTAAAAGTGTCGTTCACAAGTGCCTTGTATCCTGAATTCTATAAATGCTGTGTTCTCAACAGAAACTCTGGGGGATTGAGAGCCGTATTATCATGACATCATAAACGCATTTTTTTTTTACTCTGAGCATTCTCGCGTTGGAACTGAACTCCCAAAATGACGATTTTTTTTTATAAACTTAAATGCGAAGAGAAGCTGCCAAGTTAGTCATGATATGGGTAACAATGACCAATTACCTGTTAAATACATGTAACCACTTTACGTCAATATGCGATTGATCTTTAAACTTGAAGATTTATGTATTCGCATTATAGCCCACGTTCAAACTAGAAAGACAGCTAAACTGATACAGACTAGATATACTACATGTATAAGTGTAGCCTAGGTCACATTGGGTCACGCCACCCACATGAGGCTTATAGCATTGTATGCAACCTGCAAACCTACCCTCATCTGTTGAGCTGCCTTTCTTCTTCCAACACACAGCAACGCCATTTTGATCAGAAACGTGTAGTTTATCCGCCAGCGTGGTAGTTGGTACGTAGTGACTTTTTACTGTGCTATCAAGGACCACCGCTAACGGGGAAAGTACGTCTGTGTTCGTAAAAACAGATGTCATTCGGGAATGGCTACATACTGGCCAATGCTTCAGCGGATGTAGGTCCACCAGCATACGCAAGTACGCAATACTAATTGGAATCCTCGAAACAGCTCTATCACTGATAATAAAAACGGAATTAAAAATACATTAGCATGATTTCCTTGCTGATCATAAGTGACAATAGGTTTAAATGCACCCGTACTACAGTGCTGTGTAATTTATCCTCACCAAAATTCGAAACGTGTCAACAAGATGCATAATGTTATGCCTGCTATAATTCGTCTTTATACGCGCGCACAGCTACGACAAAGAAACTGATTGATCACGCATCTCCCCTTCATCCTAATAATAAAGCGCTTGGCATCCTCGTTTCCATGGTAATAACCTTTAAAAATACCTAGCGTCTATGGCCTGTTTTGCCGAAGTGTGCTGTCTTGCTTAGTGTTTGAACCGTAAGTTGACATGGCACTAAACAGTAACAGGATTACATCACACCCGTCAGACTGTGCTCGTATCCGATGATGTACGTGTGCTTTGTGTAGAGGTGGCCGTTTATGGAACGACCTTTATACTTGTGACGATTGTCTTCCAGAATTATATGAAAGAACAATTGCAGAATGTTAAATCTTATTATCTTGTCCAAGAATTTCAGTTTGAGTTCGGTTCTAACCTGTTTACACGTGCATTTGATGAAGTGACTACTGAGCAGCAACTATCGGCAAACATGTGTAATTTTATCTTCGCAGAAAGAACGTCTACATGAAAAGGTGAATTTGTTTACAACCAGAATGTCAATGTACATGATTTGAAATCGTGGCTTTGAAGACTCGCTGCTGCGATGCCTACCATCTGTAACCATAATCTCTGCATGTGTGGGTAACAGTCTCGCGCAATGCACTAAATACCAAGACCCCGGGTGAGTACTAAAATTAACATTGTTAATGACAAGAGAAATGTCTTTGGTAACAAGACGACAAGGAAGATGGTGACGACGATGGTAACGATTGAATGCATCCATGGGCCACCACTGTTTTAACGACTACATGGATGGTGCTCTGAGATAGGGCATTGTGTTGGTAACGCAACGGGGACGACGCATGACGACGAGGATGCTGATAGCAATAGGCCTAATACAGTTTTAATATCGCGCATTTGCACATACGTCTCGAAGCGCTTAACAAATTGACCAAAATGATACATCAGTAATATAAGTAATAAGAGCAGTTATATCAATCGAAATTGTTTAAAACAAGTGAGTCTTAAATATAGATTTAAAGACATCAGTTTTTGCATTCCGGATGTGTTTTGGTAGGAATTTATTGTAGCGTAGGCCTAATTTACCGTATCAAGGTTGATTCCACCTAGTAAAATACACTTTCTTAGGCTAGGAAGTGATCCATACGGTTGACTGTTAAATAAATACCCTATGTTATGCCTAATCTGCACGTACAAATTCATAATTGTAATGCATCTCTAAAATTTAATAGATAAAAATTTTGTTCTGTTCCATTCCATTGTTATTTCGGACAATTCTGGGTGGAACATAACTATTCATCATCCCATGTTTTTCTTAACAAATCTAAACCTTCGATAGGCACCCGTTCATTTATCGTTCGGCGACAATTTTTAATGATCTCCACATTCAATATCCAAACTTTCCCAGAGTTGGGTATGGGGTTGCCTCTTTTGAGTTTTTCAGGACTATTGTACGCACAACCTGTATACCACTGTGGCAAAGACGAAAATAAACCACACATTGAATATGTTATAACCGTGCCACTGATCAGATCTGACGTGGCTTTACCCCATTGCCCATACTGCTGAGCCAAATAGAATCAAGCTATATAATTGTCTGTATTATGCAAATGAGTCGATCCACTCAATAAATTGACACCCATTCACTCCACGCCGCTGCCACAGCACTGGACTTTGACAACATAACCTTTGCATAATGCCAAAGAAGACAAATGGATGTCGTTATGGTGATTAATAATGCAGTCCATATCTGCCATTTATCTCCGTTCCCTGCACTAATAACGGTGTAAGCAGGACGCAGGCAGAGCACGCGGAATCTGTCACTACTAATTCACGCTGATTATGCGTAGGCCTAAATTGATTTTCAAGACCAGTGAGGAAAAGCAGCCTTCCTCTGACATACAGAAGTTTACTCTGTTGGGTAAAACATTGCTTATTAAAACAACTCGTTTTAATTTAGTAAATGGTTCGTTGTTGGTTAGAAATTCGCATTAAAATCTTGTTCTTTTCTGTATTAAGTTTCGGAGTGGGCTTTACAAAGGTCCTTTCCATTTCTCATTTACCATACATTCTGTTGGGACAATTCACATGTCACTGTATACGTCACCGTCCAGAAATCAAGTGAAGCCAATACGTACGCCCATCCACATGCGCATAATTAACCGCACGGCTCCACCGTTTCAGATCCATGTTTGTGGAGCTGCTATGTTTGTTGGAGGCAAAATATCGTGCGCACTGCAGTAAAGAGTTTCCATATGTCAGGGTCTGATTTTTGACTAGGACTTACTCTGCGTTTTGAGGCAACAGTCTTCCTTTTTAAAGTGCGTACGCAAACAGTCTTTGGTACCCGTTTTCATTTAGGCCTTGCTATGAAAATACGAAACATCGTTTTAGTCAAGTGATAGTAATTTCCCTGTTTGGACGAGGTCTACCCAGTCTCTGATTTTAAATATGAACAACTGCAAAGGAAAATTTGATGCAACTTATTACTCCATAATTTGACGTGTATTAAGATTCCATTTTCAGTAGGCCTATTTCCTTCCTTTATTTAAAGCGTTTCTTTTCCATACACATGTGAATGACGTTTAAAACGGGTAATTTGGACCTCAAACTTCATAAGCTACAAATTACATGTATATGTAGCCAGTTCTGTGAAATGAGTCACAAGTCGCAAGAGCTACTGTTGAGTTTCAGTCCTTTTAAAGAGTCTTTTACTTTGTGGAAATCAGTAGGAACCCC
Source organism: Acanthaster planci (assembly GCF_054643075.1). Classification (NCBI taxonomy): domain Eukaryota; kingdom Metazoa; phylum Echinodermata; class Asteroidea; order Valvatida; family Acanthasteridae; genus Acanthaster; species Acanthaster planci. Next base: position 4,896,517 of record NC_141790.1, read on the forward strand.
TCAACAATGTCCATTTTAATCAGGATGCCAACATAGTTGATAAAAAAAAGGTATTTTTTGTTTTTTCCAATGCAAACTAAAACCTTGTTTCTGAACAAATGGCCTTAGGACTCATTTTCACTGAACGGATCACATGATTTGGCTCTAGTTGATGCTACTTGTCATGTAAGGAAGTAACTTTACAAACACTGTTAACACAAAATATTTGTATTTGATGTAACAAAATGCTGACTTTTCAAACACCGTTTTCATTATAATCTGTCGACCGAAAATGAATGAGGTCCAGTGAAAGATCTTTCACTAGTTCCCATAATCGGGACCGGATACGGGTATGTAAATACAGTGGCCTATATCAAACTTTATGCAACAGTGAAGGCAGGAGGGAAGGCAGTGGGCTGACGCTGCTGTTATCGTTGCTCTTGTTGTAGACGTCCTTGTTTTTGGTTGCCGTCAGTAGTCGGCCAATTTCATTTGCCTTTGACTCAAAGCCAGAGTTAAAACTTAGTTCGTACCCAGTGCCCTATGCAAGGGCGGATACAGTTGTTTTGTTTTGCAAAGCCTACTGAATATCACACTGGCGAGAGGTTTGACGGTGTATTCGATCAGTCACAGCCTCGGATTCCATTCATTGATCGGTACTTTACAGATACACTAATCTTTCCCAAAAAACGTTTATTGCAAATGGTGTATCGGCAGAAGTTTAACTAAGAAATTGTTGGTGTAAGCTACATTGTAAAAACTAGGAACAGGAAATAACTAGCATATTCCAGCTTGGAAAACCCAGCTTTATGGCTCTTGACATGGGAAGAAACACTGGAGGGCTGCAAGAAGAGTAGTAAAATACCCCGCTGTGCTGGAGATATCCCAAGATGGCAGCCAAAATGGCCGCCAAAATGGACATATATGGAAAAACGGCATATACTAGATATATTATGTGGTAAAAGCATAAATAGAATTTTAGTTAATGTTTTTATCGTCATAAGTTCATCTCTGGTATCTTTCTTGTGCTATCTTGCTTCAAATTCAAGATGGCGCCCAATATGGCTTCCCAAAGTGGCCAAATGCGAGAAAAAAACATGTGTATCGGCCAAGAAAATGATAAACGCGTACATCAAATGTACATTAAATGTACGTTTTTAATCCTTACAAATTTACATTTGTCACCTTGGTCTTTCTATGCTTCAAACATAAAAATGATTTCAAATATGTCCACCTAAATGGTTTCCAAGTCTTCAAAAACTATTATCTATCGCACTGCCATTTCATATATTACAACTGTGAGATTGTATATAATAGAAGAGTGGTTGTGTTATTTTTGCGTTCTTCTATACCGGTAAGCGCTAAGTAATCCATATCATGCCTCTTTTTTTCACTTACTGAGCTCTACGTTAACTCAAGTGACTATATGGAGAAGTTTATTTCCCTAGATCATTTGAGTTGAGAAAAAACACATTATAAAAAGTATTGATTTCAGTGGAGCCAAAAATATTAAGTGGAGCTGTGATTTTGTACCGTCTCGGTAGGGCTCCTTTCTACATTAGATCATATATGAACTGTGCCATTCGTCAGGGTACCATGCATCACAAGCACACGACCTGATTCGCAGGCCAAATTTCAGCTTCAACTCCGTTCGTCGCTCTGACTGGTTTCTGTCATCTGATTTTGAAATGTTAAGCTCAAATAAAAGTAATGTTTTGCTTCAACAAAACTTAACTGAATACATTCACTAATGTCTCAAAAGGGAACGTGTTTTTCCTTAATTTCGAATCATCATGAAGCCTGAATATCGACGAATCCGTGATTTAGAAATGAGGCTGGTCTTTTGCACATGTGCCAAGTATTAACTGTATTCATGTAATTATGCATGATACCCTGAATCAGTGTTACTAACCGCACGCAATCGGAAAGGAGTCCTGTTAATCTCTTTTGGCCTCTTGCGCTAGTGGGCGTACATGATTCTTTATTTTGTGCATCATAAAATCCCCCAGACCAGAAGTTGTTGCTTTAACGACAGCGGGGGTTTTCCTGATGGCGAAAGTGAAAAGAATTGGAGAATCGGAGGGAAACGGACCTTTAAGTTTCTGCCCCTGTTCACTTTCAATGAGCATCTCACGCGTTTTACCTGCTATAGTCATGTATGCGCATGCGTTCATTAATTTGAATTTATAAGTGAACTGGCCTATTCAATAGTCTTGTATTTGACATTGTTGAATATTCAACAAAAAACAATTGGGCTACCAACGAATTATTAGCTGTAAAACCTCTGTCATTTAATCAACATTTACCTGATAACAGGTTTCCTTACCTTCCTGCTCCGTAATGTTTTCAACACGCTTATTCCAGTAAAATAATTCGTAAAGAAACCGTTTGTCAGCATAACGACACCTACCCGACTGAAACTACTATTTTGAAAATTGTATAGGTTAAAACTTCATATCTGGTTGTCAGAGAATCGCTTTCTTTATTCAACCTATAAACAGTAATTGTCAAAGTGAATTTTTGAAAATCGAAATGCACTTTTCGTTACGAAAAAAACTCTTTTGACTCGCGTGAATTATGCGCGTCTCGCCAGCGATCCGTAAGCGTGATCGGTTTCCACTTCGTTCCGAGTTACGGATAGAACGACCTGTATATCATGTACGGTGTGAAACTCCGTGGGTGAAGGGTTTTCTTTTTTTGCTGAATCTGTACTGTCGTGTGCCGACTCTGGTGTAACTATGTAAAATCAGTGCACAGGTCCACCTGTACCTTACAGCATACACACATGGCATAATCTGACCGCGATCATATGTATGTGTCGTCTAAAATAAATTTTCCATAAATATTTTTGTAGATGAGGATGCGTGGAATTAGATATAAAACGGCCGTCTTAGTGGTCCTTTGCAACATTTTCGACGAAAAATCCAAATTTAAAAATATCGAACATTTCGAATTAAGTTTATAGTTTTGTTTTATCTTTTATTAAAAAAAAGAAGGTAAGCTACAAGCAAATGATCACAGGCTGAATTGTGAGCCAAATTTAATCTGGTCTTTCCCCATTTGCGCAAAAACTCAAAAATTGCCCCAATCAATTCATAGCACTTGGCCCAATTTGGATGTTTGTCGGGATATGGCTGCTACTGGCCACCGACCTTTGACCTTCAGTCGCGAAGACACCATCAGATGCTCTTAAGAGTCCATTTGACCCGATGTAGATGAATGAAAATCATGGGAAACGAATCATTCGCCATGTTGTGCTTGAAACTGACCACTGCTCACTAACTGACCCTGCCCCAAACTTTCAAAATTTGTTTAAGGAGAAACAAATTGAGGGAACAATCAAATTTATTTTATGAAAATAGACACTGAAACAATCTTAAAGGGACTAGGCAGATGTCAATATGTCGGGAAGGGAAGCCCTCATAAAATTGTATTGCGAAATAGGACCAACATACCATTACTTACATGTGGTTTGGCATAATATCATCAAGTCATCGTGACAGACGCTTGAAATGTGGCTTTTTAGACGCAAACGCTAGTGCGATATTGATGACGTCATCAAATTGATTGAGGAACAGTAGCGAGGATCCTGATGGTAACATGGATATCGATGGATGACAAACAAATGCAAAATAAACGGACTGAAGTGTACATGGAAAGATGTACCGCAGCATCCTCCGAGGTTGCAAAACATAGGAAAGGTCGGAGACTACTTCGATGGACTTATACCTATCCAAGGGGCTGAATTTTATTTGGCACTTTGACAGTTATGGTAAAATGAACTGTTTCAGGTTTTGTGTCAACGGTTGCATTATTCATGGGTGATTTGTCACGGCTTATTATGTGGTTGAACGGCTACGTGACCGGTAGTGAGCCAAGAGTCACTAGTGGATGACTTTGGAAGCTGTATCGTCTGTCATTGGTTTTCCTTTTTAGAGGCAACTGCGGGAGGGAGAACAACCTATTCGACAATTTCAAAGGATTTTTCTGGCGGGGAAACGGCGACGACGGCAGAGCAGGGGACAACAGCGGTATAGAAGGTCCGAGCACGGTAAACCAGCGTATAGAGTATTTTCTGAACCTCCTGCGGATAGAGTGTGAAACTTTTGGATATGCTTCTTCAAAGACACTGAGGCAGACGGACACTGAGGCAGACGGACACTGAGACAGACGGACCTGCTGTAGTTCTCTTTAATGCACATAGTTCATGTTTGAACTGTTTAATTTGACCCGTGAAAGCAATACTAATAGTGATGTCTGTAATCTGGCATCTTCTAAAGCTTTAGAGCTTGGTTTCCGATTTCTTTCAAAAGGAAACACTGTTAAAAGACATAGCCTATTATTAACCACGGATCAAAATGTTTTAAGTGATTTGTGCCCTGCAGAACAGCCCGGATAACCTTAGAGCAGGCACATTAGACCTGTCCGTATTATTACCGGAGAAGTTCATCTGGACGCCTTTCGCTATTGCCCTCATTCCCTGAGCTGTACAAGACGAAGCATTATCTTTGCGAAGTGCCCGGAGATGACTTTGATGTTTGCAAAGGGGAGTTTTCGTTCCGGAAGGCTACAATCCAGTATCATGCAATGAGGATGTATGTTCTCGATGTTCTCTCGTATCAAGATCTGCTTTTCTAAAGCGACTCCGAGGAAGTACTAGATTTATATTTGACACTGAGGCAAACACCAAGAGTTTGGATGCGAGTCTGATTGTACAGTCACAATACAGTCCACTGTCAAATGATAAACATGAACTTCAGTTATGTTAATAGTGACAACATAATAAAGATGACAAGAACTGTAAAATTTGAAATTGTCTTTGTTTCTTGGTTATGATTATGGCACGTAGCAACTGAAACGCCGTATAAATTGGCATCGCATATCTTTAGCAATATATCAAGGTGAAACTTTTACAAGTTCATTGCTCGGGTAACGAGCATATTGCTCGTTACCCGAGCAATATCAATATCAATAGCAATATCGAGTTACAGGCATATTGCTAATTAAGCCTTTTATGTATATCGCCAAATCGATACGTTTGGTAGGGAAGATCTGCAAATTGTAACGATGAGCAAATACTCTCCAATGTTTCCAGCTTTCTGAGTACTTGACCGTTGCGGAGCTTGCCTTTGATCGTAGTACAGTACTCTGCAGGGATGAAGCCAGGCCGTTTATGTATTCGTTATCTTGGATGTTGATGTCCGAAACTAACTCTTTTCAACCCCCCGCATGCAGTACATCTGAAAATGTAAGCTAGGTTGCTCATGTTTGGATAAAATAGAACTACACAGAATATTTGCCAGGGGTCATCTGAATAATGTCCGTCACAAAAACAGACGCATACCACCACTCATTGGCTTTTTACACCCAGTGCCTATCTCTAACAAAATTGTTGGAAAGTGTCACTACTCTTAAAATATATTTGTCTCTCATGGACAATAGTAAACATTATTATGCTAGAAACTTGGCCATTAAATCTCATATCGTGAGGCATCGTGCCTCAATCAGGCCTTGTGCCTGATTAATTGAGGTGGAAAATTCTATATTTTCATCGCCTGGCTGCGGAACTCTCCAATATCACATCTCAAAGCTAATAGCTTGAAGCCCAGAGGACCTTGAAAAAGCTGTTTGCCAGGTCTGTAAGTAAGGGACTGGCCTCCGCACAAATCTGGGATGGCAGGCAAAGTCATGAAATCGACTAAGTACTTGCTAAGAGATCCACACAGAGGGGATACACCTGGCCAAAATGTCGAGAAAGGTCTTCCCGGAACAATCAATGTTCCCACAGCTTTGTGCTTCGTGATATGCCAAACTGAGGCTAGTCCAGATTAACAGAAAAGCAAACCCCCAGTGGTTTTGCGACATTAGGAGGCAATGCACGTTCTGTGATGCTCCCACTGGCTATCAACTTTCTACCACAAAGTTGGGATGCGCCCAACTGGATTTGTTCTTCTGCACATAAGCTCATTGTTGACCTTCAAGTTTCTGTGGACACTGGTACTGAATTTGCATCGTATAGTCGGTAAAGCCTCCATCAGGCAACATCACACCAACTTGGGGTTTAGTTTGGGGTGTGGAGCTAGACATGTCTTCGGTAGCTTACTTACAAGCCCTGAACAATTTAAAACGTTCAGCTCTAAAAGTTGCATTTGATGTTTTACCAGATTCAACAATATTAAATGGGAGCCTATTACAATCCTTGATTGTCCGTGGAAAGACGCTGTTGCTGAAGACACTGGTTCCGGCATATAGTTGGTGTAATTTATATTTGTGTTCGTGAGATGATCATGTGTTTGTAGTGACAAAAGCCTGTACTGATACATCGACAATGCTATTCAGAATCTTATTGAACATGACTAATCGACAGATTTTTCTTCGCTGCTCTTGGGTTAGCCACCCATGAATTGAGAGAAGCGATGTAACTGTCCCTGGTGACATGCTTATAATGGTTGTAGATGAATCTTACAGCCAGTCTTTGAACTCGCTCCAGGTGATGATTGTCTGACTTCAAAAGAGGGTCCCAAGATGTTGAAGTGTATTCAAGGATGGGATGAACCAATGTCTTGTAGGCTGTGTCTTTGACATTACTAACTGCAGAACCACAAGTTCCGTGTGATTAATCCTAATATCTTTTGATATTTTTAACCACTTCTGAAACGTGTCCTGTGCAGGTTAGGTTACTATTAATAGTGACGCCAAGATATTTTTGAGAGTCAACATTCTGTAGGACCTGACCACAGAACTGGTAGCTAGGTTTAGTACCTTGTCTCAACCCCACAGATAAAGTGGTACACTTGTTAGGATTGAATTTCATCAGCCACTTTGATTGCCATAATTCTAGTTTATGAAGATCTTGTTGAAGCTGGAGCTTTTCAGCATTGTAGATGAGGCAATCATCTGCAAAAAGACAGGTTGTGGATGACAAGTTCACTGGGCGATCATTTATTTATCATTTACTGGAAGTGACCGGTCAGCTGCCTGCAGGCCCAACATATTTGATTGGCTCAGGCTGCTGCTGCTCCTTGCTGACGAGGTCTTCAAGCACTCCGGAGGTGTTCTCTGCAGGGCCGTGGAAGCTTGTTGAGGGACGAAAATGATCGTGACTTCTTGCGTTTCTGTGGCGTTGACGGTCCTTCTGCAGTCTCTTGAACTCGGCGCGACAAATTGCTCTTGTGATGCGCTTGTCATTCTCGCTACCGCTAGTAAGGTCATCGCTTGCATAAGCCTGCACGGCATCGCAGCCATGTGTATTGGCGATCTTTATGATCTTTTGACGCTTATCGGTGAGTGCGATACCTTCCTGCCGCACGTCTTTTGCTTTCTAGAGTTTGCTTGCATCAATGCTGCAGGCGTCTTCACATGTGTCTTTATAAACCTCTTCGTTGTGATCGCATTGGCTCTTGCAACCCTTCCTTCTTAAATGTCGCTGGAGTCAGTTTGGCGCACTTTATCGCCGATAGGGGCTAAGAAGACTCCTCCAACAGCTCTCTCTTAAATCTTTCAAGTTCGGAGTCCAGTTTTACAGATAACTGGTTTAGGTTAATAATGGAAGGGCCCGCAATGATCTCTGTTAAAGTCTCTTCGGCTGAATGGGAATCCAATAGGTAATTGGCAATGCGTCGACTGCATTGTACAATATAAGGAAAACGGACTGTGCTGCGTGGTGACTGCAAACGTCATCTACAGCATTCCCACGACTTATGTAGGCACGCCCCTACTACACGCATCACCGCCCACACTTTGCATAACAACAACCAACCACCAAGCTTCTTCTCACACCTACCATGAAATAGTAATTCTATTCTTTAAGTATATATGCCAAAGAGAATTTGTAATTTTAAAACAACTGTTGTCTTGGTGGTTGAAGTGTTACTGCAAGGGACTAAACCTTGGTTTGTGAAACTTATTACTTACATGTACACAAAGTCATCAGTGAAAAGTGATAAAGATGAAGATGACCATAGGCATGTTGTAGTAACCGTGCTTTTCTACGAATGCTTTGTTGAATGGCTAAAAGAACCCAAAATATTAAAAGGAAACAATAAAGGCATAACCTGTGTGTAACAGACAGGCCAAGATTCACGTGTAAAATAAATTGCAAACAACAGAGGGATCCCAACACAACGCTTGAGGCGTCGTTCGCGCACTTCCGCGTTTGAAAACGAGGCTGTATGTTAATTTTATATAACGGGTCTTGCCCTTACCCAACGTATATATTAATAAACACTGTATGCTCAGTGCTTGTCCGAGAGCTTGCGAAAAACCTGACAAGCTTACTCGGTTGGGACTCGAACCCACGACCTCCTGCTTACTAGTGCAGATGTCTTGACCAACGAGCTTGCCGGGGTCGGCTGGCCGGTCCGAGTCAATTAATATTCGTTGGTAAGGGCAAAACCCGTTATATAAAATTAACATCTCCCCAACGCAAAAATACATCTTGAAAAGAGGCTGTATGTGTCAGCTTCAAACGCACATTGAAAACGGCGCGGCGAGATATACACGATGCGTATGCACTGTCTGCCACAAAGTAATGCTGTGCCTACTGCCCACGAATCTCAGTCGTATTATGATCAGATATTTGAAAATAAGTATTCGTTACACAAATACGTAAAGGTATGTTAAATTCAGAGTTTTAAGGCTGCAAATTTTGGTGGAAGAGTCTTTCAGGATGACTTGACAGGCGTCTTGAGAGTTGATGTGATCCTAGGCCCATTGTTACTTGTTACAGGAAAACCTCGACTTTGACTTTTCTCATAAACTAGTTGCCACTCCTTTTTGCTGAAAAGCCTAGAATTCATCCAGTTAAAGACTGGTACCTATCCTTTTATGATACATGCGACTGAACCTTTGTGAGCAATTTTGTCGTCATGAAATTTCTTCTGAAACTGGAAAACAGCTTGCAGATAGTCACACGCATTGCACACCGTTCGACAAAACATTCGAAGATCAAAATGAGCAAAATGTCACAGTAGTATCCTGATAATTTCATCGACAGACAACCAATTCATTAATTTGGAGCTATGTGTATGCAGGCAGAGCATAAGATTCGTAATGTCTAAAGAAAAAATAACGGCAATTTACCGTGAACTAAATGTACCTGTGATGGTCTTGTATCTGCATATGCTGTATGTACTGTGTCGAGTCTGCGGGCGCGCGCGACGAAGTTCAGCACAGAGAGCTTCAGTTTCAATGCGGATATGCGTAGGCGGCGCATATCCAAATGTGAAATCCCTCTTAAGTGCCAATTCTATAGTGAAGGGTGACAGGTTACAAACCATACCATAGCATACGTTGTATAAACAGAGAGTTGACAGTATTTCTGGAAGACTGTGCTGGACTTTTTATTGAACATAAATTTCCAAATACAGTTTTTACTGTCAACAATGATACTGTTGGGTTATTAAATTATCAGAGAATAACTGTTTTTAACACATCAGACTTCTTGAAATGAAAGCTTTCCTTGTTCCTTCTGCTTAGGAGATTTTATATCTACTTATTAAGTGTTTATGTAGGTACAGGGGAGTTGTACATTGAAGTGATGTTATACAGAACACGCCCTGTATGGCAACGCTATGCAAGATCAAACATGCTCTGTGAAAAGCTGGCGGTTTGTACTTCCAACACTCATAAAAAATGGTCTTTTTCGTATTGGAGTTCATGTATTTAAAATGGTTACAAATCAATATTAGCCTATACAGTTACAACAACTGGAACTGTTTTGCTACCATCTAAAACTGCAAACAACATGGCTCCGAAATAAGAATGATATCATTGAAATCTACATGTATAGCAAAGAACATTTATTTAACAGTAGCACAGTTAAACCCTTATGTGGTATATTTTAGGGGTTTTTATGCTAATGAATTTAAATATTCCCAAACAAAGCTGTGTATTGTCACATCAGTTGCTAACAGGACTGTCGCCGCTGAAAGGGTCACAAAAGTTTGCATTGTTTTCTGAATTCAATGAAAGTTTTTACCAAAATGCATGCTTGTGTTGCATACTGGATGTCCTATTCTCTTTTTGTGTATATGGGGGAATAAATCAGCTAACCTCATTTGTAGGATTATGGAAAGTATAGAAATGATTTTCCTTTATGTTTTACTGTCAAGAATCCCAAAGTGACTTAAAGTTGGATTACGTGATTGTTTTGGGTGGTATCCTGAAGAACATTTTTTTATTCTGAATGATATTTTTCTAGAGACACAGGGGTCATTCACTTGCAAACAAGACATTCAAGTCAGCTTTTGTTTTATAATCGTCATCAGTGTTAAGGTTTAATTATTTAATAAAAACTTTAATAAATAGCCATTGATTTTTTATCATTACGATCATATACGCTGGAGAATAGGGTCGGCAGGCCATGTATGCCTTTTGAGAAAGAAAGTGATGGCCATCAGGATCAGAAAAAAAGTGCTACTTTTCTTCTTTTCAGTTGATACGCCCGAGAAGGGAGGGAGTGGTCCAGCAAAAATCATAGGGTTGTATGATTGTGATAATGATGAAAAAACGACTGCTCGTGACACTTTATGCAAAACACCAGCCTTAAAAAGCTACGTTTTAACTTGTCACAAACACTGGCGAATCATGGGCGAACTAACAGCAGACATGAAGACTCCGTTGTTCGTTCGGGTGTGCTTAAAGCAACAGCTGCATCTGTAGTAGAGCGCGGGAAACACTCCCTCAAACATTATTTTGTTTCTCCAGAAAAAAAAAGTGTTTTCCCTCAAAACAAAATTGTCGATTCCTCAACAAAATTTGTTGTTCCCTCAACTAAGTTTGTTTGCCAACAACGTTTTCCCTACCATGTCCCCTTAAGACCACCACACAAAGCGGATTGGTCATTAAAAGAAAGGTGTGATGTTAGTCTGGAAGCAACATTGTGCAATATTACACAGGGCTATTTATAAAGAAGAATGGTAAGGGATTAAAGAATTGGGACTTGGCAAAGGGATTTCGGAAAACTTCAGAAATATTAAAGGTCAACGACGCGATAAGTTTCTACGGCCCTGAAAAACACCCAAGGCAAATTGGAATGAGTGTACGAATGAAATTGATAAAGAAGTTGCTGTTCCAGAATTGAAAAAAAGAAAGAAAAATCATTGCTTGAGGTAATGATCACTTGATTACATGCTAATATTCATTATTAGTGCGCAAGAAACACAGTCGTGCATTGGTTATAAATTCATAATTATACATGTATCTATAATCTGGTATTCGATTGAGAAAATAAACATTAGTGACGATTTCTCCTGTGGTCGAAGCTTATGATATTTTGGATTGATGAAAATTAAAGTAACAAGGAAAATGCGGATTTGCATAAAGACATTTTTATTGTCCCTGCTAGGATACTTTCGATTTTATTATCAGAAATGGAATCATTTTCCCAACAGTAACGTACTAACCCATAGAAGGGCCTAATGAGAGATAAAGCTGTTTTTTTTCTTTTGCTTGTATTTTGACGAACGGATTAATGAGTAATAAATGGCAATGAGAAAACAAAACAAATATGTTTGGGGTTTATAAATATCAAGATTCGGGCACAGGCACATGACGGCGAAGACGAGATGAAACGACCAGGCAGCCATTCAAATTACAATATAACTTTTAAAAGCCTTATGAAGTGACGAAACTGAAAATTGACGCAGCATGGTGCATCATCTAATCAGACGAGGAACACTGCGAAAAAGCAAATGGAAATCAGTGGAGTAATCTACTGTCCCTACTGCAGAAATTGCACCTCAGTTTCCATAGCAACCTGTTCGTATATTAGCCAGTGGTAATGTGACGCATCGAAAGCATGTAGAATGATATATTCATTGTGGCTTGAAAATAAAGTAAAATAATTGTAAAATAAGTTTAAATTTCCAAGTGCATGTAAAAAGAGCACATTATACACAGGCTTACACGAAGATGTTTGTTGCTGCGTGAGCTCTGCTTAAAACACACAATAGGGTGTATGTCTTGGGAGCCCATCCGCTGTGCATCCATGTACAGTACATATATGGGAAACACTCTATTTATAGTGGATGTCGTGGGGGATATTATCTGACAGTGCGTTATGTGGCCCACTTCAGCATGCAAGACGTGCAGCTGTACCCTTACGGACTGTCCATTTTATGTTTACAAGTATTGCCACAAGAAAACTGCAGAATTGCTTGCATAGTTTTAAATTAGTTTGTAGGGTAATTTCCCACTTAAAAGAAAAGAACGGTTGTATAATATCCTGTTATATACTATTTGCAGTCCTGTTTATGGTTTTGTGGTATTTCATGAGTACAGACCAACAGAAATACCACCCAATACTCTCTTCAGGGCAAAGAATATAGAGTAAACTACAGGGGAAACAAATTGTGAACTGGGGAAACATCTTAATCGTAAAAGAGGTAGGCTTTTTGACCCTCTCACACTGCAGGCTATGGAATTCCATATCTGCCGTCGCCTGTCGTGCGTCGCCCGTCGTCCGCCGTGCGTTGCCTGTGGTTTTTTTGTCACGATTGCGCAGTGGTTTTTTTTTTAACTTTGACCCTTGATCGTTTCACATGTACATGTCCTTGTTCGATCGATCCACCATGCCTGACTCTCATTTTAGCAATAGAACTAGAAGATGTATATGTATTTGTTTTTTCAGTTGCGCCAAACTCCAATTGAAAAAAGAAGTAATATCCTGACATCGGTTAAGTAACGTGTATATGAAATGATACCATTTTGGTTACATAAATAAATTAACAAAACAGACTTTTTTAGGGTAAATTGTTTTTCTCGATAACTTAGTTACTCTAGACGTAACTTTACTCGTTAACAGCCTGACTTTAGGTCTATAGCCTATGTAATATTTCTGTCTGTCCCTGCATGATATCTCACAGAACGGAATGTAAATAATAGATTATTTACAATGTTTGATTCCTTAATAGTTTTCATAAGAGACGAACTGATTCAACATTATTTTGAGGGCGGGTATACCTATGATGAAATCTGCTGTATACTCCAATTTAGACATGACTTTAGTTGCAGGTTGGCTCACAGAAGTCTTTTAAACAGTAACGTTACTTGTTAGCCCCATAAATAATGCTGATGTGCTGGACAACCTGTTCTCGTTGGTCTATCCACCATGGCATACACACCCACAAAAACCAACACGTCATGTTTTCTGAAACTTAAACCAAGTTGCCCCGTAACAATATATTTAATAAACAGTTTGTTATCCACAGCACGTCTAGTATTTCTGGATTTCAAGGTGAAATTGAGAGGACAAGATGGAATATCTGTATCGGTTGGCAGATTTCTTCCTGGAATTTGATGAAAACAAGTCAGCACATTTTTACAGTATGGAAATTAGAATAACACTGTGGATAAGTTGGCCGGAACATTTTTCCTGAAAATGTTTCTCCCCCAAAAACACTTGGTTGAATTCTCAGAGAGGTGATATTTTCTTGTCAAGGGGCAGGGGTGGTCTAGCATTTTTAGAATTAATTATGGGACTAGTGTATGCTTTGCAGGTGGGATTTGTACTTGCCTTATTCGGAAAAGCTTTTTAGAAGTGAATGGAATCATCACATTGTCATTTGTTAAACCCCGGCTTTTGCAGGTCCTATGCAACCCATTTGATGGGCAACGCACGACGGGCGACGCACGACGGGCGACGCACGACGGGCGACGCACGACGGACGACGCACGACGGGCGACGCACGAAGCACGACGGGCGACGGGCGACGCACGACGGACGACGCACGACGGAAATGGCATGTTTGGATCTGGTAAATGACAGAATTGGGACACAACAAAAAGCAAAATGCGACGGACGACGGCAGATATGGAATTCCATAGCAGGAAGTTTCCACGCCCAGACCTCGACCGATCCCTTTGAAACTTGGTATACTTACACATCACTGAAAGTGCATCACTGAAAGTGCGGAAGGTATTGAAAAAGTGGCGGAACCAGTGCTTTCCATCTTTAGGCGATCAATTTTTGCGAAGCCACGGCGTGGGGTTAAAACTTTGGATTGTAGATGCTCTCTGGTATAATCTTGGGGACTTTCCGGGACACTTGCTTCTGTAATTTGGCCCCAAATCTGCTTGCATTTACAAGGTGAAATAATGACAAAAATTTTCAGTAAAACCGTAGAGCCAATATACATGTACACGTACGTACTGTACCATAAAACTCGTTTCATTTGTGTTGCACATACAATAGACATCTCTACCGTATTGTTTGGTTCCCTCACACCGATACCGTGCACGATATGAGGCCGATGGGTACCCCCCCACACACATTTCCAATCCCTATACAGACTCTAGACTATTTTTACCAAACACATCCCCCGAAGTCTGTAAATAATTCCTGAGATTCCGATCAAACAATGACCAACACAAAGGCGGGAGGGGGGGGCTCTGTCCGCCCCATATCTTGCATCTTATGGATGTGAGTTTGCTATACCCAGCAAGAAATGAGACCGAAGGGGTACCCCCAACATGTCCAATCCCTATACACATTCCAGACTATTGTTACTTAACGCATTCCCAAGATGTCTGAAAGAAATTCCTCAGATTCCTGCGAGACAATGACCAACACAAAGCAGGGGGGGGGTTCTCTCCGTCTCATACCTTGCTGCATATGGAGTCTGCTGGAAACATAAGGCTGGGATCATCCTAGCTGGGTTAAGGTTTGTCATTTACACTAATTCTGGAGGGTTTGAGTCACATAGCCAGAAAAACCATCGCGAGTTTTGTTATCCTTTGACCTTCAGCAGCTGATACACTCAGTGCCCGCAAGGCAGCACTGAGCAGATTAGCATGCCTCAGCTATGTCAGCTAAGTCGTGCCTACTGCCCATGTCGGGTGCATGTCGAATTGTTATTGTAAAGATTCTTTAAGTTGTTCTTTAACTTATTACAAGCTGGAATATATATTTATTGAATGTAAGAACAGCCACACCGTTAGAATTGTTTGTAACCAGACTGAGGACTCCCTTTCTTGTTTTGCACCATGCGTCCAAATTATGCATGTCTTCAATGTGGTCCGACAAGCGTCACTTAGTTACGACCAACGTGCCGCGAGCGTGGTGAAATCGGCCCCTTCGGAAGTTAAGCCTTAACCTGTAAAGCAAGGAATGCTTAATCATGACTTTGTGTATCAATATCATTTCTAAAGGCAAACATTAGACAAAATTATGCTCACCACGACTGACTCAAGAAGGGCAATCTAGAGTTCACTGTTCTTGTGGTCGAACTGCAGAAACGTGACCCGCGAGAACATTGCATCATCATAACGCGGGACAAGAACAAACACCCCAAGCGCGCGCCGCAGCGCAACCACCTACCAGGCTACCAGTCAGGGTTTGCCGCGTTCGAGTGAGCTACTCGTGTTATCAGGACGCATATGGGGAGTACGCGTATACTGCAAAACAACTTCGTTTGCACTGGGAAAGGACAGTGCAAACAGAGAGAGGTGTACCAGTTAACATGCAAAGCGTGTAAAGAAAGATATACTGGGGGAAACGGCAAGATCACTTGGTGAAAAAAAGAGTTCAGGAACAAGAGGGGGAAGTCATTGGCGTTACACGAACACATGCAAAAGAAGCACAAGGGGCAGTCTCAGCCTGGAAATTCAGGTAAAAATATAGAACAGGTGCCCCGGCGACGCGATGATCAGACAATAATGGAATCAACGTATATTGAGGAACTTAAACCGGAAGTGAACTGAAAGGAGGAATGGGCTGACAACCATAGAGAGCTCAAGCATGTACAATGGACGAACCCGGTTTCCGTGGGATTGGAAGCTCTTCGACGCGTGCCCGGGAGTCCCGCGCATCGCGGCTCATGAGGGAAACGCAACGCCAAAAATTCTTACTTAAGTAAGTTCCCACAAGGAAATATGGCTTTAAGAGAGATAAATAAGTTGTCAGGAGGACCCCTGTACAAGGTCAGAGACATCATCAAGTGACTGCAAAACATTATCTGAAATCTCTTTAAGGAGTGCAGATTCCGGGCCGGAAAAAAATTTCAACCAACCAGTTTATTTGTTAAACTTTTCAAAAGAATAATAAACTGGTTTTATTGAAATATAAACTTCAGTGATATCTCAATATTAATAGACAGCAAACGTATGTACGTATAGCCCGGATGGAGATTAATGATGCTAATGAGTACTGACTCAGTATGTCTCTGTCATTTCAAACAAACGATTTTCGCTGATGTTAGGGAGTAGTCAAAACGATGCTGAGATAAGTCAATGTAAATTTGAAACGATTTAAATGAATCAATACGAGCTAAAAGCCATCTAACGTCATCCTGTAGCTAATTGATAAAAGACATCAGCAAATTACCACTGTCGTTTCTCTGCATCTTTTCAGCACTTTGTGTAGAATAATTCAGCATCCCCATTCTAGTAAGGCTAATGCCATCATTGATTTATTGATTTGAACGTTGGTGCTATCATCTTTACTCTGATTAGTCAATAACACAGACAGATGCGATCCTTGTCGAGGATATACCCTAGGATGACTGAATTGGCTTTGACATAGGCTACATAAAGCTGACCGACTTTGCTACTAAGGCATTGACTTGATAATCATTTAGACCCAAAAATGATGTATTTACTCATTCCATTTACGCATTGCAAATTATGTACCGCTACAGCAAAAGGGTACCGTCCTTAAGGTCATCACGACCAACGAGCTGGATTCTCGTGAACCATGCATGCACGTATGCAAGTGTATTCTTGTAAGCACAGTCACGGGTATTCTCTTATTATACCCGCTTCTCTTAACGTATTTATTAATTTATGCTTACATTCACGTGTATTTAGTTGTCAATTGTGATAAATCGATTTTATAAAAATATTTACAAAACTAAATGTGAACTAATCACACTAAAAATGTCAATTTCCATGCAGATGGACACCGTGGATAAATATTATTGGACAGATTAGCCCTCCCAAGGTTTGGACAAGCGATATCTTGCAAATGAGCGTTTGTGGCCAACAGTATACAATTTCAAATCTTTTGAGCTATTCTCATCATTGTAAAAATTTATTAACTCCAGTTTCTTAAATATCTTGCATATAATTGGCTGTGTTTAGTTTAGTGACTTAGCTTTGTACATGGAGATTGAAGTTAAAGTTTGTTCTGTCAGAATGAAGTATTATTTTGTTGGAAATCATCCAGAGTATGTATTTATATCCCATTCTATAAGTAAAAACGCTACAAATATTTGTTAATTCGCTTCAAAAGGTTTCAAAGAGTATCAGTGAGGTAAGGCCTAAATTAAGTGGTATTGATATATTTTCATCACATTTGGACACTTTTGCAAGATACGAGCATATTCAGCACATTCTTAGCAAACTTAGTTGGCTTGGCGTTTATTTTGGGGGGTTTCCTTTTGCTTTGCTTTGCTTTGCTTTTTGGGGTGGGGTGGGGTTGTCTGTTTGTTCGTTTTGTTTTGCAATTGACGGTGACTAAAATGGCATGAAAACCCGAAATACTTTACCAAAGCCGAATGCAAAAAGTATAAACATAATTCAAAACACTGCTTAAAACTATTTAGCCATTGCGTCCATGAGACAAGAGAGCAGAATAATAAAGCCTACCTCCGCTGAGTTCCAATATAAGGTAATTGAATCGTTCATTGAAATTCCCCCAAACACTACCCTCAAAATAACCCCTGACAACACAATAACGTATTTAAACAAATGTGGAAATGTGTGTCTGTTTACATTTTTGCTAGAAATAGATAACCAATGACTTGAAAATGTTTGCCTAAAAAATCGGAACACATGAAGCAAAAGAGTATACCTGCATTGTATTTGTTCGTCAAGGACATATCTCTTTTTAATCCCTGTGGCAAGTGTTTGAATAGAGGTTTAGCTTTTCGCTACATTAAATGTCTTCTTTCTCTTTTCATAATCAAGTTCAGTCCCATTTCATGCTGTTGTTTTGGTTTGTTTGTCCCTCCTTGCGCCCTCGATTTTTTGGGAGAACCCCCGCCTTTGTGTTGGTTATTGTTTGATCGGAATCTCAGGAATTCTTTACAGATTTCTAGGGGGGATGTGTTAGGTAACAAGAGTCTAGAGTGTGTATAGGGGTTGGACAGGTAAGCAGGGGTACCCCTCCGTCCCATATCTTGCCTGGTATATGGGAAATAGTCCGAGATATTCTCCCATTCGTTCAAAAGGTTGGACAGGGTAAAGCCTTGAGCAAGTACCCTCCGCTAAAGGGATCATGTAAACAGAGATAATTTACTGAAATGCTTGAAATTGCACCTTCCTGTTTCAGTTTTTGTTTTGCTATATAAATCTATATCTATATTTTGGCTTTTTTATTTGAATCTGCATATTCATGAGCCGCAACACTGTGATGTAGTCCGAGGCGCTGAACCTCAGTGTTGCATTGATTTGTGCAGAAATAATTCCTACATTTTTGTAACACCTCGCTGTAGAAGATTTCCATTTTCTTGGGCAATTTACTGTTGTATAAATATGTGGCAGTAAGCCCGTGATCAACGTTTTCAAAGAGCAAATTTGGAATTCAAAATTTAAACACTGAAACTGAACAGTGTCTCCCTGTATTTACATCACGCTAACAGCGCCCTTACCTGTCTGAAAAGATTGGTCAATTTTGAATGTTAGAAAAGCGCACTTTACTGTTCACTTTATACTCCAAGAAGATTTCAAACAGTTTTCATACATTGAAGAAGAGTTTAAACATGCACAAAAAGTGATTCGAAGAGAAAAATCATGGCACTTATCCTTTAAAGCAGTGATGCCTGTAAGTCGTATGAAATACTTTTGCAACGAATAACTTACAGTGAATGTTAGCACTTTCATAACACCGGGAAAAAGGCACCTGGTATAGTTGTTATCTCACAAAATGACATTCCGACCCCAGAATGAAGTTCAAAAGTCCATAGTGTACGGGCAAATGCTTTTTGTTAGTATTATCCATTATCAAAAGGCCTTACAAAGAATCATTCACAATATGAGGGTTCAAAGCTGGAGTAATATGTTGAAACGTTTTACTTTAACACTCACAGGATTTGAGTTCAACACAACATACACTACAGTGTACCACGAAAAGTGTAGTTATAATTTGAAAGGAAGCGTTACCTTGGGATCTCTTGGAGTTCTCATCTGATCTTGTAACGAGTTTAACAGAAAACAGTTTTAACCATAACTCATGGCATCAGTATAAGAGCGACGTACCTTGGAACGGAGGTCTAAGCCCAGTCACAAGTCATGTAATCACAGGTCAAGTCAAGTCACAAGTCAAGTTGGTCCAAACACAAGCAAGTCACAAGTCTTTTTGTCCAAGTACGAAACAGTTCATGAGATGTATGATTTCAGGCCACAGCCAAGTGATTAAGACGTGGCCTTGTGCAGACAGGACCGGTGTAGAAGTCGGAAACCGAACGAAGTCTCACGTTGATTATTTTAAGAACGCAAGGCATAAGTTAAAATTTACATTGGTTTGATTGAGTAGTTTTCTTACTTGCGTTGGTAACAGGTCATAATGTCCAAGTTAAGTCACAAGTCATTATTTGCAAGTCCAAGTCAAGTCACAAGTCAAAACTGATAGCTAAAAGTCAAGTCACAAAAATAGCGACTCGAGTTCAAGTCAAGTGTATCGCCACTTAGTGCACGTTTGAGGCGTGACCTGTCGAAAATATCCGGCAATCAACAGTGCTATAAAAAAAATGACGACAACAAGTTCGTCATGTTTCGGACATTCCCGGAAAAAGTCTAGAATTGACTTTTGGGTCACGTGATCCTCCTGTACACGTAGCCCGATACCGGACCCTTGAATCGACAGAGTAGCAGTGATGTAGTCGGGTACTTTTTGAGAACCAAGTTCTCTACCAAATATTTAACTAGTTAGGAGGGATCAAAGCTGAAGTACATCGGTATTTGACGGTACACGCATAAAGGTAAGATTACAAAGCAACATATTGACTTCAGACCATCACTGTTTGATTGAAATTAACTTTTTAGGACAAAAGTACTCGGAAAGTACTCGGCCGAGTACTTTCTGAGTACTTTTCTCCTTCAAACTTAAATTTTACACAACTGGGAGTGTCTGAAGTCTAACATTTATTTTGTAATCTTACCTTTGCACATTTACCATCAAATGCCTGTGCACTCTGGCTTTATTCCCTCTTACCCAGTTCAGTATTTTGCGGAGAACGTTGGTACTCGGAAAGTACTC
The DNA here is from genome assembly GCF_054643075.1 of Acanthaster planci. Classification (NCBI taxonomy): domain Eukaryota; kingdom Metazoa; phylum Echinodermata; class Asteroidea; order Valvatida; family Acanthasteridae; genus Acanthaster; species Acanthaster planci. The sequence goes on from NC_141790.1 coordinate 4,916,693, forward strand.
GACTACAACACTGCAGAGTAGTCGGAGATTCTTGGTCTGGGAACCAGACTAGTGTACACACACAGTCTAATGCAGGCATTGAGTATATTGTCTGTATTTTTGCCATGCGAACGATGTGCATTTTTGTCACTTCGTGAAAACAGAGAAACACAGAGACCAAGCTTTTTATTAGCAGTTTGTTTATAGTTACTTGGAAAGCAAACCAACGTTTTGCTTTGTAAAACTGTACTGATTTGTTCTTTGGATCAAAGGAAGCAAAAAGGTAGGAAAAACACGAGATCGAAAAAATTTCGTCTTTTGTTTGATTTTCCGGGTTTTGCCACTCCGTGAAAACACCAACGAGAAGTTATTATGCAGACATTTCCGTTCTTCTATAGGATACGAAAAAGCATGAACAACAGTTTTGTTTTTGTTTCGTTGTATTTATTTCATGTGTAAAAAACTTTAAACACATACAAAAATAGTTGCAGCTGTGTACTTCGCCGTTTTGCGAAGTGACAGGTGCGTAGCGAAGGCATTTTCTTGGGGGTGTCAGAGTCAATTTGCCGACTTGTAACTTGTTGGCAACCTCGTGTCATGTAAAATTTTCAAAGTGCGGAAAATGCAAATCCGTGATGCGCTACATTTCGTACTTCAGGGGAAATGTCAATGGCCAACATGTATCGTTTATGTACCAATTTTGGATTCATTTGCTGACCAAAACTCTATTTGCCAGCAGGAATAATTATTGGGGGTGCCGCATCCCATACCCCGCCCTGTCCCTAGGCCCCAGATTAGTGACAGACTTCAAATGAGCATTATCTAAAGGTACGCTTTTCCTTGATTGTCTGTGGCGGCTAGCAGGATTTGAAGGTACGTTAATGGTGGCTAGCGGGAAAACGTATGGGTCACAGCTTTTTTTGCACTTCGCGTGGGCTTATTCCTTGCAATATCCTTGTATAGGTGATTAAAAAGGAGAACGATGGCCAAAATAAAACAAGTGAAAATACGCTTATCGCTAAAAGCATGAAAGCACGAACGACCTTTTTATTAATAAAAGTTAAAATGTATGTAAGCGATGGCGTTCATACGTGGAAAGAGTGCACAGTATGCACATAATCTAATTAGTAAAAATCAATAGAAGAATTTTGCGCAATTTTGCGGCAACATATATCAACTCATCATATTTCTGTGTTGTGTCATTCTGACAGAGGGACAAAAATGAGCATTTTTTTCCCACGAGATAAAAATGAGCTAAAATTCATGAAACGATATTTCCCACCTTTAAAACTGGTTTTATTTCTCACAAAACAAAGCACGCATGAAGTAAGTTTCATACGGTTATTTTCACTCTAACACTGTCAATAACCGAATCTCTCGAATGAAGAATCCCCTTCTTTCTCATTAATGTTCTTGTGAGGCGTAAGAATTATCATCTAACGTGATCTTTGGGGGAATTGCCTTTCTTGTGCAGAGGCTGTTAATCAAAACGTGCTAGATACAGAACAGAACATCGTTTTGAGTCAGCTTATCTTTCTGAGCCAAATTAATCACCATATTGAAATCAATGTTAAAAATCGATTAGGGACTTGAACCACATATCAGCTCGATTGAAAGAGTCAAATATTCTGTATCTTAATCCTGTTACGGTAATTTATTTGTTGCAGTGACATCACGGAAGAGGGTTATAACACAGCCTAGCTATCAAAGAACCAGACACGCTTGCTGCTTGCTTATGGTGTGGTGGTGAGGAATTTGGAGTCATGAAGCTTAATATACTGGTGGACTAGCGATGTGAACATGAAATTTGGCAGTCTGCGGGCAGCACTAGCCATGTTGATCATAAGCAGTTTCGCCACAATAGCTGTGCCCGGCGACGTCTACCCTAATCCTCAAAAGGATCTCTATCGTTGCGGACGCAGAGGACGTGCTTCATGGATATGTGACCCTGATCAAGTGCTTTCATTTCATGCAGGTGTGTATAACATCCCATGGGATCATGCAAAACCGCTGATTAGTGTTGGTGATCGTTTGCACACAAGTATTTCAACAAGCCTTGAAAAGTATTCCTAAAGGTTTTAACCCTAAACGAGCTGGGGCTTAATTCGCCCCTCAATATTTCTCCCGACATTGCCTCAATACATTCTTAACGAGCCAAACTCATAGGAGTGTTTTAAGTAACTCTTTGCGGTCCTTTTGGAACCAATTTCGTGAAAATTATAATATACCATTCTCGCGTATAACACCCATTTTTCCTCTGCCGTGCTTAATGCACGCGAGCAGTGGAGTAACGGATATAGATCCAGCTTTGGCACGTCCACATCTAAGCGCAAACGAAGTTTCAACTCCGTGTTGGCAAAACAGTGTCGTCTTTTAATAATACTTGGGAGGAACGTTAATGGCCATCGGAGAAAGGCTGTATTTCTTATCCGGTCGGCAACCATTCAGTACCAACTGGAGGATTATGTCAATCGTGGCGACAGTTTTGGCGTTGTTCACAGAGATTGCCAGTCTCTCGCATCCTACTGGAAGGAATGAAGAATGTAGTTGTAGCCGGTGTTTTAATGTATCAAGATTTTAATAGTAAAAATCATCATTAAATTCTGAAAGAACAAAGAGAAATGCAATTTCGAGTGTACATGCAATTTTGGTCCAATAGTTACTTCATGTGTACGCAAAAAAACCCAGTTTTTAACCGTACTGCAGAGACATCTGATTCATATGCAATAAATGCAACTTCAAAATAACGGGAACTCTCAGAAACACGCATTTTAGCATTAAATTGAAAATTGCTACTGTGACCGGATACAAGTACAGCAGTTCAAATTATATGAATTTTAACATCGGTGCAATTTAGCTCGGTTGTACAGTTCAGCTGTTGGTCTGAAATAAAACAATTAAAATAAAGAGGTGATAAAGCAGTACTTACAATAATAATAAAAATGAGTCAACAGGTCATTTGTTCTTACATGCAGCTCAAGAATTAATAACTCTGTCACTGACAACTTACATGACATAAAAAAACCTTGAAACATCGATTTACTTTGAACTCCAGATTTTAACCTTTGACCCTAGTGCGTTACATTTACAAGTAAAGTTCATAACACTCCAACAGATAATATAACCTGAAGGTAAAAGGTAACGCAGCGAACTTCCGGAACCCTTGCGCGGTCCTCCTATGGGGATTTTTACATTGGGTCGTCCTATCACGTTGGATAATTTTTGGAAGAATAATTCTAACTGAAACCTCCCACCATGAAACACTCATGCAATTTTACCTTTGTCTTCTTCAAGTAATATTTAGGAAAAGTCACTTGGAGATGGGTGAAAAATGAATTTTACATAACGACCTTTCACGTCCGGTGATAATAAAATATAAAATACGTGATATAAAATAAACCCCACAATGCAATTCTAGAACAATAACCATCAACGCCAATCAGTGAGTTAATAAAATGTCTGATAAGAGAACCTGTAAAATAGTTTACTTTTCAGCTCAGTTAATCTTTCGCCGATATGAAAGCTCACTTCCGACGCGTTGACCCACATTCTGAATGGCGCAATAGCGCCCCCGATAGTCCGTTATAATTAGACTCGAGCGAAACACCGACTGTACAATATTATACACTAGTTACTAGTACTATTTTTTATACTAGTTTATCCATGGAGAAATTTTATTTCTCCATGGTTTATCCAACGTTTACAGTCGTGTTAATCCTGCATGTACGCACCAGCAGCCTATTTGATGCTGTAACAATACTTCATTATTGTCGAATTTATCTCAGCGGAGGATGTCAACACTGCCCTGAGCAATCTACGTGTTGAGACTGAGTGTTCATGTCACAATGCTGCCCTATGCTCCAACCACACTGGACATGGTTACAGTGTGGCAGTGGCTGTCATGTCTTTTTTACCAACAACCCGAAGGTAAGTGTCAAGGCATGAGTGTCGGTCTGGAGTTGCCCCAAGTTGTGGGGCACCTCAAAGTTCCTTGCAATTTGCTGTTATTCATTTCATAGGTAGATGACACCACTATTAATATTTTTTATTGTCAAAAAAATCTCGTCTCTCTCCATGAAATAGTCAATAATGAACTAATTAATACACGCACATGACTGGATAAAAGCGAACGTTTTATCCCTCAATCTATAATGCAATTACATGGCTTTCAGTAACAGGAAAAAGCACAGTAATTTATCAAACCTTAACATTGTAAAACAAAACAGTTGTGGAAAAAGTCAACAAGTCTAAATTGTTAGGTCTTATTGTTGATAAAAATTCTCAGACTTCAAGCATATTGTTCCATTTGAAGTTCTGAAATGTCTTTATACTTCACTTATACTTCCTTATTTTTTCTTATTATAATGTAATCTGGGGAAACACTTTTAGGACGAACTTAGATAAAGTAATTGTTCTGCAAAACAAAATTGTTCGTGTAATAACAAACTCATCATTTTAGGGCCCACAGTCAACCGATTTTACAAAACTTAAAGTACTTAAGTGTTGTTAACCTAAACAGTTACCGCAGACGTTATTTTTTGGATAAATATATAATAATGTAGGCATACTGCCACTCTCCTCTAGCCAATTGTTTAGGACTACTTGCAATTTACAAAATTACATTACAAGAGCAACATTTAATTTATCCTTGCATATATCTCAACACAGAGCGACTGCTTTTCAAAACAATCTTACATTTTCTGGACCCAAAATATGGAAATCCTTGCTGCTGTCTCTTAAACAGTCCATTTCCTACTGTTTTTTAAGCGCAAACTAAAGTTATATCTCATATAAATTTATACCTTTCAAATTGTACATTAGCTAAAATCCAGTTTGAATTACCAGAATATCGATTTTCCACCTGCTTAATTGCCCTTATGTAATATCACGCAGTTTATTTTCTGAACTTTACCAGTACATTTACTGTATATCTTTGTTTTTTTCTTTTTAGTTACCTGTGTTTTGTCTGTCTTTACGTTGTATTTCTTAATTGGTTTCCTTTTCGTTTTGGATTTATCTGTGTATTTTGGTAAACATGGCATGCCTTACACGAGCTTTTGCTTCTGTTAGGTTTTGCGCAAAGCACGGATATTATTCATAATAAGATCTTATTGATCCAATTATATCTAATCTCATCAAGTTGCGTGTAATAAGCCATACAGTTTCATAAAATAAACGGCTACAGATTGTGTTGGATATCGCCAAATTACCTTAACTCCACAATTGGCAAACGCTGAGTTGTAAATTCAACTCCCTTGTATCCACATATAGGCCTAGAGCAATACTGACCAAGTGTCGTCCTATGATAATAGGGAGAGTTTCAAACTAGAACCACTGTTTGCTGTGCAGTGCCATCCGTCAGAAACAGTGACTGCGTTGCAGCCGTGAAATTGGCCTTTCGTAAAAATGCTGCAAAACTAAGATTTTCTTCGATAATGCAGGCAACTCATCACCGCAACAAGCTATGCAAAGTACCTCAGGGAACATGAATGGCTATATGGTAACTGTGAGGACGACGTCGTCATCGTTGTCTCAAAGCTGGAAAAACAGGTATTTGTCAAGAAATACATTTATTCATTGCTTGTCAGTCTCACAACGAGTTTGCTTCATGGTGGGTGAATCAGATCGGCACTTTGCCGCCTTCCACTTTTGTGCCGATGTTCAAACCCCTTTTAAACCGGCAAGTGGATTGGATTTTCATTCAGTGGGGTTTTTACAGTTCCACAGTTGAATACGAGTTCAGCATACACCCGTGCGGTTAATATTAACAAGAACATCATTGAGGATATTGAATTAGTTGCCGTGAGGCATGATCAGAAACATTTTAAAAGGAAACAATTTCCAAAACCTTAGTATTGTGAGACTAACCATGGCGTAAGACTTGCCATCTCATTTGTTTCATAATTCAGAGGGCGTCATTGCCCGGAAACATCTTCTGTACAATATTGTACATTATTGCAAAATTTAAAATATACGTTGCAAATTATTTACTGTGTTATATGTATTGCGTTTGAGTCATTCTATAAATTTAGGGTCTGACGTGCGACTTTTATGTCTGTCCCTGTTACACCTGACCGGAGTAATTTGAGGAGGGACATATTACTGAAATTGACTTCGAACTATTTTCATTTGTATGGTTTGGTAGGTAGGTTCCATTACTTTATCACTCATGGGTTTACAACAGTGTGTTTTAAACATAAAAAATCATACACCAGGGACTGGTATGTACTTAATTCGGTTGTGGTGAAAGTACGAGAGAGTAGCAGAGTGTGACTGGTGTCAAATGTCATGTATCCTAAATTTGATCGTTTCAGTCCACGATTTTGCAGGTTAACAAAGAATGATGATGATGATGATGATGATGATGGTGATGATGGTGATGATGGTGATGATGATGATGATGATGATGATGGTGATGATGGTGATGATGGTGATGATGATGATGGTGATGATGATGATGATGATGATGATGATGATGATGATGATGATGATGGTGATGATGATGATGATGATGATGATGATGATGATGATGATGATGATGATGATGATGATGATGATGATGATGATGATGATGATGATGATGATGATGATGATGGTGATGATGATGATGATGATGATGATGATGATGATGATGATGATGGTGATGATGATGATGATGATGATGATGATGATGATGATGATGATGATGATGATGATGATGATGATGATGATGATGATGATGATGATGGTGATGATGGTGATGATGATGATGGTGATGATGATCCTCCTCCTCCCCCTCCGCCCTCTCCACTCCTCCTCCTCTACCGTATTGTCGTTAGGATTTGCCAGGTTTATGTCACCTCGGTGGGGGGGGGGGACAAAGCAGTCGTCGATGATGTGCTGTGCTGTTTGCTGGCCTGCTCCGCAAATGCAGGCAGTTGATGGGCGCAGTCCCAGTGGTAAATGTTGGCGTTGAATCGCCCGACCCCCTGTACTGTGCGCAGTCGATTGAGGGCGACCCATTCTCTCAGCAGTAGGCCCGTACGCGTATTTTTTTCCTCGGAGGGTAAGGGGTAATTATAATATCAAGACCAGCATTCGTGATATGGACATCGTTTGAGCTACTAGTAGTAGAGTGGCGGTTTTTTTACAGAGCTAGTTTGGATGTCAGCAAAACACTAACCTATGGTAGACTAGCACTGCTTCGGTCTTTGATGTTTTTGTCGTAAATATTCAGTAATTTCAGTGCACCACATTCTATTAGGGCCCACATGTCACTAGTGATTAGTAGGAACAAACTCTTGCAGATCGTGTTATTTGTCCCATGTGATCACTACTAGAAAGCGTGAATTAGTGGCTCAATAATTTTTACGGTCCTCATTTTACGGTACATTTTTGCAAGTACAAAGCTCACTGGCGATTTAGCACAACCAAACCTGACGGCATTGTATCAAAGAAAGGTTTCTATCCCAATACTGATCTCATGCTTTGTGTAAACAACTTTTTGAAAAATAGTTTTTTGGCTTGCTTTGTATTAATTTTGAACTGCCTACTGGATTTTATTTTACCTCTTTGTCACAGAATGTAGGCCCACGATAATGCAGACTCCCTGTCAGTGTTTTGGTATGGCACAATAAATAAAGATATTCTCCATAATTTGTAGGTTCATGCACTTCATGCCCTATCAACTTGATTTTTTTTTGGGGGGGGTGGTGTCAGGAATGTCTCAAATCACCCTTCAGATTCTGTTTTTATTAACGGTAATCGTCAGAAATCTACCAGTGAAATGTGAAGGAAAGTCGTTCCTGGCATGCCTTAGGATCGGAGTTAGTCTTGCGAAATGTTCTGCATGCGGCTCAGTTCTAGATAAAGAAAATCCTTCTTCTAAAAATTACTATACAAAAATTCCAAAAGACCTCGGTTTTCTCTCTTTTTCGTTGAATTTGGTTCTGCGAACAATATTGTTCTAGAGGAACCCGCTGAGAATACGCGCATATTGGCGACCGCGCGAACACTTGAACGCTACTAGCTCATCAGCCTTCCATGGGCGGAAATCCCGGGGGACGGGGGACACGTCCCCCATCCAAAAAATCGGTACGGGGGGACACAATGTCGAATGTCCCCTCCATGCTTTAAGCAAAACAAAATACTAAAGGAATTGATGAATCCAAGATTTTCCCTTTAGATTTTTTATAAATGGGATAAGATAATTAACACCGTGTGCACAGAACACGTATATGGAAGCCCCCCCCCACGATCGATGAGAGATTTCTGCCCATGCGGCCATCACTGAATTTGGGACTTAAACTTGAGCTTTTCTTCACGATTACATAGGATATGACCATCATTTGCAAGTTCTTGCTACTAATTATCACTTCTGGGCAGTAATCGTTCTTTTAAATTTTTTGTGGGTTAACCAATTACATTTTTAATTATTCCCACAAAACAAAATCACCCACCAAAAAGTGATTTTTCTGAAGTCTGATTGCAGCCATTTTTCAAGTGGCAACCCTCAACTTTCTCAGGCACTTTGGACCATTTTTCAACCGTAGTTTTTAACCATTCTGCTCTCATGAAAGCTCAAAGACCCAGGGAGTTGATCCTGGCGGGATTTACACAATCTCACCATTTTAGGGACCAAACTATCTCCTTTTTCAAAAGATACTGTGGGGGCACTTTAAATGCTAATGAGCTGGCCAGAAATTCTCACTTGAATTAGTGGTCTGCACTCCTAGGGAAAAAAATTACGCGGTCCGCACCAGGTTCGGCAATGGGCAGTGGTCTTTGGCTCAGCAGTGAATGGGGCTGGCACTCAAGAGATTACGATGGTCGGCCGACCATCGTAATAGAGTTAATTTCAGTTCGCATATCACATCCTTTAACAGGCGCCAAATTTCTTATACGTAGTGTTTACAAATGTTGTGGGAGTCTCCATTAATGAACGGATAAACCTAAAAGCAGCTAAAAATATACTGACATTCTTTCACCAAAACACTGTTAACTGAAATTATAGTTACCTGAGTGTTAGGCGTAAAGTAGAAAATAAATTGGATCCGTGTGCAGTTTAATTTCATTTAAGGAAAGGTGTTTTTTACGGAAAACTTTGTGAATTGAAAATCACCCCTAGATAATAATGGTATCATCCATTATGGCGGCTGTTTTCGAGCACGGTGATTTTCGTCAACAAAAAGGACGATTTATACACGTTAATCCTCCCTTGTTTCAAGACATAATGCTTTTTTACTTATAATTTTTAATGACTCAACTATGAATGGTGTTTTAGACTTTCATCGCCGTGTGAACTGACATGAAAGTGCCGTTTTAAACACGATCGCGCGCGCACGTGCATTATCATATCGTAGCGGATTGGTTTGCACACACATTCATACAAACTCAATGTATAGCTTGTAAATGTATATGTCTGTTCAAGGACACCGTACCACATGATAGGAAAAGGCATGATGGGATAGGTGATCAACGTTTTCCGTAAAATGGCGTCCTGAGATGTGGTGAGATCGTTAAAGTTGTGTTATGTTATCGTTGTCAAATCCGCCGGCTTATCCTGTGGAATATTGTGCGGACCGTCTGTCTCCAGGATCCTAAAACAACCTGTAGTGATCGGCCCGTTACAATGTAGGCCTACTCGTTTCGGTGTCACGGACACGAGTAGACTGCTGTGTTCCTGGATGACGTTTTTCCATGAATCTGCAATGAAATGCTACATTGTCGAGGAGGTGCATTACTCCTAGCCGTTGAAAACTGCTCCTTTTTTAAGGGAATGGGAACCTGTCAATTTTTCATGCTCGTTTCCCACCCTGACCCCGCGGACGATGTTTGCTTGTACTACAAACGCCCTATAATCCATACATTTTACGCAAGATAAACTACAAGACCTTCAATTTAAGCGTCGAAAATGCCGCGCTGTTTTTCTCGATTTTTCACAAAGCAGTTGACTTAATCATGAAACAAGTGAGTGGAATGAAAGTTGCAGTACATACTACACACAGTGGGTACATATTACATAACAGTGGGTTTTATGTGTTTTAAGTTTGTATTCTTTTAATGGAGATTTTAAATGTTTTTAAATTTATTCTGTACATGTTTATATGTATTTTTTATCTATGCTCTCTGTATCCCATCGCTATATTTGTAATCTGCGTCCCGTTTTCGGTTTAGTCCTTTTACGTTATTTATTTTAGATCATACATAGTACATTTCCTCATTGGGTGGGGGTGTGGGAGAGTCCTGTTTCTGTATGGATTTTGATTTTTTTTCTAAGGTTGAGTGTTTATTATATAATTTTTCTTGTTTCCTGTTCGTCCGAGTGTCTAGTGTATGTTTTTAATAATTATCCTGTATTCTATTTTATAATTGTTTGTCTCTGTATGTTTGAAGCTTTTTTCTTTCTGTTTTATTACCTTGTAAATGCGCCTGGAGAGCTACCAGATAGTTATTAGGTTAACTTATTGGCAATCCGGCAGGGGCGCCTTTTTGTTGTGTCATTTTATTGTATTTACCTGCGAAATAATAAATGAAATGAAAACTGAAACACACTGTAATCAGTCATTCCAACCATTTGCACTGTGAACAAAACAGCCAGTTTTAGCAAAGGCAACCTGGATTTTCAAAGGATGGTCATTCTTGGTGAATCTTCAGGTGGAATGAACTTACAGAGGTTATTGGCATCTGTCAGTGTGTTTATGACTGTATAAGCTTCTTTTATGGAGACATTCATCCTTGAAGGGTAGCTACAATGGGATTGTCTTTATTCTTACCTTCAAATACACTTACGTGCCTCAGATAACCTAATTTTCCATTTGTTTGCACTATTTCAAAGGGTGTTTTACTGCCTCTTTGGTTTTATTCCAATGATGTCATCCCAGGATGCAAACCTTGATTGGTTTGTACAAAAACATGCTTTTTAAAGACTTTACTTGACTAAATTCCCTCTTCCATTTGTGATTCATTGTTGAATAATTACATGGCAATACGGGATAAATCAACAAGTTTTCAGTGAGTAAATTCTGGGTTCACAATTTTAACAGAAAAACCTATGCACTAAATTTTGTCTTTCCTGGAAGAACGGCGCCCCCAGTTATCCAAGAAAGTATGGATAATTTTAAATAGATTTAAAAAGTGCATTTTTCAATGCATTTAACTAAACAGGAATGAAAATAGTTTTCATATTGAACAAGAGTATGCATTTGCAGAAAAACATGTGTCCAAGAAAAATCAATTGGCGATACACTTTAATTACTGCAGTACAACACTGTATCCCGATCTCTAGTCCGTACAAACCATTATGGCACTACGTTTTGTATGCATTCAAGCGTGGCACAAGTGGGAACTCCTGTAGGGATCGAACTCCATCCACCAAAAGCCATGTTGTGGCCGAATAAGTGACTCATAGAGCCCCTTTTAATTTAGCCAGAGATTTATTTTGTAAAGGACCGTCCGATAAAACCCAACAATTTAATACTTTCTTCGTGCTTCTGAAAGAAAACGTTTTCTTTCTATACAGTGTATTGCCCTCATGTGGGAAAACCAAAATAACTCAAAAACAGGAAGCCAGATTGGAGTACTGTTGGAAGGTGGAGCATGCTCGCAGAGAACGAAAACGGAAGGGCAAAGGTTGAGGGGAAAATGCCAAATTAAACAAAACTTGTAATCGACACTGTCGTCACAAACTGACGGCGAGGAATAAACTCCTCAAAATCTAACGCTAAACGCGCACTTCCGACAAAAGCCGGAGTCTGAAAGGCAAAAGCCAGTGTTACCTGATCGATATTTTCTATTGGCGTCAAAACGCTAAGCCAAACAGGCAAATGACGGAAATTGGGAAAAAAAACCGTCGGAGTACCCAAAGAGGGTGGGTTAAAACCAACGCCAATCAACCATTTTATGATGGAGATGAATGCCGTCTGGACAAACAAAAGGCCAGAATGTTGAAGTAGGCCAATGAGGCACTATCAGTGTTCCCGCGGCATTGGTAGAATCAATATGCTTAACAACTGGAATTATACAAGACACTGACGGACAGAAATAGTTATTGTCATCCTGCCACTGTTGACAAAACGCGTCAACTCCAGAGGAAACCCTACATAAAAAGCGAGAATTAAATCTAGCGAGTTTGGCATTATATGGGGACGCAAAGCGGTCAATTGTGTGACACCGTGAGTTCATGATCACGTGTTCCAGGTACAGCTTCTAGTCTTGGCTGTGATTGATGTCTCTGGCTTGGCAGAACAAGTTTTTCTTCTCGTGTTGGCAGGCACATCCGAAAAATCTGCCATTTGTGGGGATCAGTCGTCGAATGGTCGATCAGGCGGGACATACTTTGCTAGATGACGGTCGTTTTCTTCATTTCTGGGTTGAGCTTTAAAAATGCGTTATTACATGTTTGGTAAGGAATATAATGCCAATCTGCTTAAGATGGATACCATCAGGTGTATAAAGTGGCCAGTAGTGTCTTGTCAACAAATTCCCATCTGGATTGCGCAGCCATATTTCTCAGGCCAGTATTGGTAGCTTGGGCTGAGATCTCGGGGGTGGATAGGGGTATCCACACACACACACTTTTTGATGGTGGGGGAAGGAAGGATTCAGATGGTGTTCATTTCGCTTCAGAGGTACTTGATGTTGGCTTTTTTGGGAGTAAAATTTTGTTGTCCACGTAGTAAATTGGTATTTATAATTGATTTTCAATGTAAGGGTTGAAGAAAAAGGTCTTTTCCATTTGCTTGTGAAGTGTTAGAAATTGTAATGTGAGGATTATCCATGCGGGCTGGAGAACTTGACATTCTATTGCTGGCTATGTTTGCATTCTTTTGAACTGACGGTAAACTGTTATTTCAAATACTCTTACAATTAAAACACTTTTGCTATCACCTCCTCTGTTTATGCTGCAGGTTGCTGCTTCTGTTGGGGACACTGCTGCACGGAAGCTCACCGCAAGGGTTATGGCAGATATCTTCAGTGACACAAGTGACAACTTCCAAAATGGAAACTTTTCAGAGGGACTTTTAGAAATAATTGAACGCATGAGAGCAGCATTTCGAAATGACTACGTCATTACTCCGTCTTTTCCAGTGTGGACTGTCGTTCAAATGGCAATGGCAACTCTGTTTGTTTTGATTTGTTTTTTTAGTATGTACATATGCAGAAAACTTTATTCTTAGATTTTTAGTTTGAATGAGTTTGAAATCTTGAAATTGTGAAACAAAAAAACAAAAAAATCGCATGCAAAAGTCAAGGACCACGATGGTCCACCTTGATTAAAGGCAGTTATGGGTGATGAATTTTTATATGACGCATCCAAGCTCTCTGAGATTCAACTTACATAATTTGGTGCGGTTGCTCGCTGTCATTCAGATCATTTGCATAAATCAGCCGTTATCATGCTAAAGAAGATTTTCAGTTACGTGATTTTTGACAGTTAGCGTTCAATTTCTATAGATATGTGTGCGGCAACAAGCACCTCTGGGTAGTCTCTCAACATACTGACGCACATGAAATTACCATTTGAAATACACAGGTTCGAAAATGCACGCGCCTTCACGAACAAGCAACGCTTCCTGAAATTTCTTTGCCCGTCATGTCACGTCACATGGAAAACCTTTATATTGTCAAAAGAGTAACATCTTTGTTTTGTTCTATTCGCGCTGTTTGGATTGTACACATTCTTCAACCTAGATTTCTTTTAGTTGTGGGCTTAAATTGTGTTATTTCATCTTGAGTATCCTGTTTGGGGTTGATTTCTTTGACATGAAAGCATATAGATCACAATGTGACATCATATGCACGGTGGCGGTATTAGTGGTGTGTATTAAACCTCTACGATGATAATGAGCTTTATTTGGAAAGAAATGTATAGTTGACTGTATTGACTGTTTGAAACACTCTGTAAAGCCTTACAAACACAACACTTGTTATAATTTTTCCTAGTGCCTTTTTTACTTGTCAACCAAAGTTTGTAATTATAACTCAGCACATGCGATGATGTCAACAAGAGAAGGTCCTTTTATACACTGAGTAATTTTGGGGAATTGGGTGGGACAGATTTAATTAGAAGGTCGCACACATTTTATTACACATTTTATTTCTCAGACTTTGTAAGATATTTCTGAAAAATATCACTGCCTGCAAGTTTGAGAAATTCTTAGGAAAAGTGTACAGGGCCCACAGAGAGGTCAATTTTTGACTGGGCCACTAAGGTCAGGATGTGGATTTCCTGAGAGGCTGCTATAGAGCCAGCCTAAACTACTTCCAAAACTGATTCGAGATGCCTTTCATCTTTTGTCTCATCTTTGTTTAAAAGTCTTTACTTGCTTGACTTCTGTTAGAAATGTCATGTTAATGAGTTCATGTTAGTTAACTTTAAAAAAAAAAGATCAGTGCAGATTTTTCTAATGCACGTCCTTGTTAATGGCACATTTGGTGACCCATTGGACACTTTGCATTCAGTTTAGTTTTGGAAATAATAGGGAATTTTGACAACTTTCTGGTGATGCCAAGGAAGGATTTGCGTTTGCGCAAAAGTGACAGTGTTTCACCATTTCAGGAAAAATTATCATGAAAGTCTCTGTCCGCACTTAAATTTACGAGAGCTCATTAGCGCCAAGCTATGGAGCGTCAAAAGTGGACAACCTTATTTTCTCATTTTCTGTCAGTAGATTTTCGGGACTTTGGACTTTGCGTATAGCATTTTCAAAAAACGAAATTTTCCGCTAGGAGAAATTTGGATTTTACTTTAACAACTCTTCGTGGCGCGTCAAAAGTGGACAACTAAAAACTTCAAATTTCCACTGGCAAAATTACTGTCATGCTCCCAAAGTGGACAACCCCATTTTCTCATTTTTTGCTAGTAGATTTTCGGGTTTGGGGAATTTACGTAAAGCATATTCAAAAGCTCAATTTTCTGCTAGCAAAAATTGGGAATTTACTTAAAGAAGTCTTTGTACCACGTCAAAAGTGGACAACTAAGAACTTCAAAATTCCACTAGAAAATTTTATTTGATGCTCCCAAAGAGGACAACCCCATTTTCTCATTTTCTGCAAGTAGATGTTCGGGTTTTTTGAAGTTGCACCACCCCTTTTCATAAAACCCAATTTTCTGTTATTAGAAATTTGGATTTTTCTTTGCCGACGGCGGGGTGGACCAAAAGTGGGCAAGTTAAAACTAGAAGGACACTTTCCTCCCTGCGTTGAAAATGAACGGTCTTAGGAAGATTGGCATCACCCGACCCTGAAAAAAATAAGGTGGACGAAAGTTGCGAGGCTGCGAGAGTGACGGTCCTTTGTATATATACATGTAGTTGTACTGCAAACGTGCGGAGCCGTCTGTTGACGGGCATCAGGCGCCATTTCCCTTGCTGCATGTGATCGGCCTTTTTCATGCAACTTGTATGTCCATTTAGCCGATTTTGTGAAAAAGATCGGACCTTCTTCACGTCAAGGATGTGAATTGTATGGGATTTATCGCAGGGGAGTATTATTCTATAGGAAATAAAAAATTATGGTGGAAGTTACTCGGAGTGGCAAAAGTGAACGACCAATTTTTTGATATTCAGATATCCTAAGATTTGTTATTCAATCCACCGTCCATGCATTTCACAGTACAGGTATCTGATGACTGCTCTGGGCCGTCAATTGCAAGTTTGTGTTTAAATTGCGTCAATATCCTTTCACGTTGTCACTTTGAATCATTTGTCTTCATACTTATGACCCAGGCCTCCACTCTAACTACCCACATGTTTTGATGACTTGAACAAAGATTTGAATGATAAATATTAAATTAGATCTTTGATGCCATATCAGTGACCGACTGGTGTACTGGCTGAAAGATTTATTTACTTTGTGGCTATCCTTTTTTGTTATTGGAATTACCGGCTGAATACGTGTTTTGGAATTACTTTGTGGGATGTCAAAATTATTTCAGCAAATTCAAGTTTTTGAAACTCTTGATTCACTAAACAGCACTTAGCTTCTTCTCTTGAGATGACTTTTTTGATTACAACCTGTTTTCGTTCCACAACAAATTCAATTTTTCTACTGGAATGGACAGAATGGTTTATTCTAGCTATAACATCGTTAGGGACATATCACCATGCGCTCATTTATTCAAAATGGAAATTCCCGACGGCAAGCCACCACCGTCATTCGAATTACACTGTGTGCTGAATCGGAAGTTTGCGGTACCATAAAGGACTGTCAGGCTTTCGATGGCCCCTTTCGTATTTGCATTTCTCCGAATAGGAATCATCCATATTTTTTCCCGAGCAGTGAAGCCATCCGCCGACGCGTCAGATGCAGAACATTGACTCTCTACGGTTGATGTTGGCTGCCCATCTTCCCAAGACCGTTCCATTCTGAGCGTAGGGGGCACAGCGGTCGTTTCAGTTTTCAACTTGTCCACTTTTGGACCACCCCGCAAAGTAAAATCTAAATTTCTGCTAGCAGAAATCTAAATTTCTGCTAGCATAAATTTGGATTTTACTTTTTTATGAAAAAGGGTGGTGCAACTTCAAAAAAACCGAACATCTACTAGCAGAAAATGAGAAAAAGGGGTTGTCCTCTTGGGAGCATCAAATAAAATTTGCTAGCGGAAGTTGAAGTTTTTAGTTGTCCACTTTTGACGCGCTACGAAGGCTTCTTTAAGTAAATTTCCAATTTTTTGCTAGCAGAAAAGTGAGTTTTTGAAATTGTTATGTGTACGTTGACGTGTGTACATTGGCATAGCCAAAGTGAATGCCATCCTATATGTGTGCCACCGTCTAGTAACGTGTGGTAAATCCGTAGTGACAGGATTGGGAATCTGTAATAACGGATTGGCAATCCGTAATAACAATTGGCAACCAATATTGAGAATTTTTTTGTTTCCAAATTTAATGTTTGTTTTTGTTTTGAGGGGTTTTTCTAGTACAGAAAAGTAAGGTTGTGACAAAAGGTCCTATCAAATTCTTTGAATTGGGAAGTCAAGCTAGATTTCTGGTATACGTTTACCGCACGATAACTTTGGTTTAGCGAACACAATCCTCTGTCTCGGGGTCTGAATAGGATGAATGGAGGTCCCTTGGTCCATGCTTGGACACACACACAGGAAAAAATCAAAGCACTCTAGCAATTTACATGTTGTTTCAGCACTAGTATAATACATGTCGAAATCTATCCACCCCATCCGCTCTCACCTCCATTTCTCCACCCCCCCCCACCAACAACCAGAAACATTGAAACCACAGAGAATGTGTAATACCTACTTGTACAAGTTGAAGAACACTAACAGCCGTAGACAGCTTGGCTTTCATCGACCTTCGCATTAGCCTTTAGTCAAGGCGCACGTGGCCTAGCAGCCAGAGTGTGGGTCATGTGTCCAGGTAGCCGCACGTGCTTTGAGTAAAGCCTATCTTTGCATAAGCCCTGCCCCCCTAGATTGAGCTCCTCGCATGTACAGATGTATGGTGCGACCAGCCAAAAGGTCCCTGATGTTATATCTAGTCCCATGGGATTGGTTAGAAACAGCTGTTGGTGACGTTCAGGCAGTGGGCAACAGTTAGCCTTGGTCAAGGCGTTCGTCATTCGTCGCAACGCAGCGCGGCTCGCACCAGCCGCTCGCTGACCTAGTAGGCCTACGTATCTGTACCGTACATGCGCGTACGTACATATGTTCACACCTGCATACTTTGCAAAATCAAGGCGAAGAGCGACCTCACACGGCCCACGAAATACGTAAATCAGCAGAACCAGGACGAACGTCTTGGTACTGGTGCAACCGTCCGCGGCCGGGCGGTGCTAATGCATGAGTCAATGTTTTAAAGGAACCGGTAAATAGAAATATTTTTATAAATTTTACTTAAAACCTTTGAAATTGCATCTCTGGGTTCAATTAACCTCATTTTAAATTTTTGTTTTGCAATTTTAACCCATATTTTGATGGTTTTTTGGCTTTTATGCTAATGTATTTGCATATTCATGAACAGAACTGTGATGTCATCCAAGGCACTGAATCTCAATGTTGCACTGATTTGTGTACAGAAAATTTATAGATTTTTTTAACTGCTGCTATGGCAGACTTCATTTTCTTAAGTGGGAAATTTATTGCTGTGTAACTATTTGGCAATAATCCAGTAAAAATCATGTTCGCAGAAATGTTCCCAGATAGCAAATTTGGGGTTCACAATTTGAACATGAAAACATGCAACTTGAACCATGTCTTTCTGGATTTACATCAAAGCAAACGCGCCCTCACTTGTCCAGAAATGCTTGGTCAATTTTTAATGTTTTAAAAAGTGCACCGTTCAGTTCACATAACTCAAAAAAATGTCAAACAGTCTTCATAGTGGAAAATATGAGTACAGAGATACACAAAAAGTGATTCAAAGAAAAATTCATTTCCTGGATCCTGTAAATGCGCTTTTGGATTGGTTCATTGCTACAAAGTAACTGTATAATTCAAGTCGGTCGTAAGGTAAAAGGTTATTTAAACGCGCACGCGGCTATAATGTACATGACAAGTCAATAATATTTAATTTGTTCGCTGATCTGAGTAATCGGAGATCGAGTTTGCCTTTGCTTTGCTTTGCCATACAGATTGTGATTGATTTTGTTCAAATGACTAACGCTATGGGCTTTGTATCTGCTCGGAGCAGAAAGGTGCAGCTTGAAAATTTATAATTTCAATGTTAAATTTATTTCATAATTTATTTGCAGCGGAATTCAACAAGTCAACTCGTCGTGCTGCAGTCGTCTCGGAATGTCCGCCATTTTACATGGTCATCATGTATGCCACTTCACGTTGATGGATCATGCATGTACGTGTATACTTAGCTGAGATTGGTCACTGTGCACTCATCGCAGCCTGCATGTATTCATATTCGCACACAAGGTCGTGGGCTAAAAATCTAGCGCAAAAGTAAAGAAAAACCATAAGCTTCTGCGGACGGTTGCACCAAATTTAACCAAGGCGTTTGTCCTGGTTAAGCTGATTTGCATATTTCGTTGGCCGCGCGTGGTCGATCTGATCCTTGATTTTGCAATGTATGCTGATACGTACTAGGTCAGCGAGTGGCTGGTGTGAGCTGCGCTGCGCCGCGACGGATGACAAACGCCTTGACTAAGGCTGGGCCACAGTGAGTGAGACAATGCTTGTGGTAAGAGAGTCGACAAGGCCACACACAGTACACAGTGGAGAGCTGGGAGGGATGTAGGGTTGGTAGCATTCGGTTTAAAGATTTCACCAGTTCGCCTGGCTGGTGAGTGAGCTCAACATCAAATTTAAAGGTGACTGTACAGTCTGAAAATATTGTCCTCGACTGAGGAATATTTGGATAGTCACGTTGATTGACCAAATGTGCGGAACTTTAAAAAGCTGTAAAACACCACTTCCTTGTTTCTTTACTACTCTGGGGGTTAATAGGTTTTCGTTCGAACAATTATCCATGTGTGAACTGCATGAGGTTCCAAGAGAAGTGGTCAACCCTACATTAACAATTCACAGGGGATGAATGGTCTCACATATCACAACTTTTGGCAGAGCACATTTTTCTTTAAAGAGTATAGGATCTGATATTTACAGGTGTATATTTATCGAGGATAAAACAATGAACACAATTGGGCCATCTTTGTAGACAATGGGCTACAATTCAAGATCTTGAATTAAAGAGAACCCAGTGGCTGAAATATGTGCCGAATGGCCCACGCCTAGTGGTCCAAACTACCTCCATTCCCCGGGGAAGGTGTTGGTTAAGAAATATATAGGGAAATGATAAGCACATGTCCTGAAAATTCATCTGAGCTACATTAGTAAGAAATACCTGAAACTATGAAACTAAATATTTGTGACCCAAACGTTTAAATGTCAATTCTACTTTTGAAGATTAAATACAGTGTGTTCGATTTTTACGGTCAAATTGAGTGCAACCCTGTGATAAAATTTGAGCTTAAAATTATGGAATACCCGCAAGCATATCTTCTACTTTCCAAAGGTCTTCAACTTAGAAAGATGTAATGTTCCAACATACACCTTAGCAATAATGAATATTCTTATGGTATTTGGCAAAGTAACATTGTAAGTCTACTACACACAGATAAGTGTAATTTGCATTGCTTTTTGGTGTCCTCTGGTTTATTTTTCTAATTCATTCTCATACAGTGTACAAAACGATTTAAATAGCCATTATTGTAAGGTGAAGTGATCACACCTGCACGTTGTCTTTTTAACCACCCATGCCGTGGTTACCTGACCAAAAATGCCATTATTTCTGGTGTCCATTGAAAGAAGTTTTTCGATGAAGTCATGTAATTGTGTTGCTGTTAATAAATATTGATAAAACAATTTCTAGCTCAGGTTCCTTGCAAAGTTGGAGCTACAAAGTGGCATAGGTATATCCAAATGGCTTTCCGTTTGACAAAGGGGTCTGCATGCACACTCTGTGAAAAGTTTCTGATTTTTTACACACATGCCCTATGATCAGTTCGATAAATTTAATCAATTCTTTTTGGTAAGAATCTTGCCTAGAAAAAGTACGTTTTCAACGTTGCGGTCTGGTTTCACGTCCGCGTGATTTTCGTTAGACTGAACAAATAATGTACTGCTGGAAATAGCCGAAATGAGGTATGTGGGTTTTATAAGAGACCTTTGATGCTTTTAATGGCTTTAATGAATCAGATTAGAAGATCGTCTATTGTGTGTTTATAATTTTATACGCCTGGTACGTGTATTTTCATATGCATTATACAGTTGATTAAAAACACAATTATTAATTTGAATGGAACAAAGCTGAACATGTTTATCGATTTTGTCTGTGTTATTGCAAGTCCTTTGGTACTTGCGAAAATACATGCCGAAATGATACATTCACAGAATGAATGGTAAAAATTATTGGTAAAAAGAGATTGGTAAAACATTACACAACTTAAGTAAAATTTGGCCAAAGTGAAATGCACGACTATTCTGCAATTTCAAACTGAAATGTTTTCAATGTAATTTTGTAACTTTATACGAATTGTGTAATTACGGTCAAACTTTGACTCTTGCTATGTAAAATTTACAAAATAGGACGTAAAATTGCTATACTTTGTGTTAATATTACCTACCTCCATGATAATACGGACACAATGGGAATAGGGCCTACGTATCACCACGTTTTTCGATTTATGGCGGACGTGTGTACGTCAACCAACGGGCTTCAAGACGGGAAAAAAGGAAAGTTGTATCGAAATGCAGTTTTGAGCAACCTTTACGAAAATTTGAAGGTAAATAATACTGTATGTATACATATCTTAGTTAAGAATGCGAAGTATAAACTTGTGTAATTGTTAAAATAACGTTCTCGCTGTTGACACTGTGTGAGGCCTATTACATACACAGTAATACTTCAATGCTTGGCTGCTGTGGACACACAGTGTATTGTTTTGTCAATTTGTTGCGGATGGCAGGCCTTCACTGCCAGAAACTGTATATACACTTATCATAATACATTCATTTCATAGGCTGAAGTCTAGTGCATATGTTTACAATTGACCTGAGTGTCCTTGGCCTGATTTATTTGAGTCTGGACGTGTTCTTAGCGAGCTCCAGAGTAGGCCTACTAAGTGTCATTTTCTAGCCTTTTAGACCTTGTACGGTCCTTGTTTCTTTTTCTTGTTTATCAATGTACATAGATTATCCTTGACCAAGCTCACCCTATATGTTTCTGTATTTTTTGCGTTTTTGTGTGTGTTTTTTGTCCTTGTATCATTGGTTTCTCGCTGAGTTGGCCAATCATGCAGAATGTTCGGGCGTGGGTCAAGCTCGCGATACTGGCAAGCCCACTGTCATCGATGCAGAGCCTTCTGTGGGTGTCACCAGAGATAATGGTGTCGCCAGAGATAATGGTGCCGCATTTAAAGCAGAAGACACTATTTCTATTGAATGGTACCTCCAAAGATTCCATGAATGAATGCCGGACAAAAAGGTCACCTTTGCCGGTAGAATCTCCAACAACCGCATTGTGTATCTGAATTCCAAGATGGATGTCGCTGACGCGACACCTTCGTGGAACTCAACCCATTAGTACGACCAACAACCCGTCTCACATTTTCCAACGTTTATCCAGAAATTCCTAATGCAGTTCTCCTGTACAAATCTGTACTGCAATACTGAAACTGACGAGAGCGCTCTCGAGACCTTACTTGCTGACTTGACGAGTCTAGACCCTCTGGATGTGGACGACCTCGATGCACCTCTGCGCCCGGAGGAGCTAGATGCGGCAGTCAACCTTCTCAATAAAAATATAACCCCTGGACTTGATGGTTTAACCTCTTAATTTTTTTATCACCTTCTGGCCTGTGTTTAAAACTGAATTTATTCGATGTTCTTAATTTTCCGTCACTACTGGTTCACTGCCTTTTTCATTTCATAAAGCCGTTGTTACTTTCCTAAGAGCGGTGATATCCATGATATTTCTAACTTGCGTCCTGTGTTTCTTCTTAATACCGATTATAAAATATTTGCTAAATTACTGGCCAACTGTCTCAAACAGTATGTTCGCAATATTATCCACTTAGACTAAACAAACAGTATTCCTAGTTGTGCTATTTATGCAATTGAAACCTTATTCGTGATATAATGCAATTCTCTAATGCTAATGATTCTCTTCTGGCCGTGGTCAACCTTGATCAGAAAAAAGCTTTCGACAACGTTGATCAGGCTACCTATTCAGTAGGATGAAAGCCATGGGTTTTGGGGAAGAATTCTTGACATACCTTGATTTATTGTACAGCGGTGCTGAGAGCCACGTCGAAGTGTGCAGTGGTCTTACTGCATCTTTTCCTTTTCAGAAGGGCGTTCGTCAAGGATGCCCACCTTTGGGTTTACTTTACTCAATTGCTCTTGAGCCTTTTCTTCATAATCATCGCAAACAACTCGACAGATTTAGCTTTCCTATCCAAACACTCACACTTTCTGCTCGGTTTCGGCCTACGTTGATGATATTTCAGTTTCCGTCACCTCCGACGTTTGTCTCGATATTATCGTCAGGGTGTATAACATGTATAGTAAATCCTCCGCTGCTTCCCTCAACTATACTAAACCCCAGTGTCTATGGGCTGGTTCTTAGTTTGAACGAAGCAACAAGCCGCTGAACTTTCAATGGAATAACCAAAGTCTCCGTTTCCTTGGAGTCCACTTGGGAAATTGAAACAAAACCGGGTCAAGTGCACAGAAAAACTAGACAAAACTCTTTCCCGCTGAACCCCTTTATCCCTCTCTTATTTAAAAAAAAAAGTCCTTATCGCTAACCAGCTTGCTGCAACGCAAGTCTTTCACTCGATTGTTGCTCCTTGTTCTCCTGATGACATCCTGAGTGGACTGCAAAAGCGACTTTTCGACTTCGTCTGGCCCGATTAACGTCACTTCCTTAAAAAGGAAAAACTTATTTTCAACCTTGTAACCACGCTGGGCTTGGTCTCGCTTGTCTTCATTGTTTCGAAAAGAGGGGTCTGTTTGGGCCAAGAAATGGTGGAATTGTGTCAGTATGGCTCAGGATCATCTCTGTAGATTCAGGGGCACCCATCTGGGGGCAAAGCAGACAAAAATGGGATTGAAAATTAGTCAGAAGAGCCCCTGGAAGGTGAGGGATGTCATTTGAAAAATGGCCGCTGGGAGGGCTTGGCAACATTCACGTTGTGGGGGGTGAGTTTGTTTTGGGCGGATAATTAAAAAATTCATTGGTTAACCTACTAAAAATTGAAAATCAAATGAAATCTGAAGGACCAAACAACACATTGTTTTTTGTTTGAGAGGCCTCAGGGACTTCAGTTGGCTGCCATGGGGCTCCAAACTTGGTTGATTTTACACTATTTTCAATGGAGCTTGAACTAGTTCAGTGCACCCCTGGGTGACAAGCGGGGCTCGCTTGGACCATGGAGGAAGGACGCAGAAGGGGTTTGAACTGCCTGGGCTATAACATCTGGCCAAATACCGCTTTCTGGCATACCCGGTATGTCCATAGCCAGAGCGCAGCGCACGCCTGCTACTCACCACCTGTTTTGCAACCATAAGCCCTCTTTATACCATATGATCGCCGCCGCAATTTTTTGTTGGTAATCTGCATCCCTAAAACGTTGTGTACTGCAGCATAGGAAGTTGAATATTCATGCAATCGTTGGTGCTTGATATGATCCGACAACAACATCAAATTTAGTGCTTGCGTGGTTGCTTTTACTAAGCTGTGTACCCGAAGTGTTCATGTGCAGTTGTTGCCCTTATCGAACGCATTCTTCTGGACTTATTTTTGGAATAAATAACCAAGCTGTTTGTAAGATTTTGTGTTTTGTTTGAATCATTTTTATTATGGCATTTGTACAAAGGCATATTTTTTGAGATTTCACGATCACTCCCTGTGATGAAAGAGCGCATTTTGTTCCTAATGAACAAGGCTTTCCAGAAGTAGTGAAGATTTTGATGGCCAGTCTTAGCCAAATTCGTACCTAGTCTTTGAACACTGATTTATTGGATGGAGGAGACTAGAATTACAAACTTTGCATGGATAATGAACAGTGTGTCGAAATATAAAAAAGTTTATTTTTGATGGCAAAAGTAGGTCTAATATCAGGCATTTTTCTCTCTCTATTTCCTGGTCACATCGATAGTTTGTATTTAATTGCAAGCAAAAATTAAAAGTATTGCCAGGATATTATGGGCCCCGCTTGTCTGGCTAAGATGCAGGCAGCAATAAGGCATTTTTGGAATGTTTTCTATTATTCGTCAGACTCGGCGGCGACCATCATTGGACGCTTTGAAGTGCTTGGACACATCCACAGCCTCCATTAACGATGTTATCAACATTCCCGTCATCTAACCACCACTTGCCGAGAGTTTCCCTGGCGGTGCGGCCTTCTGTGCGAGACTCTGGGTGAACGGTATCTGTTACGTGCAACTAATTGAAAAGAACCAAAATGAAGTAGGGTGCGACAGAGATGAACATGGCAGCAGAGAAAAGGAAACCAGCAACTATATTTACAGAAATTTAGTCAGTTTACATACCAAAAATAATAATAAAGCAATTTAAATCTTGATTGGGTGCGTGCTGTCAAGTTGACTACTGTATCCTGTTGCGCAGGGACAACTCAGGCACAGCTGGCTGAAGCACTGGCTGGTGCACCCGGTTGGCCTGATCCAGGTCATCTGGGGTGAGCCTCAGATTGCTGGTCTGATCCTAGGCCATCTAAGAAGAGCCGCAAAACCCGTTGGTTTGGGCCATCAACTTGAAGGAGAGAGAGAACAGCGGAGACTCGCAGTCTCTACATGCAATGCATGTGGCAAGCCGTCAACTTGAAGGAAAAGAGTACAGCGGTGACTCGCTGTCTCTGCAGGCAGTGTATAGCTGGAGGGCTAATTGGACATTGGCTGGAGTGATGAAGGTTGGCGACACCCATCAGTTGGAAAAAACAGAACAGAGCCCCTGGCTGAACAGGTGGCTGTGGTGTGATGAGTGCACCCAAGCATGCCAAATTATCGGGCGCCCTCTAGCGACAGGTTAAAATTCCTAAAAATGAATTTTGACTAGATGTCTCTGGCGAAATTTGTTCGAATCCCCTGAAAATTGATGTAGATAATCATTTTTACCCTGTCAAAACGTGTGTAAAGTTTGGGATTGGTGACGTCATCAGACCGGAAGTTAAAATAAAAACTTCTTCTATTCTTCAAAATTCGGTAAAAAATCAACCGTAAGTGATATAAGCGCGAATTGTGCATGAGTTGACAGCTAAAACATTCTAGTCAGCTGAATGAAGTGTAAAGCTGATGTACTTTTTTACACACATGAAACGCCGCCGCCCAAAACACCTTAAAATATAAATTGCCAACTCGGAAATCCCATTTCGAATGGTGTGTGTGTGGACGCCCAAAATCTGCCTGCAACATAGACGGCGCAGAGTGCGTAGGGCATATATACTCGGGTAGCAAAATGCCGCCCACGTGCTGCTGAGAGCAGATCGCATTGTATGGAACGTCAAAGGGACAAATGTTTAAAAATCTAATCTGTGCCTTTTCTGCGGTAAGTATAATCTTTTGTTTTATGTATTGTATTGTACATGTCTTATTGGGTTGAAACCTTGCAATTAGGAAGGGAAGGTTTAGAAACGGAAGTTGACCTCACGTGGTGGCAATGCCATCAGCAGACGAGTCACGTGACATTCACGACCATCAAAGTGCAGTATCTCCAAAATTATATATCCAGTTCGGTTCAAATGTTGCACATATCTTCAAAGGGAGTGCTCCATAGGAATTTTGACGTTATGTGATAATGACGTCTCCTGGAGACACATCACGTGACATTAAAGGTGCACTCTTTAAGGCCCCATATCTCCTGAACAACATGTCCGATTGGGTTTAAATCGTGCAGATATCTTGAAAAGGGAGTGTTTTAGAGGTTTATTGACCTTATGTGATGATCACGTCATCAGGAGACAAGTCACATGACATTAAAGGTGCATTCTTCAAGGCACCATATCTCTTGAAGGGCATGTCTGATCGGGTTTAAATCTTGCAGATATCTTGAAAAGGGAGTGCTTTAGAGGTATATTGACCCTATGCTGTGATGACGTCATCATGAGACAAGTCACTTGATATTAAAGGTGCACTCTTTAAGGCCCTATATCTCTCGAAGTACATATCTGATCGGCTTCAAATCTTGCAGATTTCTTGAAAAGGTGCACTTTTTTAGGCCCTGTATCTCCAAAAGGACATGAAACAGCGTGTTGAAAGTAAGCAGATATCTGGAAGGGGATGTGTGATAGACGAAAATTGACCTCGTGGGATAATGGCGTCATCAGTAGACACGTCATGTGACATAAAAGGTGTACCCTTCAAAGCTTTTTATGTCCAAAGGTGTATGTCCCAGTGGGATGAAGCTTTGCAGATATGCAATCATGACGATGGCCTTTTCAATGAAAAGCGAAAAAGCCCTTTGTTCTGTTGCAAACGAACATAGAACCTCTCGTTTCTGCTTCTTCTTCTCTTTCTTATTGTGCCCATGCCTTTGTACATAGTTTTTCTCCGGGGGACTTTAGGCCCATAAGCAAGGGTCAATCTTCATCAGAGTTGCCTTAAGCAAAGACCCTATTGCATAGTTGTGCCACGAACCATGGCGTCATGATGACGTCATCAAGTAATTTATTATTGATTATTTAAATATTCATTTTTCCCCATATGTTTTGCACACGTTTTTAAACAGCCAGAATGGCCTAGACTTTGGCCGCTTCAGAAAATAAAACTTGGTACAAGCAAAAACCATCATCAGAGATTAATGTAGAAGTGTGACGTCACTTTGGGATCATAATTACATTTTTTATTTAATTTCTTCCGTTGATTTCGTACACATAAAATCCAATGACTTTACATCCAGTTTTGTTACAGGGCTTACCCAAGTCAGTTGCACGATCAGCTGACTTCTGCTGCGATATCGGTCGATGTTATTGGTTGTCGCACAGTCTTTGCATGTTTTCAAGAAGATAATTAATTTGGCTAGAATTGTGAAAATTGGTTTGTGAAAACATGGGTTCGATCGGGACGATATTTTTTGGGTTCGAAAAAACTCGACCGTTTGCCAACTCGATTTCAGACACTCGACCGTTGAGACAACTCGACCGTCCATGCGTAAAAGGGAGAGTCAAGTCGTCCGTTGGGACACTATCCCATGTATTTCCTTAGGTCATCTTGGGACTTCCCAGACCTGAAATTACATGTATTAAGTTCTTAATGGATTTTGCTTGATCAGAGGATTCCAAGGTAATCCCATAAAAGCTGAACAGAAACCAAATTCATGCACTGGCGCAAGAAATTGCAGGAGTTGGCAATGATCGTGCGCAAGGGTGCACGTACTAGAGCTGCGTCTAGAGGCTGGATGGATGATGTGCTGCAACTGGTTCTGGTAGGCAAAAGTATACGTGTGTATTACAAAACATTCTTAACTTGTTTTTGTCTGCACTTTCTTTGCTCAGAGGCAGTGATGTCAGGGAAGCACAACTCACTCAAATTAGCTTTGAATTTGCACTGACATATCCCGAGAAACTTGATTTTTAATTTCTTCTTCCACATCAAACCCCATTCCATAACATGGGTTTTCGTTCTGAGAGAACTTCTACCCTTTTGCCATGTTCGATTGACTTCAAACTTGGCAGATCTTTCAACCATCATCCAAACATGGTCTTAGAAGAAATTCACAATGATCAGTTAAGTAGTTTATTTATTATTGATTTTGAATAATCAATTTTTCCCATAGTTTTTGTACACAGATTCCACAGAGTTTTCGGACTGTCCTGTATGAGTGTATGAGGGTGCTACTGCATAAATAAGGTTACTCCTTCCTGGGGCTTCAATTCTCAATAAACTGTCCTATATTGAACCATAGATGGCGTTGTTGCACAAGAACGTTAAGACTACCTGAGCTTCGATTTTGTCAATCATGTGAGAGCAGTCCTCAACTTCGACCAAGAAATGCTACCAGAACAATAGGGAAATCAGACTAAATTCTCCCTTCCGTTTGATTGCAACTATACCCAAGACTCAGATTATCAAATTATATTTCATAAATTTTTCCGTTTAGACAAAAATCACGTGACATGAAATTAAAGGAGCAGTTTTCCTGTACACGTGTGTCTAGCCTGTTGACTTTGTACACGTTTTTGTGCCAGAATTTTGGTAACTTTGCAATGTTTGATCGTTCACAAAGTGATAGTACACAAAGACCCTGATGCAAGATTAATTGCAAAGGGATGACGTCATGATGATGTCATCACCTTATTTTATATTGATTTTTGAATATTTTATTTTTCCCCTTAGGTTTTGTACACGTTTTTCCAATTAACACGAGTGAACGGGTAGTCCTTCACTTCGGCGCAAGATTACTATACGAACGAAAGAGAAATCGGGTATTTTACGCTCTGTTATTTGATTTGAAATATGCCCAAGAGTCTGAATACGAAGTAACATTTCATAAAAATTGTTCAGTTTAAGCACAAATCACGTGACATGAATTTAAAGAAGCACTGTTTCCTCAAACGAGTTTATGGCCCATTAACTTTGTACTCGTTTTGGATCCACGATTTTGGTAACTTTGCGATGTTTGATCGTGGCCAAAGTGATAGCCAACAAAGACCCTGATAAAAGATTTACAGAAAATGAATTACGTCACGATGACGTCATCACGTGATTTTTAATTGAATTTTGAATATTTAATTTCCCCCATAGACTTTGTACACAGATTTAGGTCCTTATTTTCCAATTTGTTTTGTACATGATTTTTGAGCCCCGTTTTTGCTACTTTAATGTTCAATGTCCATCAAAGTTTTACACCGAGTTAAGAGCCTAGAGCATAAATTGTATCTAACGAGTAACGTTGACGTCTTCACATTTGGAATTGAATTTTGTATATTTTGTTTTAACATACATGTCGACTTTGTACACAGATTTAGGCCCTTATTGTAGTCTTTTAGCGACGTTCAATGTCCATCGAAGTTACACCAAGTTAAGAGCCTCATACCTCACTAAAATCAAACTTGTGCAAAATGACAAAAAGTGTGATAGACGCAATTAACATCGTCTTATCGTTGCAACATCAAAAAGCCAAGTCGCATAACATTACAAGTTCACAACTTCCATTATTATCATAAAAATTATTTATTACTAATTATAAAACGCACCATTCCTAACAAAAGCCATAAAACACTGTAGCTCACAAGCCTCAAAAACCTATATTAAAAGATGATGAAAGGACATAGTTTTACAAGCAAGAAGAAAACCCAATAAATAATATTCTCAATAAACCCCACCCCTTTGACCTTCAACCTTGCCGATAATTACAAACAAAAATACTATAAACATATGATTCACACCATATCATTATGACGTCATCAGATGCCCAGTCACTTGTCATCCAAACTGCGCACTTAAGAGTCCTATACCTCCATACCACAATCTGTCCAAACGTCAAATCCTTGCAGATCTTTAAAAGCAAAGTATTCTACATGAAAATGAACTTAATAGTTTCATCAACTAGCAGGTCAAGTGACATTGCCCAAGTGTCATTTAAGACCTACGCGGCTCTATACAATCTCCCGAGCTACTTATCCCATATACATGTGTACACACATAGAAAATGCAGCAAACATGCACATACATATGCCACAAACCTCACCATTTATGGTCTCATTCATAAAAAAAACACAAATCATTTATTCTCCAACTCTATGTGCACAAACCACACATTGACACCACGTTTTGGTTTTTGGCAAAGATTTCGAGCGGCAAGTTTATTTGCTTTTGCTGATTTCAACACCACTTTCTATTGCCACACTTGGCAGAAATTCTGTAAGATTTCTTGGCACACTTGCCATACTTGCCACACTTGGCAGAAACTCAGGCACACTTGCCAAAGAGATACTTGCCACACTTGGCAGAAAAACAGGAACAAACTCGCCAAAGGCTTGCCACACTTGGCAGAAAAAGGCAAGGTTGTTAGCAGAAAGACTTGCCACACTTGGCATAACAGGTTGGAATTCCTTGGCACACTTGCCATGCAGACAAACCCCACTGGAACAAGTAGGTGCTTGTCCTATAATGAATAGTCATGTGATTCTATTTATCCTTTACAACTTAAGAAAAACTTACATAAGGCACGCCGTTTTTTCCACCGCTTGAACAGGCGGTTGGAATAAGCCCCACCAGAACAAGAGGGTGCTTGGCGTAGTGTTTAAGAAAAACGAAATGAAACATTACTAACAACTAACTTTACGTTATAATCACTGCGAGATAATTCGCCTAAATTGTTTATTTGTTTACTTCGGAAACTGCGTGTCGCTCCCAGGTAGTTCCCGCCAGACGCGCAACGCGCGCCCCACTGGGACGACCGCCCGGACTTCGAGCCTCCCTTTCTGATACTACCTACGCAAGCAAACCCTTGAACAATGCCACCCATTAGGCCCACATCCCGGGAAACGATTCTATTTTTCCAAGGCAGTAATGATGTAGTCTTCTAAGTTGGCCCTAAAATACGCGTTGCCCATGTCAGATAAGTGGACACCATCGTAACGAAACAATGCGAACTCCGACCATCGGAACTGAGGGTGGTGCAGCACTGACACTCCCAGTCGACTACCGAGCGAACATGCCCACCTATTGATCGCGCGGCGTTTCTTTTCCATTTTTTGATGGATTAGTAGACCCAAAGTAACAGGCGCGCGGTAAAATATCTGACCAAACCAACTGCGCCTCTGGGTAAGTGTCAAGACACTCTCGCATAAAAAGTGCCAGCCTTTGTCGGAAACAGAAAAAATCGGTCTGGACCAACTCGTTAGTGCCTAAGTGGACGATTAGCATGGCCGGACAAGGCCATCTTGCTGCGAGTTCTGCCATTAATTTGGTTACGTCACCATATTTCGCTCCACCCAGGCCATTCCAGCGGACGTCGTGCCTAGTCCGGAGTGTGGTCTCTGCTCGACTTATGATGGAATCTCCAAGTATCCAAACATCCCCTGTGAACAAAGGGGAGAGGAACCAGGAATGTTCCGGTGCCGTTGTTGCTGTTAAATATGAGTATTACTTTCAGTAGTTTATACATATGTATATATCGATATATATGGGGGGTTTTTTGTTTGTTTGTTTTTGTTTTTTTTATGTATTTATTATTATTATTATTATTTTTTTATTTATTTATCCTTAATAATATCATCCAAAAGGTGGAAAGTTCTAGGCTATGCACACAAGACCAGCAATTGTCTCTGGCTGATTACACGTTGGGAAAATGACACGATATCAGCGGGCGAATATAACGCTGTGCGGCCTCCGAACGCCAGCGGCCCATTGTCTTGATCTGCTCAAGGGGAAAACCCAAGGCGAATGCGGTTGACGCCGCTCCGATGCGAAAGGAGTGGGAGCGAAAGTGGGTGTCTGCAAGCCCTAAAAAACAAAGAATTTTTCTTAAAGTGGCATTAAATTGATACTGTGTCAGTGGCTCGCCCCCAAAGTGGCAGAAGAACGCGCCGGGCGATGTGGGGCGAATCCGTGAGAAGTTTGTCAGCGCGCGGACCGGGCAGACACGTTCATCAACTGAGCGCACCAAGCGAATAACTTGAGGACGGCCAGTTTGATTAGCTTTCGTATGCCGGAGGGAAATGAACACCGCTGCATTGTCATCATCTGCCTCCTGAATATGTACACGTCAGACACATGGAGGAGTGATTGTTGGATGTTAGACTTGGCAACTGCAGCGAACTCGCTTATGCGCATAAACCCAAAGAATGCGCATAACATGGCAGCCCGGAAAAGCGCAGCTTCATAGCTTGTGGAGCACACATGCGGAAGTGCGTTAATGATATCGGTCAATAACGGTAAGGTCATTGGCCACCGTTCATCGCCACCCGGTTTATCCCGGCGACAACCTGTCAATAATTTCACCACCAGAAAATCCCGCGTGGGATCGGGCCAACCTTGAAGCTTATGAAAATAGCCCACCGCCGATACATAAGTAGCTATAGTTGACGCGGCAAGACGCTGGAGCGACAGCCATGCTATAAACTGCCGAACATCGTTACTTGAAGCACATTTAGTTTCATTAGGTCGTTGGCCCATAAATGAACAAAACGCACGCCAACCCGTCCGGTAAGTTTTGTGCGTGTTTGCCGTTGAAGCAGCCACCAATAACCGATGCATCTCACCTTCTATTACACCCGGAGAAGGTCGGGGAGCGGTGTCATTGCTATGTCCGCCTGTGGGGCCAAGGCCCGGAAGCGATGCACCTGGAAACGTGAGAGGGAATCGGCAATTTCATTGTGTACTCCGGGGATATGCACGGCCTTAAATGTGATATTGAACCGCAGACACTGACACACAAAAGCTCGCACTAACTGCATGATCTGGTCGCAAGTAGATGACTGTTTGTTGATGATGTACACTACTGCTTCGTTGTCTGTGCGGAAAAGCACTTTGCGCTGAGCTAACTGGGAACCCCAACAATGCACTGCAATCACTAGTGGATAAAACTCGCAGTATGCTATCGACGGGGATAGCGCCCTAAACTCAGGGGACCAACGCCCGTGAAACCATCGACCGCTGAAGTACCCACCAAACCCAATGCTTGCAGCAGCGTCTGTAAATAACTCTAAAGCGTCATTGTCGCGCCAGATCCGATCTCGGAATGGGGAAACCCCGTTGAAGTGCTCAAGGAAGGTAAACCACATACGTAAATCAAGTTTCGCGCCGTGAGATAGGCGGGCTTTGTGATGGGGCTTCCGCAGCCCGCGGGACATACCAATCAACCGACGAGTAAACGCCCGTCCTGGCGCAATTGCGCGGCATACAAAATTAAGGGAACCCACCACGGACTGGATTTCTTTCAGGGACAATTCATGCCGACCCAAAAATGACTGAATCTCCTCCCGGAGGGCAAGCACTTTGTTGTGTGGTACTCGGATTTCGCGCTTAACCGTATCGATCTCTAGACCGAGATAAGTAATTACCTGGCTGGGGCCTTCGGTCTTCTCTGCAGCTAGCGGCACTCGCAACTGGGCGCACATGTCCTGGAAGGTATTAAGCAGTACTTGGCAGTAGCGCTTGGACTGCCCAATAAACAAGAAATCGTCTAAATAATGGGTGACAGTTTGGGTGTTCGACAGTTGCTTAAAGTGAAATTCCAGAAAGGTGCTAAATGCCTCAAAAAGCCTGCAGGACACCGAACATCCCATGGGTAAGCACTTATCATAATAAAACTGAGTGTGAAACTTGAAGCCAAGCAATTCATAATCAGAAGGGGCGACGGGAAGCAACCGAAAAGCCGACTTAATGTCCGTTTTTGCCAGCCATGTTGCTGAATCGGCGGACATCGCTAAATCGACAGCCGTATCGAATGATGCATAATGAACTACACACTCTTCCTTATCAATGAAGTCATTCACAGACTCACCTAGTGGATAGGAGAGATGGTGAATAAGGCGAAACGAGCCCTGTTGTTGCTTTGGCACGAGACCAATAGGTGAACACTGAAGATTTTGAAATGGCCGGTCCGAGAAGGGACCTGCAATCCTGCCTAATGCAATTTCATCGCGTAATTTCTGGAGGACGATTTCTGGCCTATCCTTCGCGGACTTAAGGCAATCAGAATCTTTAAGTA
Source organism: Acanthaster planci (assembly GCF_054643075.1). Taxonomy (NCBI): domain Eukaryota; kingdom Metazoa; phylum Echinodermata; class Asteroidea; order Valvatida; family Acanthasteridae; genus Acanthaster; species Acanthaster planci. The sequence goes on from NC_141790.1 coordinate 4,950,793, forward strand.
CCCTCGGACCATGATAGCTCAGCGAGAAACCGTTTGCAAAACCGTTATACAGCAAATTAGCCGCCGATTTATCTGTATAACCTGACAACCATTGCTTGAGGACTACGATATTAACGGGTGTTGGGGGGATGAAAAGTAGTATTTCTGTCCCCGTTAGCAGTACCCGCCGATTGGCGGTTGTTATCGCTCACATTGTGCGTGTCCAGCCTTGTTACTGTACTGGGTAAAGCCGGCCGAGCCGCCTGCCGTGCGCCTGACGCTGCCAACGGCGTCTTCGTGTAACGCGTATACGCATGTGAAGCGCGACCGGGACCAATCGGCTGGTGCGCGGGACCGGGGGTGGCTGGAAATGCGGGCCCGAGCCCCAAAGCTATTCTGCAATCGGACGCCCCGTGTCCAGAACGGCCACATCGAGTGCAGCTATGGACGTACCGGCACGAGGCCCACCGGCAACCCGTTGGGGAGTTGAAGGGAAAACAGACACGTTTATTGTACTGTTGGGTCCGAGCGACTGCCGCCGGGGCTGGCGCAGAAGATAACGTACCAACGGCTGCAACAGTAACCCACAGTTCCATGTCGATGGTAGCCCAAGAACGAGAGGGGTTTACTTCCATACGCAAACGGAACTGTTCGTCATAATTGCGCCAGCTTAGGCCGGGGAATTGCGCGGCGGCAGTGCGGATAATTTCAGCATACTTCAATAAATCGAATATGCGGCTGGGGTGACGCACTGCATAAATTGCCATAAACACATGAAAGGCACTGAGCCATTTATCAACGGACTCGATTTTACGCGGGTGCGTCGTCGCTGGCTTAAAAACTACACGGCCTTGTTCGACAGCTAAGGTCAGCTCGGAAGCGGACCCCAGCGCTTTAACAGCGTTGTCACGATATAGTAACGCCATGTCCACATATTTTCCGTTCCAAATCTTCTCTTTGGCTGACTGCGGAACGTGAATATCAAGGGGAGTCCCTTCACCCATGGCGAGCAGTGGGACAGGTCTAGTGCTTCCGAAATCGCTCGGAATAGCGGGCAGGGCTACTGGAGAATTAAGAGAATTGTTGCCCATCGCCCAAGTTGTAAAAGGGGAGTTGCTTAAACCTGTACTTGAGATCTGATGAGCCTGGGCCTGAGTAATTACCACGTTATTGGTTTCGATCTGAGGCTGGCCTGGGCCTAAAGCCGTGTTTAGAGCAAGCCCTACAGCTGGGGAATCCCCAGCATTGTCCTGGTGTGTCGTTGCGTCAGGTTGCAGTCCTAATGCAACTGAACTGAACTCACCACCTGAAGAGGTGAAAGTTCCGGGCAATCCGCTTCCGGCGGAACCTGCGCTGCGACTCCCGGCCTGTCCGCTCGTCACTGGGGTGGGGGACGTCGCTGCACCGGTATCCTCCGCCATCGATCTGCCGACTGATGGGTTGGCCGGATCCGTTTCGACCGTAGTGGTGAAGGCACTGGCACTCGTAGGCGCAGACCTGGACTCAGCAGCCGAGGACTTGTGGGGCCGGCCGCGGGGACGTGGGGCATACGGTGTAGGCGACCGTTGGGCCCGGCGTTTCCGTGGCTGCTGCTGTCGGGGCATACTACGCCGTGACTGGTGCTCGGCAACCCAGCTGGGGAAAGGTGCTGGCAATCTCAGCAGCTCGTCCGCGCCAAGGAAATGTCGCAAACCTCTCGCACGCAGTCCCAGTAAACCAATCCGCAAGCCGACGCCTGTAATTTCAAGTAGTAACTTCAGCAATCCATATGGGTTGCCTCTTCCATGTGTAAAGGAAATGTCAGACACAGAACAAGGGAATCCCCCCTTGGCTGAAACAGCACGGCGGTAGAGAACAACCGTTGTTCAAAAGCAGCATTCAAACCAGCAGAGTTTAATTTGTGTGTTGCCGCCTTGAAAATCTAAGCCGAAGTGGCCCATTTTTAGTGCCAAACTTGCTGTGGTTCAACCGTTATTTCCTTGTGGCCTTCTGGCTTCACCAATTATTCCCCTCGAGACAGTTTAGGTGTCTGAGCCCGGAAGAAGTATCACATTCTGAGGCCTCTGTTGATTGATGTAAGGCCATGCAGCCACTTTGCTGATCCCATTAAGCCAGCTAGTGCAAGACAGTGATGGGTGAGACAGTAGTGCCTTGTTCACCATGGTATAAGCCAGATGACCAGGACTGTTTCAAGGACTAAACAACGTGGGTTGTAGTGAATAATGCATTTTATCCCATAGCGATAAAATAAACTATATCTTTCAAACACACACTCAGCATTTACACAAAAACCCGAAACAGCTCAGTGTTTGTTTACCAACAAAAACAACGTTCGTCTTGTTATTATTATTATTATTGTTGTTGTTGTTGTTATTATCATATTTATCCAGGGTGGCTTATTCACCAAAAGTGGTCTTCCATAAGGCCCTGTCATCAACTAAACAGGAAATAATAAAAAAAAATTAAATTAAGATATTAAAATATAAGAAAACATTTCAGGAAGACCAATAAAATACATGTAATACTTTTCTGAAAGTGTATAAAACAGAAAATATATAAACCGGAAATATAAAACGGAAAATAAAGCTATAATAAAAAAAAATCTATACCTTAAGCCAGCAACTAAAACAGAAGACAAGTGATCACAGAAGAACAACTGATCACAGAAGACAGAATAAAATATATATACAAAAACATGCCGCAAAGAAATGAAACAAAAGTAAAAAAAACCATAGAATATGCATAACCTAAACAAGATAAAAATTACATGAGGAACACTTTCAGAGATACTTTGAAACTAGAAAGATGCTGTGGTTATGTTCCATTCGTAAATTCCTGTGACAAATGGCTATTCCTAAAACATTCAATTTTACATCTTGGTGCAACAGGTGAATTCATAGCCTGTCAGGTGTTGTAGCTATGAACCTGGTTAGCTTGGGTAAAATCAGGAGTCAAATAGGCTGGAGCTAATTTCTGTAAACATTGTGTACATTAGTACAGCCCGTTTGTATTGAAAGCACTTGCTCAAAGGCAGCCATTTTGACTCACGGAAAAGGTCAGCGGACGATGAATCATAATTCTTATTTAAGATTATTCTTACTGCACGCTTTTGAAGCTTTTCAAGTTTGTTACTGTGCATACGAAATCTATCTGACCATACCTGTGAACAATAATCAAAATGGGGTTGAATAAACGAGTTATAGAGTAGGGTCAAGCATTCAGAGGGAACATATGGTTTGAACCTTCGAAGCATGCCTAATTTAGATTGCACCGTTTTAGTCATTTTATCCGTGCACCTGTTGGGTCCAATGTAGTTCCTCATCAATTAAAATACCAAGACATTTAGCAACCTGAACACGTTTTACAGCAATACCATTGACGATTACATTAACATTCTCAGTGTCCTTTTGCTTAGCCCATGTCTCAATAATCATAACATGGGGTTTATCTAAATTAAGAACAAGTCTATTGGCGTTTATCCAATCCATCACACAGCACATTCCGTTGGTCAATTTTTCCTCTGTTCCACTAACATGCGTTCCCTTAATCCTAAGCGTATTATCATCGGTATACATGTCAATAATTCCACCACTCACAGAATTAGGCAAGCTATTTACATAGACAGAAAACACTAATAGGCCCAAAAAATCCCAGTGGGACTCCTGTTCTAACAACCAAAGTATTTGAAGTTGTACCTTTGAAAAAACACTTTGGGTGCGTTCATCAAAATAAAATAAAAAAAACATTTTATTTTAGAGACGTTTCAAACAACCTAGCGAGCCAAGCTTAGTTAGTAATACATCATGGTTAACCATATCAAAGGCTTTCCTGAGATCAATAAATGCAACACCTGTTAGTTTACCTTCATCAGTATTCTTAGACCAATTATTGACAAGTTTAGCCGGAGCAGGGGTGGTCGAGTGAAGTGCCCTAAAACCAGATTGATTGTCATGTAAGAGATTGTTGTCACAAATAAATCGGAAAAATTGATTGTACACTGCTCGCTCTAGCATTTTACTTAATATTGGCAATACTGAAATCGGTCTGTAATAATTTAGACATGATTTATCACCAGCTTTATGAAGCGGGAGAACATCGGCACTCTGCCATGCGTTTAGAACACGACCTGTATAAAGGGACATATTAATAACGTAGGTCAGAGATTTAACCACAATAGGGCAAGCTAATTTAAGGAGCCGACAGCTTATGTTATCATTGCCTGTTGCTTTCTTGACATCCATTTTAGATATTTCATCAATGACAAAATTATCAGACACTGGCTCAAGGTGAAAGGTCATCTCCAATATTCAATAACTGTCGTTACCTCATATAACTGTTTTTAACTAGGTTTTGCATTAGCATAATCTTAGCAACAGAAGAGACAAAGTGATTATTAAATGCAGTAGCAATAGCCAAAGGTGAGGAACAGTTTTCCGTATTAACCTTTACGATGTTAGGCGTAACAGTATCTGAGCTTGGGGTGATTTCCTTCAAGTATTTCCAGATAACTTTACTATTCTGCGAATTCTCACGAAGAATACCACGACAGTAATCAATTTTACATTTTTCAACAAGTGGGTAACCTGATTACGTAGAACCTTATAATCATCCCATGCTTGCCATTCATTTTGCCTCAAAGCTACCTTATGGGTAAGATCTCTATCATTCATCAGCTGAATTGCCTCATCAGTAATCCAGGGACAAGCATTCTTACGGATTCTTTTGGTGCGAATAGGTGGATGACGATGAACAATGGACATGAACAGATAGAGTAACCCAGGTATCAAGAGCAACATCAGTATCATCAATATTAATAAGATCATCCCAGGGAACACACCTCAAATCCTCTTTAAAACCCTCCTCATCGAAGTGTTTAAAAGAACGAAAGTTAATTAGCACTATTTAAATTTGTTTGAAAACTTCTAACAGCATAAATTAAAAAAAATACTTGTATAATATAACCCCTAATCTTGACAGAACTGTGGTTTGTTAACAAAGATTAAATATATGACAGTTCTGCTATGGTCAGCTACTTTAGTGGGCGTATCAATCCACTGGGTGAAACCACTGGAAGAAGTAGAAAATTGTTACTCGCGGCCATGACTATCAGTTTCAGAAGCAGAAAAGTCGTAATTTAAATCACCAAGAATTATACACTCTATGCCATACGTAGACACCTTATCGATATTTCTTTCAAAGTTATTATTAAAATCGTAGGTAGTACTGGGTGGCCTATAGAAAGATCCAACAAGGCACGGAGATTTCCAGCAAAATATTTTCCAATGTGCTAGATTAGAAACCACACAGTAAATTTGTTGGAGACATATATAGCCACTCCACCCCGTGCCAATTTCTATCTTTTCTATAAACCGTATTAACCGTCGATAGACACTTCGGCAGGAAAAACAGAGTCATGACATAAAGTTCATTGATGCCAATAACATCAAAAGGGTTATTTTTGAGCAAAATTCGTAGCTGGTCAATTTTAGCAAGGAGGCTATGAATGTTTAGAAACGATTGGCCCAGAACGATCACATGATAGGGCGACATATCCGCATGCCCCACTCAGCTTGAGACATCTCATTCTACCGACGCGACGGTGCGTGCACGCACACCCACCTTACATAATTATGTATACTTGTGGGTATTTCCTTTGTTAAATAAAAGGCTTCGGGAAATTCGAGAACGAACAAATTGCAGTCCTTTAGTCAGTTTTGCGTGGTACTCGTTATACGTTTTGTACATAGGCTACCAGGGAATTCGATCAATGATTGCGCTGGTATAACAGACTCGTTCCCGTCATCGCACTCTATATAATTTAATGCGGGGACCGCTAACTATATAAATGCACTTACTGGTACCCGCACTAGTTTCACATTAGCGTTTACGCAATTAACGAAAGGGATCGGAAGGGGCAGTGCATTTGTAAACGATATCGTTTACGTACACTAACTGTACAGTTTCACAGTCGGTCTATCATCTTCTGAAATTGTTCAGCTTGTTTCTTTGGATAAATTCCTTAAGACAAATGTATGACAAAACAATTGTTGACCGCTGTGGTGTGGGATATGACGTTGTCCGTGAACACCCGAGGGACGCATAGCGCCCCGAGGCGAATTGTTAAATATAAAACAGCATAAATATTTAACATATGGAAATGAAATTTTTACAACAAAACCGTATTATGTTGAAGCGGCCTGTGGAATACATGTAGGCCTACATAAAAAAAAATATGAGAAAATAAGCCCTCAAAATACTTCATTAGGTTTTTTAAAACGTCAATATTCTCTATGTACAGTATATCTTACTTCATGTATAATGCTACAGGAATCACCGATACAAAATACGACATAGCGTTAACGGAGCTATTATACGTATGAAGCCAAACCACGGTTCACAACCACAATGCACGACATCTATGATGCTCAACCTACCATAAAAACTTCACGTATGAAATAAGGCTCTTATAACATTCGGGCTTTATTTTCCTTTAAAAAACACCACCCTGTCCACAATTTCGACCGAGGATTCGAACCCACACCCATTCATCGCAAACCATTATGCTGGAACCATGTGACTACCGCAATTCACACAAGTTGGCGGTGTTTATACTGTTGGTATACCTATGAATGGCTGCAACGTGAGTCTAATACACATTGGGCATGCGCAATACAAACACAACCCAACTTGGTTTGGCTTCATACGTATGATTGCATATATATCTCGTAAACGCGAGGCCAGGGATGTCTGTGTAAAACCAGTTAAGATAATAATAAAATAATACGCGGCGCAACGGATAAAGAAACAGTGCTATGGCGCTGTGTGCTGAGGAGGCAACGTCGTGTGTCGTGTACAGGATATCTCGTTACTTCCTTTTTTGATAAAAACTCGTTTTATATTATGCCCTACATTTGGGGAAATCAAATGACAACGTGTTGTCATATTTCATTTAGTGTTGGTTGGGATAAATCACGTGTAAGGGACACGTTTAATGGCCTTGACAGCGTACGACAAAGGAACTCTGGTAACTCCAGCCTGTGCTGTCATTTTAAGACAGGTTCCTTTTTTAGGCTCAAAGTGGTAAAACTTGAGCAGGTTGCTGAAGAACAGGAATATCTCCATCTTAGCCAGCCCATCTCCGAGGCAGTTACGTCTTCCTGAAGGATGTAACCAACGATATGAGCAAATCATACATTATGTAGAAAGTGGAAACGGGACTGCAAGGCACTATTCAAGCTAAAACAATTACATGTAATGGGAATAAGAAAAATAAAAAGTAGTGCTCACCAATGTGAAGAGCCAAATTTTCGCCCCTACTGGGTCTTCGTCAGGGCTTGGAGTACTGGTTGAAAGGAAGAGAGGCGTAGTGGACGTTGCACCGTCGGACCCAGGGTAGTTTTACACCCACAGGTGGCTACTCTTGTATTTCCACCAACATGGTGTAGTGCCTCTCCTGCTCACTGTGCAACGTCCACTACATCAGGGAAACTACACGTCGACTGGCCGACAGAGTCGTCAAGCACCTCCGCAGTATCCGAAAGGACAGAATATCCATAGTTGTTGGAAGAATAAATGGCTAGATCAGAAGCGCGTAAAATACACGAGTTTGCCTGGGCGCAACCATTGATCACGTGAACAGGGTAACATTTTGAGCGCGCAGAATACTACTGTAACGAACGTGCTCTCGGACTTCACTAACTTGACTCGACTGAGCTTCGTTCGTTTCGGTCTTCTCCTTCAGAAAATGCTTTGAATGCAAGTGAAGACAGAAACCAGGAGGATATTCAAGAGGAAATTGACCTTTCATGAGTAAGTTCAGAGTTTTCTTATTTGCGTAAAAATGGGTGAATTGTTGACTTTGATCCAACTACGCCCAGCGTGAACATCTTGCTTCTTGCCGGCCTCTGCTGATTAAACTTCACATTTTTGGTACATGCAGCCTGCAGCTTATGGGATGTATGAGCAAGCAGTCCAAATTTTAATCACCATACCTGTTGACTGTCGTTTTATGATACACTTGATACACCCGAATAAACATTTGCACATTGGAACTAGCTGTTTCCCCTATCCTTGTTTCTGAGTGGATTCGCTCGGTAACACGTGTAATTAGCGTAGGCCTAGACCTATATGCTTATTGTGCTTTGAGCTGGGTTTAAATAATTTAACGGTGATATATATAAGACTTAAACAATGCCGACGATATCAGCGTGTTTCTTGAGTGCGTACGCTGAAAACACCAGTCATATAAAATACACTGCGTAGCACGAAATGTGACAGAGGGGAACCCCCCCCCCCCTTTGTGTTACCGGAATGTCAGAAATTCTATTGAGGCATCGGTGATGAATAGGGAAAGGGGTACCCCTCTGTCATATTTCGTGTTGGTATAATAAAATAAGCAACTAAAGGCCTGTAAATATTGCAGGCCAGGTGTTGCGACCGTACATCACATATGGCAGAGGGCGCACTTCATGTATGGCAGAAGGCGTGCTTTGTGTGCGCGATGCAGCCCAACGTGGCGCGTTAGCAGGCCGATTGTATCGATTGCAGTCACACGTCAGCAAACTGCATAAAATTGCAGTATTTTCGGGTTCAAAAACATATAATTTGGGGTGAGTGAAGCAGACATAATTCTGTCACCATTGGGCATATAAAGTGGTTTTTATTTGGCTTGAAAGGAAATAGTTTTGGGAGTTATTTCTTTGGTTAAAAGTGCTTAAAACAAGACTCATCTTTGTGATCCAATATTAATTTAATGCTTGGCTTGTTTCAGGTTTATGTACCTATCTCATTGAAGATTAAAGTTCAAACATTATTGTCAGGGACTCAGTACTGTAATTCACTACCTTTATGTTCACATTCCCTTGTCAATGCAACCTACAAGTCCAACTCTAACAAGGGAGGACTACTTGAGAGGGAGAGGCTTATCTACCACTCTTTATCATCGGACTGTTGTATGTATGTTCAAACCCATATTCAGTGCTGGTATTGAGACAGAATAAAACTACAATCAACGATGGAATCCTGTCCTGTTGTTTATGATGATTGTATGAGTTGGATAGAGCCCAGGATACCTAGTCTAACACCAGGACTGCTCTGTGTAATTTCAAGTTGGACAAATCTGTTCAAAAGATTTCGTCCCAATTTCCATAACAATGAGCCGGGATTTTCGTCATCAAATTATCCTAAGAAGGTACCTCGAATATTAGCTCTTTTTTCCCTGGGGTGGAGAACGTTCTTGCGGCTGCGGTGATATGTTTCAACCCCATAGGGTAACAATTATTTAGCACTTATTTTGGATCCCCCATTATTATTTAACCGTACACCATTGACCGTTGGAGTCCCTTATACTTTCAAATGCTCTACCCATTTCTTGAAAAATCAATACATTTCTTTGTAGGTCATCTGTTTGGCATGTTTACCTCTTCTTAGAAGACTTCACAAATACCCTTAAAAAGTGTAAAATGGAAGGTTATTTCTATGCATTCAATACAGATTCCTTCATGGAGACCCAAAGCGGGGCGGTGCGTTTCTCTTTCGCTGTTGCCAGTAACTCGCGGCCGCGACTTATTTACTCGCGGCCGCGACTTACTTAACTCGCGGCCGTTCAATTATTTTGTATTTTCATTTACTGTTTTTATTTTGGGAACTTTTTGGGGCACATTGTTTTCAGACGTTGGTCATTTTTTTTTAATCATTTCTGTTATAAATGTTTTAGAGTTTGTTTTGTGTTTTACCATTTACATTTTGATATGAAAATGTTGTTCGCCTGTGATTATTTATTTCTGGTGAGATTAATTTTTGTGGCATATAACTTTTAATTTTAAAATCACTTAAAGCCGGTAATTACGCATAAATGATCTAATGCGACTTCAAGTTTATGTAAGCATGGAATAAAGTTTGCAGTTTCACTGTTTCTTTTTTTTCCTTAACTGTCATATTTTTTCAGCCAAACTACTGTCTCGAGTTTGGACTTCAACTGCCCACGAAGAAGAAGGTCTCTGATTCCAGCTGGCAAGAGGTCTAGTGAGCACGTGATTGCTGAACAAACGGTGACTCCTAAGGAAGCTCAGGAGTGCATCGCCCAGATGGAGAAGGAAAACAAACCTGCATGCAAGTTTGCATCAGTGAAGGACATCGTTCGCAGTCTGAAAAAGGAACAACTTGTTCCCAATGACAAGGTTCAACTTGTCCAGTCAAAGTTCACAAACGTGCAGTTGGGGATGCTTGCATAATGGTGTGGCATAATGTTTGCAAATACATGTAATATTATAATATTACTCTCCAATGACCTCTCCCACAAAACAGACACGCATATCAACAACTTCTGTGAAGTGTCACAAAAGCTCACCTTCCAACATGTCAAGTGCATGGATTCCCTTATGCAACAACCGACCGGTCTTGCTCCCGAGTTAGATCTTCATCTGATAAATCTCAGGGATAACGGGGGCCTTTTCTACCGATCTCGAGACGTCTTAGTAGTGTAGCGGAAATTAGATTACCGCAAGCCTCGATCGACGGTGCATGTACTTTAATACGTTGATGATTTCCATGTACATGTATATGTACACGTAGAAACTCCAAGTGCGCATGCTTTTATCATCTTCAAGTTTGGCACTTCTGCTGTGCACATGCTGCGGGCAAGCAGTAATCTCGCATTTGCGCGCTTTTTGGCGATTACTTGTTGGGCGCGTTTTATCTAGGTCTTGGGCGTGCGAGTATTACTCGCCTATGCTTAGTTCACGCTAAGTTCTTCGTAGCCCAATTAGGCAGCGCGAAATTTAACTCGTTGCTTGGTACGCTGAGCTTCTGGACATGTTTATTGTCATTGATTAGGATAAGACAATAGCTGAAGAACTACGAGGAAATAAAGTCAGCGACTACACTCCAAACGTGTGCATTTCAAAGGACAATAAATCCCTATTGCACACTGTAAAGTTCCAGCAAAAATGGTGCAGCAAAGCCTCAAAACTCATGTATATAGAACAACAAACCAGTACAGTCTGAGTGACACGCATTAATAAATCCCTCGGAGCAGCCACGCCCACATAGACTTTTCATCCATGCGGAGACTTTTGTCACCGGGTCAGTTCCCGGCATGCTCGAACCTGTACGACTGTTTTATGGTAGCAAATACATCTCTTAGATCCCCTCTCTACCTACATTTCATTTTGCTGCTACGGAAGTACAGTAATTCCAGTCACAACCCAAACAGCCTTAAGAGTCAGCACATGTCTGTAAACAATGAGATCCAGTTCATGATAGTGATCATGGGCTCCTTGGGGTGACTGATCTTCCGAGACTCCTTACTCTGCAGTGCTTGGGGTCTAGCTAATGGGAGTCTACAGGATTGTGGTGTATGCCTTGGTTGAGGACGACATGGAATCTTTGCCAAGTTGGCTTATTGAAAAAGGTTATATTTAATGATCACCGCTCCGTTGCCCCCAGGGTGCTGGCTTTTTCTAATCATCAACATCATGAAAACTAGTTCGTGTTTCTTATTTTTATGATTTTGTTCTTGTAAACAAGGTCTGGCTAATGAGGTCGCTAGACAGAGCTATTTACCGGAATTTAATTTGCAGTCCTCATTGAGTTCAGCAACGATCCAGTTTCCAATTAAGCCTAGTAAAAGGCCGATATACTTAAGTTTATGGAATTAATTGTCGTGACACTGCTAATTAAAATTCAAAAAAAAAATGCTCACATTTTATGCTGATCAGAAAAATTCAGCATTCACTAAAAACACACTAGAACGTTAAACAGGGCTGGAGCAAAACTTCCTTGAACAGAATGAGATTTTACGGTATTAATATACACTTTAGGAAGAACCTTAAATTTGGCCCTCCGTTTCACAGATTTTTTCTTTGTACACATCTTCGTGTAAACAGAAAAGACAAGTAATATTTAAAGTTGGCCCTATTTTGTATGTTGCAATATATGTCGTAACATATATGTACACGGATAGTATTTTCAATATTAAATGGCAGTATCTGCCAAAATAAGCAAACTTTTTGTACAGTTTTTATCTTGACTTCATTTTCCTCAGTGCGTTTTGCCCATTGCGCGTCGCCCTGTTCACGTGACTTTTTAGCGCGTTCATACACGTTAGAAAATTCTCGGCACAACCAATGGCTTGCGCGCACGCACTTCCTATCTAGTTTTTCATTCTCCTGATATCTATCCGCTCCGAGTGCAACAAAAGAGGGCGTGCTTTTTTGGGGGGGTGAAGTCACCGCATATAGGCGCGCGTTTATAATGGAGATCAATGGTGCGTTTGACGCAGAGCACGCTGAGTACGCGTAACGAATTCATTGCTTAATGTATGGTCTTTGCGTACACGCAGAACGTGTGCAAGAACCCGCTTGGAAAACTTAACAACCATCTGTCTTTCTTTTGCCGCTCGGGGGTGCACTTCATGCTCGGGGCAGATAATGCTAACCATTGATCTCCATATAATGATGCCAACACACACTCACGCTGCATTTGCGCGGTTGCTCCTGTCAACCGAGTGAGGATGTGCGCGCATTACTCTCGGGTCAGGAGTATACTCCTGCATGACGGGAAGTATCCAGTTCGTAAGTGTGACGTCACTTCAGGTTTAACCACTGCACACGTGCATACAACTGCCGCACCCCCTTCATGCAAGATTCACAAGACGTTAGAGGGAATAAATTAAAAACTACTTGTGCGAGGGCGTTCTTAAACAGATTTAAACCAACAGTTGATCAGTGACGTCTTGGGCCAAGACTATGACCCGGCAAATCTCTGACGCCGAGTGCGCCGAGAAAGAACAATGCGCAATCTTCAGGCGGAGAACGCTGACGCCAGGGTAGAATTACCCAGGCACTGCCTTCTTGAAAGCCACAAAGCTTCTAAGAAGCCCAACAGCCTTCAGAAGGTCGTTTATATGGGTCACAGGCAATGCCTAGGTAATCTAGGCAGCAGTTGATGTATACAATCCTTGATTTCTGCTATCCACAAGATTTTTGTACACATTCCTTTAAGGAATTGGCCGGACTCCGGCTGAATTCTTTTTTTTTTTTTTTTGGCTAACGGGACGCGTCTATGTTCACGGTGACTAAACCAGGCACGCTCGGAGGTTGGATATCACTGGAGGTGCTTGCTGTTGGCCGTTAATTTCTATTTTTACCAATCAAATAACAAAACCCAGCATACACTACTGACGTCAGTGACTCCTCGCAGAGCATTCTAAGCCCTGACGAAGACCCAGTCGGGTCGAAAATTTGGCTCTTCACATTCGTGAGCACTACTTTTTAAATTTTCTTATGCCTGTTGTTGTGCATAACATACATGTATTTACTTCTCCATACGGAAGCGTCAAGTGAAGACCGGAATATGAGGATATAGATTTTACATAAACGCTATATATAATGTACATTTATAAATACCTGGGACAGTTTTCTATTCCTATTGGTTGAAACGTGTCACGTGACCGTGTATTTTTATGATAATGCCCGCTGAGAAGTGATGACCGCTGTGTAAATCACGCGCTGGCACATGGATACGAGATAGTTTAATTGGGTCTGATTCAACCTTGTTCCCATTGCCACGATCTTGCCGCGCCATGTTGGTTCCCACCATGCCTTGCGCATTCAGTTCATGGAGTTGAGGTTGAGTTTGATCAGTCAGTAGTCTATGAGCATGCCATGCGGCAGGTGTGCGCCAAGTTCATAGAAGGGATTCTATTGGCCAACTTTAAAAAGGACCATAAAATGGACGGAGGTGTTCGGGAAAATGAAAATAAAATTGTAGAAAATTGTTGAAAATCCACTATTTTGACTTCTCTTGACTCTGTGAATAAAAAGGTATTTATAAATGAGAATAAATATGTGTTTGGCCAGTCTTAAACAAACGTTTAAGACCTTGCTCAGGAAAACGAACGCTGATAATACCCTCGGGCATCTGTCGCGTCTATTCTCCTTAGTCAGTCTTAAAGACGTACAAATTTAAAAAGACAAATAAAGGCAGCTAGAGTAGTGCAGCCCGTCTATAACCAGGTATTTAATCCCTCTTTCTGATAAGCTCTCGACCATTGAGAAGGCCGGATTTGCCCCCACGTGACCCTCATTAGCATAAAATGAGGAACGTAAATATTCCGTTTTACGCACAGATGTTGGTTAATTTTGGAGAGGAATGTACCAGTTGATGTATGTACTTGGCTTAAACCATATTATTTTGATTGTTATGTTCATGGTGAGTGATGTCGTTTTTAAAAAATGAAAAAGATACTGTTTTTTGTATTATGGGAATTTTATTTACTTTTGTATGTAGGCCTCCTGCATGCAATTTGCACTGATCTAAATACCCATTAAAACAAATAAATCATAAGAGTAAAAGATTTGGCCAGAATTTCCCAGTGTTTTCATGCAGTTGGGTTATGAATACATGTAAGGCTGGATTTAGTGTACATTCATCGATTTCCGATGCCACACTTGGTACATAAACGATAAAACGTTGGCTGTCTGCGTTTGCCTAGACTTGAATCAAGTCGGACTTACTTTGCTTTTCCCTAGTCAGCCATGCCTTCAGCCTGTACGCACTACATAAATGGTCGTTAGGCTCGGCCCAGCAACTCGCATAACCCTTATAAGGTGCCCCCATTTGATAGCCTTTATTGTACAACATGCGTCATACGTCACCAGTCGGTAAGTCCGATTTGACGGAAAAGCCAAACGCCCCCCCCCCGTCGGTGATATGTAGGTATTCATAATTCTTGCATAATGTCTACGGAATTTTCACCTATCAAAGTGGACTTGTAGATTCGTTCATCATGATGCAGGTATGAAAAACGTAAACAAGTCTGGCAATGCAATTTGATGCTTCCATTTTTGGTAGATGCGCCCATTCGCTGTGTACAAACGGTTGACAGATTCGTCAAGTCGGGATTTCCGAAGTGAACTCATTGTAATATTGGACGCAAGAGGGCGCGAAGTAAGTAACGGCGCGCGGTCTCGATGTGTATCCAAAGCGGAAACGAAGACGTCACAGAGATCCTGACTTGAGTCAAGTCTAGCGTTTGCCCTGAAGCATGAAATGTAGCGTACCGCGGATTTTTCCCCACTTGTGTGAATTTTACTCAAGACGAGGTTGGCGAAAAAGTAACAAGTCGGCAAATTGATTCTGGCATATACTCTCAAAGAAAATGCCTCCGCTATGCATGCCCCTGAGGACAGTACAATGTTTATCCAGCATTTATCTCACTAATCCTCGGAATTAAATGGTTCTAATAAGGTTGTGTCTGGCGTATTTATTAGAACAGTGTAATGTCCAGTGACCGTTATGTTTTTTTTCCTATCAGCGCGTGGTAGCTGGCGTTTGGATGGTTCGTCTGAATGGTCTGGACATCCTTGCAGAATTCAAGAGTTCTTTTAATTTGACATCACAACCCCATTTTGCATCAAGAGTTTAAATTTCGTGCTCTTCTAATCTCTCATTTCCTTATTCCTTGCTCGTTTTATTGCGAATCTGCTCATACTGGTGCTTGTTCATTTCGACGTTCATATCTCTTTTGGCTGCTCCTTTCTTGCTCTTTCTCATTGCTTATTTTGTGGCTTATTTGTTCACTTTTCTATGATACCATCGGTAAGTGATAAGAACTACAGCGAAGAGATGTTTACGTAAAATGCTATTAAACTAGAGTGTAAACATGGCTACCTTGCATCTGAACCAAAGATGAATTACAAAACCTTCATATCAATTATACAGAATGTCAACAGGCTCTATCCATGAATAAGAACACGCTTTGGCGGTACATTAGCTACTGTCTGAGAAGAGACTTAACGCATTTACATTACGTTAATATGAAATAAAGTTAAGTAAGAGGATTATTAATTGTTGCATTGGACAGATTAAGATAAGAAAATGCACGAGCAAAATTGTTTGGCTAATGTAGGCCAAGTAAATCACGGAACATTTTCTAATGTTTAACCCAGTAACTTTTTAATTATCCCTGAAGGACCTGTCGTAGGCATACATGTTTCAAGTTGGATGTTTTTCACTTTTCCTCCATTTCAAGTCAGCTTTCATGACTTGGGATCCTCAATTGAAAAGAAATTCATACATAATTTATACAAACACACACAAAAACAAAAGTTACAGTTCGGTTCAAACCTTTTTTTTTTCACTTCACTGCAAGTTACAACTGTAACGGAAATGAACGATAATTACATTTACAAATAACTGTACATCGTCTAAAATTGATACGCGTAATATGATAGCCAAGATATAAGAAGCCCACATTGAAAAGTGACCCTCATTAACACAAACCGAGGAATGGAAATATCCCATTAGTGTAAGGAATGTTTGTTAAATTTGTAAGAAGCTTATGTAAATACAAATTATCAAAGGAGGATTCCATTTGAAAATACGGTTTGGGATTGAATGTAAGGTTTCACTACGTTATTGAATTAAACAAATAAAAACATTTCCTTATTTCTATGTTTAGATTCTTTACGTTTATTGTATGTAGGCCTATGGTACAATACCGTAAATGGATTTATAGTAAAATCAAAAGAGTGTTTGCACAATACTGTGGCGAAACAGGGGTAGATATGGGTGCCAGTCTAACTCATTACCGCTGTTTCCAAAGCGAAATACGGTGGTGTGAAATACGCTGCCCTCGACTGGTGGACTAGACGACTAAAATGCTTAGAAAAGGGAGGGGTCTTGACCCCAAAAATAAGAGAAGGGACATGAATATTCAGAGTACTTCTCTGTTTGCGTTCGACGCGGCAGTGGCACTTAAACGGTTGACAATTCGACCTGCCGTATGAGCGGCCTACCGAAGAGGTGGGGGATATTTTTCATTTTGTACGCTTTGTGATTAATTTTAAGGTGATTTCTATTGGCCTCAAACCGATAGAAAATAAGGAAATCCCCAGTGTCAGGATGAAGAATGGTCCTTTGGCTCATCATCAACGCTGAGGGTATATTGACAAACCTCATTTTTCTCGCTCTGTGCCATACCAATCAGGCATGATACGTCATGACCACACGTGCGACACGCTATGACAATGGACATTTGCATATTGTTGAGCTACTGCTATTGCATATTCCAGAAAGTCAAAAGTAAACAAATATTTATTAAACACTATATCATAACAGTCAGTAGGCTTGACCATTAAGAAAAAAAATCCAGCACAGAAATGTTAAAGTGAACGACATGCTTGAAAAAAATTCTTTATTGGATATGTATGGAAAAATACATGTTTATCTTTCTAGCTAAATATGTGCACTTACAAAATATAGTTTAACTGACATCTTTTCATGGTTTCAGAGGGGAATAGAAATGGAGCCCTGAAATTAAGCAACTTATTTCTGAAATGTTGGGTAATTTAGATGTTTTTCTTCGTATAATGTGTTATAACCATCCGTTCTATGATTGATGCTGGCCTGGTTGAAAAAAAAATACTTTGGGGGTTACCAATTACTCAGAGGGTATATTTTAGGTAATCACGTTTGCGTACACTGTTAAGCCTGGTTTCCATACGGTCGTTTGTAATGTAGACCGAACGCAAGATGTAAAGACGCAGAGACGAACGGAAGAGATGGTGCGTGACGTCATTCTACCAAAATATTGAAACAAAATGTCATCCGAAACTCAGTGATTTTTCGAAGAAAATGTGCTTTTAAATCAACAGTACCGCCTCATGATGCCAACCTCTACTCCAGTTTCATGCATTTCATTGATGGACAACTATTAAGTTGATCACTGGGAAGTAATATTTAAGCATAAAGGAGAAACCTGGCAGAATTCAAAGCGTGACGGTCATCGTTGCATGCCAGCCATACCAGCACGTGTGTTTGTATGGGGATACCACGGCTACTCGACACAGTCGGCAAAGTTGAACCTTCTTCTTCCAAGAACTGCAACAACCTCACTACAGGATATTTAACTTGTAGGTGCGTGGTGGCTAGCTGGCTCTAATAATGATAATGTGTCAATACTAGAAAGTTTTGTCCTGAAGGTATCTATATTTGAAGCTTCCCTTATTTCAGCCGACAAATGATTCCATTCCACTGGGGTTCCGGGTATGAAGGAGAATTTGTACTGTTTTATACTGATTGAATGGAAAAGGAAACTGAAGATGTTGTCTGTGTTACAATCCCCTCTCTTTCGGATTTACCCCGATAATAATCTGTGTCCACTGTTATTTTGTGATGGATGGATTTATACAGTAAAGTGAGCCTACTGATGGCTCTCCACAGATTTTGATCCAAGATTTTGAATTGTTGAGGAAACACTGTTTTGGTCAGAAGTCTTTGCATACAGAATTTTGCCGCCCGCCGCTGGACTGCTTCCAGCCTGTTTTAGTGATCTTGGTGGTATGGATCCCAGGCAAAAGGACAATATTCCAGCTTAGGTCTAACCGAGGGTTTTGTAGGCAATCTCCTTCACTCTTGGATAGGAGCTGTGGCAATTTCTACAGAGTAACCCAAGCATTTTGTTTGCTTTTGAAGTGACACTGCTATGACCAGCCCTACTCAATCATGATTTACTTCGACTCCCGGGTAAGTATGGCTGTTTTCCATTCGTCATATACATGTAGGTTGACAACGTAGGCATTTTCTTGTGGGTAATATGCATAGTATAGCATTTTGCACTGTTAAATTTCATCTGCCAACATGACTCCCATTTGCTGAGCATGTTTATGTCGTTTTGTAGATCTTGAACATCATTCCTTGTCTTTCTTGATAAAGCCTATATATGCGATGTAATTCCTGACTTAAGGTCGTTAACGTACAGCATGATGAGCAATGGCCCCAGGACAGTGCTCTGTGGTACACCTGAGGTTACTGCTATAGGTGATGAAGAGACTCCTTTCAAAACAACTTTCTTCGAGCAGTGAACGAGAGATCCCTGCAGCTTGTTGCAGTTTCAGTACGAGCCGTTGATGTGGTACGCAGTCAAAGGCCTCACTTAAATCCATTATTATGGCATCTGCTCGCCCTTTTCTGTCAACAGTCTTTGTCAGATCATTGATGGTCAATGCTAGTTGGGCTTCACATGATCTACCCTTTCTGAATCCATGTTGTTAATCATTTAAAACGTCATGTTTGTCAAAGTGTTTCATTATACTTGAGTTGATTATGTGTTCGAGGAGCTTGCAAGGGTTCGATGTTAAAGACACTGGTCCATAATTTGTAAGGTCAGATCGATTTCCTTTTTTAAAAACTGGAGTCACATTTGCAGTCAGCCAGTCTTCGGGGAGTTCCCCAGTGGATAAGGACT
Source organism: Acanthaster planci (assembly GCF_054643075.1). Classification (NCBI taxonomy): domain Eukaryota; kingdom Metazoa; phylum Echinodermata; class Asteroidea; order Valvatida; family Acanthasteridae; genus Acanthaster; species Acanthaster planci. Next base: position 4,970,021 of record NC_141790.1, read on the forward strand.
TCTGAAAAATCTGATGTAGTCATGGGGCAACAATAGTAGCACATTCCTTTAGTGCCCTGGGCCTGATGTGATCAGGGTCTGGTCCCTCAGTTGTTTCAGCAATTGGAGACATTTTGGGTATTTCCTTTGCTTTCCGTGATAGCAGGGTACTGCAGTCCTCTTTGGCAAACACTGACCGGAACTGGTTATTTAAGGCTTCCGCTCTCTCAAGCGTAGATATGGCGACTGCATTAACTGTGTTGAGAAATGGCATCCCAGTGGAGCTCTGTCTTTTTATATAACTCCAGAAAGGTTTGCTGTTGTTTGTGATCAAATTTTCACCAACATCATGAAAGTACTCACTACAAGATTTCCTTAAACTGCGGTCTAAAGTACGAAGAAGATTTCTAAATATTTCCCAGTCAGCGTCCAGGTCAGACTTAATAGCCTTATTGTAAGCTCTCCGCTTTCTACTAACACAATCTCACGATCTGAGATACCTGGAAGGATGCTTACCCTTTGCATCAACGAGGGAACATTTGTAAATATATGGTCGAAGATCTTTCCTTTTCTTGTTGGGCTTAGCCCGCCGTTCGTATAAAGCCGATATCCCCCTTGCATCTGGGTAGCCGCTCATCCTTGCGAAAATATATTTGTGGGGTCAGGTCAGGTCAATTCCATCTCCGATCAGGCCAATCTACTGGGTCTGCCACAAGAGGTACAAGAGGTGTGAGTTTCTGCCGCAATACATACAAGAAACAAGAATACCACAAAAATAATTTTACAATAAAATGAATTAACGAAAAATACTGTCCATCCTTTCAGCGTGAAGGATGAAACCATTCTTGATTTACACAGTGTTTGGCATATTAAAACAGTAATTTTTAACTCCCAGTACTGCAGAGACCGTTTTGTGTAGCCTATAAGAAATGTTTAAGCGCATGGTAGCTTGTGTTTGCTTTGAAAAGTTTGATGTCTTAATGGTCTGAACATAGCTTCAAAGTCCAAGAGAGTTCTTTTTAATCTTACAACATTGCAACCCCATTGAATTAATAGACCCCTGTAAGAAACGCAGAACTTAATCAGCAAAAAAGATGATGTGATTATGTGCTATTGTTCGACACTATGCGTGAAAGGCATGGCAGTCATGTGCAGAAACCTTACGAACCTCTCAATGCACGGACAAAACAAAACAAACGAAATTTTAACAGCGATTCAACTACATAAAATGGCTTTTCCGTGCTTGTTATTGACACAGAACAAATTAAAATGATCAAGATCTTCCGAGCCCAGCGTGTCAAGCACAAGTACTTTCAAACACATTAAAAAAAATTGATTGGCTTCATAATTGTCGGAACAAAGGGTGCTGAATTGCCTTTTCTGCTTGGTTTTTAATTTTCACGAGTATCTTTTCTCACAGATAAATCGTCAATGTCCTAAATATCACGTAATGGTATGACGATAACCATAGTGGAATTCTGCAAGAGTCATTATTTCCTTTTGCGCAGAAGGCATCACCAAACCGGTTTTAAAGTTTCTTAACATAATTCTACTTGTTCTTATCTATCGCTTTCTTCCTTTTATCTGCCTATTCATCTTCTTTAAAAAGTCCGTCAAATATAGCCTTGTGTTTAGGCATTACTCTGTTCAAGGCTTTGTTTACTCCCACGCCACCATTTACTTTGTCTTTAAGGTCTTCCAAAATATCCCAATGAGTACCATCTTCTGGATGCTGGTAACGTGACAAAAATCCTTGAATATGGTTTCATCCATCACGCTGAAGGGCTGGACGGTATTTTTCGTGATTTTGTTTTATTGTATTTTCATTTTTTATCGTGGTAGTCTTGTTTCTTCTATGTATTGTACAAACGCTGTTTTGATTTTAATACAAATCCATACACGGTATTGTACCATAGGCCTACATACAAATACACGTAAAGAAAATCTGACATTGAAATGAGGAAAATTTATTATTTCTTTCATTCAATAAAGTTGTGAAACCTTATATTAAATCCCAACCGTACTTTTAAATGGTATCCTCCTTTGGTAATTACATTAGGCTTAATTTATGTAAGTTTCTTACAGCCTTAACAAACATCCCTTACACTAATGGAATATTCCCGTTCCTCAGTTAATGCTAATGAGGGTAACTTTTTATTGTTTGCTTCTTATTTCTTGGCTATAACATTACACGTGTCAATTTTAAGAAGATGTAGAGTTATTTATACATTTGTTACGTTGTAACTTACAGTGAAGTGAAAAAAAAAGCTTGAACCAAACTGTAACTTTTGTTTTTGTTTTGTGTGTGTCTATTTAAATTGTGTATGAAATTTTTTAAAATAAGGATCCCAATTTTATGCAACCTCACTTGAAGTGGAAGAAAGTTGATAATATCCAACAAAGCCATCTACCAAAATATCATCCGACAGGAGTTCACTGGGCCATTTTGCCTTTTTACGTTAGATGGCAGAAGCCCGCATGCGCTCAACACGCTAGCCGAAAGCAGATAGTTTCGTACACCGCACACTGTGAGACTTTGGGCCAGAGTGACTAAAATTATCAACACGCTAGATATTTGGCGCAGCGTCACCAATGACCAAATCCTTTGGAAAAATTGACCACACACTGGTGCTATCTGCTTACGCCATTAGTCACGAATGAAATTTGGCAAAGCAGGTAGCTCTAATGTGCGGCAGAATTTAGAGCCATTTAATTCCAAGGATTAGTTAGATAACTACTGGATTAAAACATTGCACTGTACTCTTGCGCATAACGAAGGCATTTTCTTTGGTAGTACGCCATAGTCAATTTGCCGACTCATAACTTGTTCGCCCACCTCATGTTGTATATAATTCGCTAAGTGTGGAAAACAATCCGTGGTACGTACGCTACATTTCCTGCTTCAGGGCAAATGCCAAAAGCCAACGTATGTACACTAAATCCAGGCCTTTATGTGTTAACAAACCGACATTTTGAAAGGACTGCGAAATTCCAGCCGTCAGACTGAACATGGTCAGCGTTGTTTGTGGTCTATCGATGACTCAGCGTTGTTACGTTAGTGATTCCCTCCGATTCCCGCTTGAGTCAAGTACATGTACATGTACATGCACGTGCAAAGGCTGCAATAATGGTGCACAACGCGTTACAAATCAAGGGGTGTCATTTGTCCACTCTGCGGAGGGAGGATCTACTTAACTGCCTTGATTGATATTTTTTTCTGTATTTTTTACTGAATTCCCAAATTTTTAAGGTACTGTATTTCTTTTAATGTTTTTCTTATGATTTATTTGTTTTAATGGGTATTTCAAATGGCATGCAATAGGCCTACCTACAAACGTAAAAATTCCAATTATAAAAAAAAAACAGTATGTTTTCAGTCCGTGAAAATGATATCACTAGCCATGGAAATTACAATCAGAATAATATGGTTTAAGCCAGGTACATAGTAATGCTACATTCCCCTCAAAAATCTCCACGTAAAATGGAATATTCCTGTTCCTTATTTTATGCTAATGAGGGCAAATCCGGTCTTCCTATTGGTCTGAAGCCTGTGAAGAAGAGGAATTAATTACCTTATTGAACGGGCTGCACTAACGGCAAGTGATTGTGGAGAAGATAATTATATCCCATCTTCCCCATAACTCATTTATCCCGCAAGAAAACCTGAAGTTCCACGTATCATTTATACCCACAAGACACAGAAACGGTCTATGATGAAATGGTGAAAAAAATACATATTTAGGCCTACCAATACTGAATGGAATGAGCTCCTTTCGATGAATAACGTTTCCCTCACTGTCCAGGAAGCGCTGCGGCTTGAATTCATCAGGGTCCTTCCACACGTCAGGATCGAAGTTGGCGTAGTGATAGTTCAACATGATGATTGTCCCTGCTGGAACCGCGAACTCTGAGATGGTAGTGTCTTGAGTAGTTGCCCTCATGACAGCCGGCACGACACTTCCATATCGCAGGCTTTCGAGAAGAACTGCTTGGGTATAAGGAAGGTTTGGCTTGTCTTGTAGGGTTATCTGCCTATCAGAAGGAACTGCTGAGTCAATCTCTTGGTGGATGCGTTTCTGAATAAGCGGATGGACAACTAATGACAGAATTGCCCAAGTAAGTACTGTTGCAGATGTTTCTGTGCCTGCCATAAACAGATCATTGATCAAGAAAGCGAGCGAGTCATGCCGGAAGGCTGACGAGGCGCTTTCTCCTTGCAATGAGTTGTCCAGGTAAGCGTCTATGAAGTTTGTGGCCTTACCGTCTCTGTTTGCAAGTTCACGTTTATGTTTATCGATGAAAATCTTATGACAGCAAATGACTGTGTTCATTTCTCGGTAAAAAGCTTTGAGACCAGGTAAGGTAGGAAGGTAGCGCATGAAGGGCAGGAAGGTGGTAGCTCCACCGTACTGGACGAGTCTCAAGCTGCGATGAAGTGCAGCTTTCATGGTTTCAAATACCTCATCGTTACGCTCAAATCTTCGTCCGTAGACGACAGATCCAATGACATTTGCAGTGGCGTTATTGAATAAAAACATTGGATCAAAGTCCTCCTTATTTAAAAAATGTTGTTCAACATCCAGCAATAAGTAGTCGAGTTCACAAAGTACGTTATGTTCAAAGCATCTCCTACCCAAACCAAGAGATTTGAAGATACAGAGAGTGAATTTTCGAACATCTTTCCAGCCGCCACTGTATTTAGCACCAGCAATTCCTGTTGGTTTAAAATGAGATTATTAAGACTAAAATGTATAGTTCTCTGATGTTTTATAAAAATATCTTTGTGCATATTACTTTCATATTTTGTATACAGTGAATTTGGCAAGAGCACTGGTTGTACAAGTTTTAGAGTTAACTCAGTGTGTGGTAACAATCCCTTCATCATTCTGTATAAACGAGAAGCCTCCCCCAAACTTTACAGATAACCCTCCGGTAAGAGAACAAACAGTTTTGTTCTTTCGTGATTGCATAATCTGCTTATACAAAGGAACTTTTGTGCCATCGCTTTCATTTATTATTTTATTTTCGAATGCATTTTTAAATCTTCGAATACAATTATTTTTAATTTTCCAGATTTTTTTAAAAAATATTTTCAAGAGCAGCTATGTTTATTTCAGAGAAGTTTTTTTCAACTGAGTGTCTGTATAGCCGCTCTGGTAAATATAAATAACAGTGCTTGAAAATAAAAACAGCGAAAATAAATGAAAATAAAAGAGGGAGTTTCGTTATCCTCTAATTATTATATGGGGATGATCACTTCCTAAATTTGCAATGTCGTCATCTCGTGATAATTTTTCTGAGGTTGTCATCCTTCTGTTGTCGTTTTGTCCATATTATCAAATTATATGCCAATTTAAATTGTTATTTCATCAGTAATAATTTCGATAGCATCCTGCATGGTCACATCGATAAAAAATGTCGAGTACTCAAAAATCGGACGAAAGACCACCAGTAACGATGTCAATCAAGGCTAAGGGTACAAAATTAATATACAATTTTTTCAAGACAAGTCGGTAACAGTCACGGGGCCTACCGTTACTTACGAAGGTGTGCCTTCATACTCAGTCCAGTGCTATTTTTTCAGATGTTAGCAGCAACTTCCTCATTGCCATGACCGAATAGTGAAGTCGACTGAAAAGCTTATCGATGGTGAATTATGCCCTTGGCACTATATGGGTGCCTGAGAGGGCTTCCTATTTTTAGTTTCGCTTTTACAATTGCGCTTTTGTTCTGATGCTTAGTTCCGAGCATCTGAATTTGGAAGTTCTGCCTCACTGTGCACAGCTAAAAGCTTGGGTACCTGCAGTGGCTTCAAAACTAATTCACCCGTGGTGTGTGTTAAAATGAACTGTGTAGTTTTAGAAACTGTGAGCTAGACCAACCCAGATCTAAACTTGCAAAGCAGTGCTATATAACAGCATGTGGGATCGGAGTATTGAATGTAAAAAAAATTGTTAATCTTTAAAGTTCTGTTAATGCCAAAGAAAGAATGGGAGTTTGTGTTCATACATCAGACTGTTAAACTTACACCACTTCAAAGAACGAAACGTTGCAGCCCTGTGTGTGCTATGATGAAGTTTTCAGCTCCAGACGTGGTTCTAGAGCCATGGGGGGGGGGGCTAAACCATTCGCACGTGACGTTACCTTGTAACTTTTGCCAGTGTATATCCAATATTTCGCTGCCCTTTATGGTCTTTTGTTTTGGTTTTTTTTGGCATTTGTTAGGGGCAAGACAACAATCTGGGGAGGGGGGTTTAAGCCCCCTCTAGCCCCCCCAACAGCGTCTGTATCTGATCGGACCATTTGTTATGTAGCTTTGCGTTTTATTGGTTGTGTGGAATTTGAACAAACTGATTCCGCGCGAAAGGGCATAGTACGTCAAATATGCTAGCAGCAGCCCTTTATTTAGGCAAAATTCAACAAAGACTTGAACCCCAGAGAGGTCTTCTGGTTAGAAGCATAAAAGGACGATAACCTTAAAGAGACAAATACCGCGAGTTTAGCGCTTGATTCACTTACAAAAGCTTGAAGCATTGCATATCGAACATAAAGTGTACGTTGTCAGAAAAACAGGAATTTTTGAAGTTGTTCAAAGTTTGCAAGGTTTTTTGTTTTGTTTTGTTGAGTCTGGTTTGGTTTAGAGTTTAAAAACCTTCTTATGCCGACTTTTTAATACGTTTAATCCATGACATGTTTATTGAAATGTGTTTGGGACTGTTTGAAAGCTAAACGCTTTTCCATGTTACAAGTACACTTTTTTGCAATCCACTTAGCATTGAAATACATTCCTAAACGCATAACAAAAACACGTCGTGGGTAGCTCTAAGCGCCTTTTTTCTTAGAGTATACACCATTTAAGGGGGTGATAGTGACCTGGTGGTAATGTCGCGCGAGTTCAACTCCTTTTTCATAATAAAGAACCTTTAATTTCAAACCAATCCAAGTACTCCTTCACTCTACCAATTACAGGCTCACATCATTTTGTAAGTTAATAATGTGTTTAGGCGTACCGAAGGCGTGTTGACGACTTTTATTGTTCCCCGTTAATATAGACAGCTCCACCAACCACGCACATATTTAAACAAATCATATTTTGAAAGATCACCCGTGCGGGCGATCGTTGGAAAAATAAACAAATTCTCTTTTCTCCAAAATGACAGCTTTCCGGGCGGAAAGATTTCAGTGTTTCACACTGTTATACTTACTTTACATTAACATATTTAAAGATAATTAGGAAGTATCGTTTTTGAGATTTTACAAAAGTGTATACAGCCTACGGTTTATTGTGTTGGTCTCCACATCGTCTGTATTTCAACACGTTTAGTTCCATAACCTATGCAAGGGAGCCGTCGTGCCGTCGCGTCGTGTATGGTTGCGTCGTTAATAAGAAGGCGAAAATATGTCGTAAAGAATACACCATACCATACACGTGTTGGGAAAAAGACGGTGTGGGGACCAATTTGTAGTTGTATACAACTGTTCGGGTGTATATCTAAGGGGTTGTGGGGTACTGGAACAATGGGACGTACCCCACAGGCACACAACCATGACTTTGGGGACAAGAGTTTTGGAATACGTATTTGCAATTAACTCAAAAAGGAGGAATTTTCAAGGTGTACCTCTTGTCGCAAATTGAAGTATATTATACTTAAGTGACATGCGATCGATTCCTAAATTTCATTTAGGAAAGTGGGTTTGGTTGAAATAGGAGAAGTCTGAAACATATCGCTAATTTGCAGCAACTAAAAATTAGAACATAACTGCTCTTGATGTCTGAGTGGGCCGCATTTCAGGTTGTATACAGCCTGCTTATGTATTTGTCTCATCAATGAAGAACGACGAACGGTACTTGTGCACATCACAACGTACGTCCCTCTCGCTAAACTGATCCTTTGGCTATATAAGGTCTCTGTTTGGACAGCACGAAAAAGCTGACTGAATGATCAAGAATCAAAAATGAAATGAGATATGCTTTATTTTGAAAACCAAAATTTAGCAGACATGGAGAGAGAGTGCTACGAGGGTATAAATACTCTGACATTCAAATCTTGTTTGCCAAGATATATTCCTTTTTTTACCTACATGGACTATATAGACGGAGTTTAACTTCAAATTTTCATTAAATGAACAATCGCAGATATGCCAGGCTAAGGTGATGGTTAATCTCAATTGTTACGAGTCTTGAAAAGCAATGTCTCACTCAGCTTGGAAGCTGAAAAGACGAGAAAGTTTCCGTGCTGCAATGAACTGCACCTGAAGGGACGTACCGTACTGCTTGGTTTGTGGGGAGGTATAAAGTCCCAGATCACTGCCGAGTTGCTTTTTATCCGTTTTTGATTTTGCTTTTCTTGGTTTTGTTGTTTGTTCTTTATGATGGTAAAGCTATATCCAGATTAAAAGAAATTAGAGTCAGGTAACTGCATGCATTCAGAAAATATCCCCGACTGACTTAATAATAAGCTCATTCATCAATATAAGTATTATATAGGCCTACCAATGGAATGAATGCAATGATGCAATCGTTCGCTTGCTTTTTTGTTTGGGAATAAGTATCCTAAAGGATTATGTGTACAGCCAAACTAATGCAAAGTAGGGTGACGGGGACCAAAGCTGCCATACCTTTGGGTTTTATTTCTGGTTCAGAAACAAATGCGTTTTGAAAGTAGCCCCCCCCCTCAGCATCATAAGCAATAGTCCCCCAAAGAACGCTGAATATAAATGAATGAAATAAAAAATTCATCTGGTATAAGGCCTGGCAAGTAAAACGATTAAAGAGCGTCGAAATGGTGCTGTTTCATCTTTACTCATTACGTTGATCAATAATGCACGTATTATTGGTACAGTCACATACACCAGACTTGCAACTGTATTCCCACACCGAGAGGCAAAATTTACGTCAGTCTTATTTTAACAAATAACAGAAATGTGATGATTTAAATTTGTAGGTTTGCAAGTTAAACCTTTGTATGGAAAATTTCACTGGCCACTTACCTCGTCCTTTAAAGTAGCTATCAAGAGACTCTATCGGCGCCCTTTCGCTCAAAACGTGCCCATCAAGAAGCAGCGTTCGCATTTCGTCATGGTAGCGGTTCACCACCACCACAAGCTGACTTCCAAGGCGTAAACTGTAAACTGCTCCGTACTTCCGAACAAGACTAAAGAGAAATCCATCTCTCCCTTTGCCTGTAAGATGCATCAGACTTCCAATGACGGGCCAACCTTTGGGACCCGGTGGTATCTTGTTCACTTCTCGTTTGCGCTGAGGTAAACTCTTGACAAGAGCAAGGAAGCATACGCCGAGGATGATCGCCAGTACATACGAGAAACACTCCCATGCTCTCTCCCCCATGATTGAAGTCATTCCAACTTGCAGCGAGCTAAATTGGTCTTGTAACGGGGTAGTAATGCACACACTATTGTTTGAAGCAGTGTGCTATACCAATGTGGCCACGCTTACCGGAGAAAAGAGATGTTTGCCGAAAAAGCTCACAAAATTATTAAGTTCGGAAAGATAGCGTGTGAATATGGATTTAGTGATAGGGTGTTGTGTTTACATTGCACGAGAGGGTTCCCCTCTGCGTTTGGGTGCTGCTTTTGTTAAAAAGGGACAATCAACACGGTTCTTGGAGCTGATTGGACAACGGCTTACTGCTCCAATGCGCATGAAAGACAGATGGGAGCAATGCCATGCGAAAAGAATACAAGGGGGTTACGGCTCTCTATACTGCGTATTGATACAGAAAGCAGTTTTGCGAGTGATTTTAGTGCGCATTCTATAGTCCACAGGGAAAATAAATTTCGTTTGTACAAGTGGTCACGTTCCCTCACAACGTTGCATGGGGTATGCACGTCATTCCTGTGACAGTATGTGCGCAGGTACTTTCAAGCTGGCCTATGTTACATGCATTAATGTTATTACATTTATTATTTTACTGCTATCACACGTCTGTACGAGTGTTGTGTCTGTGTAAGGGCACAGAAAATCGGCCTCCCGCTCTGCATATTCTAATTCAATTTTGCTGTGCGTATTACAAAATTTAATAGAGTGGTTGGAAAATTTTGAATCGTTGTCCCTTTCCCCTCTTCAGAAACTGAACTGAGTAATCAGCTTCACCTCTTTCTATTATTTCACATAACTTTTAACAGCCAATAAGATCCCAGAAAAGCATTCAATAGGGTCTGATCAAAAGACGTCAAATTACTAAGTAGGCAAATCTTACCACTGTCAACACAGTAGGCATTCGTTTGGTTAGCAATGTACGTCATGCTGTTAACTAAACAGCAAGGCTCGTTTTCACATAAAATGACCGTGAGTTTTTTATCATTTGACATAAGGGTCACCACCTGCGCCAAATTCATAATTACGCACGCATGCGCATAAGTGCATGCGCATGGTAGCAAAAGGCGTGAGTGGCTCATTGAAAATGTACAGGGGTTCAAGTTTCAACACCATTTGCTCTCAGGTTGTGCAGAATTTTTCTCGCGCTATCAATCGAGACCACTGTTCGTAGATGCTTTATTTAATTTTGAAAAGCAATTATTTTATTATTTCTTAGTAGGTGGGCAAAAGACTTCTATATATGTAAACATGTTTTTGAATCCGTAAAAGAATCCCCACCAATTAGGAAGGTGGAAGCACTGTTTGTAGACTAAACTTTTTTTTCAACTCCTTCAAAGAATTGCCAACATTATTTGGGGCGGTGTCTCTTTTCCCTGCCAATAGGCTTGAGCCCCTTTCCTGCAGCAGGAGAGAGGAGCAACAGATTTGAACCCCAATGTGGAACATTTTGCATTTGCATGAAAAGTGGCTTCATCCAGATACCCGGCTGGGAGACTCGTTGTGTGGCACACTTTCCTTCTCGTGACTAACTGTATATGTAATGATGTATTCTAGCGGTAAACACTGAAAATAACTGAGCATGATTAATTATTCAAGCAAAATGTACGCGTCCTAGACCGAACTTACACTCCCACCAATTACTCAGATGATTTGTAAATCACATTCTTAACGTAACAGCGGAAAATAAATCAGGAGTAATTCTGTTACAACTTACATGGCCACATAAACAAGTTATGAACTGATTGTGAAAAGACTGACTCAAGAAAAGAGGGAAGGGGCAATCAAGTGCTGTCGATCTCCAGGAGAAGTACCAACTTCTACACCAGTCGTTCCAGCACGGAGAGCTTTTCCTTGCGCTTCTCTTGTTGACGCAATCTTCTTGTCCCTACTTGAACTTTGACTTTCCTTTACGAAGTCGTCTTTGTCGATTGTGATGTCGACCCCCACGCCCATGCACCACTTTTTCCGAGCGACGTCTGTGTCTGATAACAGGACTTTGTCTCCCACAATGATGTTTCTTCCTGGTTTGGTCCAGCATTGCCTTCGAACGAGATTTTGAAGATATTCCTTGCGCCATATGCTCCAGAACTGTTCGGCGGCGTATTGTACTAGTCTCCATCGCTTCAGGGGAAACATGTCTTGAGGCAGGAATTTGCCAAGAGGTGGTAGTGGGACACTTGACTTCATTGTAAGGAGATGATTAGGTAGCAGAGGCTCCAAACCTTTTTGATCGTTGATAGTATCAACCGACAGTGGACGGCTGTTTACTATGGCCATCGCTTCGTAGAACAGTGTAGGGAGTGATGAATCACCCAACCTCCCCGGACAAAGTGAAACAACCCCACTGAGGATACTTCTTATTGTCCTTATCTGGCGCTCCCATACTCCTCCAATGTGGCTGGAAGAGGGAACATTCATGAGTAATTCACAATCTTGACCAGCCAGATAGGCCGCTACTTTCAATATCTGTCAACCTCTTTCATGGCTGCATGAAGTTCTCTCTTTTTTTTGCTCCAACGAAGTTGCTGCCTTGGTCAGACCTAATCTGGTGAACCTTCCCTCGGATAGCGATGAAACATCACATTCCGTTGATGAATGTGTCAGTGGTTAAATTATCTAATAACTCTATGTGAACTGCTCTATAGCGCGGACAGGTGAACAGTAGCCCATATCTCTTGTACTCTCTTCGCCCATGTCTGTTGACGAAGGGGCCAAAGCAACCGTGCCACAGTGCAAGAATGGCGAGGATGAATCGACACGATCCTTGGGCAGATCTGCCATCTTCTGTTCTTGAACCGGCCGCCGGTTTCGTCTACATATCACGCATTTCCGAATGCAGTCAGCTACCAACCTCCCACCTGTGACGAAACAGGGGTAGGCATGAATGCCACTCTAAGTCATGAATCATTAAGCATTGCGTTGACCAATCAGCGTTGCGTAGAGCACTAGGTCTGGGCGCTTGCGGCGTGCTTAGAGCGCGCACAATCAGTTAGTGAGTTTCGCTGCTGGGTCGCAGAGCGGCAGGATCGTGGAGGACGCTGTCTACCGTTCCGTGCTGTGACTGTGCGAGGTATAGCGTGGACGTTGCACCAGGGGCGCTGCGTGTAGTGACTGTAACTGGTAGGTGTAGTAGCGAACCGTATTGGGTCTAGATTAGTGATAGAGCTGAGTGTCGTGAACCTAGGCTGGGAGCTAGTGGTCTTTGCTGTTGGATTGCTTGTCGTCTGTAAGCACTGATAGTGGGGTGACGGCTGCAAGGCAATCTTGTCATTGTGCTAGCTAGCCTTGAGGTTTACTTGATGTACTCAGATCGCTGTGAGGTTAATTTCCCTTTCGTTAGATCGACCCTGTTTTGCATGACACTCTGTGTTATTTGTGTGAGGGCTATCACTATTTAGTGTTTCCTTACTGTATTACCAGATAAATCCAGTCTTTCATAATTGGTAGTAAACTTCCACCCAACGAACTGCCCCTAGGCTTAGTCCGCCGTTCGTTAACTGATATCCCCCCATGTGTCAGCGTAGCCGCTCATCCTTGCGCAAGGTTAATAAATATATTTGTGGGGTTGGGCGAGGTCAATTCCATCCCTGATCCGGCCGGTTACTGGGTCCACCACAAGAGGTGTCAGTTGCATTCCGCACACACCACTGATGAACCAAAATCCACTTTCCCTTACTTCGCTAACGGTTATGCCACAACCTTGATGGTTGACTTTCTGGTGGTAGTGAATCACAATGAGCCTCGAAATGTGGCTGTCTCTTGGCAAGATTGCTGGATACTTGACGGAGAGTGGGGTAGATGAGTTTCTCAATCGACCTCCCACGCGCTGAATCCCATACCCCTTGATGAAGGGGTCCAAATACTTCAGAGGGGTTTTCCCTTGAACTCCTTTTATTTGAATTAACTTGATCACGGAACTGGTCAGACATCATCATCATCATTCTTCACATAACCATCAAGAGCGTCGTAGTGACCTCCAGACACCCCTGTCAAGAGCAAGGGACCAGCACTCATTTGGAGACAGTTGCACAGCATTGGCAACCTGCCAAGTGAGACGGGGACAGCCACGGGGCCGCCTCCAGGTGGCAGGTTGCTGATCAAGATGTCGTCTCCCTGCAACCGAGTCCGATGAGCTAAAAAAGGATGGCATTTGAAATGAAGTCAGACCACTGGACGCCCAGTATGCGACGCTGGCACTGCACATGGAAGGCCTGGGGACGCTGTTGATCTCTTTTTCTCAGTGTCCAGGTTTCAGCCCCATAGAGAGGGGCGGAAAGCACACAAGTTCGATAGAACCTTAGCTTGATGGGGAGGCTGCCCTTGCTTCTCCGAAAACGGTCTAATTGGCCCGTGATGTTGCTGGCGATGCCAATTCTGCGTAGTACATCAGAAATGCATACACCTGAGGTGGTAATTGTGCTTCCGAGGTAGCAGAAGGACTCAACAGGATCTATAACACCGGGCCCAGGGAAGCCGGGCAGGTGAAGGTTGACCTAGGGATTGAACCTTGGTCTTAGCCCCCGAGGGTTTAAGGCCGATATAACTAGCTTCCAGTTCAAAGGTTGCAAGATGTTCACCCATCTATCTGGGTCGTCAGTAAACAGCACAGCGCAATCAGCATACAGGAGGTTGGTAAACCTATGGTTGCCTACATTGATACCCAGTGATGCCTCACACTGTGACAGAGTGGTGTCCATGGCAGCACAGAATAGAGTGAGGGCTAGCACCCAATCCTGCCGGACTCTTGAGGAAGTTGAGAAGGAGGGGGATAAGTCATTGCCTATCCTGAACTTGGCTTTGGTGTAAGAGTCAAAGCTTTGATCAACTTCCAAATCGTATTTGGAATTCCCTTTGAGGAGAGGATATCCAAGAGCTGGTTTCGGTCAACAGAATCAAAGGCAGCCTTGATGTCTACGCAGGCGACATTAAGCGTGCGATTGTACTGGTAATGGAGTTCAGCGAGTAGACGTTATGCAAGAATTGCGTCAGATGTGGAGCAGCTGGGAGTGAAACTTGACTGCTGTGGTCTTTGCTGGGAAACAAGTAGTGGGCGAATTCTGGCAAGCAGAATAAGCGCAAACACCTTGCCAGGAATCGAAAGCAAGGTGATGAGGCGATAACTACGACAGGTCGTCCTTGAACGTTTCCCTTTATAGAGTAGTAGAATTATACCATCCTTCCATCAGTTTGCTGGAGCCATGCCTGTGGATCACGCGTTGGATAAGATCTTTTGAAGAGCTCTACTTATGGGCATCTCAGCAAATTTCAAGTACTTGGAGATTATGCCATCATCTTCAGCTGCACGGCTCGACTTCAACTTTCGGATAGCAGCCCGCACTTCACACAGCGACGGAGGGTCGAAGTCTAGGTCAGAGACTACAAATTCAAGAGATGTGGTTGCAAGTGGTTGAGAGGGAGCAGCTGGGGAGTTTAGTGACTGGCAGAAGTGGTATTTCTAGCAGGACAGCATTTCTTCCGACGAGTTGCAGGGAGAACCGTCTGCTCTGGAAACCGAGGAAGGAGCCGAATGCTGGCCAACTCCTTAGAGGCGCTTCACTACTTTGAAGGCGGGGCGGAGTTTATTCTGTCTAGGCCAGATTCGGACAATGGAGTCATACCATGCATTTAGGTCTTGTTTTAGAATAGAGTAGTTGGTTGCCACCAAGGAGTCTGTTAGAAGAAGATGGTGATCTTGGTGGCGTTTGGGCAGAGATTTCTTTGTAAGGGATTGATACGAACCTGAGCGACAAGAAGTCGGTGATCGGTATTGGAAGGGCAGGACTTCAAGTAGCTCCGATCGTTGACAAGTATGTGGTCAAACTCCTTGGCTGTGTGACCGTCATTCGATATCCAGGTGAGTCTGTAGATGTTCTTTCACTTGAAATATGAGCCTGAGATGGCTAGGCGGTGAGCAAGACAGAAGAAAATCATGCGAATTGAGTTACTGTACCGCGGCCAAAGTTTCCAACAACATCTTCAAAGCCAGACCTGTCGGAACCTGAAACCGCATCACAGTCACCGAGTGCAAACAACTTGTCAGGGGGAGGAACAGAGGAGACGCAATGAGAAAGTTGACCATAAAAGGAATCCTTGTCTGAGTCGCAGGCAACCTCAGTGGGAGTGACAATGAAGGTGCTAGCCCCATGCTATTGCTTGAGTCTGACAGACAGCAGACGTTCAGAAATGGCCTACCAAAATAATATACAGCCGCTGGCTCTCTTATTGAGGAAAAGGGATACACCATTGGTGTGACCGGAATACGGGTCTCAGTGAGCCCAGCGATCGAGATTTCGAGCCTACACATGTCCTTAACAAGAGCCTCATGGAATCCACCATGAGCCAGAGTGAGAACATTCCAGGTGGAAGTTCGTTTATCATGTCGAAAATTGAGGCGGGCTCTGGCACCAGTCCAAGTCGATGAACGACCTTCCCAAGGGCTTTGTACTGCAACAGCACTCTTCCCGTGAGTACAAACGGAGCCAGAAAGCCTTGTGGGTCATAAACTGATGCAACCCTAACAGAATTCCTCTGCGAGTCAAAATTGCTTAACCCATGAAATCAGTCAGAGCGCCAGTTCTGTTGCGCAATATACTGTATAACGAGCCGTACAACGCAGCGCGAGTGGAATCTCCGACTTGAGTCCACTCTGTGGTTCCACGTGCAGAGATAGACTGGCTCCCTGTCTCTACGTGTAAGTTTGGTAGTGATTCCTGGCCACATACATGTACACGTACATTTGTACAGTACTTGGACAGGCGCTGGCATAACAACCGTGTTCAGTGTTCTTATTCCTACATGGTTAACTTATTAGGCGGACTCTTCCTCCATTGTCCTACCGCAACGCTTTTATTCGATTAAAATTTGTATGCCAAGTCCCCCCACAATAAAAATACCTAAATAAAATAAAATTAATTAGAAAGTTTATTCGGCCAGCAGACTTCCAGTAAGGGGAAACAAAGCAGCTTGAATCTGATTCCAGTACCTGGGTCTCGCTTTAAAGTTTTGTAAAGTTTAGACACTGGCACAAAGTTAAACTGGACAGCGATGCCTAGCAGTGATGTCCAGTTATTAATTGTCTGAGAATCTGAGGATTATTATTCTGCACGTATTAATTTTTCTCTCATTTTCAATATTTAACATGCATTAGCCTTCTATTGGAATTAGCACTTATTTTCGAAGTTTCAGTTTTTCTTTTCAAACTTTCATTTTAACTGTAATATTATTTACCTTCAAATCGAAAGCAAATCAAATAAATGCAAGGAATCATGTTAAAATTTCATCATTTTTTATTATTTACTGTTATCCTAACTTTTTTGTGAGGCAGATTAACGCGTATAACAAACTAAGCTAGTGACATGTACACAAAGTGATTCGTTTCACTATTATGCAAATTCCGCAGGGGAACGATATTGTTTTATGTTATCTTGATCTAATTCTGTTTCTTTTTACTAACTTACTCAATGTAATTTATTCCATTTTCACTTTACTCAATGTCTTTTACTCCTTACGGACAAGACAAAATATCCAAAATAAAATTAAACCAATTGAAATGGTAATAAAACTGGATAGGGCTTACCAAAGGAAAATTGAATTTCGACAAAGGGACCCTTTGCAGCATGTCATAAAGAAAATCAGGCCATGCCAAAATAAAATTAAACCAATTGAAATGGTAATAAAACTGGATAGGGCTTACCAAAGGAAAATTAAATTTCCTCAAAAGGACCCTTTGCAACATGTCATAAAGAAAATCAGGCCATGCCGTTTTGTACAACAATGCTAGGAAACAGTGCCTAATTGAAACATAGGCAAAAATCAGTACAGGTATAACTTGCTCTGTGTACATATTTACAAACTTTGCACACAAGACGCATATAAACCAGATGTAAGAAGTCAACACTTGTTTTGAATTTACAGTAGACTTTATAAAAACGAACCGAGTATTAGCAGTGGAAAATACGACTGTATTTTGGCAGACTGCTGTAATCAAGTTTGGGGGTATACATACGTGTACCTTGCTATTTGTATCTACATGTACAGCGCAAACATACAGGCTCCCCCACAATCACAATCTTCAGTGTTTTGTTCGTAGCAAACCGCATGCTCAGATGCTGATTCTTCTACTAGGGCGATATATGCCACTCTTTACATGCAGGCCTAAATGTATAGTAGCGGTAAGAACACGTGTCATGAGAAGAAACTTTCCGATGGCACGTCGTGTGAAATCCAAAAATCACGGTGCCGGTCATGACGATGTTTCGCAATAACACTGCTAAACATGAATCAAGATTTCGATGTCCTTGGCGGTCTCCTCACTTCGTGATGGATTAGGCTTATGATCAGCCGTAACGTTCTTCCGTCCAAATATAGCTACCTGCTGCAATAATTCACAGCTTTAGTCCATCTCGCTACTGCCATCGAGGCATATATCTTATTTTCGACGAATTAGAGGGGCATATTCTATTATTTTTCCATCAGCACTCAGCGTGTGTAAACACAACGCATACTTCATAGACAGGTTCCCGTACACTACATAACAGTGGTCCGTATATAATAGGAACGGGAACCAGTTCAGCTCGTTCGACGTAAAAGCTGAGCAATGATTGGTTCGAGCGGATCACGCGGGGTTCTTCTTCTCTTAGAAAACTATAAACTTAGAATTTTCTCGGGGTGATATTTCCCTATTGTGCTGACTTTTCGAGTTGAACTCTGTGGAATGTACATTGAAATATTTTTCCCAAAATGCTCCCGTAGAGTTCATTTAGACCGATTCTACTGGAACGTAACAGAAAGGTTGGATTTTCATCTGGTGGTTTAATTCTTCTACTCCTTAAATTGCACCGGGTCTCTGCCAAACGTGTTCGGTTCGGGAACGGGTAACCTTCCGATGAAATGCCTTCCTGGAAAACTCTTACCATTGTAGCTAAGTCACTTGATGGTGCCTTTGACGAATGGGGGCATATTGGGTATCCCAACCGGTGGAAGAGGATTGGCATTGGCTGCTTTTCTTTAGAATCTCGACACTGAAGGTGTTTCATTCTCTTCCACATAAATCTTGTATCGACCAGAAGCTTTATTTTATACTTTCTTTTCAACTTTCAGCCTCTCGAGCTTGTTTTCCTCATTTTTGATTCTCCTTTCAAAGTCTGCACGAAGTTCGGAGAGTTTGTTGCATTGTTCTTGAATTTCATGGACTGACTGAAACTCAGCCTTCTTTGCTGCAAGTTCAGCGGCTGCGTCAGTTTTGCTTGACTAGACGTACGAATGCCTTGAAATGCTTGACTGTTGGGTGGAGGACGAAATTTGAGACTCTGTGACGCCTCCAAAAACTGATGGATATCTTCTTTAATCCAGACTAGCACGAACATTAAGCAATGCAACCTCAGGATTGAAGTCTTGTTTCTTCACATCTTCAAGTCGGTTCTTGATAAGTGTGTGGTGGGAATGGCGAAAGTGGGGGGGGTGGGGGTCGTCTCAGATGTGTGTCAGGACTCAAACAAAAGGAAAGGGGGGGATCACGTCTTTCGAGCCGACCTGTTACCGACACCTTCGACCATAGCGCCTCCACCAGGCGGAAATTTTAAAGGCCCTAAACCTCCGGAATTCCGCCTCACCGGTTTAGTATTTCGAGATCTAAGGCAAAGGTTCACTGTCAAAATATATGACCAAGTGAGGAGATAAGTCGAGCAATTAATTGTAATATTTTGCTGAGGACCAACAATCTACTCAAGGAATTTACCTTGCAGACCAGTTTCAGAACAACTCAACAATAATAATTCAATTCAAGTCTGACAACATCGAGAAAACAAGGGCAAGGATGAACTGAGAATAATTTTATACAAAGTTAATTTGTACACAATACAGCTAATAAATGCCCAATTTTGTCACCAAATCCTCAATTACATCCAAAACAACTCTTTTCAGAGTAAGCATATGCCTCTTGATTTTGTGGATATTGTGCATGTGCAGGAGAGGAAAGTGTTGACAGTCAGCTAGACATATACTGCCTCTTAATCGCCTGAATCGGACGAAGAACCCAGCGGGGCACAGGTCCTTTGAATTGCAAGGTACATGGTCCGACCTTCACTTATTCCCTGACCAAAGATTTCCTGGCGAAGCTTAATTAATAACACCTTAGGTCAGGTATCGCCCATGGATATAAATAGAACATGAGGCAAGATATCAAGGGTCACAAGGAAAGGTCTTGGTGGATCCTATGTGTAGATCATAGAGCCATATGTAAAAACTAGAGTGCTTGCTCATGTACAAAGTGACGCCTGCTGGGCACGTCTATGTTTGTGCACAAATCTATGAAAAACTCGACATTTTGAATAGCTTTCGTACAGCTTTTTGTATATTTGCATCTGTATTAACGATACGTCAACATAGCCGATACGCAAACAAGCTGAACGCACAATTAGTAAATCAGCGTTTCATTTTGCTTTAAGCAAAAAAAAAAAAATTCAAATGACATCCCACACCTTTCGCGGGCTCTTCTGAGAAATTTTCAATCATATTTTTGTCTGCTTCCCCCCCCCATGGGTGCCCCTGAATTCTACAGAGATGATCCCGGGCCATGCTTACACAATCCCACAATTTCGTAACCCAAACAGACCCCTCTTTTTGAAAGAATCTGCAGGGGTACTTTTTTAGCGCCTCGTCCTGGAGGAGAATTTTCCTTGAATTGGGAACTGCACCCATAAGACCGAGTTCTGCCGTCTTATCTGGGCCCAACGACAGGTCTGGCTGCGCTGCAGTGGGTTACTGCTACGTATTCTACAGCAGAGGACACGTACAAACGAACTTCATCCCGCTCTAAAACCATTTGCATTTAATGAAGTGCTACATGTTGTTTCTGGTTCTGCACCTTAGCATTTTATAAAATTTAAGCTGCTGTCAAGGACCGGCTAAAACAAGTGCTATCCTTTTCAAATCTGGATTTTCTAATATGCACAATTGTTAAAAACCTTTCTTGTGACGTTGTGAGTGTCGAAATTGGATTTCATTTTCTTTACGGGAATTGCCCTTGATCAAACCATGAATCAAACCGACCTACAGTGCATAATTAAATAAACTATTTAGATAAAAAATGAAGAACAAAATCAACAACTTTATGTTTACCAAAATTGATAAAGACTAGTCAACTTCAAGGGACACTGCACATTTTGCAATACCTATCCAAATTGCAACCAAAAAAGTTATTGTTGAAACTTTATCTTCCATTCTCAGCATATTGTGGCGATCGTGCCGACACAACCCCCGTGTCATCCTCGGCCGACGTCAGTGAGCGGTCTAGTCTGAGGCAGCAAAGGAAGCAGGCCCATTTGGGGGCAGTCTTCCGCCAGGTGCAGCAGGAGAGCGTCACAGGCGCACACTGGGGTAGAAGACAGGGAGCACACCGGGGGCGCAACAGATACAAACGGACACGTCTGCCTAAGTTGACTCTGGTTTAATAATTGCTCACACCTCTCTAGGCGCTACTAATGATGCGACCTCCACAGGCCCTGGCAATCTCCTAGACAGGTCTTGGCCCTATACAGGTCGTGATCCCTCAGGTGTAAGCTCAGGTGCAACCTACGGGCACAACTTGCTTTACATCCACCAAATTTCCCGTAAGACTACTGCCCCGTTGATGGAGTTCCCCCGTATAAACTCGTCCCCAGATGATTTATATTAAGTCTAAAGATCCCGCGGTAAAGTCGCTTATTTACGGGTACAGCCTAGTAGTTCTCCCCGGTGGGAGCATTAAAGAAAATTGTACGGCAAATGAAACTAACTGGGACGGCGCTGGAACTGCTATGGCCCATGGGACTGATTGCGAAGGAACTGACCCAATTGGCGTGCGATCGCACTTATATATCTTTGCGGGCCGCCAGCCTGCCGCCACCAGCCACAGCGCGCGGCGGGCCCCGCTGACGTCAGGGAATAAGCCCTGGGCCTAACTACGACGGCTCAGAATAAACACGAAAACTGCCATTGCGCCACACAGCCGCGCCTTAACTTTCTGTCAGTCCCTTGACAGTTTAAACTTACAAAAATCAAATAAGCAACACAGTTTGTGCACGCCTACAAGGCGTACCGTTTTGGTCCTCAACAGGTTGCTAAAACACTATATACAATCCTAAACACTTTGAACTTAAGCTTATACAATGCTTAAAATATAAACTCAAAATTCTTTAAACTTCTACGGGACTACGTTAGAAATAGTTAAATTAACTTACTGCCTTCAAAACATCGGGGAAGGCGTGATAAGCTAACAAATAAACCGTGTTCCTACAGTTCTTTAAGCACTTCCAAAACCAGCAACAAAGGCAACGCCGTAGACTTGTGTGGTCTTGTCTTTTATGATTTTCCGGTCCTCCTGATACAGAACTCTCTGGACGTGACCTCAGTAATTATAGTGACTCCCCTTGTTCCAGGCCACCTTCGCCGTATGGTGGTCCTAGGTGCTCGTCCCCATTGTCGGTGCTCTGGATTATCCTGCAAATCCTGGGCTCAGGCGGTGGCTTGTTTGACTCTGTCTGCACCAGTCGCAGATAAACCATGTCATACTTCCGACGGGTCTGTCGGTAAGTCAGGTAAGTCTTCCGTACTTCTCTCACCTTCACAGCTTGTCCCTGAAAGATGTTATTTACCTCAATAGTGGTCTCGCCTTACCTTTCCCATCACCTTGATGGGTTCCAACTCCCATTGCCATCATGCTGATGGGTTTTCCTCCGCTCGTCTGCCTGGACAACTCACCGATGAGATCTTTGTCTGGCTCCCAAACGGACAAAGGCGTTGGCGACAGCTCGATTTCGGCCACATCCTGTATGTATCCAGCTGAAAATTTAAGTGGTTCCAGTACCCCTTCAACATCATCTTCTGTCCCTCCGCCGTTAACTTCTCGCTCGTCCTGAGCCTGCAAAACTCCCCGAGTTGTTCCATGGACATCCACCTTCCACTGCGTTTCCTTCTCAGGTTCAGACGAAGCACTAATTGGCTCATCTGAATCGGTATCAGGTGATCTTGACACCGTACAAGCCACAGATCGGACAGATTTCTTCTTGGCCAGTTACTCCTCGGTGCGTTCTTCCTAGCCTCGCTTCTTGGGCGACCCCCTGCGTTTAATACGCTCCTTCTCCTCACCTGCTCTTCTACTGACCCCCGCATCTTTGGTGTCTCGCTTCTCCTTCTTACGTGGCGTTGGACTCCTTCCGCGTCGGTTCCCACCTGTTTCACTCTGACGCTTGGACTTCTCGATGTCCTTGCAGGTTTCTCTTTTGATGTCTGCTTCCTCTCCTATGTGTTCCGGGTGGCAGTCTCGGTATCTGTACCGCACATTATCTCTTTTGTTTCTTGTGTGCACATCGTCGGCACTTATAATAGACTCTTGCACCATGCTCGTTGGGTGCCGGGTCAGGCTGCGCTGGTGCAGAAATGCCTCGTCACACCTCTTGCACCTGAACGTCTCCCCTTTTGGAGTCTTGTCGTCCACTCCGTCTTTTCCCATCGTCAATCTGCAACATATAAGGTTGTTTTTCCAGTAATTATATTCCATGATAATTTCTTATTTCTATGTACATGTAGTGCTCCCTTAACACGGAGGTCTTTCCTGTCCCTCCAATTACAGTTATCGCTGTCGTTTCCTGCACTGCCTTTGGGGTTTTTGCCTTAACACGTGGGTGAGCTCGCGGCTGGTTGCGCTGGCATGTTTCTGGACTGCTCCTCAGCTACCCCTGGTAAGCCCTGCTCTGTAGTCCGTGCCTCATAACTATTGTTGAACCCTGTATTCCCTGCTGACTCCTCCTCGGGTGCCACTGTTACTCCTATATTGGTTTACACAGTGGAGCCATCTTTATCTTGCTCATCAGCTAATTCTTCAGCCGCGCCTAGCTCAGGCCCAACGGGTATAGATTGATACAGGTGTTTCTTTCGCTCGCCATACCTCAGCTGTCTCACCCTCGTAAAGTTTGAGCCGATCAAAATGAACGACTTTCTTCTTTCCTATGGGCTTGCGTTGTATCCGATAGGTGGCATCGGACAACTTGTCAACAATCATATATTGCCCGTCCCAGTGCCTCTGAAGTATCAGAGATAAGCCTTTCTTCTTACTTGGATTGTGGAGCATCGTTTTCATCGCCCTCCTATCATAGCACCTTTTCTGCTTTCTGCTCTCTCGCCCGCTCATGGGCTGACTGCATTGTTTCCCTCAGGTGAAGAGCGTGGTCTTCAGTCGTCTTTTATACTTCATTGCCATCATAACCTTTCCAGTTGTCAGGTCTAGTGGTAGGCAAGCCTCTCTACCCAACATTACATGCTAGGTGATTCTCCTGTCGACTTATGTGGTGTGGCTCTGTAGGCGAACGTTGCAAATGCTAACTTTTCGTTCCAGTCTCGCTAACACTTGTGGGGGTCAATCATCAGGGAAACCATCCCCAATAAGGTCCGGTTAAATCTTTCTATCATCCCATCTGACTTCAGATTATAGGGAGTGGTATGGGTCTTCCTGATTCCAAGGATATGGCAGACGTCCGCAAAAACTCGGGACTCGAAATTTCGTCCTTTATCGGAGTGCAACTTGGTGGGAACACCAAACCTGCAGACGAATTCCGACACAAACGTCTGGGCCACAGTCTCCGCCTTCTCGTCGGGGATCGGGTAGGCTTCAACCCATGTGGTAAAAGTAGTCCCCGACTACAAGGACGTACTTGTTTCCGCGTTCAGTTTCTGGGAGAGGGCCTAGTGTATCCAAAGCTACCCGCTGCATAGGCACACCAACAACATGTTGCTGAAGTGGAGCCTTCTGCGCCTTGGCAGGTGACTTCTTCGAGGCACACACACTGCATCGCCTGACGTGCAACCTGACGTCTGCACTCATTCCATGCCAGAGCCTCTAGCGCACCATCGCTAAAATTTTCGTCTGGCCTAAATGTCCTCCGGTAGCCCCTCCGTATAATTCTTCCACCACATCCCTCCGACGGAAATGAGGAAAGACAACTAGGTGTCTCATCAGGTTGCCGTCGTCAGACTCCCATCGTTTGCAAAGGAGCTCATTCTTTATCTCCAACTCGCCCCACATCATCCAGTACTTCTTCACTGCAGGTGACGCGGATTGAACTGCTGTCCACTCTGGTCTGACGTTGTCACCTGTCTTTGCTCTGACGACCTAACTCATGGTTGCATCAGCCTCTTTCTCCTTCCTCCAGGAGCTGCGTTCATTCATCGTTTCGAGTGCAACAGTTCTCACAGTAGACAACTCTGTTTTCTGGTCTCACTCCGTTTTTTCAACCTCACTCTTGACTCCTGCAGAGATGGCTTGCAGTACTTCTTCTGCTTCCCTTCCGCATTGTGTACAGGGTCTCCAACTCAATCCATCGGCATTTCTATGAGACCTCCCCAGACAATGTACAATGGTCACGTCGTACTCACTTATCACCTTATCACCTGCAACCAGCGAGAAAATTGGCCTTGTGGAATCCTTAAAATTCATTAGCCAGGGAAGTGCTCTGTGGTCACATCGAACAACGACCCGGCGCACCTACAGGTACTGACGAAATTTCTTTAGAAATACCAGGATGGCCAACAGCTCCCTCCTCGTCACGCATTAGCTTTGTTCTTGTTTGCTCAGCACTCTACTGCCGCATGCTATCACTCTCTCCTCACTGTCAATTATCTGAGAAAGAGCTGCTCTCAAGCCAGTGTCGCTTGCGTCAGTGTCCAATATGTACTCGGCACTTGGCTCCGGAAAAGCCAAAATGAGTGCTTCCTGCAATCTCTGCTTCAGCTCCCGAAATGCCCTCTCACACTCCACGCGAACTCTTGGCCCTTTTGAATTAAGCGGTGCAAATGCTGGGCAACATCAGCGAACGACCTGACATACCGTCGGTAGAAGTTCGCCAGTAACATTCTTGGGCGTAAGTCATTCCCGAACGGTGCGTACCTTCTCGGGGTCTGTCGCTATTCCACCGCACGACACCACATGTCCAAGATAGAACACACTGCTCCTGAAGAGGCTACATTTCTTGGGCTTTAACTTCAGCCCCGCTTGCTGAAGTCGCTTCAGGACTACCTACAGGCGCCGAACTCCGTTGTGGACAGGCCGTGAAAAGACGATAACATCGTCCAAAAAGACTAGAGCTATCTCCCAATGTAGGCCTGCCAACAAACGTCCATTAGCCGCTCGAAGGTTGAACGTGCGTTGCAAAGGCCGAAAGGCATTACACGCCAGAAATATAGACCACCCTGCACCACAAAAGCGGATTTCTGCTTAGCGTCTTGGTCCAACTCGACCTGCAAATACCCGGATGATAAATCTAAAGTTAAAAACCACCGCAAGCCTATTAGGGCGTCAAGCGAATCGTCGATCCTTGGAATCGGGTATGCCTTCTTCAACGTCACGGAGTTGAGCTGACAGTAGTCTACACAAAACATTTTGGACCCGTCCTTTTTCTTGACAAGCACTACGTTCGCTGCCCAGAGGCTGTCTGAGGGCTCGATCCGGCCGTCCCGCAGGAGATCCTACACCTGTCGATTTATCTCTTCTTGCTTTTTCGGAGAAAACCGCCTCGGTCTCTGCCTCAAGGGTCTTGCGTCACCGGTGTTTATACGGTGCTTTTAATACCAAAGTAGTGTGCCCGATGTCACTTTCGTGCTGGAAAAAACATCGCTGTAATTGCTCAGCACTTTTGAAATCCTGTCGTGATGTGCGGAAGTTCAGGACCTCCACTTGCTGCTCTGTCGACCGAGGTTGTTGGATAACTTCTACGACACCATCGTCACTTATGTTGGTCACCTTTCCAGCCATGGTCCCCTCTCGAACGACACATATTCTCTTGCCTTGGTTAAAAACCCGGATTGGAGAACGCCGTCTTGGAGATGCATAGGAGCTCTGGCTTGGCTGGATAACCTCTGCATGTCGTAGCTCTTCTAGGTGACTTTGGATCTCCTGGTACTGTGATGGGGGATCCGTCTATAGGGCAGCTGGAAGGGGGTCGAGTCAGTCAGTGGGATTTCATGTTCTACGGTACTGGTGGTACCCATGTCTAAGTGGCTTTGGGAGAATACAGCAGCATTCTGCTCGAGTAGCTGCTCAACTGCTGCCTTCTGGGGTGGGGTAAAGTCAACACTCTCGAAGTCGACTTTTGGCAAAACATAGGAGTCGTCACCGGCTTGCTTTGTTGCCACCACTTCTCGCTGAGTTTCCATGGTCAATGATTTAACTTCAGCTGCCTGACAGAGCGTTGCCACCTCTGCATGCCGTCGGAGCTTTACTGTGCGGTCAGACGTATTACATATCCGTACTGGAACTCGTTGGCCATTCATATCCACCAGCATTCGTCCTGCAACAAGGCCCTTACTGTCATTACCTTCTATTAATGCAGTGAAGCTCCTCCCTTGGGTGTGAATTGGCACCTTGGACGAAAGTGTAACTGCTGCACCAGGTTTTATCACCAGGTGGCGTCTTCCCACGTACTTTAAGCACTCAATATCCCCGTCTCTCCCTGCAAGATCACCTCCATCCCCGTTGACAAACTGGAAAGCCTGAATCCAAGACTGTGACAGCAAGTGACTCTCCGTGTAGCACTTTCCTAACGTCGACTTCATCTGGTCTCGGCAGGCACGAATAACATTGGTACCAATAAGGACTGGGGTGTCTCGGCGAAATTCAACATGTGGAATGTTGACCACTACCAACAGACTGGCCCATAGCTTGCGCTTCCACCACGATAATGCCAAAGTGTTGGACTGGCTGGCCTCCGGCTCCCTTGATGGACAACTCTGTAGGTTGTGGTTCCTGGCTGTTCAGTACAGGGTGCTGTCTAACAAATTCTTGGGTGATCGTGGTAACCTGGGACCCAGTATCCAGTAGCGCTGTACAGGGGGCTCCGGAAATCTTGACTTCAGCCCTATTAACTGGTCCAGCCAACGCTAGTTGTGCCGTGTCCCGAGTACTTGTTGACAGAGTTAGGGGAGGGCATTTTCCTGCAGAACCCGATGATAGCCCTACATTAGCGGGTTGTTCCGGTTTAACGGCCTCGGCTGAGTAGTGATTTGGTGCAGCTGCCGTGAAGCTGCTTGCTGGGGACATTTGGCTGTCGGTGGGGTGCCTGTTGTCGGGGTGGTTGTCGTTCTTCTGGACAGCTCCTCGCCAGGTGGCACTTGCTTCCACAGTTGTAGCACCCCGAATATTGTGGACGGTTTTGGTGGTGTTGATTAGTCGGCTGATATGGTTGTCGGGGTGCTCTAACCTCAAACACGGCTTCTTCGAGCTGTACCAGCCGGTGGTATAGATAGCCTTGGTCCCTTCTCACCTGCAGGAGGGCCTCCTTCTGTTCCAGGTGCATGGCCTGTATCTCTTGCAGATGCTTCGTCAGCAGCTCTTCCAGCCGAGGACTACTTGCTGCTTCACTGGTGGGCATCGATGTACTGGCTCGTTCCACGGAAGTCTGCTTAGGAGGATCGTTCGATGCCTTGTTTGATTTCTTGCCTGCTACCTCTCTCATTGCGAATAACAGGTACTCATTTACACCTCCAACCCTACGCTTCATCTGGTCGTCACTGCGGTGTTGCTCCTCTGTTATTACTCTACACTCTGCTCGTAGACGTTGAACTCCATCTTTCGTGGCTCCATTGGGGCCAGCCTCTGCCTCGTCCTCCAGTCGTGCAGCCCGGCCATGAATTGCGTGGTGAAGAGGACATCCCTGCTGTCCCCAAATAGGCTGGTGTTACGCAGTCTCCGCAGGAGGGCCTCCAATGCTACCGCTTATCTCACTGACTTCTGCTCGCGTGAGTAGAAGCGTGTCATGGTAGAGGTCATGAGGCTGTCCTCCCCAAACTCCTCTAGCAGCTCTCTGAATGTATCTTCGACCATTGCTCCGTTACTCCGACTCTCCAAGTTTAAGACAACGTCCCGTGCCCGTCCACTGGTGTTCCGCACAATTTCCTGTAGTTTCATGCTCTCAGTAGCTAAGCCCTTTGCTCCTAGCGTGTACCTCATGTCTCTAATCCAGTCCTCAACCCTTATGTTTTTGTCTCGTCCAGAGAACGTGGGGAACCCTTTCAGCTGGTGGGTGGTGATCATCGTTGGGGTGGCAGTCGAGGATCTGGCTGGGTCCACGGCTCAGTTGGGGAGCGGGTCCAGTTCGGCCATCTCTTAGGCGTTGAGACGCTTCGGGGTTTGTTGGGGGGGCCCAAGAGAACGTCCAGAGAACGTGGGGAACCCTTTCAGCTGGTGGGTGGTGATCATCGTTGGGGTGGCAGTCGAGGATCTGGCTGGGTCCACAGCTCAGTTGGGGAGCGGGTCCAGTTCGGCCATCTCTTAGGCCTTGAGACGCTTCGGGATTTGTTGGGGGGCCCCAAGACAACTTCACTTGGGGTATGCATCTTAGGATAGGTCGTCAGCACCGGTGGGCCATCAAAGAACTCAGCTGATGGGGTTGGAGGGTTTGGAACCGCCGCCATTGTACAACAATAAAGCCCCTACCACCAAATGCTGTGTTCGTTAACGGATAATGAACGTGACCTTTGACCTCCTTTGTGAATATCAAGCTAAGTCCTAAAGACATAGGCTTAAACCTGGATTCTCCGCCAAAAAAGAGAGAAAAAAATGTAACCTAGAAAAATAGCACAGTGCGACTGAATGGGGAAAACTCGCAAACCTGGACAAACTAAGTATTTTTAGTCCCCATTACAGTATAACTCTGTCCTTTATTGTGGTTTCCCCTCTTGCACAAATTCTGTGACATTGAAATGTGGTATGATTCGGATAGCAACTTTCCCTTCTGCAGTTCCTCCGCTTTGTTGTTTTCATATTTTATTTCACAAAACCCGCAATGTATTTCTCGCACCATGTTCATTTACATTCTGTCTCATTAATTCATCGTCAAAAGGTTTTAGCTCCTCCCAAACTCAATATTCAAGAGTCTAGTTTCCGCCTCACTGTTATCAGAAGCTCTTGCGGGCAAAAAATTGTTCGAGAACAGTCTCTTTGCATTACGTGGTATACCGTACAATAAACCAGTGATGAAACGCCTTCGTTAACTTTCAAAACGTAGTGAGTACCTATTAATCTCCATTATAGACTGAATAGGACATTGCATCCAAAACGCGTCCTGCGTATGTGTATTTTCAGGAGGGTAAATAACAAGCGTTGTTGACGTTTCTGTTGAATGGAGTTACAAACAAGGGGATTCGAAGCCTTCAACACAATGAAAGAAGCTTTGTCTACATAACCAATTATTCGTTTTCAGTTAAAAACTGACTTTTTATGCCGGAAGTATTTGTTAAATATAAATCTTTAAGTCAGGTTGTGCACCGCATGTCGGTTTTCAATAAAAATTTACTCAGTATATTAAAGAATTTTATTTGGTACAATTTTTCCCGAAAGTGTGTTAAATTAAAATCATTTTATTGATGATTTTTTTTTCAGTGTTGGCTCATCGAAACCAGACGAAAAACACGTGGACAGTTTGGACATCATATTTACTGACAAAACCTATTGCATGTCCTGGTGGAATTCTCAAAGTTTTACACACTGAACAAAATCACGATTGAACCGACCCAGCGTGAAAATATTGCTAAAGCAAGGCCGTAGACAATAGGTGTTAAAAATGAATTAAAAACACACACACATACAAGTGTGTGTTTCCTGCAACTGGGGACCCCCTATTGTTCCTCTTTTGTTTGTATTTTAACTTTCTTAGAAGACCACCCATATGTTTTGTACACAGTTGTCAATCGGGGACCCTCTGTCAATCGGGGACCTTATTGTCCTCTATTGTTCAGGGTCCCCAATTGAATGCAGAAACAAACTCACACAAAACAGGTTAATATATACAGGTTTATATTTGGCTTGTTTAGTTATTTAGTGTAGTGATATTTAGTGTAGTGCAACCCGTAAAGACAAGATGGCAGCGCCCATTGCAACAGACCAAAAGGGAGCGCCCTGTTCTGTTTTTAGTGCTTTTTTATTTACGGGAGGAGAAAATGGGCAGTTTTATCTTTGAAAGTTGTCAAAACAGAAACGATTATAGCCAAAGATTAGAGGAATGTACACGGTGTCTCTTTGGAGGGGTTATTGACTATTCTGGATTTTTACAATAAGAGAGGCCATAATCAGTAGGCATCATAGAAATATTTCTATAAATCGCGAATTTGGGACTGATAGTTTCGAGTTCGGGGCATTTCTTTCCTAAAAAGCCCGAAATTGCAGACCTATTTTGTATAGAGGCGGGCGGCTACATTCAGAAATGAGCGCTTAGTTTAATTGCTATTTTGGGGGTATCTTGGTGCAAAGGCAAATGAAAAAAATTTTCGTGGCTAACCCCCATGAAAATGAAACGAAAATTCATTTTCTGGCCATAATCATACATTTCCAGTGAAAAAGCGGAGGCCAACCTCTTCACAAGAGTCAACAAGCGGCGCTAAATGATTTCGGTCCTATTTTGCACTGTGTTATGGGTGCGTATTGGTGTAGGGCAACCGCAAGCAGCGCAGAGCCGGAGTTGCGGTATCTAGGAGAAGTCCGCCCTCTCTTGGTCAAGCTCGTTAACCCGCGGGCCGTGCGAATGGTGAGGTACATGTAACCTCTAGCATGTCTAGTTTGTGCGCCGGTGAAAGAGTCGCGGGATTGCCTAAATAATGACGTCTGTTGCAAATATCAGCGATGCTAAGTATACGTTCCTGCACTTAGACGGCAAAACCTGTGAAGCTCTAAACGCTAAGAATATCCAAGATCTCTTAATGAAATGGTAAGTTAATGAAATGGTCATTACCATCGTAACCGGTCACTTCGGCACCTTGCCAACTCGGCACCTGCGAACTCGGCACCTCGTCAGCTCGGCACCTGTACGAAAACCAACTCGGTACAGGTACATGTACCTTGCCAACACGGCACCTCTCAAACATGTCAAACTCAGCACCTACACACGGGTGATACAGTACTGATACTGTTAGGATGGAATTTTCTCTCAAAAGTCAACGATAATTATTACACCCCAAAATGGATTAGAAAATAATGTTCACCCAATACGCTTTACTTTGATTCATAGGCCAATATGTACATGTACATGTATCTCAAAGACCTTGAACTTGAAGAAATGCATTTTAATTTTTTTCGAAGTAGGCCTACAGTATACGCAAGGTTTCTGGAAGTAGGCCTATTGCTGGTTCGGAATATACATGTACACTTCCAAGTCTTTTGACAAGAAAAGTTCAAGAAAAGTTTCCAAAAGACATACTGTAGCTGTTTTCTCAAATGAGTCTTTTCGAGTGGGTGCCTAGGCCTAGTCCACAGGGGCAACTTCCATAATGAGCTTTCACAGAATTGCAAAGATAAAGCAAGGGTTATTTTTCTCTTTTTAAAATTAAAATTGGACTTTAATTTCAAAAATGTGTTTCCTTCAATCTTCCCTTTTAGTTTACGTAAGAAACTCGTTTTTTATGAATTTCTTTGTTGAACAAATTTGGTTACCACAATCCATGCGGATTACCCACTCTCCAAATCAACCAAAATTAACTAGGCACATGTACGGAATTAGAACCAATTGATTCGGTTCGAGTTCCGAGTTTGTCAGGTGCTGAGTTGGACAATGCAGACCGGAGGCAACATTTGAGGAGCCAAGTTAGCAAGGTACCGAATTGACTGACATTCAATTGCATTATCACCCTGTTCTTATAATAAGGAAACAAACTAACGTTTTAACCTTAAGGAACTATTACTCAATCCTGACAGACTTACATGTAGTTTAGGTAAATTTCGGCAACATTTAAGCAAGAAAACTTCAAATTTCTAACCCGAGTTTGGTAAAAGACAACCACTCAGTCAAATCATGCCGTTTTATGTTTCGTCTGGTTACCCAACTCAGGCATTTTGGATTCATCAAAACAAATCTCCATCCAGGTTAAGGAACCAAACTACATGTACATTCACTTATTTTCCGTTCACAGCTCTTCAGAGTGGTCATGTACCCTTCCGTTTTACCCAAAAATTTCCCTTAAAAACCAAAAGCCCTGTTCTCTTTCCTTTCTGATATGAAAGAGGACATCACCGACAACTTGTTAATAGTTAAGTTGTTTCAAAAAAGTAAAATTTTGTTCCCTTATAACAGGAACTGGTGCTAAAGGTAATGAACCCCACTAGTACATGTACATGTAGTAGTAGTACTTACATGTACATGTAGCTCTAAAGTAGAGTGTTAGTATTCCTCCTCTTTTGATTTTGGATGGGGTCGTCATACTAACGCTCCATGCCCGTACATATAGTAAGGTTGAAACGGTTCTCAAAAATTCAAAGACTCACCAAAAATACCTCTTTCACCACCTACTGGTCCGGAAATACCAATGTCAAACTGTTGGGCCTTCAGTGATATTTCTGACTTCAAGATCTATCAAAAGCCAACCATTTTTCGCTCAACACACGCACAGCACTTGAACTTTTCGCCGCCTGTACCATTCAAATGCGCATTTCAAGATTTAGAACATGCAATAACTCTATGGGCAAAACATGGTCCTCCCAGAAACACACATGAGTGGCCCATACATGTACGTGGTCTGGCTTACCCGCAGAGCAAGATTTTTAACATATCTCTGTCAAATGGTCGAGTGCCAGCTGAATGGAATTAGTCTGTTGGTGTTAGTGCTGGGTTGAAACCTTGCTACATGTTTATCTCCTGAAGTATATGTCCAATTGGGTTCAAACCTTGCAGATATCTTGAAAAGGTACTGATTTAGATGAATATTTACCTCATGTGAAAATGACCTTGTTAAGTGACAAATCATGTGACATTAAAGGTGCATACTTTAAAGTACTACATGTACATCTCCAGATGTACATGTATACGTCCAATTGGTTTCAAACCTTGCAGATATCTTGGAAAGGAAGTGCTTTAAGCAAACATTGACCTCATCTGATGATGGCAAATCATTATTTGTCAAAAATCTCCCCGAAAGGCCATTTAATTTGTGCACGTTTTTTCTGGCCACCACTTTAGTGCCTAAACAATTTCCGAATGTCATTAAACTTACACCAACGAAGGACCCTTATGCATAGATGTGCATAGAAGCATGACGTCATGATGACGTCATCAAGTGATTTTTATTGATTTTTCAATATTTTTTTCGGCCCATTCACTTTTTACACGTTTTTGAGGCACAGTTTTGGTCACTTAGCAATCTTCTATCATTATCAAACTTACACCCATTCACATACAAAGTATTTTCCAAATTGATGACGTCATCATGACGTCATCATATGTTTGATTATCATTAAAGTTACAGACAACAAAGACCTTGATAAAACTTTTTGGCTTAATTTATGACGTCATCATGAAGTCAACTACATGTATTTGTGAATACTTTACTTTCCACTATAGACTATGTAGATGTTTTTCAAGAGCCAGTGTTTGATACTCGTGTCAATCTGATTGATTTATGTAACATTCATGAAATGTTAATATCTAGTATTCATTCTGACATTTTCATAGTTATATTACATGTATACATGTAGATAACTACATGTACACTCAAGAAAGTTAACATTAATTATACGTAAGGCCTTTTCTGTAATTGTAAAATTCTATTGATGACCAACACAACTATTGCCTCATGCAAGAATTCTATACAAAATGTACGGTAATATAAAGGTGTTGTATAAAACTATTAATGCCGGTACATCTTGGGGAAAAAACCATTTCATTTTAGAGATCCTACCTACATGTACATGTATGTTTCTCGATATAACAGTGGCAATGTGATAAACGTGCTATTTCCATCATCACATGTATACACTCCAACATCAATGTATACACTCAAATATTTGATACAGTCTGTTTTTGTAATGTTAATTCCATCCACATTGACAGCAGGAAGTTCCTGATAGTGCCTGAATTACTAAAAAAACATGAAATTAGTTTTTAACATTAAGAGTTGACTTTTTAGCTTTAATCTAATAGATATAGACAATGATGCTCTAAAGGAAGATCTTATTAATGCACCATGGCAACTTGTCGTAAATTGTCATGACGGCAATGAAGCATGGTCTATTTGGCATTCCTATTTATGAGCATTATCAATTTCCACACACCGATTAAAACTAAACATATTAGGGGTGCCTCCTAACACTGGCTTGATGGGGAAATTCTTCGACTTATGAGGCAACATAATCATTTGCACAAAATCGCCAAACGCACAGGTTCACAAATACATTGCGTTTCTTCCAAAATCTGCGTAACGTGGTGACTAAGAAAATATGTAAAAAGAAAAGCGAATACTTTACATCAGCTATACAAGAAAACAAAAGCAATTCATGTACAGTACATGTATGTTATGGAAAAAGCTAAAGGAGGTTCTCCTGAAGAATCAGAAAAGTGTTCCAAACTCCATCCTTTGTCCAAAAAGGAGAAGACATTGACAATCCTATTGACATTGCTGATATATTTAATGACTACTTTTCTATTATTGGAAAATGCAATAGTGGTAATGGCCTCTTGTACAAGCCTGGAAAAGACAATAATACTAATGCTCCTGTCTATGACTCCCTCAACGATGAATGCATGATACCTCACATTACAGAAGAATTTGTTCAAAAGCAAATATCATCAATGTCAGTAGGGAAATCAACAGGTCCGGATGGGAGAAGTGTTAAAATGATCAAAATGGCTTCCCCATGTATTACCAAATGTCTAATTCATATCTTTAACCTCTCCATCACATGTGAGAGATATACCAAAGACTGGAAACATGCTCAGGTGACACCAATTTACAAGGAAGAAGAAAAATGTAGTATAAGCAATTATCGTCCTACATGTATCTCTAAACTGCCAATTGTCCCTAAAATTTTGGAGAGGTGGGTGCACTCATCAGTATACACTTACCGGTACCTTGGAAAAAATAACCTAGTTCCTAGTTGCCAGTCAGGATTTAGACCCTCGCACTCAACTGAAACCACCCTACACCATTTGACAAACAGGTGTTTCCAGGCTATGGAGCATGGAGAAGTTACAGGTTGTGTATCAGTAAAGCATTTGATCATGTTGACCATGAAATTCTTCTGGAAAAATTGAAAAGGCTTGACATGTCTACTTCACTAATCGGTTGGTTTAAATCATACCTACATGTACATGTAGGCGATCATAGTCAGTCGGTAAATATTGAGGGCAACATAAAGGTTCTGCCACTAACCGTTGGTGTCCCACAGGGTTCGATATTAGGACCGCTTTTATTCATTGTTTACACAAGTGATCTGCCATCCTGTATACCACCAAATTGTAACTTGTATATGTACATGTACGCAGATCTGACTCCGCTTTAACGTGCAGCTCTTCCAATATTAATGAAATAGAAAGGAATCTGAATGTAGCTCTTGACAGAATTCTACATTGGTGCTCAAGAAACAAACTTGAACTACGTGTAAATACAAACAAAACCAAATGCATGCATATTGGCTCAAGGCAGACAACCACCAATACAGAATTGAACCTCTACATTGCTAATAGCCTAACAAATGCAAATGTTTGGGAGTTATTATTGATGAAACACTACCAGTAAGTTGGGGCCCACATGTTGATTGCATAAGAAAAACATTCTCATGTAAATTAGGTAAAGTATGTTAAACATTTCCCATTGCCAAGTTGTTTGGTACATGTAATGTATGTCATTAAAATCAACAAACTTTTATGGTGGAAGTGTAAGCAAATCTGGATGACGTGGATTAACATGGATATTATCAGTTATAGACACACATACATGTACATGTACATTGTACATGTACACGTATCTGGATTGCATGATTAATTAAGACATCCTGGTGAATACCATGTATTATAAATGTTTGTACATTGTAGGTCAATGAAGGGCAGGATGAGTGTACAGTACTTCAGTTATGATGCTGCTTTCCAGTCATACCAGAAAGAAGCTTTTGCCCTGGTGAGTGTGTGCATGCATTAAGCAGTTTTCCCTCCATAACTTGAGAAGGACTTGAAGTCTGGATATCAACTTCAAACTTTGTACACATACTTGTAAATGTACGACGTATATTGGTTAATCACAATGTCCCCATGAGTCTACTGTCAGCAGGCCTCAATCAACCTTAACCACTTGATGCTGGGGGCTCCGGTACCGGAGACATACATTGTACATGTAAGCCTTATATTCGTGGCTGAGGTTTCCGAAATTGGAACTTTATTTTAAAAAAAAAAAGTTGCTGGGCATTTTTTAAAAAGTTTATTGCAGTCAGTTAAAAAGTTTAGGCCCTCATTGGAGGTAAATAAATTGGTCTGAGGCAATAATGGGTTGCTGGGGCCAGAGCATTGGGACTTTATTTTATAGCCGGGGTGACCGAACTTATAAAAGCCTGTAATAAAATTACGAGCTGCTGAGAGCTTCCGGGCACTGCCAATCAATCCCCGTATTCTTTCAGTGCAGAGCACTGACATTAGCAGAGGTAATCCGTGTATTGTTTGTGCAGAACGCTATTGTTCGCGCTGCCGGGCGCTCGTAGCGGATTATCACTGCACTGCACTGAAGACAAAGTGCGGGCTGTGCGGGCTCATTATGCACCTGTGCCCCATGAATGACCCGGACCGGGCGCTGCTGGCCCTTGCCACGTTGACTGACAGGGCTCGGCCCTCGCTGCTTGAGAATAAAATCGCCGTGCAGTGGCTACATGTGTGCACATTGGGTATCGTGTTATCTGAGCACAGACAACATGGCTGAAGTTATATCCAGAGAGTCCGGTTCTTCCAGTGAAAGCGAGTTTTATCTGAGTTCAGACGAAGGTTCTTCGTCTTCTTCATCACTGCCGTCACGTGCTCAAATACGGTCAAGTACAGAAATTGACAGTGATGTACCCTTGGCGATATATGCCAAGTGCAAGAGACAGCCCCCTACACAGACCGCCGCGTCGACCAGCAGCAGTGCCGCATCGTTCCAGTGGACAGATGAAGACAGTACACCGCTGAAGTACAGCTTCACCGGTAATGGTGGTGCCGTCGATCCCCGCCTGCATCGCAGCTCGACCTGCAGTGAAGCCTTTGAGCTGCTTGACTACATTTTCTACAACAAGATAGTGCAAGACACCAACCGGTATGCCATGCAGAGGCCCGCTACGACATCGGCACACATGCGATCATGGACTGATCTGAACACTAGAGAACTGAAGGCATTTCTGGGCCCTTGTATAATGACAGGCATTGCGAAGCACCCCACCCTTCATAGCTTCTGGTCACCGACCCACTACTGAAGATGAGCCTATTCCTGTCCGTCATGCCCCAAGATCGCTTCCGTGCCATCCTGCAGTCCCAGCACTTCGACGATTACACCGCCATGCTGGAGGACTGCACTGACCGCCTCTTCAAAGTGTGCCCAGTCGTCGACCATCTTGCTCAGAAGTTTGCCACTGTCTACGTTCTCGACGGGACATTTCCATCGACGACTCCCTGTTGAAGTTCTACGGGCATCTCTGCTTCGCTACCTACAACCCCAGAAAGAGGGCCTGCTTTGGCATCAAGGTGTGCTATTTGTGCCAGAGCACCGGGAGTGCCGCCGGATACTGCTACAACTTCAAAATCTACACCAGCCAAAGTAAAGGAGACCTCTCAGCAACTACACAAGTCTTGAGGGCTACAACCTTACCCTCGACTGGGCCTTCAGCAGTCCTGATTTGTTTCGACGACTTCACAACCAGAAGTTCAACGTCGCCGGCACCATCATGGCGAACAGAAAAGGGATGCCGAAAAACCTGCAGTCTATCAAGCTGAAGAGGGCATCAGCGGTTCTCTCCAGGCCATGGTGTGGCAAGACAAGAGCAACACCCGTGCTCTCAACCATGCATACGGCACAATATCCGTATGCTCTCCACCATGCATACGGCAGACATCCGTGGCTCCGGCAAGCAAGACAAGATGGGGGAGGAAAAGCATAAACCGACCTGCATCGTCGAATACAACGCCCTGATGGGGGGCGTTGACAAGAGGGACCAACTAGCGGCAAATCATCGAGCTACTCGTAAGTCACTCAAGTGGTACAAGAAGCTCTTCTTCTACCTGCTCGACTTGACGCTGGTGAACAGCTAAGCCGTGTACCTGGCCGTTGGTCACCACCTCTCCTTCCTCGACTACCACTTGAGTCTTGTCCGTGAGCTGCTGTTCGATGAGCCCTTGCCGGAGTACCGCCCCCAGCACGATACCCCACCAGTCACCAACTCTTGCTTCGTCAGCCGACACTTCCCTGTGGACTTTGAGAGAACCAGCTATGGCGACTTATGCTACCGGCGGTGTGTCCTCTGTGCTTCCCGTGGTCTGCGAAAGAAGACACACTTCGAGTGCGACACGTGCCACCAGCCCCTCTGCATCGCCCCCTGCTTCAAGGAGTACCATACTGTCCACTAATTGACACTTTGAACATTTACTTTCATGGACATTTTCATGGACATTATTTTTGTGTCTTTCATGACTTGATGCCCCACTTATCTGGTGTAAAACAATATATGTCATTTACTGGTGGTTTTAGGAGTTGTCATAATTTCATCCCTTGAAAAAAATGACGAAAATAACAAGTTTACTGAATGTACAAGTTTTAGGACATGTTATATTTTCAATCCTTGAATAAGAAACAAAATTCCTTGTAATGGTTTTACTAATGGGTCATATATTCAACCCTTGAAAATGACAAAAGAGACAAAGTTTCTGGAAAGTACTGCTTTGAGGATGTTGTATTTTCATCTCTTGAAAAAGTGGCAAATTTCCTTGTAACTGTTTTACTAATTGGTCATGTTTTCAACCTGTGAAAAAATGACAAAAAAAGAAAGTTTCTGGAAAGTACTGCTTTGAGGATGTTGTATTTTCATCTCTTGAAAAAGTGGCAAATTTCCTTGTAACTGTTTTACTAATTGGTCATGTTTTCAACCTGTGAAAAAATGACAAAAAAAGAAAGTTTCTGGAAAGTACTGCTTTGAGGATGTTGTATTTTCATCTCTTGAAAAAATGGCAAATTTTCTTGTAACTGTTTTACTAATTGGTCATACTTTCAACCTTTGAAAAAATGACAAAAAAGACAAAGTTTCTGGAAAGTATTGCTTTGAGGATGTTGTATTTCATCTTTTTCATTCCTTGCACCGGTGCCTTTTTTATGAGTTTTGCTTTTTATTTGATTAGAAAGAGTGGAAATTTATTTTACTACTTTTATAAGTTCAACTATTTCAATGAGAAATGAAAAGAAAACACAAGAGAAATGACAAGAAGAAAGTAAGAGAAAAAGAAGTTCTCTCCAAATATTTGTCTGTGTGTATTTCTATGTGTACTTGATTTTATTGGTTTCTAAGATTTTACTTGAAATTGTTGGGGAAATAAGGTTTGGGAAGGGAAATATCCATTTTGAACTAAAACTTACACTATGGGAGGGAAAATGAACAAGTTGGGAGATAAAATATGAGAGTGGTTTGGGGGAGATATAAGTTTGGTAGATGGGAAAATATATAACAAAAAACCCAATAGCTTCAAAAAATAGCAAAAGTTATATGCAGCAGTGCCGCAAAAAAACCACACTTTTAGACCCCATTTTTTAAAAGCATGATTCATTTGTCGGTCATGGCCCACACTCATTGAACAGTTTACAAAGCCCAGTGCATGTGAGCACAGCTTCCCATTCACTCACCGCATATTATAGGCTGAGGTCTTGATGGTCAATTGCTCTGCATAGCAACACGGCAGTATACATGTAGCAACGTGCTGGACCAGGGCCCGGAACAAAAGTGCCCTTATGTAACACTACACAATGGGGGCTCTATACACAGCGGGCGGCGTGGCTGCAAAACTGAAGGGTCAATGGAAGTTGCTTGTGAGGGCTAAACTTGCCATGAGAAAGTCATTTTATGGGGTTTAGGCATTCAGAAAAAAAAGATATGAATTTTTGAAGATTTCTGCAGCGCGTATAACAGTTAAAAAAGCACCCAGCAGCAAGTGGTTAAACAGTGGCCACGAGTGGCCAGTGCTGTGATGTTCAATGCACTGGCTCTGAAAACTTCATTCCATGGCCCAGTTGACTGTGAGCATTTCCCATCGAGCAAAATCTGCCAAACCTGTCCTACATGTATGTTGCCATGCATTTGCTGCTGTAAAGCTCTTGATCGGCAGTGCAGTATCACTGGGTGCCCCCAGAACTGTGGGGTCCGACGTCTGCCCCACTCCCACGAATTACATTGTGTATGCATTCATTATTTGTGGGAGTAGGACAGATGTTGGACCCGACAGTTCTGGGGTAATGTCTGGTCAGACTACTGTCCATTTATGCAGCACAAGCGTAGAACATACATGTACATGTACACGTCTGTGGGATCATGTCTGTGGCCAACTCTCCACCTCTCCACATGCATGAGGGGGTGCATGTCGCGGAACAGAAATATAAATATGACTTCATGCAATGAATTCAAGGCCACACCTTGTTCATTAACAATAATCATTGAGTTCAAGAATAAATAAAACAAAAATCAGTGCATCTCATGAAATTGATGTCGTTTCTTGCACTTATTGGTTTTTCTCCCCACAAGTCAAATCTCAAAGCTGTTTGTACCAAGTTTAGTGGACAGACAGGTGCATCAAAATCATACATGTACATGTATGCAATACGTATCATACATGAGACATGCATGTGAAACACTCTTACACTAGTTCCCACTGCTAAATTGCAAGAACTACTCTATAGTTAGGCCTATTTGCTTATCTTAAACTAATCAATCATGGCAACTTATATTTTATTTTTAATGTGATT
The DNA here is from genome assembly GCF_054643075.1 of Acanthaster planci. NCBI lineage: Eukaryota > Metazoa > Echinodermata > Asteroidea > Valvatida > Acanthasteridae > Acanthaster > Acanthaster planci. The sequence continues at coordinate 5,011,080 of NC_141790.1, forward strand.
TCCATCTTCCCACGTTAGGTAATCCAGTACCCACAGACCCTCCAAGTGGTGCTTCTTCCTTCACAGGTCATTATCAACACTCCTTCAAAAATAGGCCTTTGTAGCAAATTATCGATACAAAGAGCAAAACTTGACCACAAGAACCTTCAGTTCTAGTGATTTTTTTTTTCCTTCAGAAAATATTGAAATGTAACTTGCAGGCTGAGGCATAATTTCATGTTCAGTCTTCTCATACCGTGTACATACGTACATACATACGTACATACATACATGTGTAAGGGTATTTTAAACAGATTAAACCCTGTCTTTCATCCACAAATATTAAATTGGCCTTAGTGCCCTTTAATGTGGCTGTGATGCTGTAATATATTTAAGGCACTCGAGGCCAACTGGCCTTGCCCTTCAACAGTTTAAGGTTGAGGCCCATACTGCAAGTCAAAGGTACAGGTTATTACCACCATTATTTGACAACTTGATACAGCAACGTCTGACTTGGCTTGTGGGTTAATTTTGTGTCCGCAGGAAGCCTAATAATTTGGACCCTATACTGGTAGGTCAAAGTCATTAAAACAAAGTTTTTCAACCTTTTCAGGAGAAAACCTTTGGATGTAAAGATAAAACTTACTACATGTACATGCAATCTTGCTACGCACTCGCATTTGTTCTGATCAGGGCTACATGTGTGTCCCCCCACCACTTTTCAAAATGGATTGACGCCCTTGATTTTAGGGTGATGCTATGCAAATGGAGGTTCCATGTGACCAAGTGTGACCGACTTGACTTTTTCACGTCATTCTGAGAAATACGTGTGTGTAAACCTCTTATGAAAACAGTACGTTTGTTGAAATCAACCTAATTTAATTGATGAACATGTACATTAATACAAGGGTTCAAATCTATATATATTTGCTTGTCTTTTTTCAGGATTTTTTGCAAAATCAGAATGTTAAATCAACACTGGAAGTTCTTTCAGACAGCAATTCTTGGTGTCTTGTGGGTAAGTTACCAGATGATACATGTACACGTACATTACTAGTGCATGTGGTACATGTGCATGTAGATCTATCACATTGTTACAAAATTTTAAAAACCAAATAGAGGCCTTTTATTGATTGCAAATCTGATAGGTAGCTACCTATATGAAATCAATTACAGAGCTACAAATATCCACAGAAAACAAGCAAATTCTCATCAAACTTACTTTATAAGCAATTGGCAATGGGTAACAGCAGAAGATACCAGTTCAAGTATAATTTTCAACTGATGACAACTGAAACTGAGTTGGAAATTTGAACAGCAGTAACCTGTCAACTGCCAACATAATGAACATGTTGTATGTATACAGAATTAATTCGTTGATTAGCATACAACTGTCACCTGTTGTTACACAGTCTATGGTGTTTGGCACATGTACTGGTACATACAAGGGGGAAAATGGCTCAGAGGCAAAGCTGAGGATGTCATTTGCCCCCAATGGTGTACAACCCATGTCCACGTACATGTACCCCATCACAACAGGTAACATTTAAGAATTGTTGGCCATTTGCCTCGGTGTTCAAAACGTCATATCCCACACCACAGCGGTCAACAATTGTTTTATCATACCTGAATTTCAGAAGACTGACTAACTGTCAAACTGTATAATTAACGTAACAGACATACATTGTACATGTAAACGATATCGTCTGCAAATGCATAGTTCCCTCACTTTCTTTAATTGCCTAAACTTTAATGTGAAAGTACCAGTAGTGCTGGTACCAGTGAGTACATGTAGTCTGGATTGTGGTTCCTGCATTACTCTTACATGCTTTGGGGAAGGGAACGAGTCTTTTAATTAAACGAGCATGATCATTGATCGAATTTCGTAGCCTGTGCACAAAACGTATCATGGGTACCATGCAAAACTGACTGAAGGAGTGGAAACGTCTGCTTAAACTTTCCAAAGCTTTGCTGTCTTCCACGGGTGCATCGGCAGAATGAGATACCACACGATGAGTGTAATATGCAAATTTATCAACCTGTCATGTGATCATTCTGTACCAAATGGACAGTATCTAAGACAGAGGTACCACAGATTGTTTTGTTGCACACCACAGGAATAGATTATACGAACGCAAGGAACAGTAGGCTGATGAATGAAATATTTTATTCCAAAGCAATGCATTCACTGAAATTGTCTTTTAGTTGAACAAATTTAACTAACGTCAATAACTGGTAGGAAGTACCATCTTTTTGTTCACATTTTTGAAGAAATGTTTAAGTACATGTAAGCTGTCCAATTCTGTCACTGGTAACATCTGAAATTGTTATGCCATGGTTATAGATAATTTTTATTGGCTGCACATTGATCATGTGATATGCTACAAGTGCTCATGTATCATTCATGTGTCAAGCGCACTGACGATGTTGCCAGACCACAAAAATGATGGATAATAGTTCTTTTTCCCACAGTTGATGTGTCGTGTCTACTGTGTTGTAATTGTGTAATCTTGGGTACAAGTGTGGATAGCCATGGTGGTACATGAACATGTACTACGTGCCAGTTATTGTAGGAGATATGTACTGCGTGGGGAACATTGAAGCACTGTGTCTGTTTGCATGTACATGTACATGTATTACTCTCTTTACTCTGACCATGACAGAGACTCATTGGTTCTTAAACGTCTGTTCCTGCCCCTTCTGTTTCTGTGGTATGCACATGGTATGCTCTGATCACTGTTTCTGCTGCGATTGCCATTGCTGTTTACATAAAAACATTCATGCCGATGTCTCTTCTTGTCTGTTCAAGTTCTTCAATCTTGTCAATACCGTTCAATGGAATTTGGTATAAATAATGTCTTGAAATTCAACCAGTCTACAAAAACCTCAGTGCTTTATGAATCCCAAGTTTCTCTAGTAATCCAGTTTGTTATAAATCCTAGATTTCTTCCTCCCCCTCTTAAAAAAAGTAAGACAAAAACAACAACACATCTCAACAAAGGACACCCAAATCTACATGTATATTCTTCCTTGTAATCAAATATTTAATTTGCTGTTCAAGTGTTTCGATTTGTCAAAGCAGAAACAGCCCTGCTCTGCCCCCCATGGCTACAACATTGTATCCAAGGTGGACACAGCACTTTCAACAGTGAGAAAATCAAGATGAACTTTCATTTCATTGTTCATGTACTCCTGACTTGTGTGCATGTTGCATGTTTGTGGCAAAGCATGTGATGATGCTCGACCAATAAAGATTCACAACCTATTGCTGTGGTATAACAAACAGATATCATGTGTATCATGGTAGAATATACATGTACATGAACATGTACATGTACATTGTACATGTATTGTAAAAAGGGGAGGAGGTAGTTTTTGTTTCAATTAACATTTTTCATTATAGTGTAATTCAACCAGCAGAATTAGGAGGCATTACTTCGGTGGCACAATGCTCGTGGACAGGTGGTGTGCGCGCGTTACATGCCTCTTTGACCAATAGAGTGTTGTGATTTGCCAACTGCACGCACGCGTCAAGCTGAAGAATGTGCATATGAGTGCGGTGCCACTGCAGTTATGGTGTCTAATCAGATTAGTCTCTACTATGTATACTGTTATAGTATGTAGTAAAGCTAAGGTACCGGTACAATGTACTTGTCCAGTTACACGTATTATTATTATTTATATTTGGTATTTAAATGAAACCAAACATTCAATTAGAAGCACCTCAGGCACCATACTGTACATGTACAGCTCGTGAACCTGAAGAAACCTGTAGAGTGGGGGCAGTGTGTGAATTCACAGTTTTAGAGGTGGGACAAAAACCCAAGAGGAAATATACTAAGTCCACAGAATCAGGCAGGGAATGAAAATACATGTACATGTACCTATACTGTACATTAATTTTCACATCTTGAATTGCTGTGTTAACACATGTCTATGCTCATCAGCCATGCAGTTTAACTAAACATGTGCTAAACAGTTTAACTATACATACCGGTACCAGTACACGTAAAAAGGAGTCATACATTTATATTTAATGGTCCATAATTCAAGACTTAAATACAAAATGGCATTTTATTATTGAGTTAAAATTTGAATTACTGTGAGAGTGTATTTATCACTAAAACTTTTTTATGATTTGCAACTGTTTAGGATATCATGCACATAAGGTTGAGGTGATACCAGTCCAGTGCAACGTAACTTCTATGACGTTTTTTGACCGCCTGTTTGACCAAGGCATTGTCAGAGATAGTGGAAGAATTGTCAAGTGCCTGGATGAGTTTCATGAAGAATTCCAGATATCAGATGAACTACGTAAGGTAAAGAAAGACATGGAATACATGTACATGTAGTTTAAAATGCCCTACTATACACAGACATTTAACAGCTCTGTTGGTTTTCTAATAATATGTACACGTAACAATACATGTACATGTAAAGTGTACAATCAGTGTTGGATTTCTCTTGTATAGCATCGCATTTTGCAATGCAAAATCGACCAAAATAAATTGCACATTGTACGATGCAAATGCACCGGGCTTCATGCTATAATGCTCGAAACAAGATTCGATTTGCACATACATATGCCTGTACAGCTGGGCGCATTATCTCTTCGGCCCTGTTTGTTTCACATGGATCTGGATTGCAATCAGTGATCTGAAAGCTGCAGGTTCGCACTGTCCATTAGACCTCAGATTACTGATCACGATCCGGATCCATGTGAAACAAATGGTTGAAATACACATGCATGTATGCAGAAATTGAGCCCGCGAAAAGCTGACTTCATTGGTTCCCACACAATAGCCAAAGTGGGGAACCTGTAACGCTCACGCATTTCAGCTAGGCTCCGGGCACAGTTCATGCAGCTTGAACTGTACAGTACATGTACATGACAGAACACACGGTCATCGTGTCTCAGTTGGACATTGCATCAAGGTTTTAACTTCTGCATGGTCATATGGAAGTTGAAAGTTGGACAGATGTAAAATTAATTAATGAAGAGTGAAAAACAAATTCAACTTACACTTGCTAGATTAAAAAAAGTGATTGATGTTTCGTTTTTGTCTAACGTTACTTTCGCTTTTGGTTGTCAGGAAGATCGGTGTAAAGCACAGTGCATCGTGTGCTACCAGATTGTACCTACATTTTTAGAGTCCCTATTGTTACACACTTCACCTTGCACTTGACTTGTTGCCAAATCCCTTGTTGAAAAAGCATCATTTTGTTAAATGTACTATAACCTTCATAATACGTGTAAATGCTGTTGAACCTGTTGAACGTTCAGTGTCATGAAATTTCATCCGAAATTCCAAAACAGTGGCATCTTGGAAATATGGCAGGAATTTAGCTGAGTGTTGCCTGACCATGCTGGTGTTGTGCACTTGAAAAAAATCCCACAAACCTGAATAAAGATTAAAAAGATTCTTTGAAGTTGAACCACAGGCTTGTTTAAAGGTTATTTTCGTATTTTGCAAACATTTTTAAGAGTTCGTTTTGGACTTCAGGAAAAATAAGCCAAAAATAAAAATTTCATCGGAGGTTTGTAGGGGGTCAGGATTTTTGTAAATTGGAGATTTTTGAATCAGAATTTTGGGGGTTTCTGATTTCACTTTTAATGAAATTCAAGGTTAAAATATTGCTCCAGCAAGGCAGTAGAGGTGAAAAATCCAAGTACACTTCATTAAGGTACATCAACATACCCTTTCGAAGTAAAGCCATCACCAGCTAAACACGAGAAAGCCAACACAAGTGACCACACTTTGGCAAGCAAAATAAAGACCAGATTCTTTCAACAGTACAATTTACGTGTAGTTCATCAGAAAAGGGGCAGGATACTCAGGTATCGTGATGTTCATCATGTTAAACCATTTAGGCAGATCTTGTGTGCAGGTACCGGTACATGTATTTTACCGCTATTTTCAGGTACTTCACGCCTACTTTATCCACTTTAAAAATTTTCTGGCCCTAGACTGAGAACCCACTTACTCTGAAAATGGTATGAAAGACCACTGTTTGAGACTTTGTTTGCTTGTTTTCTTTTATATGGATATTTAGTAGTTTCATGCAAGTACAGGTACATGTACCGGTGTACTATGAAAACAGCTGCTACACAACTAGGCAATTGCCCTGCAAACAAAATATTGCATAGCAGTTTTGTTATGCAGATATTTTGAGGAAATCGAGCACTGTGTACAGTGTAGACACACACACCCAGCCATACATGTACATGTAGACACTGGAGATAGAGGGCATACTTCCCAGACTATCAGACTGAGGACTTTTGTCCATGTGAGTGCAGCCTACATGTACATGTAAAACACCGAGGACATCACACGCATGTTCTTGGTTGTTTGGGCCGGTAAAATTAGGTTGCGTTATTGGCCTACTACTATAGGGTTCATCATCAATATGGTATAATGTCTTGAGAGAATTGCTGGTGTGGCGTATCGTACATGTAGCTTAACTTGGCTACAGCTTCATTGTGTTATGACAAAAGTCTTTGATGTTTCTCCAAGTTTGGGTCTGCAGTGCCACGGTGGAAGCTGCCTTGATGTCATGCTTGCCAGGAACTTTCCTCAACTGGCAGAATCTGCGCAGGCCTTGTTGGACGTCTGTCTTCTCCGCTGTAGTCAAAAGATGGCGCTTCACTTGTCTCGATGGCAAAGAGGGCTCCCTTCTTCGTGCTGCAGCATCACCAGGAAGATGTTTTTTGCAAGAAAAGGGCATTAGAAATGTAGGTGACAGGTCAGCAGACAGCCCGCCTGTGTGACAGACAAAGGCAGACAGCCCGACAGACCAACTGACAAAGTTGCCAAATCTTACCCTTTTTGACGGATTCATTGCAGGAGTCTTCACTGCTGTCACTGCTGTCCCCACTGTCACTGCTGTCCTCTTCACTGCTGAAGCCTTCTGCGAGTAAACAAAAACTATTGAAATCAATCAGTTAAAGTCCATATACATGTAGGGGTATCTGGCAGTCTCTGCTTGGCGTTGGGGTGGGGGGAAGAGGGGGGAGGTAGCTGGCAAAAATGGAACATTATTTTTAGAGTTCTTTGGGCAAGATACATTTATTGGGGTGATTTTCGGCCCCTTCTTTCTTTGTACTGGTCTGTTCTTCCCTTTTTTGGGGGGAGGGTGATTAGGAAGAAAGATAATCTTTTTGGCAGGGTATGATGCCCTACAAAGTGTGAGTCTGGGTTTGGTTGACTTGGTTTGAAGTCAAGCATTGGTTAGACGGAACATGGGAAACATGGTTTGAGTATAGGGTGCCCTTACTTCCAGTTACATGCAGATCGTCCAAGGATTTGCCCTGCTGGTTGCCCTACAGGTTGCCCCTCTCCAAACTCAGGAAAAGTCTGGACAGTTTAGTGACCCGCTGTACAGTATCTGGCAATTGGTAGTATTCGCGATGTACCCGCAGATCGTGGCCCTTGAAGTTGGCTAGAGTTTCAAGCTAATGTTCCATGAAGTTGCTACATGTTTATGGAGTTTGGTGGACCGGATGCTGGATGCATTGTCAAGGCCAGCCTTATCTGCATATGCCCTTAAACAGTCGCGCCTTCGTATGTAGCCTCTCCCACCATAACGACACCGTGCGAACAAGAAGTTGTTGTCTTGGACTACTCCAGCTTCAGGTCTCTTGGTGACCAGAGCATTCAACCACGCTACTGCCTCATTACTTAGAAGCACAGGAACAGTTCTGCCTCTCTTGCTGACTATTTCGACAACACGGAACATCTTGCACAGCTGGCGTTCTAAATCACTCAACAGGCATTCCCCCTCCAGTTTGGCGGCGCTGTGCTGGTGGAAATCGTCAAGTTTCATCTTTGAAACCTCCCCCTGCCTTCTTCAGTTGAACATTATGAGGTGGCACAGACTGACCTCATTCAATTTCTGCCAAGCTGGTCTGATTTGTCTGCCCCAAGCACCCTGAAGGAGTTGAAGTTCCCGGTTGCCAGCTTCATGAAGGAATGACGACATTTGGACTGCATCAGCATTTGTCGGGAGAATGGTGACTTGGTTGCATTTTCCTTAGTACAACGTTCTGTGTGTGCATGTGTGGACACAAGGTCTCACCAGTTCAATTCACACAACTGCAGAAACTCTTCCACATGTTCATGGGCACTTCTTTGCAAGACGAGTGCACACTTCTTGACAGAATAACCAATCTTCAGAGCTAGTGACGGAACATGGTACAACTGTTTGTTTTCCCTGAAGCCAGCAATATTGTGCACGGCCTTGAAAATGCCAGAAAGGTGGTGTGTATGGACAAATGATTCAAGTGATGCATTTGGTTGCTGGGTGTTATTTTGGAGTTGTATGACGAGTCGACCCAATTCAGGTACCCTGTTTACGGTTGTAGCCATGCTGATCTACATCGTGCCCTAGTTTCATGTATTCACGCTTGGCCAATTCAACAATCAACGTGTCATTCTTGACTACCAAAGCCACATCATCTCTTTTCATTGGACTAAAAACCTGGTGCAACTGTAATGACATGCCAATAGGAGGAGGTTTCACTCACTGCTTGCCAGGAACTTTCCTCAACTGGAAGAATCTGCGGAGGAATCTCCGTTTATTGTGCTCAGTGGTCCAAACCGGCCCAGTGGCCGGCCGGACACGGGCCAGCATAGCAAGAGAGCTAGAGAGGGCACTATTCCATCCAGGGATGTGCCGAAACTGTCCATTCCAAGCGGGTGTTTTTAAACAAAACACCCGGCGTGTTAAACGCGTACACCGAGGACGTCTTCCTAATGCCTTGCAATTTCACTGACCATCGTAACTGCTGACTGTGGCCTCAAATTTCACCTTATTGATAACTGAGGATGTCCTTGATTTACAATCCGACCTCGAGCGATTCATGGCTGTGTTAATACATAGAAGAGCTCCATCTGCACCCTTGACAAGTACACTTTTATGTACCTACTGTGGACATTCCTTTCTTTTCGTGCAGTTGAGAAAACTCAGTGAAAATACTCATTTTTCTTGAACTTGGAACACGATTTTCAGCTGGCTTTTTGTACAAGGTTTCCCTGACTATTCCTCTTCCTTTTACAACAGATGACCCCTACCCCAAAATGCCTCTAAATTTTTTTTTGCAGAGAAGGGGGAAGCATCCTGTGGACGTGTGTGAGTCCACATAATGTCTTCCTTTCCTGCATTGTGTGGATATCTAGTCCACACTAGGTATATGTATGTAAGGTTAGCGCACCCATGTTTTACATACAAAGTGTGGACATTTCTTTGTTCTCTTGTGGTCAAGGAAACTTGAGGAAAATGCTCCTTTTTCTCCAACTAGGATAACTCATTCGAGCTGGATTTTTTTTATGATTTCCTGGACTGTTCCTCTTCATTTTGCCGCAGATAATCTTCACCCCAAAATACCTCTGAAACTGGTTTTCAGAGGGGGGAAAAATTGTGTGGACGAGTGTGAGTCCACACAACGCCATTATACCCTACATTGTGTGGACTTCTTTTGTGCAGAGGTGCACTATATGTATGCCACGCCTGCATATGTACATGTACTCATGTGTGTGCTTTGGTTTTACATAGATTAAAACCCTCCTTTTGCTGCAACAGTCACAGACAGTTGAAAATTCCTTTCACCTCTCCCTATATAGTACATAGACATATCATATGTCACTTGACTGATACACTGTATAACTAGGACAACTGTGTTTAGAATGCATCTTTGCATAAGAGGGTTTTAATCAAGAACTGAATCAGCAATATTGCTTCTTATGGTACATGCATGAAAAAAGACGAAAATCATTGCATACAAAATGGTAAGGACTTACATGTATATTGTTTACAGGTAGGGGGGTATATTGTTTACAGGTAGGGGGGTTTATTCATGTACATGTACATGGATTCAATGTACCCGCTTTTTTTATGCTTTCAGGAACCAGCTTTTATACACATGCATTTAAAAGTTTGATAACATGGTACGTACATGTACAGGCGTACGTCTCCCCCACTATCATGGCTATGTGGATCTTACCATCGGTTTTTTTCAAAACACCACCTGCCAAGCAGAAATATGGGATGCAAATGTTTTTATGGGAAGGGGTGTCATAGCCACCGCATTTTACAGACTGCAGAGGGATCAAAGATGGAGTGGTCCAAAAAGTCAACATTTTGTGTGTGTTGTTATATATTCACTATATAGTTGGCCCTAATGAATGTTTTGCCCCTTCCAACCCTCCCTGATGATACTCATGTATGGGTACTAGTACATGTACCTGTAATACTGGAATAACATACAGGTACATTTACCATACACATGTTGCACTTACATGTAATTATCGTTTTCTGAGGTCTACTATTTTTGGTGTTGTGCTTTGTCTTACAGATGCTTCTGGTTGAAGAGTCAGATTACTACAGTATCTTCAGTGATAGTGAGAGACAAGAGTTTTTATTTCTTCTCTTCAAGCACCTGTGCCTCGGTGGAGAAGTTTGTCAATATGAGGATAATATTCAGTCATATTTGGATACCGCAAAGTCAATATACAAAGAGCTCATTAGGTATGGATACTGTTGAACACAAGTGAATTTTCCATATTTGCTACAATAGGACAAGTCCTCTCATAAACCAATCTAAAAGCAGAAGAAAATCACCCAGTAAATTGAATAAAAATTGAAAGAGAAACACAAAAACTGTGCAATGCCAAGTGCCTTGAATAGATTTAGAGGAAATCACTCTTTGTCATAATTACAGTATACATGTACATGTAGTTTTCCAATATCAAGTGTCAGAGACCATTCTAATACATGTGTTGTTGCAAGTATGTTTAGCCCTAACAGTCCATATCCTTCCATTTCCATATGATTTTACATACACTCTAGGGGGTTAGGGTTAAAGCATAAATTGTACATGTACATGTTTGGATTTTTTTCAATGAGGCCTTAACAATTTCCCAGGTGTGTAGAATGAGCACAGAAAACATCTGGAATGTGTGGACAAAGTTCAGTATTGGACATCCTCACAAAAATGATTTAATAATTTTTAAGACCTAACATGTTTTTGCCTTTGTATGTTACAATTTTTTTTCTTTTATCAAGTGTGCAGAAGGATAGTACACAGCAGCTAAGAGTGACATCACTGGTTTATCAACTGAAAGCATGGGTAAAACTCACTATTGCTTGTTTCCTAATACATTTTGTGAAATACAGTCATTTCATTACAGTCATATGGCGGTCATACATGTACATGAAATTTCTTTTCGGAGATCAACAGCTACTTTTGTTATCCACTCCACCCGTTGCACAGCCGTTTTCCTAGTTACGGATTTTTCCTAGTTCACAAGAGCGAAAAAAAGACTAAAATTCATGGGGCGATAGGTCACTCACTATGTGTGATTTCTAGTACTTCTTTTGATTGAACAGTCATATAAACGTTTGCATCTAATGTCTGCTTAATCAACATAACTTTTAGAGTTTTCGTTTTTTGTTAATTGACCAAAAACTTAAAGCTTTTCCCCCTACTTTCTAAAATAAAAATTTTTTTAATCTGTTTTGTATACCCTCAAAAAAAGACAATTTGCAAACTGAAGGTAACAGTTTCGTTTGATAAAAAGGTAGGAGAGATTAACTCCGACATTTAGAACAATGTGCTGCTTGCTTCCTATGTGTGAAAAAGAGCCCTGTTTCGGGCACATGGTCCACTGGGGTCGCAAGCAGTGCCATTTGTTATTAAGTAATGTCCTTTCCGGGTACCCAATGTTGACAAAAAACGGGTACCCGGTTCCAAAAATACCCAGAAATGCACACCCCTAAGTGCTTCAGACAAATTTAAAATAAGTTGGCAACTCCATCTCTGTGGTGTTGAAGAAATCACTAACAGTGTACATGGTTGACATGATTGTTTTGTTATTATTTTTGTTCATTTTTACAAAAAACTTACAGACAGTTTGCTTTTCAATCTCTTTTTAAGCCCTGAGTATGCTCTTGAGTTTCACTTCAAAACTGTTTATTCTTTTGAGTTACTAACTGGCCTGCAGGGTTTGTTCATAGCATTTATTTCTTAACCCTCTCTCCAGCATCTTCAAGTTTCCAAAGAGTCCTGTTGTTCACACTAGTTTGGAAAGGAAAGTTAGGCCTTATCTGTAGGTCATCACTGTGTCCATACATTACATGTATATTACACCAAGGGTGATGAGGGGAGGTTGATGTGGAGTTGAGATATTTATCTGTAGTCATTTCTGAAAAGAATCAAATTAGGAAAAAGAAACAATAGCAAACTGTTTAAGTCAAGTGTGGATCTAATTTTTGCTGTGTTTAGACATTGTTTTAGTGACAAAGTTAAACAAAAGTCAAAATGGTACAGTTTCTAATTACACGAATCAAGACTTTGAACACAGAAATACAGCTTAAACTTTTCACCCCAACAATTCATACTATACAGAATTGTGTTGTTTAGCAAGCAGATTTAGCTAAAAGAAAGAGAAGATAAAGTGTCCCTTAAGCAAGAGTACAAAATAGACTGTGCACAGAACAACTTTTGTAACCAACAACACAGCAAAATTATTATTATACACTTGGACAAAAAGCATCAGGCAGCACACACCGGAACAGTATGCGACTTAAGCAGTTAAAACGGTAAATGCAAAGACAAACAATCAGTATATGTATTGAGAAGATATAAAAGGTTTGATTCGACGTGCCCTAAACAAGATGAAAAATTGAACACAGAATTATAGCCCAGCGGCCAAGACCAAAATAATGGCAGAATATTTCACTTTGTGGAGAAATTATGAAACTTGGCACACATGTAGGGGACCCCTATAGGATCATTTTTTGATAGGACCCAACTCTGAAACGCCCCCCTGGTGGCCGCCATATTGGATTTAAAAATTGACTTCATATTGGTCCTACTTGTGCTTGTAACTTCTAAACTAAGGCAGATAGAAATGCCATTTCAGTGTCAAACCCCCCCATTTTCAGGGTCAAGGAATTTGGTCAAGTCATTATTTTCCAGTGTTGGCCATATTGGATTCCAAGATGGCCTCCGCATTAAACTTAATTGCCCACAACTTTGAAAAACTGAGGTATATAGAAAAGCAATTCCAGTTGCTAACACCCCATTTTCAGGGTCAAGGAACCCAGTGAAATAATTGTTTTAAACATTGGTGTCGGCATCTGACCACCAGTTGCCAATGATGGTGGAGTTTATTGGTTTTCGTGCTTAAAGAATTCATCAACATCACCTTCTATAGTTTGACTGGCAATGTACAACCTTGAAAACAGAGCCATGTCATTCTTCAGCTCTGTCAGTCTCCCTGCTGCATTGGTTTTCTCCACATTAGGTTTGCTAAACATGGCCAGATTGTTGTAGGAAATGGTGTCTCCAATTGACTTCGAATTGGAATTTAAACGCTCTTCCATGAATTATAATAATATTTTGCCTTCCCCAGTGAATGAACGCTCCTCATGGCAAGTACAACTTTCTCTAGCATGATGGCTTTGGAATTGAGATTAAGCAAGTCCATACTCTCCTCCATAAATGGGTTGCCCATCTTTTCAATTGTAGTCACCAATGACTGTACATCTTGAACAAATTTCTCTTGGATGCTTTTTGTCTGCTCATGGTGGCCATCAGGGGTCGTGGCAGTCCCACCTTCGTTGAAGTCATCCTCGAAATCTTCAACTAGTCTCGCTATTTCGGGTCCAGCCACTATCCATCTCCGAAGTGCTCCAGGGTTTTCAGTTAGGCCAACAGCTCCACTGTCGCTCTTATTAAACCAGTGCATTAATCTGTTCGTGTGCCTGATCCAATGAAATGGCGGAGAACGGTCAGCTTGTCTTCGTGGCAGTAAATGTCCCGCGTTTGAACTCACGAAAGACATCTGGACACCTCTCTTCCAAGGTTGACAAATCTCTCACATGAACCAGTAACCAGCGTGCATAGTTTGGATGGTCTAATGCGAAGAACCAGGGTACTAACTCAGCTTGCGATGCAATGTACAGGCCAAAATCAGACACTCGCTAGGACCTCACAAACTGGAAAATAGTCATTTCAAAATCTAAGACTGTCTGCCAAAAATGGAACTGTGGGTACATTTCTGAGCTCTCAGCACACCACTTGTGAATCCATCTGCTTCGATCTGACCATGTCACTGTGTTCCATCTCCTTGAAGTTCAAGTAGGCTTTCTGCTGTAACTGATACAAAGCTGTAACCTGATGGGCCCTGCGGGTTTGGTCACATGCGATGCATTAAGGAATCCTTCACAGGTGCCTGCAGTCACAATGTCTGTCTGAGTCAGAGCGTCTGTCCATCCACTTCCGTCAAGAATATCTCCGATCGTCCTCAAAGCAGCCATCTCTGTATGCAATCCCCCTAGCATAATGACATACATGTACTTGTCCTTGCCATACAAGTTGGGAAACCGCCAATGGATCTGCTTCGCTATGGCATATAACGGCCGATCCATTGTGAGGATGGGTGTTTGTCCAGCATTGAGGAATTGCGTAGCAGCGGCATTGTTGTGTAAGATATGGGAGATCATAGCCACAGAGTTTGACTTCTCACGGAAAAAAGGTAGCAACGACACATTGGTCTTTGTAGCTGGGGGTTCCTCTTTCCTTGACGTATGAAATGCTGCCCAAGACACATTATCAAAGTCACACAGGGTCTCCTTCAGGCAGAGCTTCATCTGGTGTTCCAGCCACATATACACCAGCTTACATTTCTCCTTCAGTATGGATGGTTCATCTATAGGTGGCCTAACAGGACCATAGTATTCAGGAACATATGCATCATTAGGAAGAGCCTGTTCAGCAGGAATGCTAATGTATTGTGTTGGCAGCGGTTGAACATATTTAGTCCGACAAGATTCTTCCTGAAACAGAGACGCATCCGAGCGTATTTAGCCAGAATCAGGAGCCATCCCAAGATCAACCAGACGTTGGCGATATGTCTCAGCGGGGTCAGCTAGATGGAAGACAGGAGCTGTGCCTTCCAAACTACTGGCTTCATTGATGTGAGCTACAAGTTCTGCCAATGCTATACCATCAAATGATGAAATTGCATATTGTCCCACTGTATTGTCAGTTGCAAATGTTAACGCATTATGAAGGTCTCTGTCAGTGCCATCGCAGAACAGGCACGTGTTATTTTTGCCTGTTTTACTCTGATCTGCACTCATTCTCCGAGTTTTACGAGGAGAGACTTCAGGCGTATCGTCACAGGGAGCTCTACGTTTTCTCCACCTATCAAACTAAAGCTGACCGTATTCATTTCTACACAGTTTATGCCAGCAAGCTTCATGTGCACGAAGTGTTTGTTTAATGCCAAGTCCATAAACAAGTCTACCAAAATCAATTTTGAGTGGGTTGAAGCCGGCATCTCTAGCGTCACTTAGTTCTCGGGCCAATGTACAATATCCCATTCCTTTGGCAAACCGCTTTCCCCTCCCTGGCAAGACAACCGATTCTTGTGTCTCTCTTTGGCAAAGGACACAGATTCTCCCGTTGAAGTCAGGTTTTTTTTGCTCCTTCCGATGCACCGTTTGTTGACATAGAAGGGACTAACTTAAAAGATTTGGACATCATCAGTTTGTTTCAGCACCTAAAATATAAAAAAAAACCTTGCAATCCTGAACTAACAGCACTTCTGCGAACTCCAGTGTTGTAGTCGAGTACTTTTTTCCGAGTACCAAGTACTGCCGAGTAATTTGACTGCCGGGTACAAAGACAGGTCAAGTACTTTGCCAGCCGAGTACTGGTTTCCAAGTACAAGTACTTGCACTTCCGAGTACAAGTACAAGTACTTCTAATTCCGAGTACAAGTACTTCTAATTCAAAAGTAGTTTTATCTTAATTTAGAGCCTCTAAGACCTGCCAGTGTGTAAAAGAAACACAGAATGCAGATGAAATGGCTACAAGAACAAGTGATCTGGCTAGCAATGTCACGGTCACTACGCGTGCGTTGCAGCAGTTGACACAACGTGCACGGCGCGGCGAAGTCTATTTTCCAGACTCAATTATTCACATGCCTGTGATTTTCTGTATGCTGGGTTCATCGTTAGAATGTTCGAATCCAGGAACCAGACTACCGATGCCCAAGTAAATCGCCGGACCATTCTGGAGTACCACAATATAATTTGCGTATATAACTGGTTAAGTACGCGCACAGACGGCGAATGGGTCGTATACGTTAATGGTCCCATGTTCGGCCTTCTTTTTGTCAGAACCATATCGAATATCGGGTCATTGGGTTCGATATTTTTGTACCTTATTTTAACGGCCGTGGTAAGTTAACTTAAAGGATTTTTTTATCGAGTACTGTTAATCGAGTACGAGTTCTTTGATGCTCCAGTACAATTTTTGGATGTCGAGTTCCGAGTATTTTGTAGCTCGAGTACAAGAACTGTAGTTCGAGTACGAGTACGAGTACTACAACACTGGCGAACTCTTACTCCCGTCATAGTTTCGAGAGCGGTGATGGGAGGTAGAGCTCGCTCAAGCACCTATGTGCTCATGATGATATTATATCAAGCAGTAAGAGTGGACTCAGACATAATATTGCCCTATTACCCCACGCCACACCTTGTGGAAGAGCCCAAATAGCCTGATACCAGTTTATGATCTATCTGCCTGAGCTGCACCTCGAGTTAGCTATCAGTGCACTTTGCGCTCCATATACACGAAGCCATCATGTGAGTGACTTCTTTAGGCTTTTAACCACTTCCTGCCTGGTGACCCGTTTTCGAGTACATAGGCTTTATATGCAAAGGCAGGGAGCCCGGAACTGGGACCAAAGAGTTGGCCCTTATAATAAACGACTGTGCTTAGCACAAAAGACTGAGCTGCTCGGCATTACCGATATTTTTTCGCTCAATAGTGGAGATAATGCAGCCTTGTTTTGAAACAGTATACCACGGTTTGAGGCATTTAGAGCAAGAGGATTACCACCGGGGACAAAAGCTCTCCACCACCTCAGGATGAGCCACACGGCACCGCTGCACGCTAATCTGGCCCCTATTGAAAAGAGGTCAGCAGTGGACTGTGCCGGTTTCGGGAACAAAAGAATCTGACATAACACTGCACAATCTGGGCTCATATTCCAAGGCTGCAGGCCTGGCTGAAATATTCAAAAGTCAATGAAAGTCAGCTTTCAGCTTTAGAGTAGCGCCCAAAGAGTCCTTCATGTGGGTATAAACGACCATTAAATTTTTAAAGCGGAAAATCTTGAAAAGGACGTGGCATCTTGTCTTGCTCAAGAAAAACCCACCCGGCAGCAAGTGGTTAACATCACTTTACATGTACCTGCCAAATATCATGCATTATTAGTTACATGTAAGCTGAACATGTCTGCATACAGGTCTTCAACTTGTCCTTTATGCATTGTTAAAACGAGAATGAAATTCTTTTGTCTTAACTGAAACACGTGGAACAAGCTTAAGGTGGCAGCACTCTAAACCTACGGGATTCTAATTAATATATAAAAAAACTACCGACATATCCAATTTGTCCTTGATGCCTCATCCTTCATACAAGATACGTGAACTTCATAAATATACAAGTTGATATTAATAAGTTGTTTAATTTATCATATAGTAAACAAATTCAAATGTTGTATTTTATATAAGGCTTGCTGCCATCTTGCAAATCAATCTGGCCAACACCAGATGTTCCAAGTAACAATATTAATGGATTCCTTGACCCTGAAAATGGGGTAAGCCTCTTGAAATCCAATATGGCCGACACCAGATGTTCAAAATAATTATTTTACCGGATTCCTTGACTCTGAAAATGGGGGTTAGGCACTGAAATCGCATTTCTATCTGCCTTAGTTTTGGAGTCATAGGGAAAAGTGTGCCCAATATGGCAGCCATTTTGAAATTCAAGATGGCGGCCACCAGGGAGTGTTTCAGAGTTAGTTCCTAATTGAAAAAAGATCCTATAGGGGTCCCCTACATGTGTGCCAAGTTTCATAATTTCTCCACAAAGTGAAATATTCTGCCATTATTTTGGTCTTGGCCGTTGGACTAATACGACAGGCCAGAATTTCACCTATACAATCAGTTCTATGTATCTAGATTTTTTTGTTCGACTTTCACGAGGAAGTGACTAGATACTAACCCGTGAAACTTGGTCTGCTATTTTTTCTCAAGACTCTTAGAGGGTTCATGCTTGGACTCTGTTTTTGCAAAAGGAAATCCCAAACACAATGATAAAATTGGAAAATGAATAGCACAAATGGGTCGGATTCGAACCAGGGACTACGGATCTGTAGCTCAAATCACTACCTACTAAGCTACCGAAGCGACGTAATGGATTCCCGTTTTTGGAATGTCTTAAATGATGTATTTCATTGTCCTCTCTTCATTAATCATTGGTCACCCCAGCTACTGAATAAAAGTAGCGCACCAGGTTTCACGGGCTAGTATTAAGTCGCTTCCCTTTCACGAGTTATATTTGATACTTCTGTGCAGCAGGGTCTACATATTTTACATGCACAAAATTGATCCAGCCACGTACAGTGCATGGTACACTGTGGCCTGTTACCATGTACCGTGGCGTACATGTACATTCTTGTCAGAGCTGGTTTCATAATTTATACCTATATCTATATATCTATATACATGCATGAACAACATGTACATGCAAATGACCCTAAAAGTGGGGCCTGCGCAGTTTATAATTTCCCTCTGAAACACACGTGAGATACAATGACCTTAAGCCTAATCTGCAAAACTTTCAAGTGATCAAGTCATCAGACCAGAAGTTACAGTGAAAAGACCTTTAATTCTTCCAAAATCACGCCAAAAAAATCAATCAATCAAAAGACATTGTCATGAAATGCTCATCACACGATAGAGTGAACATCAGTGTTCATCGATCATTGTCCAAGGCGTTCATAAATGCGACACACCAATGATGAAAAGTCCAACTGATGTCAGTCACTCATGTCAGCAACTGCTAAAACCGCAAGCCTATTGTGTACATTTTGTATACAGTGTACACATATTCACAGCAGTTTGTAGCCTTTGGTCAAGGTTTATCATTAGCCACGATGTACTGGGTAGCGATCCGTTCCCATCATTGTTTGTCATGTACTAGTGGAAAAAATTGAGGCCAGTGTTGTCCTCATGCGGCTAGTGTGATATACAAGTGGGCTAAACCTGGACGAACGCTGGTCCAACCATCTGCGAAGGCTTATGTTTTCTTTATTTTAAGCAAGATTTCTCGTGTAAAGCTTATATGTGAATACAAAATTAATGTGGACATTCATATTTATGGAGGGCCCAATTACAGCTCATGCCAGTGTCATTGTAATTCATGCAACTACATCATCAAAACATTGCAGAAGAATACAAAGTTGCCCCAAAAAATGTGTCTAAGAAAATTCATTGCAGCAACACTTCAAATGGAAGGTGACATGCACAGCACATGCTGCACGATGAGATACAGAACGTAGCTATGCCGGTGTAGAGTGAGACTTATTAGCTTTATTACAAAACAGATTCATTGGTTGCGTTGTACATTCCTGTTAGAAAATAATTATGTAGGTGATTGTCATGTACATGTAAGTGGGTTAGAGTCCATAAAAATAGGAGTCATAGGGCCTGCTCTGTCCCTAGAAGTCTTGCACTCAAGGAGAAGACCCCCTGTGAAGAAACAACCCCCAGAGTTCCCTTGGTCATGACTTTCCATCCTCGTCTTCCTCCCCTATATTCCTCCGCAATAATTGACAATTATCATATTTTTTCTTTGATCTCTTCCCACCTTACATTCCTTTGTTGTTCAACCATGCCTTTCATGCAGTCCCCTTCACCCTTTGCCCCTTTACCCAGTCTGCGGCTTTCTTGACCTTTCCTTTTGTCCTCTTGCATTCATCCATGCTTGGTTGATTCTCCGTTTGCTTGTTTGTCCTGTCCACTTGTCATTTTGCCTTTGAGAAAGATTCTGCTAGGATCGAAACGTGAGGCCCTCCATATTTTGTGAAAATAGTAATGAAACAGGCAGTGTTGAAAACCTGTTGGTAGTTTTATCATTTTGACTTCTAAAAACTACAAGTGTAATTTGCTGCCAACTAATAACAATGGGTAAACTTTCTAATGTAGTCCTGGTTGGTATAAATACATGAAAGTGCATCAACTTCTACCAATTAAAGTTATTACTCTGTGTATATACTTACACCACCCCCCCTGCAGACACATGATGGAGAGAGTTCCTCATGCATTTTGCTCCTACTCTGTACAGTATTAATGCTGGCATCACAACACTGCAAAGCCAAGTGTTGGATTTCAGTTTCCTTTTCTTCCTTCTTGTATTTTTGTGTTTGTATCAAGCATAAATGAAAATGTTAGCTAACTGCTCTCATCTTTTGCTTCATTGCAGGACCAGACAGGCTACCAGTATTACCCATGTGACAAGGACCATTCACAGACATTTGCATACCTCATCATTGATCCACTCAAGAGACAGGCTGCCGTGCTTTATCATAAATTTGGTGGTGGTGTATTCAGCTGAGTTAGTAGAATTATACAGCAAGTCAAGCAACAGATTTATTCTCAAATTTGGTTCTGTGTGATGTTTAAAGGTGGGTTCATACATGTACATGTACTTCAGGCAAAGGCAACAAACAGCAAAGCAACTTTGATGTCATAAAATATTTGCAGCAAAATTTCCCAGAACTGAAATGTATTCAACTTTTGCAAATTTGCAGTGCAAATTTGCATCACAAAATCATGTTCATAGATGCTTTTGTGCAAAGTATGAACCAGCTTTAATAAGCATAAGGATACTTGCAGAGACCTTATTTGAGGGGTTGCTTATTTGAAGTTCAGTAACTTGGCCCAACCTCATAAATGATACAAATATTAGTACCATTGTTCATGAAAAACAAATTTCAATCTGGTTAGTTCCCCTGTTGTTCACAAACACAAACAAATCATCTCTCAAAGACAACTTGAAATGTATACATGTACAAGTATTAATAATGCATTTATAATGAAGAGGTGTACATGTAGTACAGGAACTCAGGTATTTGTAGATACCGAAGTACAAAATTTAAGGAAAATGAAAATGCACATGTGATTGTAGATTGAAAGTGCTACACTGAAAATGCTAATCAACAGCCTCTGTACACACCTGTCCCCACAGAAACCTTTCAAAATCTTTCCTTTTCCTTGTCTGATAGTAGTCAACATACAGGGACCAGACAAGTTCTCTGAGAAAGCTAGGACTTGGTTAAAATAAAGAGTGAAAAAGCAAAGGAAGACATAAAAATTGACAAAATGGGATTCTAAGAATTTTCTCTTTTAATGTTTTTGATACAAGAGTCAGCTGTAGTTTATACCGGTGAATACAGGCACCTTCCTTAGTAATTGATGGGGATCATTGGTAAGGTACTTGGACACCTGGTTCTGTTGTACAACCCTAACACCAATTTATGTAGCGTGCGTGTGTAATGTAATACCATATTTTTAAGTATGTTTGAACATTAAGATAGTTGAAACCATTAGAAAGAGTATATATATACATGTACAAGGATATACATGTATGCACCCTGGAAAATGTCTTTAGTTAAATCACCATTTCACATCAGTAAGTAGATATATATACAGTGTAATTATGTGGTTTTCTTGGAAAGAACACTCACAAAGGCAGTACAGAAAACAGGTCCGAAGTGTGTGAAAGGTTTGATGTGTGGTCTTTCCAAAGTAGGCTAGATCTAATCCAGGTTTCAAGTAGTTTTCAGAAAAATGCACAAATAGGTTTGTGGCCTCACAGTAATTTTTTTTGTGCAAAAGAGGTAAATCTCGTAATTTGAGTGTTCAATTTAGGAGCACTGGAGAAATTAATGCCTTCAATCTTTGACTGTAAGTTGTTTTGTATGATATTCTTGTTCAATTATCATTGTTTTGATTGGGAATGCTTCCTTTGTATCCTGTCTTTTTGTTTGTTTTCTTGAGTCAAATCGGGAAGTTTTTGTTTTGTGTACAGATGCTGTGCATTTTGTGTTTCATATCTGATTATTCTGACAATTTTAAAACACACGTGTATACTTATAAAAGTTAAAATTGAGGGAAACAAAGTCGGTGTTAATGTTAAATCATAAAAGAAAAAAAATGAAAAAAACTTGTTTACAGGCTTTTCACTGCTTTATTGCCCTGGATAACATTAATCAGCTTTTCTCAACCTACAGTGGTCACTTTCCTGTAAGAACTGGGCTTATACATTTTTTGTACTAAGTTATGTTTACAAAGACATCCACTGTTAAACGCTTTTCCTTAGAAAATTTAATTCTATAAAGGATCCAGAAAGCACCTATCACTGGAACGATTTAGAATTCCCACAAGATTGCTTATGGACTAACTCAAATGCCTAATCAACCTCTTTCTGAGCCCTTTGGTGGATGTGAATAAACGAAACAGTTTGAATGAACGTATTTCTAGAAAGAATTCTAAAAAAGAAAATTGAATGCCTGCTTTTAATTTTCCATTTTCAACTTTCAATTTTCTTTTTAAAATGAATTTAAATGGCCTTTTGTTAAATGGAAGGACTTGGCCAGCAAAAACTACATGTATATTTAAAAAATCAATTTCTTGGTCAAGACTTACACTGTTAGAAAATTTGTAAGTACAAAACTTTATTAGATATTTCAAATTAGTCAACCTGCCAAAAACTACACAAATGATGTCTTCAGGAGTGTCTACTCAGCCAAGTTGGACAGGGATGAAAGAACAAGTTAAAAAAAAAGCTCTATTAAGTCAGGTTATTTAACTGGTACTACTTTTTACATAATTTATATGTAAGCTAACATACCATGGAAAAGGACATAATTCACTGGGAAATACAGGTGTACACATTTCTTGTCAAACTGGAGGTGTTACATTATGCCATTATCAAAACCAATGGTGTGAAATGCCATACAACAGCCCAAGGCACCGCAATTACTGACTGAAGAAGAGGAATAAAGAATCACAGGATAACACGATTTATGAGAACAATTCTTGTCTGCACATTTTCAGCTGATTTTTAGAAGCATGCATGCAGAGGTAAAATACTGAGCAAAGTGAGTTCACATCTCTGGAATGAACCTTGATGTATATATGTACATGTAGCACACGTACCTGTGTGTGCAACTGTTGAATGATAACAGTGTTACAGAAATAGTTCCTCTAAAACAGTGCATGGCTTATAAATGCTAACAAAATTCAAATTTCTTTCCATAAGGGACTATAGCAGTCTAGCTTTAACAAAGAAGGGGAAAGGTCAGACTTACAAACGTTAGCAAAGCCCAGTTATAATTGCTCTTCATTTTCCCTTTAACTCTGCTCCTCATGTAACCACTGATTTTTGCCTATTTCTGTCTATTTGGCAACAGGTATGGAAACTTCTAAAAGAAGGTAAAAATGGGAGACAAAGTTAGCCTAATGTTTTTCAAAATGACAAGGAATGTGCAAGCGTGACAAATATAGCTGACAAATACCGGGCAAGCACTACCTTCTCATTTTGACATGCTTTGATGAACACAGATCAGTGCAGTATTAAAGGCTCTGTACTGGTGATCATAATACATGCTCAAACATTTTTGTGTTGAAAAACAATCTTTCAACCATACTTTTCACCAAAGTGATCCAACAAGAGTCAGAATGCCATGAGTGAAGGACTCAAGTTTCTCATCAGAAGGTTCAACTCAACCTAAGTCAAGTAGATGTTACCATTTTGGAATACTTGATAAGATTGTCCATGCCAGTTCCATAACTGAGGGCAGTTGTATAATTGCCTTTGATTATAATTTTGCAATCTGTGACACTTGAATAAACCTAATGTCTTTCAAATCAGCTTGTCATTGTGAGGATTACAGAAATACTTCTGTGACTGGGAGATGAAATCTTCCAGCACTGGCAAACATCCTACAAAGAGCCCATAGGTCTTTCTCTGCCATTCAATAAATGTTCTGTTGTCCCTGAATCGCGTATCATGCAAAAGACTGTGAATTATTGATAAATGTTTGGATTGATGGCACTAAATCTTTGTAATATTCTTCTTACATGTGTATCTGAAAATACGAAATGTAGCCCTGCCTCTGCGAAGAAAGTCTGTCCATAAATGCGTACAACACCCTTTGCTAAATTTTTAATTCCTGCAGGATTTTTATTTAACTTTGCTTTTGGGAGAGTTTTTCTAAAATGGATGCCCCACTCTCACAATGGTCAACAAACATGGACATTTCATTGTACCTCTAAAAAGCCATGCCCTGAACATAACTTCTGAAGTCGTAAAAAGCAGTGTTCTATTTCTTGGGGATAAAAGAGCAATCCATCAAATAGTTGACGCATGTGACTGGAACTGGTACACAAATTATTTGGGAGCTTTGTAGGGCTGCTGACTCTTGGTGTCTCCTAACACGCACAAGTACAGGACAATGTGCCAATTAGTTTGTAGGCTGTTCAATGACTAACTTTAGTGTGACCATGCATATTAAAAATGGCTGCTAAACCGGCAATACTGTTCATGCTCATTTAAAGTGCAGGAAACAACAAAATTAATTCTAATTTACCTTTCTATCATTTTTAATTCAGTTTTGAAAAGAATGCTCTAAGCTCTGAGCAATACTAGAATAGAAGTCAGACTAGAAGTGCTCCTCACTAGCAATGGAGGGAAAGGCTGGTTGGGAAATATTCAACTGTGCTTGTGCCATAGGCCTTTGCACAAACAGATTGTATATTCCAGCAGAAGCTGGTTGCAAATGCTCAGCACAGCTTGTCATAGGCATGTTAACACAGTAACTATGAAAGGGAAACGTCATACCAACAAAGTTAAAATATACCATGTCTCATTCCTGCACTGTTTGGATACTCTCACCTATCCATGTGTCATGCTCTGGGAGTTTGTGTTCAACACGTCGCATTTTCATGCACCACAAGGGATGCATTCTCATTTCTTAGCTGGTCTAGGCATAACAAACACCTTGACTGGTTCACACAAATTTAGTGTTCTTTGCTTGCTTGCTCTGTCTGCCCCTCTCACAACTGGATTGCCTCCTATCTTGTCAGGATTGTAAGTCATCACTACTGAGACCTGTATCTGGCAAGGATCTGAAAGTACAATAAAAAGCAAGCAATCAGGGCACACATGGAGATGGTATTCAGACTGTGTTGTAATATGCTTGATCTTGAACACACAATTTCTTCACAACAGTTTCTTAAGGCCTAAACTAAAAAACTTGGGGGGGAATGACATACAGTACTTTTGATATGTCAGATCTCTCAGGAAGCTGAAAAACCTGCAAACTGCAACTTCTAGATCCTAGAGGATTCCGGATCTGGACACGTATGCTTTATATGCATGGCCGGGGTGTCTCCGAACTCGGACAAAGGGAACAGGGCCTTGTAACAAAAGACCGTACTGGGAATTACCAACAATTTTTCACTCTCAAAAGTGGAGATAATCCAGCCATGTTTTGAAACATTATACCACTGTTCGGGGCATTTAGATTGAGCGGATTACCACCGGTGACAAAAGCGCTCCACCACAGCGATGAGTCACACAGCACCGCTGCACGCTAATCTGGCCCCTATTGAAAGGAGGTCAGCAGCACACTGAGCCAGGTTCATGAACAAAAGACAGTTATTTAACTCTGCACAATCTGGGCTCTTTTTACAAGGCTGCATGCCTGGCCGAAATACTCAGGTGTCAATAGATTTTGTCCGTCAGGCTAGAATGGACACCAGACAGTCCTTCACGTGTTGTAAGTGTCCAGTAAATGAAGACAGGAATTTTAAAGAATTTTGAAAACAGAAAAAAATGATAAATATTCTGGCCCAGCATATCATCAACATTGATAACTGCCCCAGCAGGAAGTGGTTATTATTAACACCATGAACAGCTACATGTGAACTACTGTCCTTTTTTCAACATTGTGAGAGCCATTCCAACACCACCAAAATACAATGTATTTATGTGGCGGCAATCTTGAAAGTGAAGCAAACTGTTCATTGTAGAAACTTGAGAGTAAAAACAACTGCAAGAAATAAAAGCTTATTACAATTTAATGCCAGTTTACATTCAGAATAATTTAAAATTTGTCATAAATAGTATGCAAGTGTTTAAACCACATTTAAAAACAAAGTGAGGCTGGGAACCCATATTTAAGAGATTGTTTTGAATTTGATTGTATTGCATTCCGAGAACACGATCAAAAATAGTTTCCTCATGAATAAGGTCTATAGCAATGACTCATCACATTACCCATTCCACACCATACACCAGTATCACGCATGAAAGATTCACAAATAAAGCCCGCATAACAAGCACCACTTGTTAGGGTGCGGGGAGAATCCATGCAGAAATCAAAGGAGAATCGATTCCAAATGGAATTGGTACAATTCTACTGTTTTAAAGAATTGAATCCATGCAGCAGATGATTCCATTTTCTTAAGATCTAGTTCCAGAAAGCTTCCAGCGATTCTGAAACAATGGGAATTTCCTCCAAAAGTTTGAGGGAAGTACAAATATTTGTGTGTTGATTGAATTACACTTGTTAAAATTTCATGGAATAAACTACAGCCTAAGTTAATGGCAGCATGGAAATAAAGGTGCATTTACATTGTATCTATGTTCCTTGTTAACCACTTGACACCGGATGACACGTAAACACATAGTTTTCCTTATTTATTCCATGGAGGATTTTTTTGTCATTTCTGAGGTTGATGTATTAATGCAATGTGCTTGGTTGGGTTGAAGAAGTTGGAACAGAGACAAGGGCAAACCTACACGCGGATGCTGCTGCTAAGTTGACTCACCCCCAGCCAACAATAAAACAAATGCCTGTTTTGAGTAAGTAGAATTGTATTGGGTAGTCCACACCACACTCAAAAGATGGGAATAAAAGACCTTTGGGTAAAACTGGGTAAAAACTTACAAAAAGAGACAAGGTTACAAAATCCCAGCTAGCAACTCCGATGTATTGAAACAATTGGCAAAAAACATACATGTCTACAGATGACGCCTGCATACAGTAGGGACCTTCTGTATGTGAACCAGTTAATGTGCGGACATGTGCCACAATGTTTACCACAGCAGTTGTAAAAACAGAGGAAAGAATGAAAATTACACTGGTGCCTAAATTCAAGAGCTGTGCCTCCATACATATTTTACGGGCATCATAAATAAATTGCAAAGTTGAAAAATTTGTAGGGAAAAACTTGCCCCCAGTAGCTTTATCAGATAAGAAAATCTGATGTTAACTGGTTAAATATGCCTTTTTAAAAACCCACCAAAAAAAATTACAACAAAGGGTTTTGCAGATTAATAATCTTTCTTAACTGGCATGTACCTATCAAATTATTATTTCCCATTTCAAAAAGCAAATTAGTTCTACAGTGCAATTTAATGAATTCTAAAGAGTAAGTAATGAACCCACCCTATGCTTGTAACCTGTGAATGATATCTTTTACATGACATCAGCACTAGTAACATTTGGAATCAATTCCAAGTGGAATGGTAGTTCTCAGATGGAATCTGCCCCGATTCCAAAAATGCTGTTGATTTGCCAAACACTAACAGCTTGCATGGGAAGAATTCATATATTTACTGTACATGCCACGTTGCAAGTCCTGCTTTTGCAGGGAAATTAGTCCATATCTCAGGCCAAAAAATGTCTCCCATTTCCGGTCAGAGCATGTGTCATCATAGACCTGTGAAATAGGGTTTTTATTTGGTATAAAACTATATTCAAAAGCTGCTAAACTTGCTTTACCAACTGTAATCCTGCTACTGTGTAAGTTTAACCATATGCTGCCCGGTTTAATTCAAAGTTGCATGATGTATACCAAGGGGATTTTCAAGATTTTTCCATTTTCAAAGTTCTTCAAAAATTCATTTTCAAATTTCATTTACTTGATGTTTACACCACACAAATGACTGTCTGGTAGATTCTAATCTGATGGACAACATCTATTGAGCCTGAGTATTTCAGCCAGGCCTGCCACGAAATTCCTGGTGCCTCCCAGGTGCCCCTCCCCCTAAAAACAGATGAATGAATATTGAACAAGGCTAACAAAGCTTGCCCCAAAAACCACACCCACACCCATGAAAGCTGGTGCCCCCCTCCCCCATAAGATGCTGATGTCCCCCTTGTGCCCCCCACGAGTAAAACCCTAGCTACGCCACTGCCTGCCACCTCGTAAAGAAAGCCCAAATTGTGCGGTGTTACGTAATTTTCTTTTATTCCCGAAACTGGCCCAGTGCACTGCTAGCGTCTTTTCAAATGCGGACCAGATTAGCGTGCAGCGCTATTGTATTGCTCATC
This sequence comes from Acanthaster planci, assembly GCF_054643075.1. Taxonomy (NCBI): domain Eukaryota; kingdom Metazoa; phylum Echinodermata; class Asteroidea; order Valvatida; family Acanthasteridae; genus Acanthaster; species Acanthaster planci. The sequence continues at coordinate 5,039,327 of NC_141790.1, forward strand.
CCTGGAGCGCTTTTGTCCCTGGTGGTAATCCGTTCATGCTAAATGTCACAAACAGTGGTATAATCATTCAAAACAATGATAGATTTCCTCCGCTATTGACACCTGATAAAATGCTACCAATTCCCAGCAGCTCGGTCTTTTGTTCCGAGTACGGTCTTTTGTTACAAGGCCCAGCTCTTTAGTCCAATTTCGGGCACCCCAGCTATGCGTATAAACCCAGGAAGTCCGGTTCCGGAAACCCCGGCACCAAGTGGTAATTAATGTGTTTTAGATGGGGTACAGAATTTTGTACAGCAATGGAGTCCCTCTAGGTCCCCATACATTTATTTGGGCACATTTTATCAGATGACATCATTTCTGTATTATACATTTACATCTGGAACCAGACAAACCAGGTGGTCTTATGTCCTGTGTACTTGTACGAGCTGAAAACACTTTTGAACAGTAAATAGCGAGAGGGCCAGCCTATTTCAGTGCTGGCAGTGGCATTTTACGTACATCATTTTTAGGAAGAAAAGTGAGGGCAAAGAAAAAGCCTCGCCGTTACACCACTTTTGGAGCTAACCCCTGACCAGAAACCAGAGACTTTTGGGGGGGGCCTTAACCAAAACTCCATGTTCATATTAAGCAAAAATTTCCCAACATAAACATACCTTGTGAGTTAGAGTACATACCTGACCACATTGCATGAGACATATATACTTGCATTTGTAGCCTATGCCTGAGTGGGGACAAGCTACGGAAATCAGATGTCTTTGGACTAAACAATTGCACTTGGCAATCGGGAAACTTGACCTAAATTGAAATTCACAGGAAATAAAGCAATATAAGATCATGTTGGATAAAGCAAGCAACAGATATACCTCCTCCAGGTTGAAGAAAACACCACTTTCTTGAGGAAGACTTTGATTTGACTACTTTCCAACACAATGCTGCAGTAGTTTTAAAGCAAAACTCAGCGGCCAATAAGAAAGCATTATTTTTGAGCTACACTACTGGAGGTTTGTTCATTGAGTCAGTTTCTACTTCAACTTGGCAAATGAATGTAAAGGTTTTCCAATATTTTGCAATTCTTCAGAGGTCACACACATTTACACGTACCAAAACCAAACCATGGAATTATCGACATATTTCCTCTGAATACTAAATGTTTGTCTGGAGTAATCTAGCATAAACTCTTGACCATTTTGAATTTTTTTGTCCACTGAGTTGTGATTCACAATTGCCTTAATTACAATTCTAAACTGATAGGCTCTGCAATCTGTTACCACACTCTAGTTAATTCAAGAAAATTGTTCCAAAGACAGAATGTGCTGGAAAAAAACATCCATGACTAACCACAGAACTAGTTTTTTAAAAAATCCGATGAAATTACCTGTATTTTGATCCTGTTGACATCTTGCACATTGTCTAGCATGCAATCAACATCAATGGCTAATGCCAGTCCAGCAGTAAACCTTAATGGATTGTCTGATCCTCCAGCTGGTTCCTGAATTTTTGCAGTCACCTTACTTAACTTGTTGGATGGAAGAAGTGATGGGATACTATGATGAAGCAGCAAGGGTTGCAGTAACTTGGCAAGTATGCCTGCCTTAGTACCATCCAGTTTGTTCATCTCAGAAAATAGAGCATGAGTGAAGGTATCTGGCTTAACTCCAGCTGCAGAGAAATACCTGCCATTTAAAAAGAAGCAAGGATGAGCAAACATTTGAACCTTCAAATGTTAATGATCGTTTCTTTATCAGCATGCGGGTAGCATTCTGACACTGGTATCTTGTGCTTTACATGTAGTCATACACATGTGTTTCAATATGGCAAGTTGCCCATTACAATAATGATAATAATGAATTTTTAATGCACAAGCTTTAGCAACATGCTGTTGGAAGGTGCAGTACAACTTTCTTACTAAAACGTGTATATAAATACACGTACATATAAAATCACTCAAAACATGTAAAATCACTCAAAACAGGTTAAGTTAGAACAATAGTTTTACAAAGTCATAAAACATATTAGAACAAGGAAAATTAAAATCAAGATAATATTACAAAAGAACAAAACAGAACAAAACCACCACCAAACCAAAACCACCAGCCATTGATGTTTGTGCCTGCTACATGTACATGATACAGGGCATTACCCATTTCCCACAAGTATATACTAAAGTCATATCAAAACATACTAAGGGTACAAAATTCAGGGCTGAGGGTTATGAAGAGATTGCAACAAATGCCCTCTGAAAAAGGAATGTCTTTAATTTCACTTTAAAAACTTTAAAACGCTGCTCATTTCTTGAATCAAAGGGCAACGCATTCCGTAATTTAGGAGCCGCAGAGATAAAAGCCGAATCGCCTAGCATAGACAACATTCTCCCAGAGGAAAATTCAACAGAATTCCTATGGATGATCTGAAGTTATAGCTACTTTGATATTTGACAGTGATCAGATCATGCAAATAATCTGAAGTTATAGCTACTTTGATGTTTGACAGCAATCAGATCATGCAAATAATCTGGAGCCATACCATTTAAATGTTTATATACCAGGAAAATTTTAAATTCAATTCGAAACATAACAGGTAGCCAGTAAAGCCTACATGAAACAGGTGATATATGACAATGTCCCTGGGTTTTAGTAACCAGCCCAGCAGCAGCAGCATTTTGGATTCTCTGCAGCTTAGACAACTGGCATGCAGGGAGACCATATTATAGACTATTACAACAGTCTAAATGACTTGTGACAAAAGCATGAATTGAAGTGTTGACAGACTTGTCTGATAAATATTTACTATCTAATATTATGTATTGAAGTAGTAAAAACCGGAAAAACAAAGTTTAGAAATCTGAACCGACATATATAGCCAAATTGGAGTTTATCAAACACCAAGATTTTTCAGGTTGGGAACAGACACACAGTTCACTTGGCCTACCCTCACATGCGTTAATGTTTGCAAGCTAATGTCTAGCACCAAGAATAATAAATTCCATCTTATTATCACTTAACATTAGTTGTCATGAAGAGTCCAGGCCCTGATATCAGTTACACATTTTTCCATAGACGATATTGCAGCAACTTGCTCAGTTAACTTTCAAGGTTTAAAAGAGACATACAATTGTGTGTCATCTGTACAACAATGCACATCAGGTAAATGTGACTGAATAACATCGAATAAAGCAGATAAGTACATGATAAATACCAAAGGTCCTAAACAGGAACCCCGAAGGACACCACGAATAACATCAAACTTATCAGACCGAGTGCTGTGTATGCAGACACGTTGAGTACATCCAGATAAATATGGAAAAAAAACAATCTAGAGCTGAGCCCAAAATAACAAATCTGGAATGAATACGATTCAATAAAATATCATGATCAACAATATCAAAAGCAGCTGTAAGATCAAGTAAAACAAGGACAATTACATGCTGAGAATTTATTTTCAACAAAATCGTTGCTCAATTTAAGGTGCTGTGATTTTTCCAGTATGCAGACTGACAAGCGGGATACAGATTATTGACAATCATATGAGCATTAAAAGTAACATTCTCAAATCAGATTTGAAACAAAAAAGAGATTACTAATTTGCTCATAATTTTCAAATTGAAAAAGGTCCCAGAGATTAATGAAGCATTGATTATAGTGATAACTAGCAAAAGGACATCCAGGCCGTTAATAACAACTAATGTGGGGACAGGATTAAGGGAACACGATTTAAGTGTACAATAAGTTTCTTGACTTCCCTTTCAGTGACAGGAGAAAAACAATCTAACTGAAAATCCACTGGGGGGGTATTGTTCACAAAACCTGCAGGAAGCTCTTCCAAACTGGATTACTGATGATAGAGTTCAACATGGATTTTACCAACCTTTGACAAAAAAAAGTTTCCCATGCTATTTGCAAAATTAAATCCACCATCAGAAGAAGGTATGGAGGGTCTAACCTTTATGCAGAAAGTGCAATGTTCTAATTAAATGCTCATAATTTTAGGTGGACATAAAAATAAAGCACAAGGATTATTTTGCAGTAATTATGATTTAATGGAGGAAATAATTAAAAAAATTAAAAGTGGTGGTGTTTGTGTCAGTCACAAACGATTAGTAATTGTACATGTATAGGGCATTTACCCAAGAGTACATTTAAGAGTCAGTGTAAGGGCTTTTTATACAGATGAGTGGTGACAGAACACAGCAAACATGCAGTCCATGTTCAGCATGCACGGAGTTGAGCAGCAGCAACTCTTTCAAGAACCCTGGTAATGAACATTACGTTGGCGATTGGTTGATTGATTTTTAGCTTGTTGGGGTCCAGTTTGGTTTCTTGAGTAGTGGAATATGAGATGTTTTGTACATGTAGATTGTGGGAACAATGCTGCAGGACAAAGGTTAAATCTACTTTGAGAATGGTAAGGCACAACCTGTGTGTCTTACAGCCCTTTTGCTTTTTATGAGTTTGTAATGCAATGTGTTAAATCAGTTAGATCAGATCAATGCTGATCAGAGTAGATTTATTGTAATCAAAAGTAAAATCTCCTCAATCAAATCTGCCCCGCAAAAACAGTCCAATCTAACTTTTGACTTAGGGTTTTAAGACCATCTGACTGCTTTTTTAAATTGGAGATTTTAATCACAACCCTCTCATTCTCCTCAAGATAATGATCCAAGCACACTGAGCACTTCGTATGAATCCCATATTGTGTGTGCCTCTGGTTAATGGCTGATTGTTGTACAGGGTGTCCCAGAAAAAACCAAACCTGATTCATTGGTTTATCCAAAGTGTTACAACTGAGTTCTGATCGCCCATTTTCAAGACAATGGTGTTCAGTCATGCATGGATACCATCAAGGTATCATTAGATCATTCACCCCTTTCCTCAGGGTTTGGTTTTTTTCTGGGACACCCTGTATATTAGCTTGACCATTTTCGGCGACAGGGGGGCATGGAATGTTGTTTTCATTGTGCAACTATCTTGTATGACTGTAAACAATTTCAGGTTCTGAGTCTGCCTTCAAGTACAACAAAATGTATGTATCACCCTAATTTTCCCTTGAAAGAAAATACCTCTTTCCTCTGGTCCTCATTTTCTTGTCATTAAATCCATAGTACACTGGTTTTTGGATGGCAATCTATCTAAAATAGAACCCAAATGTCAAAACATATTAAACATTTCAGTATTCCCTTAATGGAAAATGTTCGAGACAGAGTTTGACAATCCAAGTTGGGATAGGATCCAAAGAACATGACTTTGAGGAATTCTCCCTGGTAACCGTTCTGAGAACCTCTTGGGAAAGGTTCAATTAGGTCCCTTCCATCCAAATGAGATGCACAAGTTTACAAATGAGGTCCCAATGGCCCAGTCTTCTGCTGGAAGAGTTTAAATCTGATTCAACAGTATTTCAGTATTGATGATCATGTAAGATTAGTGATGATGACAGACATCAATTTATTGACAAGCTTGAAGAGCTACTTTGAGTTGGATTGACCAATATCAGCCATGAGGCATTACGATTTTCCAAAGGTAATTCTACTGTAGACAGTGCAATGATCTCTGTAAAGTTGCCTGTCAATATTAAGACCAATTGGGCCCAATATCCTACAGCTACTTTGCAGTGAATGCTGCTTAGTAAATTCATCTGCTGAGCAAAAATCAATGTGGCACCAATCACAAGAAATTTTGGTTGGTAACCTGATTTTGCTGACATTATTGTGCTTACCTCTTGGCCCCAGATTTGATCACCAAGTGCTGCAGACGTCACTTGAAACATTTGGTATTATCAACCTCCTCCACTTACAAAGGTGCATGAAGTCTGACAGTAACATCCACAATCTTTTGAGGGGTGTGCTTGTGTCAAGAAACTTATATTACACAGCACAGTACTGCTCCTCTATTAAACCAAGAAGCATTCATAGCTGTTGAGTTGACCAGGGACAAGTTGAGAATATTTTGGTAAAATCCACGATAATTGATAGCTTGAAGCTTTAAATAGACTTTGCACTTCAAGGCCAATGTTGAACAATGTTGGATAGCACAGTGAGTGATCCAATGGTAACCTATTGTGATTTAAGTGTTACAAACAAGATGACACAGCTTCAGTGAGATGACAGAATTGAGAGTATGACCTGCTCTTTGTGTTGGTACACTTGGTGCTGTTCCAAAGTCACAAGTACCCAGCAACTCAAGGAAATAACTTGCTTTCTTTATAGACTTTATCATAAACTCAGACACTGAAATCTCCGGTTATGACATGCGCCAGAAAAATCCAATAAACTCTGTCGGTTCAAATGACTGAAATCTGCAGTTCGTTTTCAAAGTCATTTCACAAAATAATTTTAAATAAACAATTTTCTTTATGTGGAACCAGAGGGCACCCTTTTATGAGGCCATTTCATCAAACTTTTTATTTTGTTTGGCTATCCTGCAAAATGTCTTAGTTTAATTAGTTGTTGTACAAAAACTAAATGTTTATGAGTGTAACGGTAAGAACGTTATTAGTGACAGGTGACAGATGAAGCCGAGTGGAATGGAGCATTTCATCCATCACCGAATTGAAATTATTTTTACCATTGCACAAATGTGAAATATTCATTATTTGTTTTATACAATACCTGCATAAATCCTCTTCTGTTAGAGCAAACAGGTTCCACTCATGTATTAATTTTCGTCATTTTGCCCAACAGATTCATATTTGATCGCTACCCACTGGCAATACCAAGCAAGTTAGACTAGTTTCCATCCCTCGTAGTTTCCTCTTTTTTTATACTAAGAATGAAATATGTATGAAATGGGGCAGCAGGATCCAGTCAAGTGAAATGAAGTTCTATTCAATGGGTAAAGTTAAATACCACTGAATGAAACCTCCATCATCAGGTCCTAACGTTTGTCTTTGGTATGTCCACAATGCATTGGGGAACATCAACCGCACAACAGCTGGTGGTCAAGTTAATATTTCAGGAAGGATAGTGAGAACATTCTCTAAGGAACTTCAGACACATATTATCAAATATTTTGTACTTTGTCACTCAAATGGTGGACTGTGCCTGAACAGTCATTTTACAAAGCTGACTGAAGGCTTCACGGTCAAATGGATTTTTGCAATATTCAACCCAAACTGGACACCTAGCAATATGGAACCAGAAAAATTTTTGTCAACTACTCACTGCCTAATTAATATCTTTAATACAAAATGTGCGTGTTAATGCTGAAATTAATGCACTGTCCACAATGTTTATCTCATATGTTTCGTTGACTGGTAATTACATGTACTTCAAGTTTTTCTTTTTATATAAGCTTTCCAACCACATGTACGTGTAATTGCCATTTTAAGGATAAAGTATACTGAAATGAACTGAGCTGAGCTCAATTGAGCTGAGCCAAGCTGAGGAGAGCTGAGCTGAACTGTACATGACTTTACAAAGCTTTTGATCATATTGATCACACTCTAGCAATTAATTAGCTGCTAGAGGTCGGTATTGGTCCACAGTTCATCTCATTGGTCAGAGACTTTCAGACATCTTGTCAGTGCAGAGTATGGTACCAACCAAATGAGTCTGATTGGTCCATTCTTCATTCTGATGTACCGCAAGGCATACATCTAGGGCTGATCCTTTTTTAGTAAAGATCAATTAACGTCTTCTCCACATGGTATGAATGCCTACAAACATACAGTAAACTCCGGCTAAGCACTCTCGGGACTCAAGAAATTATGACGACTTACACATGTATTGCCTATGTACATTATGATTCCTTGCACTAACTCAATGGCTTTGATTTCCCCTGGTTTATTTCTACCTCCATGGTTGATCCCAGCAAATTAAATTTGTTCTCGATTATCATCCTGCAAATTCAATAATTGATCGTGTGCCCCTAAGGACGAAGTAAGGACAGCAAACCACTTGCATATTACGACTTGACAGTGCAGTACGTAGGTACATGTACAGTACGTGATACAGTTTCAGTACAGAAAACATACACTCTTACACACGTGCATTGGTTAAGTTCGTTCCATATAGTCTGGATACAAGACCCGATGGTTAAGATTACCTGACGAATCATTATCAAGGGTGGTCCGGGAATCTTTGGGCAGGGAACCAGACTACGTTCAATAAGGCAACCCCAAAAATGGACAGAGCGCATGCATGTAGCACTAAAGGGGTTACTGGTATGATGTACTAGTGCTGGCCACTCGCGCACGGGACTTGAAACTTATTGGCAACTGTGGCGAAGGAAACTGATACCGTAGCACGATTTTTTTAAATGCCGACTTACACAAAGGAATTTTTGTGGTTTTGTGGAAAAGGGACTGAGAACAACTTGCCCACATATATGAAATGACAACTTATAAATGCCGACTTAGAAATGACATTTTCAATGGAAATGCATTACAGGCGATCAGGACTTTTGTCAAACGGCCGACTTGGACGATATGACGGGTTACACGACGTCAACTTAGTCGGAGTTTACTGTATCAACGACATACATGTAACCCTTGTCAAGTGCCAATCTCAAAACCAATCATCACGCAGGTAGTCTGTTTCCTCTGCAGCACAGTACTCAGGAAACAATAACATGAAAATACATGTACATCCAATTAAATGTTTAGAAGTGGAAGTAACATTTCAGCAGACCCCCTCCCTACCTTTGTTCTGCATGATCAATTGGAAATATTTCAATTATTCAAACTCCTCAGCACATTTATTGCAGGACAATTTCATAAAGGGCATACATATATCAGACCTCATCAAACATGCAGGTAAAAGACTGCACATGATTTGTCTCCTCAACAGCCATTCTGTCCAGAATTTACTTGTTGTTTACATGCTACACCAGACTGATTATTGATTAGGGTGCTCTCGTACAGGATGAAAGTTTAACCACTGCTGAGTCTGACCATCTCAAAAGCATCCAAAAATAAGCTCTTCAAATAATTGTCGAATGAGTTAGTTATAACAGTTATTCTAAAATGCTGTGTGTTCTGGGTTTCCACTTTGAAAAAACAGAGGGGGATCCCTCCGTATATCCAAAAGGAAAAAAAAAATTGAATTTTTGAAATAAACTAATCACTTTAACGATTTCATCCCTCCCTCCTCCCAACAATAAAGAACCCTTAATCATTCAAATAAACTTCTGCAACTCCAATGCAAAACAAATAGAATTCTGCATCTAGTACGTTTGTAAAATTCTAAATGAATTTAATGTAATTTTTACTGGCTGTGTTTTTTTTTACCATTTTTTTTTATATTAATGCTTAGTTGATATGTATGTTTTGAAATAATGTTTAACCTTTGTTTTTTAAGATAAATATAATGCAACAAATACATACATTGCGCGATACATACATTGTAACTTTAAAGCGAAATGATTTTTTGGTTCAGATATCTTTTCTAAAATGTATACTGGTGCATTTTTTTATTCACAATGCCCAACTGTGGTATGTGGATCATGCACCATTCAGCTGTTGCTGCAATTTGTGATATTTTCAACAAACTATGTTGAACAAATTGATACATGAAGACACGATCATGATGTCATACTAGTATGCAAATCTTGGATTGCTGTTCTTACAAATTTCAACTTGATATGCTGTAGCATCTTGAAGAAAAGTAGTAAACAAAGGATATGGAAACAGCAAAGAGAAAATAAAGGAGCATGGCTTAAGGAAATTTTGTACACGCATCAAATATACGACTACACACTGCAAGAAATGGCCCAATACATCTGTAAATATACATGTATATGTCCAAGGTTTTGAATAATGTCTGCCATTACTGTTGGTACTGCTGCCACTTTTGCTGCTGTCATTGCCATTGCCCAATACTTCTACTTCTGCTGCTATCAATGACTTTGTAGCAGCTTGGATCTCTTTTATTCTCTTCGACAGCTTACGTAATAGGAGTGATCAACTGTGACCCTATTTCTCTTTAAACAGACTCGCAAGCAAGTATCTCCCTCCCATTCATGCGTTCGGTTGTAATGCACTCGTCTCTCATTCCTGCGTTACCAGATTGCTGCAAGGTTGCTTGACATCTACATGTACATATATTCTTGGTGATCCTTTAGCTTTGTTTCTTTGTGATAGTATTAGTTGCTTCGTTGCTGTAATGAACTAGGTTTGGCAGTAGTATACAGCTAATAGGTGAGCTACAGTGATGTTGCCAATATTTTATTTAATTCGTAACCCAGGCGGATTACTTTATTTTTTCCTTGAACACAAGTTTCGTTTACCTTTTTTTTTCGGAAAGAAGATTATTGCCCACAAGAAAAAAACCATTACAACGAAAGACTTTTTGAATTTCTATTTATTTTCTAAGGCAAAGCAGCTATTGGGGCAAAGTAACCATTAAACGATCAGCACTCGCTAAAACTTTGCCTCTGCCAAATGATGATACTTATGGTGCCGTGACTGCCATTGCCACTACCCAATACTTCTACTTCTACTGCTATCACTGACATTGCCATGGCCAAATGATGAAACTTCTGCTCCTGTCACTGCCATAGCAACTGCTGCTGCTTCTGCTACTTGCTTACATTGCCACCATCTACCGCTGTTATGTCTAATGTTATTACTGTAATCACCACTGTCTTCTCTTGGTCCCTCACTGCTATTACTGTCACCATGCTGCTGGCATTGCCACTATTTCTGTTACCACTTCCACTACTGCTGCTTCAGATGGTTATTACTGCAACTGACTATGCTTATGGCCATTACCACTGTCTCTGCTGCTATAACACCTGTAACCACTCCCCACTGCTATCTCTGCTCACACTTCTAGCAGTAATGTAAATGCTGCTAGTAACAGTAATTAAATTTGGAAGAATATCCTGTGGGGGTGCTTGTTGGTTTGGAGGAGGAAGCAAAAATGGGTGAGAAAACAAGGTCACATTCATAAAAGCCATAAATGTAGCTTTGTTGCTTTCACTGCACTATGACTGAGAAAAATAGATTGTGTCGTATAAGTGTACCTTTTGATCAGGCCGAGTCTGTTCAGATACTGCTGGCATGTTCCCTGTGTTGCTCCTTGTTTACTTGCACTATTGCTCAGTTTCCCTCGCAGTTGTACAAGAAATTCCAAGGACCATCCACGAATCCTCATTTGAATGATGCTAGCCTGCTCAGACTTACTACATCCTAAGAATAAATGCTCTAACTGGTAGCTAAAGTCCAAGATCTGTAAAACAAAAGCAAGTATATGTATTCAAATGCTACACACTGTCAATGATGATGGAATTCCTCAAGTAAATGTAGTGAATTCAGAAAAGGAGTTTATTTTAAATTCATGTTTTACTCTAACTGGCCGCTTTTTATCCATTTTTTTCAGAGTATATTTGGGACAAATATGAAGGCATCTATTTGATCCACTGTTAAAATATTTTCAAAATACAAGGGAAAAATAGGAAAGATAAAGGAGATGCAACAAGACACAGCTAAACCTGTCACAAGGACACATTTCTGATATTTACATGTATGTTCATACTTTAACATATATTCATCAATTGCTTTAAATATTATTTTAAAGATTGCAATTACTACTCTCACAATATGGATAATGTCAGTAATTTACTTGGGTTGCTGCTGCCAACATCGTATCAGCACTCTGTTGTGGACACAAAGGAGCTGGTATATTCCATCGGTCTTCACTCAATGCCTGAACATAAAATAAAAGTAACTCATGAAACAGCTGAACACAGCATGATTCAATCACTGGAAGTCTGACAACTTAACACTCTCAAAAGACTGCAACATCTAGGGAAGTAGGTTTATGTCAATTAACATAAGCTTTCAAAAGCCAGTAGTATCTTCTACAGGTAGAGGGCCTCCTGAATACTGTTGTTAGCAATAGCAGAGATTCAAGTCAACAACTGGGGACAGATGATAAAATCAACTGGCATTGGAAGAAATTTTAGAAGCAGTGCCAGTAACATTAAACAAAAAAGGTATTCCATACACTGTTATTTATTATTCAACAAATGTAATAGAGTTTAAATGGTTCGTTATTCTAGTTTCTAAAAACCCTAGAAACCAGTTAACTTCTGAAACAACCCATCTAACAGAATGAGCTCAAACTTCCCACAATTGAATAATTCATTATCTTCACGAAGATTTTTATGTGGTTGGAAGGGTAAAGCATACAAATATATCAACAGCAAACTAATAACCATTAACTGGTACAAGGGGACCATTTCTCTTTTCTCCTTTATATTTCAATTTTTTTGGAGGGGAGGGGGAAAAAAAAGTCTTGCCCTCCTCCTTTGTGACGCCTATGTGAATGATATCCCACCATGTCAAAGACAAGCCAGTGGATTGAGTCCTCACGACCTCTGATACGCATTGACATAAACAAAAGTACACACTATACTATACATACAGGAACTGCATTCTTCACATAAATGTACAGTAAATCGAAGCAATTTGGAACTACGCCAATGGACCCTTCTGGTCAAACTGTGAGCATTGACCAACTGGAAGATTTAGATATGTTTTCATGAAGTGGCTGCAGAAACTGAAAACAGTTGCTAACAGTCTTTGTTGGCCATTAGCTTAGTCAAAACTCGGTCATATGCTGAATAAAAACCTTCCACAAATGGATGGCTACAACATAACTGTACATCAAATTGTAAGTTGAATGTGACTTGTTTGTATGTTTGTAAACAACTTGGTTAACTATGTTGTTACAGTACATATAATTCAGACACTAGGTATCTGGACCCACAGTATGAAGTGCATTTTTGACCTTTCCAAAGCCAAAATCAAACCCTGAAAAATGTTTTAGATGAAGTGCCTGGGCATCCCAATGAAGACTGATAAGTATTTGTGTCCTAGGGTAGGATTTCATTTTATTTGCAAACGCCAAGCATAAAGTACATTCTTGGACTGCAGTTTATTATTACATAAAATTTGAGCCATGTCCATTTTCTGACAATAATTTTGTGTTCTTAGTAAAAAGTAATTATAGTATACATTCTGTGGCCTAACTTACGGCCCATCAAGATGTTGTGGGCCTGTTTTCATGTCAGCTAGTAAGAAGATGTCATTTCTAAATGACATCACTTGGACTCATGTATTGCTGTTAAAAAATATCTACACAAATTCTTTTGCTTTTCATGGCATATGGAACTCCTAAGGGCCCCCAAATAATAGCTGTGCTTCTGGTTACCCACTCCAACCTGGCAGTCGCACTGACCTTAAAGCTTTTTATTGAAAAACAAATAAAAATTAAAAAATACTGTTGCCAACCTTCATACCTATTTGGGGTGTGAAACCTCCGTTTTCTTGTTTCATTTTCCGCTTTTTTTTTTATCAACAGACTGGATTTTCCTCATTTTTCTTCGTGCGTAAGCACCACTTTTTCCGTTTTTTTTTAATAATGAAAATAATTATAATAAAAACTCATACTCATAATTCAGGAGCAGCCAATGATGGTAAATGCCCTGTCAAGGAGTGTGGGTAGCATTTTACCATTACATTAGGGTAACTTAACAAAGGACCACTGCTTGCTGACCTGAAATGATATCTAGACTCCTTCTTAATGATGGCAAGATTCATTAAGTATCTAGAAGCATAACCATGGATGGCTTTGTATGTTAACAGGATGATTTTGAAGTTACTCCTGTACATTGCAGGTAACCAGTGAAGGTGATACAGTATTGGTGTTACGGTGCTGAAACTTGGGTGTATTCATAAGAACTTAGTCTAGCTGCAGCATTCTAGACTCGCTGTAATCTCATTATCTGTTCTGCTGACAAACCATACAAAAGACTATTACAATAGTCCAGATGGCTGGTCACAAATGCGTAAATTAACACTGAAAGCGAATCGGGAGAAAGGAATTTACTAATGCACCAAAGATTGTGAAGGTGGAAAAGTGTTGCACAACAAGATCAAATTTCTCTGACAGAGAACCATGAATAGAAATAAGCTGCCTCCTGTCAGAAAGATGAAAAACAGGCCAGAGCTTTGCCAGATATCCCAACTTTAAATTCTAAACATTGCAACAGGATGGTGTGGATTAACTGTATCATATGCAACACTTCAGTCCAAGTGAACAAGCAAAATGACATGCTGTGAGTTCATTTTCAGCAGTATATCACTCTTGACCTTCAGGAAAGCCATCTCAGTGCTATGATACTTTTGGTAAGACGATTGAAAATCTGGAAACAGAGAGTGTCGACACATGTGGGAGTAAAGCTGATTACACACAGTTCTCTCAGTCAATTTAGAAATGAACTGTAGATTACTATAGGTTGACAATTTTCTAAAATCCGATCGAGGCTATCTGGAGGGGTTGAATCCTTGGGTCTTCAGCAACACGTAAACAACCCTACACACGAGATGTGTCACATATTAGATCTAGTTATTACACGTACCTGTCAATCAGAAACTGTTTTGGAAACCCTATAGTGGCACCAGTGTACATGACCTTCCAGATTTATTACACGATATTGTGGCGCATTGCCGCGGCTATCCAGGTAAACCTACATGTAGGTGGTGAGTCCGTATGCCACCAACACGTGCTGCTCAGTCTCTCTTCAGGACGGACACTTAAGGACAGACTTCAGGGGCGGACATGAAGGGACTGACTGGACAGACAGACAGAGAAGTAGTGGACACTGACACCTTTAATTATCAGCTTCAAAAAACAATCACAAGGTTTTTAATTACTGATCTCTTTCTTATTATCAAGAAACTCCTTAATCAAATAAATAATCAAAGGGCGGCACCTTCGTAGAGGGCAGGACTGTAAAAAACAGCCAGAACTCCTGGCCAACAGTGCAACTAGAAGAACTCCCGGGATCCCCAGCCCGCACAAAGACCAAATTCCCCCAGGAAATAACCATCAGGTCCCCAGTACGTCCCCAGCTTCCGATCCCGTATCGTGCATCACTTATGTCCGGTTCATCCCCGTTCACTCTAGACACAGAGCAGAGATCCAGACACACGTCTTTCCTCCACGATGCGCCATGATCATCTCCCCGTACTCACACAGTCCGCCGACTGGGAGCACTGCGTAACGACTACTAGCTCTGCAAACTCGCTGCAAGCACGCTTTTGCGCTACAATATGCAAGACCCCCCACCCTTCATAATTATGGTTCATTTAGGTACTAATGATTTGAGTCAAGTTGATTTCCTCTCAATACAACAGAGAGTTGTTTTTTCATGCATATCTGGTGAGAGCTTTACTCCAAGAATGTTTGCTCCGGTCCAAAATCTTGCCTAGGGCATTTTACGTTTGGGCTAACCCCCAGGAGGCAATGGACAGAGGACTGCTGTCAACTGGCGGGCTTCTTCTCGTTGCCAAAGGCTTGGTGTCTTTTTAATATTAAGGCACAACCAATTTCACAGGACGTTTTTCAACCTTTATAGGCCTGATGGTATCCATTTGTCTCCGGAAGGAATACATTTTTCAGAGGGAACCTTTGCACTGCCATTAGGCAGTCTTTACTGCCTATGGTAGTGTAATGGTTTATGATCGGGGTGTTTTCTTCCTTGGGCCACGCCGTCATTTTATGGGAGATTACACTGCCAAGGTTTGTGGGATTCGGAAAATTTTCCAAAATCTGGCACCATGGGAATTTTCAAACGCTTCAACAATTACTTGCATTTCAAGTTTTTCATGGTAAAGGAGGAATTCATGTCAGGCTAAGGGCTGCATTGTTTAGGTTTTTTCAGTTCTGAGCAAATGTTTGTAATATGTGACAAAGTTGGCCTACTTTTTCCACCACAGTTTGCTTTGATTCTTGAAGATTAAACCGCGACGTTGGTCCAGCGGAAGATTTTTTTGGAAGACATAAACACTCCAAGCAATGAGTTACTAATTTGTGTCGATCCTTCAGATATTACAGTTGAGTTTCCAAAAAGAAATACGGGGTAATCAGCGACAAGAAATTTCATTGCGAGGAATTTGGCGTCTGGGAAAAACTCTGACGTAGTTTTCATCGCGCACAATGTAGCACCCAAATGCTCAGCATGTTAAGGAGTAACAATTGGCAGGAAGCCAACAGTGGGCCATCTGCATCATGCTGCAGACGAATGGGTCGGATTACTACACATTGTGCACAGCGCCGCTATGATTTTGCAAAGCAGGTGGGCCATGTCTCGTCATGGACTTCAATTTTTGGCGATGAAAATAAAGTCACATGGTTTAGGTTCCTTTATTTAGTATAAAACCACACATTTCTTCAAGAATCGACAGATCATTTTATATGGAAGTCTTTTGGAATCACTGGACTGTTCCTGGAATCGGATCTCAAGGTTATGGAATTGGCGGTAGTGTGGATTTGATTCCTCAAAAAAGTGGAATCACGACTCCGATTCCCAATTTGGAATCGATTCTACCCAATTCCAGCATGGATTCATTCAAGCCTGGAGAGGAATGCCATAAACATGGTGCACAGACCATGTCGTGAGCCTGAGTCAAGTTTAGCAAGAGTACACATGACAAAACACTTGTCCTTGTCTTTAAATGGAGACTTTTCTGTGGGCTTGTGAGCATTGGAGGAAAGTTTATCTTTAGCCTCTGTTGGAATCTCAGAAGTTGTCAAAGTCCTCCCTAGCAAACTGGAAATAAGTCAAGGCTCTGGGTGGGTAAGGACGCCATAGTTTGGCACCACCGAGAACTTTAAAGATCTTGACCCATGAGTGGGAAAATTGACGTTGATGCAGGCGTTCATTCTCCCCCACTGACTCTAGCATCAATCCATTGGGTTGAAGAATGCCACTAGAGTTCACCTTCTTCCCTATTCTCAATTTCAAGGTTGTGCACTTCCCGACATAAAACTGCATTCTGATATCCCCGCTGAACACAGGGAGTGTCTGCACCAGCGAGACAATCTCCTTCTCGTTCTTGACAAACAACTTCAAGTCATCAATAAAAAGGAGATAATTGACTCGACAGCCATCGTTCTCCATCTCATAACTAGCACTAACCTTTTGCAAAAAAGCAACAATGGCATCAGCGCCAGTACAAACAAAAGCGGTGACAGGGAGTCCCCTTGAAAAATCCCTTGCCCTTAGCCAATACACATGTATTGGATAAGGACCTGGCTAGAACATGGTAGCCAAAACGCTTGAAACTGCAACAAAGGATTTGCATGAAATCAAGGTCAAAGGCGATAGCACTGTAGTCCAGGCTGTCCAACAGTTGAAGCACCGACAGCCACAATGCTTTGCCAAACCTCCAGTACGTAAGGATCAGAGACCCCCACAAACTCGGCCAAGTGGGCCACTTTGTCAAAAGTGTGGTTATGACTCCTTACATTAGACATGCCCTGCAATCGGACAACATTGTAAGAACTGCAACAAGCTGATCCATTTCTCAAAAGTTTGCTACTCCAGGCCCAAATAGGTAAGAGCCATTCTCCTGACTGATTTTGAGGAGGAGGAAACGACCAACAGTTTTGCAGTTGCAGGAAACGAGCTTTTTCTTGGTGCCATTTGCCCTAAACAGCTGCCCACTGATGACATTTGGAGGCAGAACATATACATTCATGGCCATACAGTGTCGTTTTTGCTTGTCACCAACTAGATCAGAGGTCAATATTCTCAAGCTGGATGTCTTCGACCTGCTGTATGTCCCTGATAAGACCCTCCAGCCCTCCTCAACTCGTCTGACTGGATTTTTTGGAGGGAAAGCCACAACTATCGGCCAGACTACTCTGCTTTGCCAAGTCAAAGGCAAGACCCAGACTTTACAGTTCCTCATCTTGGCTCAGGGGGAACCTGTTATTGGCAAGCATGCCTGTGAATCGCTTGACTTGGTGCAATGTGTCTATACTTTGCTCAGCCATGAGAGTGTTTTTGAAGGAGGGGGATGTCTTCATGGACAAACAGTCAACATCAAAATAGATGAAGCAGCCACTCCTTACTGTGTCACAACCCCTCATCATATCCCCATCCCCCTCACGCCACAATTGAAGGAGGAGATAGAGAAGATGCACAAACCCACTGATTGGTGCTCACCCATCATAACTGCGCCGAAAAAGAATGGTGCAATCTGCCTATGCGTAGACCTCAGACAACTGAATAAAGCCATAGTCAGGGAGAGATTCACCATACCAAAGGAAGTCCTGGAGAAGGTTTCCAGTGCCCAGATATTCTCCCTGCTTGATGCCAAACATGGCTTCTAGCAAGTACCACTGGCAGAGGCCAGCCAGGAGCTAACGACCTTCATTTCACCATTTGGACACTTTTACTTCAAGCGTCTGCCATTTGGCATCACGTCAGCTCCAGAAATGTACAAACGGATAATGAGTGACAAGTTGACCAGAATACCAGTCACTGTGGTGTTCATGGATGACGTGTTAGTCACTGGCCACACAAAAGAAGAACATGACATGCGACTTCAATGCGTTTTTGGAATCGCACAAAGTGCTGGGCTACAGCTAAACAGAGAAAAATGCAAGATAGCCCAAACAAAGGTGGACTTCCTTGGCATGAAGCTGAACAAGGAAGATAGCAGCCATTATCCAGATGGCACCACCCACTAACAAAGCCAAAGTTGTTCACAGACTCCTCACCTTTGAAAACCGTATTCTCTACCCCTCTTCCAGACAGACCTCGACAACGACTTGCATGTGACCTTGCAGAAGTCAACGATAGATACTATTTAGTGGTAGTGGATTACTACTCCAGATGGATTGAGGTACACCATCTGCACAAGCCCACATCACTGGCAGTAATCAATTACTTGAAGTCTACTTTTGCCTGATTTGGAGTACCTCATGTCATAATCGCTGGTAATGGCCTACAATTCCTCAACGAGTTTGACAAATTCACAGACTATGACATTCAGCACTGCACTTCCAGCCCTCACGATCCTCAGTCAAACAGAATAGCTGAGAAAGCAGTGCACGTCGCCAAAGCAATGCTGTACCAACCTGATCCACTCGGAGCATTGCTGACATACCAATCCACACTGATTCTAGGCCTTAATCTGAGTCCTGCATGCCTACTCATGGGTCGAAAACTTTACAAACCAAATTGCTAATTGCTCCCTCAAAATCTTTAACCCAATACCATCAACACACACCAGTATAAGGCCATAGATAGAGCGGGGAAGGCGAAGAGTGCATCCTACTTCAACCAGAAGCATGGGGCTCAGCAGCTGTGTGAGCTGAAACCAGGTGACCCGGTGTGAATCCGTAACAAAGCTCACTTTAGTCCGGTGGGAGAGGTGGCTCGAAACGCAGGCCCTCCTTGCTCCTTGGCTTGAATTTGTATTTGGACAAAACATGAGCCAACTTTCATTTTTTAGCTGAACAGATCAGGATATGAAAAAAAGAAAAAGTACTTAATTTAGTAAACTGACAAAGCATTGCAAATTGAACTGGTCTCTTACATCATTATTCACAGTATAAATTCTGGTGTTAGAACATGAGTAAAATATGTTCATTGCTAACACGTTTAAAGGTTTTTGTTAACAGCTTAAAGGGGGAGATGACGTATACCCATGTGTTGTCCGTGTTTGAACCATGATCGATCAACTGCACGTTCCAAATGTTAACCACTTCGGACCGGGGCATTTTTCAACGTTGAGGATGCTGGGCCGGCATGACTATAATTTTTTCCATTTTCAAAATCCTTCAACAATTCATCATTCCATTTAACAGTCGTTTATAGCCGCACGGAGTAATCTTCAGGCACTACTCTAAGTTGACAGCTGACCTTTATTGACGCCCGAATATTTCAGCCAGGCCTGCAGCCTTGTAAACAGAGCCCAGATTGTGCGGTGTTATACAGCTGTCTTTTGTTCACGAACCTGGCTCAGTGCACTGCTGACCTCTTTTCAATAGGGGCCAAATTAGCATGCAGCGGTGCTGTGTGGCTCATCGCTGCGGTGGTGGAGAGCTTTTGTCCCCGGTGGTAATCCGCTTGCTCTAAATACCCCAAACCCTGGTATACGGTTTCTAAATAACGCTGGATTATCACCACTTTTGAGAGCGAAAAATGCCGGTCATGCCCAGCAGCCTGGTCTTTTGTTCGGAGTACGGTCTTTTGTTACAGGGCCCTGTTTCCTTTGTCCGAGTTCGGAGACCCCGGCCACACATATAAACCATACGGCTCCGATCCCGGAGTCCCCGGCTGGTAGTGGTTAACTGCAAGGCGTGTGTCATCATGGCAGCCCCCATGTGACAGATCTGTCAAAAGGGAGCTGCCATAGATCCTCCAGCAAACGGTGAGCCCCTTCCAATATTCACTGGCTTAGAAGGACCCACAAACACAACAGTTTGCAAATCTCAAATAACAAAATGTTATTATCCGTTCGAAAAAGACTGATGGAAAATTGCCCCTTTGGCCACGTGGGCGCTGTCCTGAGAAAGAATGCTGACGTGATACCAAGGTTCTTCTTTGAATACATCACGAGCCATGGTTTGGTATCTGTTTTTCGTGAAAATAAGCAGAACACAATTAGCTCAAAATATGATATGATCTTGTACCCTGTAAAGGAGGAAACTCCCATTTGAGCATGTTGTTTTTTTCTGTTTTCACATATCCTACAATCATTTTGTTGAGTCAGCGTGTTCCAAACACAACTGCTTTTGGTCTGCAAAACACGGTCAGAAACTGTCACACCTCTGATGGTAAAATTCTAGGGAGCTTTATCTCCTAAACAAACTTTGGGGAAACAGTTTTAAAAAAATTATGTTCACATCAAAGTTGCTCGTGGATGGGGATGAAGAAGAGATTTATTGTTTGCATTAACAAATTTTATACATGGAAGTACTATATATGGCACGTTCATGGTGAGTTCTTTGATGTCTCAATGTGCATTGTGAATGCGTGTACATGTGTGTACATGCATGTACATGTGCATGAGTGAACAAGTCCAAACCAACCGAACCGAAGTTCGGCAAAAAATTTCCGAACCTTGTCCGAACCAAACCTTGGCACCCACTTGCAGCACTATCAAGAACACTGTTGATAGACTAAATCCACAGACCAGATCTCATTTACAAACAGACCAACTAATGAATTTTGGCTCATTTTTACATCTTTTTAATTGTGTGATAGACATTTTCTTTTATGTTGCCATCCTGCTAGCTTCCTACTTGTACTGCCCATTCTTCTGAAATATTACTTACACTGTCACGGCTGTGCTTTTGACGGCAACCAGCACTAGATGAAGGGTAACTGCATGCGCAATATCCGTTTGTTTTGTTTCTTCACTTTGTAAAGATGTTCATCTTCAAAGTTCACAATACTATGAACCATTTGAGGTGAATCTTACATATTTTAAAAATATTTTTCTTCTGGGCAAAAGGGTAAAAATACAGTGGAAACTGATTCAAGTTGGGTTCACTCAACCAGGAAAATCTAGGCCCACAGCTGCTAGATACTAAAACATCATTTTTTAATTCCAATTATTCAAGTGAAGTTGTGTTAGAGTTCTAACATTCCGACACATGCTTCGTCATCAGAGGGGGTCCATGAATTGCATTATCATTCATACTGGTGCATTTACAAAGGTTTCTGAAAGTCCAATGATTGCAGTTGCATTGAATACTCAAACGTCGGTATACATGGGACGCGGATTTGGCCCTCGATATCCAGTTTGTAGTGACAAGTCAAAGTGCACCACAGATCAGAGGCACCAGGGGCTAAGGGCTAATCCTGTACTTCTTGCTGTGCTTGCAGTGCTGAAATATCGGCCTACATCTTTTCTGGTACCAAGTAAAGACAATAAGCGGTGAGGTTAATATAAGTCGCTGTTGCCTTTTTCGTTTCAGAGAACCAGTTTGAAATTTGGAACTAGACTGTAGAATCAACACTGGATACTTGACAATCGCCCCTCACTAATTCAAGTAAGTTTTTACTTAGTTTGACCAAGCTAATGGCATCATTAGGTCATTGCTATTGGTGGGTGACAAGACAGGTTTTGTGAGTAATGCCAGGATGGTCCATTAAATCACAGAAAGGCGAACTGTCATGGTACGAAGCAACCAATACAACTTTGTCAGGCAGTTGTTTGTCCTGCTATACTAGGCTTTAGTCTGTAAAAGTCATCCATAGATGTGTCAGGCATTTCCAGGATAACAATGGATTGCTTCTTTTTCCAGTAATATCATGCTTTTTGCGCAAACTTTTTCGGCATAAGTGTATCTCCCTTCCAAAACGTGCTCCACTGCAACCAACCATTTTTTTGACAATTCACATCAAAATCCTCCAAACAGCAGTGTGGGAGGGTCTGCTATGAAATACCTAAACAAGAAGAACCTAATTTAGCAGATGTCCTTTCAGGTAGACGAAAAAGGAGGACACGTAGAACGATGTGCGTCATATGCATATTATGCTCAAGACACATAAAATACGTACTGTACACTTTCTGAACATAATATGCATATGACGCACATCGTTCTATGTGTCCTTTTCCATCTACCGTCCTTTCACGCCTTTGCCATTCGCTAAAACTTGATCAACTCTTGTGCTACAATGCAGAGGTGCTGCCACCATGTTTGTCCTTTTTTGGAGTGCAACATCTGAGCCAGAGTGGGGAGGACAGGCTGGCACATGTAGATACTGCCCTGATTAGTGTTGGGTAGTTCTAGAATTCTCAGAGCCAGTTCTGGCTCCAGCTAAGGACCACGATTCCGAGTTAGAACCGGCTCCGAAAGATATAAAGTAAAAACATAAGGTTTAAAAACACATTAAACATCTGTTGCTGCCCATGCCAGTGCCACTGCACTCACCAATGGCACAACAGACTGGCTTTTGGCCTTTCGTGGGCTTTAAGATTATCCACAGTGGGTATTTTGAATTTTTTTTTACCCTTTTGTAGACTAGTCATGGCTGGAATAAATCTGCAAAACGTATGTACAACCATGATACAACTCAGCACTGCTTTCTCCTGCACTATTTTCCACTCTACGTACATGTATAAAAAGACTTAATCAGAACAACAACCAATTTGCCGTTGCAAGTACATATAACTTTACCCATAATACAAATGGAATCGTCGACCATGCCATGGAACTTCATGTACATGTATGGCTGGATCACATGTACTTATTGAACATGTGCCAACGTATCGTAAATGGTCATGGACCATGCATAAACTGGTCATTCGTCCACAGTGGGCACACCAAAAACTCCGATACGTCCACTATCTTGTAAGCTATGCCGTTGCTCGGGTCCATGCATGGAACCGGCTCAGAAGTGAGAAGTTGAGAACCGAGACCCTCGCTGGTGCATCAGTTCGGGCAACAGCTAGGCTATTTCTTAACCACACAACGATTTTGCCTGGTGTCATACATGTACATGTATTTGCGGAAAGTACAACATGTATCACGCAAGTACCAGGCAAAATTCACCAATGTTGAAGTCACAGCCACATGTAAAATCACAGAAGAAGAGCCGCCCATTCCGATTTTTTTTGGATCCGCGGTTTCACTTGGAACTGGGAGCACCAAACAAGCCTAGCCCTGATGTCATGAGCTCTGAAAAGGCTGTGATTATTATCGTCTAAGGAGGTCGACCATTCAGGATTGGAGAACTTGATGGCTGAGATGGCCGATCTAGCTATGGTGTCTCTAGTTGCTAGCCGATGAGGTTTTAGTGAGGTAATGAAGAGATAAGATGTTGTGCCTCTCAATTTCCAAGTCCGGGTCAAGTACCATTTGAGAGTTTGAACCGGACCCTATGGCTTGTCATCAGGAGAACCGGAGTGCTTTGTGATGTCATGAAAGACGATTTTTGGCGGGTGGAATGATAGGTTCTTGGTGAGGAAGCCCAAGGCTGGGATGAAACGCACACCATGTGGTTCCCACGCCCATCTAATGTGACCGTCTGTGATGGATAACAACCACAGCTTGCTGCCTCAGCGCAGAGTGGTTATGGTGAGCAGAAAACCAGGTTCACTGAGGTGTGTGGTAAAGAGGCCTCACTGAGGGGCTCAGAGGGATGACCTGGAAGGAGCTAAAGGACATGGGATAGGTTCCAGGAGGGAATAAGCTGTCTTGAGGCTGTCTGTCTTGAAGGGGGGATGCTAAATGAACATACCACAAGGAAGGTGCTTAAGGTGTTGTTGTCCGGGAAACCACTGTGAATAGCTGTGATGGCAGATCGGTAGTTGAGAATGGTTGCTAACTTCAGTCCCAAGTTGAATAAGAACAGGAAAAAGTCGCCTACTGCAGTTACAGATGCCTTGGTTGGAGCCACATGAACCCTATTCTTTGCACCATGAAGTAAAAAGTATTCAAGTTAACTGGTGTGGATCTCTTGCAGGCACTTCAGCAGCTTCATTAGAAAGGCCCGCTGCACATAATGATCATTGGAAAATGGCCAACAGGTCACATGGAGGTCCGGTGGCTGAGGATAAAGGATGTTGGACTTTGGTTGATGGAGAAGGTCAAGTCTGAGTGGAAGGATGAGAGGGACCAGTTCTAGCAGCCTTGTCAATTGGGAGAACCACGGCTGATGAGGCCAGAATGGAGTGATGAAAGGAACATGGCAATGCCTCTTGCTTGATCTTGGACAGCACTGCCAGGATTAGGGATATTTGAGGAAGGGCGGAGGCAAGCATCCCTTCCAAGCTGACATGGAGAGTATCAGTCACCCAGGCGTGCAGGTGAGGGAACCTGGTGCAGAACATCCGAAGCTGGGCATGCTTTGGTGAGGCAAAGAGGTTGATATGTGGTTTTTCGAGTACCTTGAAGATTGACAATGCAGTGCAGAGTCCACTCTGTTGGGTGGATCCTTCCTTGGGAGAGGGTGTCTGCAATGGAGTTGCTGGTTCCCAGGATATGAGTTGCCTGGGTGGATGAAGTCTGAAATGGGAACTAAAAGGTTGATCGAGTCCCATCTGGGTCGGAAGTATACTAGCAGGTGGAGCTGGATGGGCCTCATATGAGGACGGCAAAAAAGTACCAAGTCCACCAGCTTGCCATCAGGCCAACGAGACGTAGCCATGCTCAGGCTGGGGCTGATTGGCAAGGTATGAAGAGACCGACACAATCCAGGAGATTGTCGATGCATTCAGGTGCTGGTGTGATGGAGAACCGCACCTAGGTAAGTCAGATTCTGTGTAGGACAGGTCTCGATTTCTCACGGTTTATAAGGAACACCAGACGGCTGGTAACCTCGCAAGTAAGGTAAGTGGAAGCTGCCGCCTCATCCAGAGATCTGCCTACAATGAGCCAATCGTCAAGGTATTGGCTTATCAGGACGTCTAAACTGGTATAGGTACCGGCAACAATGTTTGCCATTCTGGTGAAGACCCTTGGGGACATCAAGAGACAGAATGGCAGGGCTGGAAACTCGAAGGTTCTTTCATCGCGGATAAATTGAAGGAACTTGCAGTCCCATGGGTGGATTGGGATGTGAAGATCTTTCAAATCCATCGACAAAGACAAGGCTAGAATCGGCAGGGATAAAGTCACCGTTCGGAGAGTCTCCATGTGGAACTTTACAAGATGGATGAACCTGTTTAGTGGACCCAGGTTGACAACTGGTCAACACTTGCCAGGTTCCTTCTTTGGTGTGAGGAAGAACATTGAAATGAAGCCTACATTGCTGTCATTTAGGGGAATAGGGAAAATGGCATGGTTCAGATGAAGAGACTTTATTCCTGTCTCCAAGGCCTGCTGTTTGTTCTTGTTGAGGGGATTTGAGTTGGACGAAGAATTGGGTCAACAGAGGGGCACTTATGAGTTTGAAGGAGTAGCGAAGAAAAACAGTTGCGAGTACCCATCTGTTCGATGTGATGTCCTGCCAGAACCTTGCGTACATCTGTAGGCAGCCTCCTGCTGGCTCAGGAACAGAAGCCGCAGATGAAACAGGGTAGTCATCGGTGCCAACCCCTGAGTGGCCGGGAGTAGCACTGGGTGTACCCCCTGGGTCTGTGTTCCTGTTGTGATGTTTGCATGGGCTGAGAAGGGAAGGGCAAAGCAGAATTTGACTGGTGCCCAGCGGACAAAAGGAGCAAGAGGTGTTGCGGTACCCAAGGTGCTAATGAGGGAAAGATCTGATCTGACTGTCTCTGCAACTGGAGGCCGACTGCTGACGAGGAAGTGGAGGAGGTTCACAGAAACTGACCTGCGAATAAGTCTTTCCCTGTGTAAGGGGAGGCTTTGAATTCAGTTTCGACACCCTCATACGGAATATTTATCATGTCAAGAGCAATAGCTCTGTGGGAAGATGTAGCTAGGCAGGAAATCCACAAGAATTGCTCAAAGATAGAGTTGATGATTTTATCCAGAGCCCTGACAGCAACTGCAGCAAGGTCTGGAGAAACAGGAGAATTTTTTCACACGCATAAGAAAGGTATTTCATTAAGAGTGAAAGAAAAGCAGTACATTGGAGACCATGACGAGAGGCTCTATCCAACTTGGTTAAGGTACGATGTAAGTTCCAGGTTGGACTTGTCTTTGTTGAGGAAGGGGTTGTTGTTGGAAGACTTAGCTGAGTCAGAGGCAATTTTGTCTTTAGTGGCAGTAGGTTAATCCAGAATAGACAGAAAATTGGTGAAGTTGTTCCGGGGGAATTCGAAATAGGCTCTAGCGCTAGCCGGGTACTGTCACCAGCGTTTTGGTGGAGAGGACTTTGTACATTTCGATGCATGAACGGTCTAGAGGGTAGTTCTGGAGAAAGCGGTGCCGAGGCTTCCAGTCTGGCCACATGACATTTGAAGGAAGGGCGTGACTTGAGGTTCTCTTTGACCAGTGACGAGGCGGGTAGACCCAGGAGCTGAATCATGTCTTTCGGGAGTAGATGCAGATGAGCCTTAATAAGCAAAAGGCTAGCAGCAGAGTCTTTATCTTCATCCCTAGAAGACGCATCTTGAAGGTCTAACTGTGACTGGACCAGGTCTTACTGCATATCTTGAGTGAGGTCGTGTACAGGTTCAGATGAGGGTTGATGGTCTGCTGAATTATCCAAGCCTGCACTGACAGCCAAATGCATGTCTACATTGGTCAGAAAAGGTCACAAAGGGCGGATGTGAATGAGGATCAGCAGGCAGAGGGTTAAGATCTGGAGCTGTAGCGGACTGTGTAGGCTTCAGATTGAGGCCGCAGACCAATGAAGGGAGTGTCTTAAAGAAGGACTGGAAAGACGAGATGATAGCGGAAGAAAATGCATGTTTGGAGAATTGCAACTTCTTGCTGGTTGCCCGGCAGAAGATGAAGGAAGTTTGTGTTAGTTACGCATGGAAAACCTACGGTAGAATCTGCAGACGAAATCGGACGGGAAGAAGTGACAGAGGAATGGTCGACCTTGGGTTCATGTTTGGAAAAAGGGCCGCAGTATAGTGGAATCAGACGCAATCTAGCTGGAGAGCCCCAAGGAGAAGCCAAAGGACAGAATGACGTTTGGCAGCGGAGGTGGATCCACATTCCAATGGCGCATTCACCAGGGCAGTGTCGGCAAGTGGTAGGAGGTTGCCTTGGAAGTGCTATTGTCTGGTTCACACCTGGGTAACCCCGTTAAAAAGGTCTCAGATGCCAGTGGGCTTATGTGCGTCGTGGCTGTTTGGGCCAAGGGGAGAGACCTGGGCCAGCCTCCTCTGTGGTTTGTCTCAGAAGGCTATGGTGGCAGGCCTTGCGCTAACTGTTTTCCTGGCTAGCTCACTGGGTTGGCATGGTGGTTCATGTAAGAGCCCCTATGGTAGGCTTCGTCCTCCACACAGACACAAGCAAGGGAACCGAGGTGGAGGCAGCTCAGTAGACTGTCCTGCGTGTTGCTCAAAGGTGAACCCCCACGTAACTGTGTATCCGAGAAAAACATCAGCACCCTGATTAAGTTGTAGGAAACGCAACAATAGATAGGGGTTAAAAGGCCGTGCCTGACCAAAATCTTACTGTTTCTGAGCCAATATATTAGAATCACTTGGTTGACTCTATCAAGGTATTGTGTACAAGGAATCCCTTGTAGAATCAATGTAGGAAACACTAGAGGTACAGTATGCATATAAACACACAAAACAAGAAAAGAGACATGTACGGTCGTGATGCAATAAGGGCATATGGACGATAAAGAAGTGCGTCACAAATCATCGAAATCAAGGCAATGATACGTAAGGGAAAAAGGACACAGTGTAAAAAAATTGATTTATTTCTAATACATTACAGTTTGATCAGGTCACCACCGAAGATACAGCGAAATGAAAAACTCAAGAAATTTGAAGATGCCCAAATTGACACATCCATTAACAATGGCACTAAGAAAAAGAAGGATGAATAAGATGGTGGCGCTGTGCCACATTGTAGCACTAAAGAGCGCACTACAGTTGATCAAGTTTTAACGAATTACAAAGGCATGAAAGGAAATTTGCTTAAGTAGCAACTGTTTGGGTAGGATGAGTGCAGTGGGCTTAAATCGACGAAGCGTGTTATGACCAAGAAAGCAAGGTTTTGATGGAAAAGCTGATAAACAATTATTGAATACAGAACCACACTCAAACATGTATGACTCATTCTTTTTAGCTTATTTTAAATGTACCCTTTACAGGTGTAAACAAAACATCTTGGCCCCCCAAAACTCCAACATGCTAGAACAAAGATGCCCATGTGAAATTTCTGTGCGACATGAATGTAACATGCAAGGCAGTGGGTACTCAATACAGTACAGATACTGCGTGTATGTTTGCAGTGATTATAAATGGGACAAGAAACAAACCTTATTTAGAACTAGCTGGCACTGAATGTACTGAGCACAGAAGTCTGCACATGCTGACAGTCCTGGTTCAGCTGCACTTACTCTATGAAGATCCCTGTAAAAACAAACACGCACAGGTATAAAGAAAGTGACTGGTCATAATGAACAACATTTTTACATAAAGTCTGAAACAACATCTAAGATGGGAATACATGTATCTCTTGCACTGCTTGTGACCTCTGGGATCTGTTGATCTTACAGCAAATAATGGGTGAGCTTCAATAAGCTTTGTGGTCAAATACTTCCCATGTGCCTAGCTGCAATGTTTGCCATCTATTATGTCAAATCCCCATATAAGTATGGAGCTAGAGAATACTTATCAGTGAAGTCAAAGCATTCACCAAAGTGTGATCAAAAGTAGTGCACCCTCTATCTCACACAATGTATTGTGGTGCTGTGCCCACAATTTCCTTTCTTTTTCATAAGTGCTCCTACATCTGAGCCACAGTGGGAGGTGGGAGGGAGCGCTCTTTGGATAAGAATTCTTTAGTAGACTCGAACCACGATGAAGAGGGGAGTCTACAGCATTCATCTTACCAAAATAGCACCTACCTAAGCAGAGTAGCTTCATTATTTCCTGGTGGTTACTGGTAAGGACACATAACTTTGGGGGTTTCAACTTTAAAATCCTCCATGACCGAAAACTATAAATAGAAGGTTTTAAAAGGGGATGTCACCCACTTCTAAAGACAGATGATGTTGTTTTAGGGGGCATTCCTTTCTGAGATGGAACATGTGATGAAAGTCCTGCTGTCATCGGCGGAGATGCTGCCTGAGTGCAGGACATCTGGCAGGTAGCAAGAGAAGTTGGAGGGACCATCAGGGAAACCACTGTGGATTTCCACAAAGGTGGAACAGAAGTTGTGAATTGTCACTTCCATGAAGCCCGAGTTAAATAGGTGCAGCAGAAAATCTGCTACTGCAGTCACAGATTTGTCAGATGAATCCAGTGACTGTTCCCTCCACCATATAGCAATACAGTGTAGTCTGCTGTTGCCTGTTGTCTGCGTGTGGCCATGGAGGCAGTGTCTCTACAACAGCCTTCTGCTTGGGAGGCTCACTGCATAAAGGCCAGTATGTCAGGTGGAGATCCTGCCTGACCGCAGTTGTACGATTATACCTGGTCGGTGAGGAAGAATCAATGTTTGCTGGATCAGGCACCAGGTCAACCTTGGAAATGGATGCCATGGCAGGAAGGGGGTGACAAGAAGAACTGGTGATTGTTCTCATACTATCTTCGCCAGTATCCTGGGGATTAGTGATGTTCAGAGGGGAAAATGTAGATAAAAATGCTGCCCAATTTGCACATCAGTACATCTAGGACCCATGCCAGTAGGTGTGTAAATCTGGTACAGAAGAGTGCTAGTCAGTTTTTTTTTTTTTCTAGGTCCATGGAGTTGCACGGAGTGGGGATTTGGACAGGAACATCCTTGGCTGATTTGTGAGCACCACAGAGCTATATATAAAGGTAGCTTGCTAACTTCTAATTCTCCATGTTGAGAAAATTTGACACCAGCCTGGGTGCAGACATTATGAACCCATGTACATGCTTGCAGAAACATTCGAAATAATGTAATCGAAATGCAATGCACAAGTACAACATACCTGAACGTCAGCGCGTCTTTTGAATAAGACACACACGTACAGAGTAATAGCACATATTTATTTACACCCACAGCTGATTATTTTAAAAGGAGTATTTCCCTAAACATTCGAGTAAAGTAATCTGATTTCGTATGCATGTCTTTCGATGGCCGTTTTCAATGAATAAATTCAACTACATTAAAACGTTGTTCCCTTAATTCAGTCAGTGTTAAGTGAGTTGACGGCTCTGGAGCAGCAGCTGTCGTGTGCATCAGATACCAATAAAATCAACAGTGCATACGCACCCACGATTGTGTTTTGTGGCACAGAGCAAGATGAAA
Organism: Acanthaster planci; assembly: GCF_054643075.1. NCBI lineage: Eukaryota > Metazoa > Echinodermata > Asteroidea > Valvatida > Acanthasteridae > Acanthaster > Acanthaster planci. Next base: position 5,069,892 of record NC_141790.1, read on the forward strand.
CACTCATTTAGTGATTGTTTGCGTATCGGCTTTGTTGATGTATTGCTTTAGAATACAGATGCAGATATGCAAATAGCCATACAAAAAGTTGTACAAAATTTTGAGTTTTCCATAGGTTTGTGCACAAATATAGATGTGCCCAGCAAGCATCACTTTGAACATGAGTCAGTGCTGTAGTTTTTATATATACATGTAGCTCCATTGTGATCACCCATATGTCCAAAGTGATCTCTTACCAGAACCCTATGTAAGATCTCAGGCAGCCCTCAACAGGTTTGAAAATAGGGGCCTGCAGCCCTGAAGCGAAAGAGTCATCATTGCCATCCCCTAGAGTACCCTTGATGCTAAAGTTGGTGGACAAGGTGTGGGTGACAGGTTGACTGTTGCAGTTGTGCCACAAGTGTAATACCTGGTGAAGGTCTCTGCGACTGGTGGGTGTGGTTCTGAAAGGGCTTTAACTGTTTGTGAACTTTGGAATGAAAGAAGGTCCCAGTCTGGATAAGGCCTATGTGACTAGTGTGAGTAGTTGACAAGTCACCAATATCAAAAGGTATTGATGGTCACGACTATCAATATCTCCATAGTCGACTAGTCGTAATGCGGTGACTAGCCGGACTGTGTTACAACTAGTGGTCGAAACTCGTAGCCCACCCCCACGACTATTCACCTGTATGTGCCTAGAACAAGAACTAGTGCCCAGTCCCCGCACCACGTGTGACGCAGCACTCACCTGTTGTGTGCAGTGCATCTGCACGCTGATGATGCACAATGCACCAAGCCCATGTACATTTACATTAAGTTTGTACACCGAGATTTGCTCAACTATCGTGCACAATGCACAACTTGATAGTTGTGAGTGACCACCAATATCTTGTGTCCTTTCTTGATGGTATAGTCGACTAGTCGCAGTAGTTGTGCGGGCGTAGAGCCGGTACATCACCGCTGCTACTTGTCGTGTCTGATCCGTACATGATTGCATAAAGTGTGAACAACGTGGGCATGAAGTTGATTTTTTCTTGCTTGAAGATATCATTATTCATGAGCGACGCCATGCATCTGTGCTTTAAACTTTGGATTGTTATGTTTTAGGAATGTGTGTTAAATATAAAAGGTTTGTGTTAGATGTACACACTGTCTTCTTTATTAACATTTATTCTGAATGGTCTCAGATCCTGTTTTCTTGCCAGCACTTTGTTGCGCAAAACAGATGCATCTCAGTTTACGTAATTAGCAGGTGCTCACTCATGCGTGGCATGTTGCATATGTACAATTGCGCAAAAAGCACTGAACCACTATCAACCTATGTAAAGGGATTTTCCAAAAATTATAGAATATTTAATTAATTTAAGGGCAATTTTTCAAAGTGGGAAGTTTTTTTGGTACACCCTGTATAGAAAATGGAAGTCTCCAAGTCATGTGAATGTGACTGACCATCCACGACGTTTCTCACCCATCAACATGCATCATGCGTGTTTGTAGACCCCTTAACATTCAGGTAGACAACTCTATGTATGCTGCAGAAGCATACTTGTAATGTACATGTACATAAAACACCAGGAAAGTGACGATATTGTGGTAAAATAAATCAGTGTCCTGTATGAAACTCGTCCGCCAAAACATGTAGGAACAATTCCTTTTATGAAATATCAAGAGTTTATCTTTTCTATTAGCTACATGTACCAACAACAAAGTAGTTTGGATGTTAGCTGTCGAAATAGAGACTCTCAAAAGTGACAAAACCTTGCACTGATCATTTGTAAAAATATATCTACAGCTGTTGATTCTTAAAAATGTACAAAAAATGAAGTCATGATGACATATTGAGCAGTTTAAGCATGGCTGCACTGTGCATGTGGCAGGCCTGCATGCGAAATGAACCACAAACCTTATGCATATCGCAGCGGAATAAAATTTCTCGAAAATTCATGATGCTGAATGGTGGTATTGCCTCTTGTAAAAGCAGTACAAGCTTGATATAGAGACATTAAAACACTGAATACATACACTGAAAATATATTCTGTGGATAAAACCTGCCACTAATTCCCTTCTCCATCAATGTTTATTTGATATTTTTACGAACATCAGACTTGACAACTGTGAAGGCAGCCCGCAGTGGTGGTGTGATGTGGCCCGGCCATTAACTGGTCCCTGTCCTCCTCCACTGTGATAATCACAGCATTGTGTCATGGGTCTGACACCAGTTGGACATTGCTGAATGTAAAATTGTAAATGGCATGTGCTTTTCACCTCCACAAAAGTTGTTGATTGCATTGTGGAAAATGATCAAGGTTTCCTTCCAAACAGTTGTAGCAAGTAAGCAGAGAAACAAATAAGGAATATCAACAGCAATTTTGACGAAAGTTTTTTTCTAAAAAAAAAACAGCCTCATATTTCGTTCACAAAAGCGTGATATCTAACCATACAAATGAAATGAGGAACACACAGTGTTACGTTGTCCAAAATTAATCCAGTGCTTTGTTATGCAACCACAAACATGGATTAAATGGATAAAAAAACACTGCTAATAGTCGCAACTAGTCGACTAGTTGCGACTACGAGTATTTATTGATAGTCACCACGACTACTGAAATTCACAAGTCGCCCACACCTAGTCTGGATGCTTGCTTGGATGTGAAGTATCAAGTATTGACAGTACCTTTCTACAGGCTGAGCTTCTTTTGTGGTGTCAATTCGTTTTGCATCAGCTTCCAATAACTCTTGGAACTGGACGTTGAATAAGATCCTGTGGTCTTGCCTTCACTCCCCTCATATGGGAGGAGCACAGTGTCCAAGGCATTTGTGCAGCAGGGGAAGTTACTAGCTGGAAGATTCTAGTGAATGCAGTTCTTCATCGAAGCACCCGAGAGGTATTGCCATTAGGTCAGAAGAGATTGGTAATTGTTCCTCACATGCGCAGACCAAGTATTCCAACAACAGCAATTGGTAAGAATGCATTTGCTCAGGTATCATACGAGAGGCCCATTACAACTTTTCAAGCACATCGTCCATTTGACTCTTTGCTTATCAATAAGTCCTGATTTGGGATTATCTTTGTTCTGTCAACTGCTAGCTTGTCCTTTGCCTAGTCAGGCACTTATAGAACCTGCAAACAGTGATCAAAATCTGGAATAGCACAGTATTCATTGCAAGTGCGGTCTCCATGCATTCACCTCCACAAGGTTTTCTATTCACTCAGCACTGAGTTAATCAAATGCAAGCTGAGGAAAGACAGGAGTTTTCTTTTCTAATGGGACAGTACACAGCTTGAAGGACTGACACCTTATCGGGTTATGCTGTGGACAGTAGTTCAAGCATATGTCCCGTGTCTCTTTGTAATATGCAAAGCTAGGTTTCATATTACAGACCACTAACTTCCAGTGACTCTTCTCAGTCTGATGAATTGGCCAAATTAGCAAGGGGCTGATGGCCTTGCAGTGTCTCTTTCATCCTCCATTTTCAAATCAGAATATTGAATTGGTGCTGAGGGATGAATGGACAGTGCAGCCTCCCTGATTGATTTGGGTGCACACTTTCAACATCCCAGGTTAGAGGAAACAATATTCTTTTTCTTCATTCTTTCTTGCTTTATTTACAAATACACATACTCTTTCTTTCACTCGTGTACAAACCTTCATACAGAGAAAATAATCTAAAACAGAGCTTTGACCCCTGAACTAATCAAACAGAAAGACTAGCCTGCTCAACGGTCAACCCTAGGAAATCCGTGTGTAGCCCAACACAGGGACTAATTAAAAAGCTGCAAATTTTTAAGCAGAGACAAAAAACACTAACTATAGCTGTATTCTTATCTGTACAGAATATACAACACAAATGATCAATATCGAACAGTAAGCTATCAGCAAAGCATGGAAACGCAAATAATTCAAGTAACTGCACACATACATGTCCATTGCTATGATACAAAGAAAAAGAGATTATGAGCACCGTTTCACTATACATCGTGGTTGATAGATGGTGCACTATAGTTGATCAAACTTTAGAAAGTGGAAAACATGCAAGGGGAGATGCTAATTGGGTAAGATGAATGCTGAAGCCCTGCATAATTCATGATAAAACATACAGACAAATGAAGATGCATCCTATCACTTAGGCCAATATTGTGCATTCCATAGTGATACGGTGTTAAAACCCCATTAATAATTTGTTACTCAGCTTGACAGGATATAGAAATGCATCTGTTGGTATTCAAGAAAGAATTTATTTTCAACTGATTATTTGCAATTGCTAGGTTGAAAGTGCTGCATCTCTAAGACATTTTTGTAGCATTACAAATATTGCATCAAACATAATGAATACACCTCAAAATGCAAAAGGCCACTGGGTCTGACCTTTAGCATAGACACACAGTACAACTCCTTTTTGCTAGTTTGTTATGCAATATCCATTTCTCTGGAGCCAATATTCACTTCAATACTTCACGTATAATCTCCCATTCTTCAGATGTCTGCAAAAAGCATGGAACACGCTGAACATCACAAATGTATACTCCTACCTGATAATAAGCTGCATAAGACTGACCGCAGACTGTCTACTCATAGTGTCTAAATGCTGAACATTTTCCAGAGTCTGGGCAAGGAAAATACCATGGCCCTGCTCATCACTAAGTGGTCCATGTGATGACTCCAAACTCCTTGATGATATGTACTGTGAGACAAGAACATCAATGAGTAGTATATTACCCCTCTGAATACAGTAACATCTGAACTGATCACAAATTGCAATGTCATCATAAAAACCTCGGGGTGATTCCTTGATGTCCAAGATATCTTATCTTAGCCACGCTTAAAATGAAAGAAATACTTTAAAGTACTCATCACCAACGTGATGCTCTACACACTATTCTAAATATTCTACACTGTACATGTATTTTAAGGAGAGAAGACCGTGGGGGTGGGGAAGCACGGAGCTGCTTCGGTTTAAAAGGGTTTTCAAAAAATCATTGAACTAAATTGTTATATAACGGCCCCAAATGGAAATAAAGCAATGGAAAGTTTACAATCCATGTCATCTTGATACATGTCGATGACTTGTCATATAATTTTACGACTATCAGATGAAATCAATTTCCATCTCGAACCTTATCCTTTCTAGCTATCTGCAAAGTTCATCCAGATGGGGCATGTACTTAACAAGATATTGGGTTTAAATGCCCCTTTAATGTCACGTACATGACTTAATTGTCACTAATGACTTCATTGTCACATCAAATGAATTTGGGTCTAAACCCTTCATCTTAGAGCTACACACAAAGTTACAGCCCAATCGGACATGTACTTCACCAGGTATAATGCTCTAAAGAGTCCTTTAATATCATGTGACTTGTTACCTGAGGACGTAATCATCACATCAAGTCAGTCAGGATCTAAAACCCTTCCCCTCCAAGCTACACACAAAGTTTCAGTCCAATTGGATGTGTACTGCTTAGGATATAGCACTTTAAACAGTGCCCCTTTAATATCACATGACTTGTCACCAGATGAAGTCATAATCACATGAGGTCAATCTGAGTCTAAAACCCTTCCTATTCAAGCTACATGAATACACAAAGTTTCAACCCAATTGGACATGTACTTCACGAGATACAGTGTTTTAAAGAGTGCCCCTTTAATATCATTTGACTTGTCTCCTGATGAAGAAAAAATCACATAAGGTCTATTAGGGTCTAATGTATAGGAAAGTTTTCTAGCTTGTGGCCTTGATGTGTGCCCCTAACGCAAACTCAGTCAGATCGACAACAGTGCAAAAGCAGTCTTCCTATTGGAAAACATGGAAATAAATAAAAAAATCTGGTTAAATCTGAATCGCTAACAAATGTAGACAAGGTCTGTGTGGTCCCCTTAAATGTGCAGTTTTTCATAGCCAAGAGTAATGTCTACATAACAGTACCTTTATTCAAAAATTAAAAGCTGTATATTCAAATACTCATAAAGAACCTTTCATTTTGCAGTAAAACCAGTCTGCATTTAAGGCAACATGAATGTCACGAACGTGTCCACATGTTTCTTCCATTCAAAATCCATCAACATACCTTTCAGTGTACATCCAAAACACATTTTCAACTGACAAATGTGGTACCAAATTGTTAATTATGGGCACAAAGTAAACTGAAGGTGGAAAACGGGAGGTTAGTTATCTGGAAACTAGTTTTGTTCAATAATACAGAACTCTCTGTACCTCTCAGAAAGGGGGAGCCATATTGGCCCGGTGCAATACAGCAAAGGATGTCTTAATACTTAAGAGGGATGATGGTGAGATGAAAAAAAAAATCTCCATTTGTAAAATGTAACTTCAAATTAATCCAAATTCTCTTTTAGCCTATGAATTCATTTATTTACCTCTTATAAAAGTTTTGCGCTTATCAAAAGCCTCTTTACCATAACGTGAACTCCTACAACAGTTCCATGTGCCACAATCGTAACATGCATGCCTGCATCACACATAGTCTTTGTCAATACACACTACTTATGCTTGACCTTGCACCCATTAACAGACGTAATATTAAAACAAACTGCACTATACAGTTTGTTTTATTATGAATTGGAATGTATTACTGTATTATACTGTATAATTTGCCAACTACAGTCAGCCTACCATCCTTGGAAAACAGTACAAAATTTCTGTTTGCACACAAAGAAAATCAGTATTCCAGGAACACAGACTTCGTAGCTAGACTTAATTCCAAGCATGCAATTTTAGGATTATTTGGCAATCCCCATTTTGTGAGCTTACTAATGGTGTGCACCACCTTTAAAGTTGTTTTTGAATTACAGATGGTATAAGCACTGTAAATTCACTGAGGTTGGACACAACTTCAGCAAATTTTCAAGACATCAAATTCATCTCTCACTTGCATCAGCTTCCAGCATGAACCAGTCCCATGTACATGAAAAATACATATGAAGACGTCCAAAAATTGAAGACCTGTCCTTGACATGTGCATTTGGTTAAAATCAGCTTTCAACTTATTCAATCTAATTATCTTGTTGAGGATACTACATGGTAATCTGCCTAATGAAGAGCACCTTCACTTCTTCAGTTCTTGTACTAGTATTTCCCAAAAGGATGAAGGTCGAAGCTAACAATCATGCGACTACCAAGTGACACTCCAGATTTTTCTATGCAAGAACCACTCCCTAAGTGTAGCTTATGTTTTGCTGTTTCATCTCTATCAATGATATCTATACACTGAGGGTAGTGGAGCTTGGCCTTTGCTCACAATATAAATTCCATTTTTTTCTAATCAAAGGCAGTAACACCTTAACCAAACTTACATCAACCAAGAACGACATTACCTTGAAATGATAGACTAATAGCTCATTACCATCACCTCACCATCAAATGTCTATGGCCAGGGAACAATTTCAAGGTGCTGCTTACCGTTAAGCAAATTTGTTTTTGCTACCCATAGCACAAAAGTGTGCTTGACGGTAAGTGTATTTCACGGACAACATTTCACACTGGTTGAGCTTGGCACAAAAATTGCATGGGCGTTTAAAGAGAATCAATCCATGGTTACGTCTCTATTAAGCTAAGCAAATTTTTCTCTGAGAGTAAGCCTTTTGCTGTGTTTACTGCTTACGTAAATTGTGTGATTAGCAGTAAAGCGAAATTGGGCCCACTATTTTATTATTATTTTATTTAACTATTAACTGTTACCTTCACATAAGGCACAAGGTGGGGTAGGCTATCTCTCAGGTATGAGTAATGTCTGATTGTATAATCAGGAAACAAGGATACCATGGTAGGGCATTCTGCTGCAGAATTCAAAATAAGAATCATCACACCAATATCTACAAACAAACATTAAGGACAAATCACATATGACTGGCTCATTATAAAGGAAAACCTGCATTTTTCTTTAGATTCTTGTGTGCTAAAGCATTAAACTATTGTCAAAATATGCAAGACCAATTTAACTAATTATGCTGTGATACTATCAAATGTATGCCATCCAGTGTTATATATTTGAGACCACAATGTCAAGACTGAGACCAAGGCCTTCGAGACTGAGACGAGGACCGAGACCAACTCTTGCAAGACCAAGACTTCCAAACCGAGACTTTTGCCTGTTGAGACTGACACTTTTGCAGACTGAGAAAAGACATGGTCTTCCGAGACCAAGACTGAGACTATTGCAAGACCAAACACTGAAAATGTATACTATTTTACAACAAAAATAAATGAAGACAAGCAACATAAGCCCATGAAATTATACTTACCATATAAATTAAGAAATTAACATATGCAACATTTCATTACAAATAAATCGATTAAATATTTCAAGACTCAAAACTTTTTAACACAATGCAGTTGTGATAAGCTGCAGACTTTTGATGTCAATATCATTAGCAGGCAAATGGTTTAATTATGACCATGAACTGCCAAGCCTATTTTCATTTAATTTCAACTAAGGTCACAAACGGAACATACATGTACTCGATTGCTTGGAAGGAGATGTTCCCAATAGTAGTAGCCACAGAAATATGGGGTTATGAATTAATCAGGAAGCAAGTTGTATTTTTTACGGATAATATGTCGGTTGTGCACATAATTAATAAACAGTCATCGCTATGCCCCCAAATCATGGCACTTTGCGCTAGTGTTTGAAATACAACACATGCTTCAAAGCGGTGCATGTGGCCAAAAAAACCTATAATTGCGGATGCATTGTCTCGTTCTCAGCTTCACAGAGTCAAACGGGTTGCTCCAAATGTGAGAGCAGAGCCAGTTGCTTTACCCAAATGGCTGTGTGAGATTAAGCCCATAGGCTCATGTCCATGTTGCTAGCTCCTGGCACCACAGACGCGTACCAGCGGGCAGTGAATGTGTTTGAAGATTTACCGGCTAAGTGCACTTAGCACAAGGGTGGCCTGTCACAACGCATCAAATCTTAGCCTTCATTGCAGCTCTCTCCTGAAAGGGAATGGTTTCATCTTCAATTGCGTTACATGTTGCAGGATTGGCCTTTGTCCACAAAAGCCATAAATGGCAAGACCCGACTCAGCACTTTTTAATTAAGAAATTGTTATTAGGGCACAAAAGAAAACAGGAGAGTGCCAGGCGCCCGATCATGTGGGACAAATTGACACAAAAAATACCAACACTACCAGCAGTATGCACTTCTGCTAATGAGGCATTGCTAATCAGAGCTGCTTTCCTTTTGGCTTACTTTGGGTTCTTAAGAGTGGGAGAATTCACCGTAACTGGCGAAGTGGGGTAAACGTACCAAGTTCTCGCTCGATCGGACATTGAATTATCTGATGGGCCTACACTACTTGTGTGCATTTGCTATTCCAAAACAGATCAACAAGGGTGAACAGTGACCCTTAATACCCCAGCATGCTGAGGGGGCCGTGTTTTCGCACACTGCGGCTGTTCCTTCCACTCTGTTGCATAACTTAGTCCGCAATCCTTCAGAACGTTGTGTACCACCGAGGGTGGCTCAAAAAGAATTCATCACAGAACCCTTGATAGGGTCAGAAATTACTTAACTAATTTTGAGAGACGTCAGTTAAATAACTCTTAGAACCCACCTGGGGATCTCAGCGTCCTAGCAAAGTTTGTTTTTGACTGATAGGTGTATTTATCAAATGAAGGTCCAGATAGACCAATTGCTGATTTTAAAGCTGTCATTCAAAGTGCAGGGTCGGTACAGTGAGCCCCAAAATATTCATGCCTCCAGTAAATTTTAAATGTCTGTCAGATAAAGTTGTTTTGTTTTGGCCCGTCCACTTGTTCCTGTAGCCAAATAAGAGTGGCCCCAAATCAGACAAAGTACAAATCAGAAAAACTTAGGTTAGATTGTATATTTTAAGGAGTCACATGTAGTTAGATGTTTGTTTCTGAGTCACACCCTGATTGAGCAAGCTTTAAGTGAGAGCTTAGCAAAGTAGTCAGTCAAGAATTGTTATGAGTACAATTATTGTCATGTCATTACCCCCTTCGCGACGGATGACGGTAAGAGCTGCCGTAAAAATTGAGATACTCAGTCCGCTTTTCAGCTATTATTCTCGGCCCACGCTCGAGCCAACACGGTGAAAGAAGGCATACCCTGGCTCTTGTATATATGGTGATTGGCCTTTGTGTGTTGCCAAGAAATGAAAAGGCTGAATTTGCATCAAAATCACCAGCTTCACAATAGTCCCCACTTTGAAAAGAGGCAACAGGAATGTGGAAGCGCGAGTAGAGCCGCATGCCACCGAACAATGAGTCTTTTCACTGTGTAATTCAAAGTGTGCAGAGCACGCAGGGCGACAAACCGAGACTTTGCGATTTGGCAGGTGGCCTTATTACATTATTGCTATGTGACTAGAAGGAATGCATTGTTGAGTCGAGTGCTTTGGAGTGACACAAGTGCTAGTTCAGGGAGCCACAGAACAAGCTCAAAGTTGGAGCTTAGCAAATATTGAGTTTGAGAATTGTTATGAGAACTGTTATTGTCACATCATTGGGCTACATTATTGTTAATTTGTGTCTAGAAGAAAGGCACTGTTGAGTTAATTACTTGGAGTGATGCATCTTGTAGTTTATGGAGCCATGGAACAAGCTCAAAGGTGAAGCTGGGCAAAGTATTGAGTTTGAGAATTGTTAGGAGCACTATCATCATCTTAGCAGTTGACCTAAGGTCTGCATGAAGACTTTAGTTTGGGCATTAATCAGATTGCAATGCTTCAAAGGTTCAGTGATGGGGGTTTAAATACTACATGGGTAAAACCTATTGGGCTACAAGCTCAATGTTGGAGTTTAATAAAAGAGGGCAGTTGAGAATTGTATGGTATTATCATTGAGCTCATAGCATTGTTCCACGACTAACGGACGAGCAAACGGACGAGTAACTATTGCTGAGGGTGCTGGCTTGCGTTCACGGGTTG